>NC_091290.1:72553467-73163467 GCF_032444005.1 Ranitomeya imitator | reverse complement strand
TGGCCCTAGCTGTAACCCCAAAAAAGTGTTAGACATGTAAACATTTTTTATTAAATGGGGTGGGTAATATTTACCTTCTGCTCACCATCGTTGACCGGAGGAATGTCAGGGCTCTAGCATATTTATATTTGCTCCTGCGTCCTCCCGATCCACTCGGGGCCTTCGTCTCCTTGTTGAATTCCTTCTTGAAGTGATCCCTGATTGATCGCCACCGCTTGACAACTCTTTGGCATGTAAAGTGAAGGCACAAATTGGTTAGTATACAACACATTACACCCAGCAACATAACTGAACTGTGAATATTTACGCGCTTCATTCTGGGCCCAAACATCAAGGTCCTCCCAGTGGTCCACTACTTCATGGCAAACTTGTTCCCAGAGCCGACACGTCACAACAATATCATATATAATAGTGGCAGCCATCCCCCATATTCCACAGCGGCTCCCGCTCTCTGATTAGATCGATGAGGAGGTCGATGTTTAGCCCGGCCTCCTCACCGTCTGAGTCAGGAGCACTATGTGAAGCCTGTTAAAATTGACAAAAACCAAAGACATTAGACTCAAACATAAAGTGGAAAAATAAGTGTACTTACTAGTTATGAGTGAGTGTACTCATTGATCGGGTTTTCCCGAGCATGCTCGAGTGACCTCCTAGTATTTATGACTGCTCGGAGATTTAGTTTTCATCGCGGTAGCTGAATGATTTACAGCTACTATCCTGGCTTAGTACATGTGGTGGTTGCCTGGTTGCTAGGCAATCCCCACATGTAATCAAGCAGGCTAGTAGCTGTAAATCATTCAGCTGCCGCGATAAAAACTAAGTCTCCGAGCAGTCATAAATATTCAGAGGTCACTCGAGCATGCTCGGAAAAACCCGAGCAACGAGTACACTCACTCATCACTAGTACTTACTCGATGGCGGCCGCCCTGACACTCACGCTGATGGTTCTGGGAGGTGCTTTGAGGACCTGTAGATTGAGCTGCAGAATCAGAAGACTAAAAGAAAAAAAAATTATGTGCTTGGATGTACGCTTATGTGTTAGGCCGGCGTCACACACAGCGTAAAACAATACGGTCCGTATATTACGGCCGTAATATGCTGAAAAGTCCCGAAAATAGTGGTCCGTAGCTCCTCCGTAGGCAGGGTGTGTCAGCGTTTTTTGCGCATGGCATCCTCCGTATGTAATCCGTATGGCATCCGTACTGCGTGGTTTTCTCGCAGGCTTGCAAAACCAACATACCGCTATAGAAGTGATCCATGTGTCCCCAAAAAACAAAAAAACAAAAAAAAAAAATATATATATATATATATATATATATATATATGTCAGTAGACACATATATGTATATATATTAATATTTTTTCCAGCGCTATACAGCTTGAAAGCCGGTAATTCAATTACCGGCTTTTTCTTTCTCCTTCCTAAACCCGACATGATTTGAGACATGGTTTACATACAGTAAACCATGTCTTCTCTCCATTTTTTTTGCAGATTTCACACTACTAATGTCAGTAGTGTGTATCTGCAAAATTTGGCCGTTCTATCTACTAAATTAAAGGGTTAAATGGTGGAAAAAATTGGCGTGGGCTCCCGCGCAATTTTCTCCGCCAGAGTAGTACAGCCAGTGACTGAGGGCAGATATTAATAGCCTGGAGAGGGTCCATGGTTATTAAACCCCCCCCCCCGGCTAAAAACACCTGCCCCCAGCCACCCCAGAAAAGGCACATCTGGAAGGTGCGCCTATTCTGGCACTTGGCCACTCTCTTCCCATTCCCGTGTAGCGGTGGGATATGGGGTAATGAAGGGTTAATGCCACCTTGCTATTGTAAGGTGACATTAAGCCAAATTAATAATGGAGAGGCGTCAATTATGACACCTATCCATTATTAATCCAATTGTAGTAAAGGGTTAAATAAAACACAAACACATTATTTAAAATTATTTAAATGAAATAAAAACAATGGTTGTTGGAGTATTTTATTCTACGCCCAATCCAGTCACTGAAGACCCTCGTTCTGTAACAAAAAAAACATAATAAACCAACAATATCCTTACCCTCCGTAGATCTGTAACGTCCAACGATGTAAATCCATCTGAAGGGGTTAAAATAATTTGCATCCACGAGCTTTGCTAATGCAATGATGCTCATGGCTGCAAAAACCCTGGAAAATGAAGGTAAAGTAGGTCAATGACCTATATTTACCTTCATTTGCGGTGAGGCGCCCTCTGCTGGTTGTTCCTAGATCGTGGGAACTTTCCTAGAAAGCTCCCAGGCTCGAGTTCATATGAGGACAACCAGCAGAGGGCGCCTCTTATGAACTCGAGCCTGGGAGCTTTCTAGGAAAGTTCCCACGATCTAGAAACATCCAGCAGAGGGCGCCTCACCACAAATGAAGGTAAATATAGGTCATTGACCTACTTTACCTTCATTTTCCGGGGTTTTTGCAGCCATGAGCATCATTGCATTAGTAAAGCTCGTGGATGCAAATTATTTTAACCCCTTCAGATGGATTTACATCGTTGGACGTTACAGATCTGCGGAGGGTAAGGATATTGTTGGTTTATTATGTTTTTTTTGTTACAGAACGAGGGTCTTCAGTGACTGGTTTGGGCGTAGAATAAAATACTCCAACAACCATTGTTTTTATTTCATTAAAATAATTTTAAATAATCTGTTTGTGTTTTATTTAACCCTTTACTACAATTGGATTAATAATGGATAGGTGTCATAATTGACGCCTCTCCATTATTAATTTGGCTTAATGTCACCTTACAATAGCAAGGTGGCATTAACCCTTCATTACCCCATATCCCACCGCTACACGGGAATGGGAAGAGAGTGGCCAAGTGTCAGAATAGGCGCATCTTCCAGATGTGCCTTTTCTGGGGTGGCTGGGGGCAAGTGTTTTTAGCCAGGGGGGGCCCAATAACCATGGACCCTCTCCAGGCTATTAATATCTGCCCTCAGTCACTGGCTTTACTACTCTGGCGGAGAAAATTGCGCGGGAGCCCACGCCAATTTTTTCCGCCATTTAACCCTTTAATTTAGTAGATAGAACAGCCAAATTTTGCAGATACACACTACTGACATTAGTAGTGTGGAATCTGCAAAAAAAATGGAGAGAAGACATGGTTTACTGTATGTAAACCATGTCTCAAATCATGTCGGGTTTAGGAAGGAGAAAGAAAAAGCCGGTAATTGAATTACCGGCTTTCAAGCTGTATAGCGCTGGAATAAATATTAATATATATACATATATGTGTCTCATTGACATGTATATATATATATATATATATATATATATATATACACACCTATTCTATGTGTACACATTTATTCTACCTATTGGACTGGAAGCTGTCAGTGTGATTTTACTGTACACCGCACTGAATTACCGGCTTTTCTCTCTAACAGCGCTGCGTATTTCTCGCAAGTCACACTGCTTGTCCGTGTGTAATCCGTATTTTTCACGCTTCCATAGACTTTCATTGGCGTATTTCTTGAGCAGTACGGTGACAAACGCAGCATGCTGCGATTTTCTACGGCCGTAGAAAGCCGTATAATACGGATCAGTTTAATACGGCAGATAGGAGCAGGGGCATAGAGAATAATTGTGCCGTATTTTTTGCGAGTTTTACGGACGTAGTTTCTGCGCTCTTACGTCCGTAAAACTCGCAAGTGTGACGGCAGCCTTACGGTGATGTCTGTAATGATCTGTTTTTGTGTTGTGTTTACTGTGATGTCTGTGATGATGTGGTTCTGCCATGCATGTAAGGAGGTTACCAATTGCAGGCCCACTCTGGGTATTTCTCAACCCCATCCGTCTCCTTCTGGAAGCACCGCTGATGCGACAGCATCCTGTTATACAAAAATTATATATTAACTAGATGGTGGCCCGATTCTAACGCATCGGGTATTCTAGAATATGCATGTCCACGTAGTATATTGCCCAGCGACGTAGTATATTGCCCAGCCACGTAGTATATTGCCCAGCCATGTAGTATATTGCCCAGCCACGTAGTATATTGCCCAGCCACGTAGTATATTGCCCAGCCACGTATTGCCCAGCCACATAGTATATAGCACAGCCCACGTAGTACGGTATATTGCCCAGTCACGTAGTATATTGCCCAGCCACATTGTATGTAGCAGAGCCACGTAGTATATTGGCCAGCCACGTAGTACGGTATATTGCCCAGCCACATATTATATAGCAGAGCCACGTAGTATATTGCCCAGTCACGTAGTATATTGGCCAGCACAGAGCCATGTAGTATAGAGGCTTAAAAAAAATAAATAAACATATAATCACCTATAGCCCGTTGAAGTCCTGCTATACTTCCCATCCGCCGCCTTTCTCGCTCCTCGCCACGCTCCCGGGACCGCTCCATTGCAAGCGACAGCTTGCGGTGCCAGGGCTGGTGTGAGCAGGACCTATGATGACGTCACGGCAGGTCCTTGTCGCACACCAGCCTTGGGATGGGACCGGAAGCTGCCGCTTGCAATGGAGCAATCCCGGGAGCGTGGTGAGGAGCGATAAAGGCGGTGGAGGTGAGTATAGCAGTTTTTTTTTTGTTTATTATTATTTTTAACATGACAAATTTTTACTATTGATGCTGCATAGGCAGCATCAATAGTAAATAGTTGGGGACACACAGGGTTAATAGCAGCGGTAATGGAGTGCGTTACACTGCGGGCCATTACCGCTGCCATTAACCCTGTGTGAGCGGTGAGTGGAGGGGATTACGGAGCGGGCGCCGGGCAGTGAGTGCAGGGGAGTAGGGGTGGGACTAATCGGACTGTGGCCGTCGCTGATTGGTCGCGGCAGCCATGGCAGGCAGCTGCCGAGACCAATCAGCGAATGAATAACCGTGATATAAGGACAGACAGACGGAAGTGACCCTTAGACAATGATGTATATAGATAATATATATATTACGTGAACATCACCAAAAAGAAAAAAATACATTTATTTACCTCACAGCACTGATGACGCGGGGGAGGGCTCCCAGAAGAATACATGGCTTGCTACGACTGGCTGCTGGCTGGCTGGTGGCTGGCTGGCTGCTGGCTGTGGCTGTGGCTGGCCGGGGGCAGGCTCAGCTCTGGCTGGCAGCAGGCTCAGCTCTTGGTGGCAGGTTCAGCTCTTGGTGGCAGGTCTGTGTCTTGCTGACTGGTAAATAGATGAATGGTAAATGGCAGGCTTTATATCTGTTTCCTAATTGGGGGCAGGCCAGTTGTATCGGAGCATGCTCAGTTAAAAGAAAATGGAATCCGGTGCCTCAATCCGTCATTTGCTGGATCCGGGCCCTTCCAGTGCCCATAGGCTTCCATTCTAGCAAAAAGCCGGAAGCGCCAGATCCAGCCAGAAAGCAAATTTTCGCCGGCAAAAATGGATGAAACGTAAGGCCATCTGACGCAATCCTGCGCTAATACTAGTCTACTGGTCTAGGAGAAAAAAATGGATCCTGCTGCATCTTTCGCCAGATCAGTTTTCTCAAAATTAGCAGATTGAGCCTGACGGCGAAAACCTGGTGTGTGAAAGCAGCCTAAGATCCTCAGGAGGGGTGTTGTAGCCTCTATACTCCTTTATACTTTCATAGACTTATTTTTTTGATCCATATGGATCCCAGCAGTAGGAACCCTGGCAGTCAGCAAGTTATTACCTATCAATTTAAAAAAAAAAAAAAAACTTTAAGATTTTGTCAAAATTCTGATTTTTTTTCTCATAATTAATATAGTGCTCTCCTGCCAACTGGATCACAAACTTTTCACCTTATCCCAGTGCCACACAGTCACATGGCTTCACACAAAAATGTTTTCAATCACGTTACAAGGCATGCTGCATTTGTCACATTAATCACATCTTTATTTGTCATTGATTTGATTACACATAACATTGCTTTATCAAAGAGGTATGAAAGAGATTCATCAAAGCTAAGAAAAGGCAAAAGTGAAATGTCGCCTATCTAATTCTTTTTAAAATGTCGAAATTTTCAGTGTAAAAGAAAACTAATGAATATTGAGAGCGGGAAACAGGTTGCCTAGAAGATGATCAGTGACAAAAAAAGCATGATTTTATATCAGAAAAAGTAACAAGAATAACAGCACTCACCCAATCCTTCTTTCAATATGTGGGTTTAATCCATAAAATTGGTTACACTGATATTAGTGGATGTGCAGATGTCAGGGGAGTTTTTCACAAACAGTGAGACTTGTCTGCAATGTAACCAATCTTATGGATTAAAACCAAATCTTGAAAGAAGGATCGGGTGAGTGCTGTTTTTCTATTTATTTTCCCAATATAATATATGCTCTTTATACATGCACCACCCAGAAGTGATCCGACGAGGCTATCTCTGAGGATCTGAGGATTTGGGTTGAAATAGCACACAGAAGGCCGGTTTCACACGTCAGTGGCTCCGGTACGTGAGGTGACAGTTTCCTCACGTACTGGAGCCACTGACACACGTAGACACATAAAAATCAATGCATCTGTGCAGATGTCATTGATTTTTTGCGGACCGTGTCTCCGTGTGCCAAACACGGAGATATGTCAGTGTTCGTGGGAGCGCATGGATTACATGGACCCATTATAGTCAATGGGTCCATGTAAAACACGTACCACGCACTTGGACGTTGTCCGTGTGCAGTCCGTGGGCCGTGCAGGAGACAGCGCTACATTAAGCGCTGTCCCCCCACTGGTGCTGAAGCCCCGATTCATATCTTCCCTGCAGCAGCGTTTGCTGTAGAGAAGATATGAATAATTGTGTTTCAAATAAAGATCTATGTGCCCCCCGCCCTCCCACCCCCTGTGCACCCCCCCGCTGTTCTGAAAATACTCACCCGCCTCCCTCGTTGGCTGTCGCTGCTTCCTGCTCTGGCCACATCTTCTCCTGTATGTGGTCATGTGGGGCCGCTCATTTACAGTAATGAATATGCGGCTCCACCTCCCATAGGGGTGGAGCCGCATATTCATAACTGTTATCGGCGGCCCTACGTGACCGCATACAGGAGAAGATGCGGCCAGAACAGGAAGCAGCGACAGCCAACGAGGGAGCTGGGTGAGTATTTTCAGAACAGCGGGGGGAGGGGGAGCGCACAGGGGGTGGATGGGCGGTGGGCACATAGATCTTTATTTTATATACTAAATACTACTAGTACTCTGCAAAAACTCTTACTGTTTCACTTATTCATTCTCGTCTGGACTATTGTAACTCTCTACTAATCGGCCTCCCTCTTACCAAACTTTCCCCGCTCCAATCTGTCCTGAATGCTGCTGCCAGGATCATATTCCTCACCAACCGTTACACCGATGCCTCTACCCTGTGCCAGTCATTACACTGGCTACCCATCCACTCCAGAATCCAGTACAAAACTACTACCCTCATCCACAAAGCACTCCATGGCTCAGCACCACCCTACATCTCCTCCCTGGTCTCAGTCTACCACCCTACCCGTGCCCTCCGCTCCGCTAATGACCTCAGGTTAGCATTCTCAATAATCAGAACCTCCCACTCCTGTCTCCAAGACTTTACACGTGCTGCGCCGATTCTTTGGAATGCACTACCTAGGTTAATACGATTAATCCCCAATCCCCACAGTTTTAAGCGTACCCTAAAAACTCATTTGTTCAGACTGGCCTACCGCCTCAACGCATTAACCTAACGATCCCTGTGTGGCCTATTTATAAAAAAAAAAAAAAAAACTATCAGGTTCCTCGCATCATGTTCTCATTCACTTTATGCAGTTAATAGCCCACTGTGTCTGTACTGCTACATACTTAGGCAGATAACTGGTTCATGCAGCTTTACATGAACACCCGAGCCTTACACTATGGCCGGTCCGAATAACTAAAGCAATTGTTACCATCCACCTCTCGTGTCTCCCCTTTTCCTCATAGTTTTGTAAGCTTGCGAGCAGGGCCCTCATTCCTCCTG
Organism: Ranitomeya imitator; assembly: GCF_032444005.1. Lineage (NCBI taxonomy): Eukaryota > Metazoa > Chordata > Amphibia > Anura > Dendrobatidae > Ranitomeya > Ranitomeya imitator. The sequence continues at coordinate 73,155,525 of NC_091290.1, read as the reverse complement.
GTATCTGTTTTGAACTGTATTTCTGTTGTGCTGTAATGTCTATTGTCTGTACAAGTCCCCTCTAGAATTTGTAAAGCGCTGCGGAATATGTTGGCGCTATATAAATAAAATTATTATTATTATTATTATTATTTTAAATACTATTATTCATATCTTCTCTGCAGCAAACGCTGCTGCAGGGAAGATATGAATCGGGGCTTCAGCACCAGATGCTGGTACGTGTGGTACCCAGCACGGTGCGTGTGGTACCCAGTGGGCACACGTGTGCTTCACGTGTGCCACACTGATGTGCCACAGAAACGTAGGGGCACACGGACACGGATAATTCCGGTACCGATTTTTTCCGGTACCGGCATTATCTGGACGTGTGAAACCGGCTTAAGAAAGTGACTTATTGCGTGTAATAACCCTCCTTTTTTGAAAAAAAACACATGATTTTGCATTACTCTATTGGGAGCTGTTCACACTATATACAGTATGTCCATTTAAGGTCACCCAGTGGCTGTGATATCAAAGTCCATTATGGGTTTTGCTACCTTCTTACACAGTAATAGGAAGAAAAATGTCAATAAAGTGTTGACTTTCTAAAGCTAGAGGACAGACACCCATAACAGAATGGTGAAATCAGGGTGTCTGTCACCAAATTATGCTGCTGACAGATTCCCTCCAGCTCGCCTAAGATGCAAAAGTTGCTAATCTATTGGAGCAGCTACCCTCATTTAGCAACTCCTAATATATACGATAATCTGTAACAGATGTGATGACTACATAGGAATCCCTCACAAGCTAAATAAAACTTAATGTAAGAGAAATGTCATTTTCTCCTGGGCCATGGAAGCAATAAACTCCAAGAAAACAATTTAAAGAGATGAAAATTAAAGACAACTGTAGGAGGAATAGCTTTAGGTAAGACACTGGAAGTACAGGTGAGATGCAATAACGGAATAATTGAAACAAATACAAATCAAATTTCCGCAGAGGTCTCAGCAATACAACGTGTCAGCTACATAGTGGTGTTCAGCAGACTGTACAACCTATTAAACTGCTCTTTGCTGCAATGCACAAAAAATGGATTGGGTGCAAAGAACCTGTATGCAACTGTATGGGAAAAAGCCTAAATGAAATGCATGGTCGGCTACCTTCTATAAATTCAAGGATAGTTTGTGTAAACAGGGAATTTTACCCAATAACAGTAATCTATATATATAATTGCCTAAGGGTTTTTCCGTCTGTCTGTCTTTCTGTCTGTCTGTCTTTCTGTCTGTCTGTCTGTCTGTCCTGGAAATCCCGCGTCTCTGATTGGTCGAGGCCGCCAGGCCTCGACCAATCAGCAACGGGCACAGCGACGATGATGTCATAAAGGACGTAGACATCTCACGTTTCTGATTCAGCGACGGGCACAGTATCGACGTAGATGTCATCATGGTTGCCATGGCGATGATGATGTTATAAAGGTTGCCTCGACCAATCAGCGACGGGCACAGTCTGCCGCGAATTCTGGAATCATCATTGTCCATATACTACGGGGACATGCATATTTTAGAATACCCGATGCATTAGAATCGGGCCACAATCTAGTAAAAAAATAAATGTCTCAGAATTTTTGGAAGATGGAGGAGCTTGTGCAGGTTGGGCTCTGTTCACATTTTGTTTATTAAGGCACATCAGAGATACACACTGAATACATGCCTAAAATGTGTAAATCTGCTATGCCTGAAGATACCCTATGACACACAGATGCAACTCCATGATTGAGACCTGTTCGGGTCGAAACATATTGGTTTCTATGCCCTTTTTTAAAACTATGAGTATATCCAAACTGCTTGACCTCTTTGTTACCTGTTTTTAAGAAGAAATAAATAGATGTTGTAAGAAACCTTGGATTTCCTGGGACCATTTGTCCAAAGAGGCGCTGGATGATAACTGTTTGATGTACTCAACAACAAAGTTGTGACATTAGCTGTGACCGAAACCGTTTTTTGATCCATTATGGATTCTATCACTGCTCTGACAGGGCAACTGCAGCAAATTAGCCTGGATGTGGCAGATCTATGCACTGTTGTTTTGCAGCATCCTAGCACATCTGTTTTGGGGACAGCGACTTCCAGACCTTTAGTGGAGCCCAAGATCGCTTTGCCTGACAGGTTCTCTGGGGGCGTGACAAGTTTGTGGTTTTCAGGGAGGCCTATAAGCTATACTTCAGGCTATGTCCTTGTTCCTAAAGGAATCGATGGGCAATGGGTGGGGATAATAATCTCTCTCTTTCAGGATGACCCCCAAGATGGGCATTCTCTCTCATGTCTGACTCCTAGTTGCTCAAGATAGTGGAGGAATTTTTCCGGTCCTGGGTCATATATATGACAAACCCGACTGAGTCTCCCTGGCAGAGACCACATTAACCAGCTTTGTCAGGGAGAACGTCTGGTGGAAGAGTATTGCTTCGAGTTTCAGAGGTGGTCCACTGACACTAAGTGGAATGACCACGTGGTCCGTAGCCAGTTCTGTTAAGTGCTATCAGTAAGGGTGGAGAATGCCTTAGCAGTGCATGAGACTTCAATTTCCCTTGACACAGCCATGTTTCTGGCTATGCAGGTGGATTGCCGTCTTTGATCGAGACATAAATAGAAACCCTAATGTGTGGCAGGTCCAGGGACACGTGAAACCTGGTCTGAGGCATATGAGGAAGCCATGCAGTTTGGTGGGGCAACTCAATATGGAAATCAGACTGTAGTTCTGCGTAAAGTGATAGTACGTTTTTACTGTTAAAGAAAGGGCCATTATGTGGGTTAATATTCTTCCATATCTCACGGTAAACAGCTGCCGGAAAACTAAGGGGCCCGGGTTGCGGGGTAGTTAGCAAACCTAGTGTAAATATCTCATCCATGGGTAGGACACAATTTATTCTGCCTGCTGAAATATATCTGGGCAAAAATAAGGTGGTTATTTCTGCAAAGTGGGGCGGGGTTTAACTTGAACAATGCAAGACTTATCCAGGTCCAGGACCTCAAACCACATATACTGTCTAAACCTACAGTGGGGGAGATAAGTATTTGATCTTTTGCTGATTTTGTAAGGTTGCCCACTGACAAAGACATGGCCAGTCTATAATTTTGAGGGTAGGCTAATTTTAACATTGAGAAATAGAATATCAAAAATAAAATCCAGAAGGCTGTATACCCTGTCTATGCCTAAATATCTATATGACTTTGTAGATGTGTTTTCAGAGCAGGGGTGCTAAGAACTTCCCCCTCATCATTATTATGAATGCACCATTAATCTTGTCCCTGTTGCCAAGCTGCCAAAGAGCAGACTAAATATCTCTCGTCCAGAGAGGCAGACCATAAAGGACTATATCACTGAAAGTTTGGCAATGGGTCATATCAGACCATCCTCATCCCCCATTGTGCTGGGTTTTTCTTTGTAAAGAAGAAAGATGGGAAGAATACCCTTGCCTAGATTTTCACTAACATCAGATTACATTTCGGGATCTGTATCCTCTCCCCCTAATCACAGATCTCTTTAATCAGATTGAAGAGGCAAAATGATTTTCTAAACTGGATCTCAGGGGCCATAAAATCTCATTCATATTAAAAAGGGGGATGAGTGGAAAACAGCTTCCAACACGCCTGAGGGACACTATGAGAACCTTGTGATGCCATTTGGGTTGACTAATGCTCCCACCATCTTTCAGCACTTTGTAAATTACATCTTTAGTCACCTGGTAGGTAGATTTGTTGTAATCTCTCTTGATGGCATATTAATTTATTCTCCTGACCTTGAGTCACATCATGCATATGTCAGGCAGGTCTTACAGATACTCAGAGACAATAAATTATTTTTCAAAGCAGAGAAATGTATGTTTTCATTTCAGGAGATCCCTTTTCTAGGATATGTTTTATCGTCCACCGGTTTTCATGTGGATGCAGTGATAGTCTAGACAGTACTGGATTGGGATCATCATGAAGATTTGAAGGTGGTACAAAAGTTTTTGGGTTTCACCAACTACAACCATAAGTTCATCCAAAATTTTAGGTAGTGGACAAACCTCTGACGGATATGACCCAGAAAGGGGCACACTTTTCCAAATGGTCCAGTCTGGCTAGGGAAGCATTCGATACTTAAAAGGACTGTTTTGCATCTGCATCAATTTTCATACAGCGTGACATCACTCTCATCACAGCCATTTATTGTAGAAGTAGATGAGTCTGAAGTGGGAGTGGGGGCTGTATTGTCACAGAGTGTGTCTTCTGGTAAATGCCATCCATGTTCATATTGTTCTAAAGGACTGTTATCTGCAAAGAGAATTTATTACATTGGTAACAGAACTCTTGGCAATCAAGTAGGCCTTTCAAGAAAGACATCATTTTCTGGAGGGAGCAGTTCATCCAGTTATGGAAATCATGGATCATAAGAATCTCATACTGTATATCTAGAGACTGCGAGACATCTAACACCTAAATAGGCAAGAAGGGCATTGTTCTTTACCAGTTTTAACTTTTTTGTTAAATTTAGGTCGGGAAACAAGAATGTTAATGTAACATTTCATTGCACTACACACTTCACCTAACAACAAGACCTTGGCGGAAATTTTCCACAGAGAGATTGTAAAGTTTCATGGGATCACTATCGATATTGTTTCTGATCTGGTAGTGCAGTTTATTTTCAAATTTTGAAGGGTGTTTTGCACTCGTTTGGGGATCCATCTCTCATTATTTTCAGCTTTTCACCTTCAGTCTAATTGGCAAACTGAATGGGTTAAACAGAATCTTGAGACTTATCTTAGGTGTTTTGTGTCTGAGAATAAGGTGTATTGGTTTACCTATGAACCTGTAGCTGATTTTTTGGTAAAAAATCATTGTCATGAGTCTACTGGTAAGTCCCTGTTTCCGGCGCATATGTGTTTCATCCTCAGTTCAGCTCATTTAATAGGAATCGTTCTCCTGGATACCTGAAGAAGAACGGTTTTCATGATCAATTATGTCTGTATGGCAAGGTGTTCTTGATAATTTGAGGAAGATTGAGTCCAAATATAAAAGTGTGGCTGATCGGAGACGTTTGGTGAGTCCGGACCTGTGTGTGACTTGGTGTGGTTGTCCTCAAAGAACATTAAGTTGATGGTTCCCTTTTGGAAACTGGGACCTAGGTTCATTGGTTCTTTTAAGATTGTAACCATGATCAATATTTTGGCATTCCACCTTGCTTTGCCACCCACCTTTAGGATTCATATTGTGTTTCATCGATCTCTACTCAAAAAATATGCTGCGTCAACTATACCATCACCGCTACCGCCATCTCCAGTCATTGTTGATGGAAATTTGGAATTTCAAGTAGCTAAGATCGTTCATTTTCGCTTAGTTCGTCAGTCGCTTCAGTATCTGGTACACAGGAAAGCATATGGTCCTGAAGACAGGAAGTGGGCAGGTTGATCCATTTTTTATGTCATACCCTGATTATCCTGGGTCTGAGATTTCGGAGGTTCCTCATAGAATGGGAGATACTGTCACAGGTTTACCGTGACAGAGTGGAGTCAGAAGATCACAGCGCCTGATTTCTCCTACTCCTGCATGATTAGAAATTATCCGGGGAACAGGGCGAGCTAAGTGCCCCTAGTCTTAGAGGCAGGGAAGGAGTCTCTGGTCCCGAAACAACCGACAACAGAGTCATGACATTCTGTCAGTGAGACAATGACAGGCCTCCTGCACTGCATTACACAAGTACTGCAATAAATTAGACCAGTGATCAAAGTAATAAATATACATGTACCACAAAGGGACTAAATGAAAAAGAAAAAAAGTTACATAAAATATGCAATAAAAAAAACACTACAAGTGCACAAAAATCACAAAAAACTTTTTTGCCACTAAAATGCAGCCTTTGTGATAAAACGGAAATAAACAAAAAAATAAAAACACAAAAAAATTGATAACGAGTCTGGAGTGATCCAATCTCTAAAACTGTCATGATATTTATTCTGTACAGTGAACATGATAAAAATATAATAAACACTCCAAAAATATCACTTTTTCATACTGACATACAAAAAAATGAAAAAAAGCAATAAAAAAGTAATAGGTAGAAAAAATGGTATAAATCAAAATGGCAAATCGTCCCTCAAACAAACAAATCCTAATACGGCTTATTCACGGCTAAAAAAAAAAGTTACAGCTCTCAGAATATGGCAATGCAAAAACAAATTCATTTTTTAAAAATATTGTTTTTAGTCTGTAAAAGTAGCAAAGCATAAGAAAGATATAAATCTGGTAATCATGCTGTCCCAAAAAATAAATTAGTCTCATTACTTTAACCGCACGGTGAATAGTACAAAAAAATAAAAAGTAAAATCAATATATGAGTTGCTGGGTTTTGTTCATTTTGTGCATGAAAAATCAGATTAAAAAGTGATCAAAAAGCGTTATGTACTCCAAAATGGAACCAAAAATATCTTCAACTCATCAAACAAAAAATAAGCCCTCATACAACTCTGTTCCCAAAAAATAAAAAATTTACAGCTCTCAGAATATGGCGAGGAAGAAACTATTTTTTATTAAAAAAAAAGCATTTTTATTGTGTAATATTAGCAAAGCATACAAAAAATATCTAAAGCTGTTATCGCTGTAATCGCATTAACCTGAAGAATTAAAGTAGTCCTATCACTTGTACCACACTGTCAGCGGCGCAAAAGTTAAAATAAGAACTGTTCTGGTACTGCTGCCTATTTGTTGATTATACCTTGTCCCTGGGGCCAAGCTGCCAAAGAGCAGACTATCTCTTGTCCAGAAAGGCAGGCCATGAAGGACTACAGTATATTGCGGAAAGTTTGGCAAGCATCATATCAGACCTTCCACATTCCCCATTGCACTGGGTTTTTCTTTGTAAAGAAGAAAGATGGGGGGGTGCCTTCCTGCCTAGATTTCCGCCAACACAATCAGATTACGGTTTGGGATCCGTATCCGCTTACTCTAATCATGGACGTCTTTAATCAGATTGTAGGCGCAAAATGGTTTTCCAAACTGGATCTCAAGGGCCGTATATTCTCATTTATATTAAAGAGGGGGATAAATGGAAAACAGCTTTCGACACACCTGAGGGACACTATGAGAACCTTGTGATGGCATTTGAGTTGACTAATGCTCCAGTCACCTTTTAGCAGTTTGTAAATGGCATCTTAAGTCACCTTTCTTGTAATCTATCTTGATGATATATTCATTTATTCACCTGACCTTGAGTCACATCATGTACATGTCGGGCAGGTCTTACATATATAACAGGTGTTTTCTGACAAAATGGCATTATAATCAAGTTGCAAAGGCTTTTATGTGATTGTTAGCTCTATCTCCAGCAAATAATTAGTGTTGAGCCATCTCCCTAGTGTTCGGGTTCGGTTCGTCGAACAGGGACGTCGAACCCCATTGAAATCAATGGCAGGCAAACACAAACACATACAAAAACATGGAAAACACATAGAAAACACCTTAAAAGGTGTCCAAAAGCTGACAAACTGCTCAGAAGACACAACAAACACATGGAAAAGTCAACTACATATAGTCATGCGAAAAGAAAAGAGGTGGAAAAGAAAAAGGAGGAGGAAACACAGATATTGGCACGTCATGCCCTTCTAAAATCAAGAAAGGCTGGAGTAAAAATGTAAACCAACTCTACGAACACCCAAACATCTTGACAAACAAAATAAAAAAAGAAATATATTTAGGTAGAATAGAGACGGGTCCACTCAGAACACTTTCCTTTGAAGACGTAGTGGTACCCCCGTTGGGAGCTGTGCCAAAAAATGAACCAAAAAACATTCAGACTAATCCACCATTTGTCATATCCAAGGGGCAGGTCAGTAAACAACAACATCGACGTGGAACCAAGTACAGTACTATGTATTGTACCCCCTTTGATGAGGCAATCAGGCGGGTCAAGAAGTTGGTAAGGGGCACCCTAATGGCCAAAACAGACATTGAGGGGGTGTTCCCGTTACTACCTGTGCCTCCGAATAGTGTCCTCCCATTGGGCTGCTTCTGTGAAGGAGCATACTATGTAGATCGCTGTTTGTCCATGGGGTGCTCCATATCCTGCTTACTATTTGAGGCGTTTAGTTGCTTCCTCGAATGTGTCATCATGGACGTTTGCAAGGCGGCACATATTATCCATTACCTCGACGACTTCTTATGCCTGGGCCCAAAAGATTTGCCATAGTGTGAAAACACACGGTAGTCCACCTGTGAGAAGGAGAGAGCTGGAGGGAGAGTGGACACCCCAGAACCGAGGGGTTAGATTGAAAAAGAAGGAAGGCGGTGTAGCATGCTTCATGGGTGGGGTACTCTGCTGAGTAGCAGAAATTGCTTCTAGGCCCAAAAGGATTTCCTGGGCCAAATGCCATTAAAAAATAGTACTTAGGTAAAGAGGCGGTGTAGCTTGTTTCATGGGTGGTGTACGCTGCTGAGTTGTACCAAATTCTACTAGGCCCAAAATGATTTCCTGGGCTAGATGCCGTTAAAAATTAGTACTTAGGCAAACAGGCGGTGTAGCTTGCTTCATGGGTGAAGTACGCTGCTGAGTAGCACCAAATTCTACTAGGCCCAAAAGGATTTCCTGGGCTAGATGCCGTTAAAAAATAGTACTTAGGTAAACAGGCGGTGTAGCTTGCTTCATGGGTGATATACGCTGCTGAGTAGCACCAAATTCTACTAGGCCCAAAAGGATTTCTTGGGCTAGATGCCATTACAAAATAGCAGTTAGGTAAACAGACGGTGTAGCTTCCTTCATGGGTGGGGTACTGTGCTGAGTAGCACAAAATACTATTAGGTACAAAATGATTTCCTGGGCTAGATGCAGTTAAAAATTAATAATTAGATCAACAGGCGGTGTAACTTGCTTCATGGGTGAAGTACGCTGCTGAGTAGCACCAAATTCTACTAGGCCTAAAAGGATTTCCTGGGCTAGATGCCGTTACAAAATAGTAGTTAGGTAAACAGGCGGTGGGTGGCTGGGCTACTCTGCTGACTAGCAGACACTGAAGCTTTGGAGCAGACCTCTGAATCACAGGCCATAGTATGAGGAAACAACTCTGCAGACGACCCCAAGCACCTGGAATTGACGATGGCAATGTCATGTAAAACTCAGCAAGGGGACTAAATAAAAGAGTCTCCATTTTTTCCAAAAATTCGGCCACAGACACCACTTAAGTGGCATCAATGTCGCCAGAGTTTTTTTAAAACTGTTGGTGAGGTGATTTTCAAAAAATCATCAAGCTTTTACTCTCCCCAAGATGACACAGGGGTAGAAAAGTCCTTGCGGATCCAGGATTTGTTCATCTTGATGAACGGTAGTCTGTCTACATTGTCATTGGACAGCCGCGTGGGCTTATCTGTCAGCACACCATCAGCAGCGCTGAACACACGTTCAGAGAGAACGCTGGTTGCAGGGCACGACAAGATCTCCAAGGCATGAGTGGCGAGCTCTGGCCATTTTTCAAGATTGGAAGCCCAAAATGAGCAAGGGTCCAGTTCCACAGTCATGGCATCGATGTTAACTTGGGGATACTCTTGTACCATCCTCTCTAGGCGTTGGCTGTGCGTCAGACTTCTTGTCTCTTGTGGCTATGCAAAGGATGGTCTAAAAAAAATCTTGAAACGATTGCAAAAAATTGCTGTTACCACCAGATACGATGTTACTATTACGGTTTGAGTGATGACTCGATAGTCCCACGGTTGGCAAGTTATAACTTAGAGATTCACTACGTGCACCATTTGTGTTTTGTGGAAAAGCAGATGTTAGATTCTGAACAGTCTCTGCTGATACTCCTGCATGCGTGAATCCCTTTCTATGGCAGGAATTATATCGCCAAATTTGCTTTTGTACCGGGGATCTAAGAGTGTGGCAACCCAGTAGTCGGCATTACTTCGGATTCTGATAATCTAAGGGTCATGTTGCAGGTAGTGCAGCAAGAAGGCACTTATGTGTCTTGCGCATCCAGGAGGACCAAGTCCTTGTTGTGTTGGTGGTGGCGAGGTGAGAATCATGCTTCCTTCGTCAGCCCTCTCCCCCCAACCTCGCACAACAGAAATTTGATCAAGGTCTCCCTCATCTGATAAGTCTTCCATGCCCAGCGCCAGTTCGTCCTACACTTCTTCCCCGCCTCCTGCACCTTCCTCAACAGTTTGGCTGCTATCATGCACCCTTGGTAATCCCTCTCCCCCAGCCTCCAATGCCAGCCGCCTTGGTGCTGCCAACCTTCTTGACCTTGGAGATATGATCTCTTCCGCATACGACTCCTCCTGTTCCTCCTCCTCCTCTTGTTCCACCACCTGACTCCAAACACTGTGTAAGGTGTGCTCCAGCATGTAAATCATCGGAATGGTCATGTGTTATGACCTGGTGGTCAGGACAATAATGGACCTGGTGGTTAAGAGCACACGGAATGACCTGATAGTTTCTGATAATAAAGAACGAGCTCTGGGACGTGGGAACTCTGCTGACCGCAATCCCTAATTCTATCAAACACACTAGAAATAGCCGTGGATTGCGCCTAACGCTCCCTATGCAACTCGGCACAGCCTAAGGAACTAGCTAGCCCTGAAGATAGAAAAATAAAGCCTACCTTGCCTCAGAGAAATTCCCCAAAGGAAAAGGCAGCCCCCCACATATAATGACTGTGAGTAAAGATGAAAATACAAACACAGAGATGAAATAGATTTAGCAAAGTGAGGCCCGACTTACTGAACAGACCGAGGATAGGAAAGGTTACTTTGCGGTCAGCACAAAAACCTACAAAAAGACCACGCAGAGGGTGCAAAAAAGACCCTCCGCACCGACTCACGGTGCGGAGGCGCTCCCTCTGCGTCCCAGAGCTTCCAGCAGGCAAGACAACAATAAATATAGCGAGCTGGACAGAAAAATAGCAAACAAAAGAAATACAAGCTGGAACATAGCTTCTACTGGGAAGACAGGTCACAAGAACGATCCAGGAGAGAACTAGACCAATACTGGAACATTGACAGGTGGCATGGAGCAAAGATCTAAGTGGAGTTAAATAGAGCAGCCAGCTAACGAATTAACCTCGTCACCTGAGGAAGGAAACTCAGAAACACCCACCAGAGGAAGTCCATGGACAGAACCAGCCGAAGTACTATTCATGACCACAGGAGGGAGCCCGACAACAGAATTCACAACAGTACCCCCACTTGAGGAGGGGTCACCGAATCCTCACCAGAGCCCCCAGGCCGACCAGGATGAGCCAAATGAAAGGCACGAACCAGATCGGCAGAGGCAAAAACCCAGGAATTATCTTCCTGACCATAACCCTTCCACTTGACCAGGTACTGGAGTTTCCGTCTCGAAACACGAGAATCTAAAATCTTCTCCACCACATACTCCAACTCCCCCTCAACCAACACCGGGGCAGGAGGTTCAACGGAAGGAACCACAGGCACCACGTATCTCCGCAATAACGACCTATGGAACACATTATGGATGGCAAAAGAAGCAGGAAGGGCCAAACGAAATGACACAGGATTGATGACCTCAGAAATCTTATACGGACCAATGAAACGAGGCTTAAACTTAGGAGAGGAAACCTTCATAGGAACATAACGAGAAGACAACCAAACCAAATCCCCAACACGAAGTCAGGGACCCACACAGCGCCGGCAGTTAGCGAAACGTTGAGCCTTCTCCTGGGACAATGTCAAATTGTCCACCACATGAGTCCAAATCTGCTGCAACCTATCCACCACAGTATCTACACCAGGACAGTCTGAAGACTCAACCTGCCCTGAAGAGAAACGAGGATGGAAACCAGAATTGCAGAAAAACGGCGAAACCAAAGTAGCTGAGCTGGCCCGATTATTAAGGGCGAGCTCAGCCAACGGCAAAAAGGACACCCAATCATCCTGATCAGCAGAAACAAAGCATCTCAGATATGTTTCCAAAGTTTGATTAGTTCGTTCGGTTTGGCCATTTGTCTGAGGATGGAAAGCCGAGGAGAAAGACAAATCAATGCCCATCCTAGCACAAAAGTATCGCCAAAACCTCGAAGCAAACTGGGAACCTCTGTCAGAAACGATGTTCTCCGGGATACCATGTAAAAGAACCACATGCTGGAAAAATAATGGCACCAAATCAGAGGAGGAAGGCAATTTAGACAAAGGTACCAAATGGACCATCTTAGAAAAGCGATCACAAACCACCGACATCTTTTGAGAGACGGGGAGATCCGAAATGAAATCCATAGAAATATGCGTCCAGGGCCTCTTCGGGACCGGCAAGGGCAAAAGCAACCCACTGGCACGAGAACAGCAGGGCTTAGCCCGAGCACAAGTCCCACAGGACTGCACAAAAGAACGCACATCCCGTGACAAAGACGGCCACCAGAAGGATCTAGCCACCAAATCTCTGGTACCAAAGATTCCAGGATGCCCAGCCAACACTGAACAATGAATCTCAGAGATAACTCTACTAGTCCATCTATCAGGGACAAACAGTTTCTCCGCTGGGCAACGGTCAGGTCTATCAGCCTGAAATTTTTGCAGCACCTGCCGCAAATCAGGGGAGATGGCAGACAAAATTACCCCCTCTTTGAGAATACCCGCCGGCTCAGGAACACCCAGAGAGTCAGGCACAAAACTCCTTGACAGGGCATCAGCCTTCACATTCTTAGAGCCCGGAAGGTACGAAACGACAAAATCAAAACGGGAGAAAAATAACGACCATCGAGCCTGTCTCGGATTCAACCGTTTGGCAGACTCAAGATAAGTCAAATTCTTGTGATCTGTCAAGACCACCACGCGATGCTTGGCTCCTTCCAGCCAATGACGCCACTCCTTGATTGCCCACTTCATGGCCAACAACTCACGATTACCAACATCATAGTTATGCTCAGCAGGCGAAAACTTTCTAGAAAAGAAAGCACATGGCTTCATCACCGAGCCATCAGAACTTTTTTGCGACAAAACAGCCCCTGCTGCAATCTCAGAAGCATCAACCTCAACCTGAAACGGAAGCGAAACATCTGGCTGGCACAACACAGGGGCATAAGAAAAACGACGCTTCAACTCCTGAAAAGCCTCCACAGCTGCAGAAGACCAATTGATCACATCAGCACCCTTCTTGGTCAAATCAGTCAACGGTTTAGCAACAGTAGAAAAATCAGCGATGAAGCGCCGATAAAAATTAGCAAAGCCCAGGAACTTTTGCAGGCTCTTCACAGATGTCGGCTGGGTCCAATTGTAAATGGCCTGAACTTTAACAGGGTCCATCTCGATAGTAGAAGGGGAAAAAATGAACCCCAAAAATGAAACCTTCTGAACTCCAAAGAGACACTTTGACCCCTTCACAAACAAGGAATTCGCACGAAGGACCTGGAACACCATTCTGACCTGCTTCACATGAGACTCCCAATCATCCGAAAAGACCAAAATATCATCCAAATACACAATCAGGAATTTATCCAGGTACTCTCGGAAGATATCATGCATAAAGGACTGAAATACTGATGGAGCATTGGAAAGCCCGAATGGCATAACCAGGTACTCAAAATGGCCCTCGGGCGTATTAAATGCTGTTTTCCATTCATCGCCTTGTTTAATACGCACACGATTATACGCCCCTCGAAGATCAATCTTGGTGAACCAATTAGCCCCTTTAATACGAGCAAACAAATCAGACAGCAACGGCAAAGGATACTGAAATTTGACTGTAATTTTATTAAGAAGGCGGTAATCAATACAAGGTCTCAAAGAACCATCCTTCTTGGCCACAAAAAAGAACCCTGCTCCTAACGGTGATGACGACGGGCGAATATGGCCTTTCTCCAAGGATTCCTTTATATAACTCCGCATAGCGGTGTGTTCTGGCACAGATAAATTGAACAATCGGCCCTTAGGAAACTTACTACCAGGAATCAAATTAATTGCACAATCGCAATCCCTATGAGGAGGTAGGGCACTGGCTTTGGGCTCATCAAATACATCCCGATAATCCGACAAAAACTCTGGAACTTCAGAAGGAGTGGAAGACGAAATAGACAAAAATGGAACATCAACATGTACCCCCTGGCAACCCCAGCTGGACAAAGACATAGATTTCCAGTCCAATACTGGATTATGAACCTGTAGCCATGGCAACCCCAAAACGACCACATCATGCAGATTATGCAACACCAGAAAGCGGATATCCTCCTGATGTGCAGGAGCCATGCACATGGTCAATTGGGTCCAGTACTGAGGCTCATTCTTGGCCAAAGGCGTAGCATCAATTCCTCTCAATGGAATAGGATACTGCAAGGGCTCCAAGAAAAAACCAGAGCGCCTGGCAAACTCCAAGTCCATCAAATTCAGGGCAGCGCCTGAATCCACAAATGCCATAACAGAATAGGATGACAAAGAGCAAATCAGAGTAACAGACAATAGAAATTTAGACTGTACCGTACCAATGGTGGCAGACCTAGCGAACCGCTTAGTGCGCTTAGGACAATCGGAGATAGCATGAGTGGAATCACCACAGTAAAAACATAGCCCATTCCGACGTCTGTGTTCTTGCCGTTCAGCTCTGGTCAAAGTCCTATCACATTGCATAGGCTCAGGCCCATGCTCAGATAGTACCGCCAAATGGTGCACAGCTTTACGCTCACGCAAGCGTCGATCGATCTGAATGGCCAAGGACATAGACTCATTCAGACCAGCAGGCATGGGAAACCCCACCATGACATCCTTAAGGGCTTCAGAGAGACCCTTTCTGAAGATTGCTGCCAGGGCACATTCATTCCAGTGAGTGAGCACAGACCACTTTCTAAACTTCTGACAATATATCTCCGCTTCATCCTGACCCTGACACAGAGCCAGCAAGATTTTCTCTGCCTGATCCACTGAATTAGGTTCGTCATAAAGCAATCCAAGCGCCAGGAAAAACGCATCAACATCACGCAATGCCAAATCTCCTGGCGCAAGGGAAAATGCCCAGTCTTGAGGGTCACCACGTAACAAAGAAATAATGATCTTTACTTGTTGAACAGGGTCACCTGAGGAGCGAAGTTTCAAGGCGAGAGACAATTTACAATTATTTTTGAAATTCAAGAACTTAGATCTATCACCAAAAAACAAATCAGGAATTGGAATCCTAGGCTCTGACATCGGATTCTGAACCACAAAATCTTGAATGTTTTGTACCCTTGTAGTGAGATTATCCATCCAAGAGGACAGACCTTGAATGTCCATGTTTACACCAGTGTCCTGAACCACCCAGAGGTAAAGGGGAAGAGAGAGACAAAACACACTGCAAAGAAAAAAAAATGGTCTCAGAACTTCTCTTATCCCTCTATTGAGATGCATTAGTACTTTGGGCCACCTGTACTGTTATGACCTGGTGGTCAGGACAATAATGGACCTGGTGGTTAAGAGCACACGGAATGACCTGATAGTTTCTGATAATAAAGGACGAGCTCTGGGACGTGGGAACTCTGCTGACCGCAATCCCTAATCCTATCAAACACACTAGAAATAGCCATGGATTGCGCCTAACGCTCCCTATGCAACTCGGCACAGCCTAAGGAACTAGCTAGCCCTGAAGATAGAAAAATAAAGCCTACCTTGCCTCAGAGAAATTCCCCAAAGGAAAAGGCAGCCCCCCACATATAATGACTGTGAGTAAAGATGAAAATACAAACACAGAGATGAAATAGATTTAGCAAAGTGAGGCCCGACTTACTGAACAGACCGAGGATAGGAAAGGTTACTTTGCGGTCAGCACAAAAACCTACAAAAAGACCACGCAGAGTGCGCAAAAAAGACCCTCCGCACCGACTCACGGTGCGGAGGCGCTCCCTCTGCGTCCCAGAGCTTCCAGCAGGCAAGACAACAATAAAAATAGCGAGCTGGACAGAAAAATAGCAAACAAAAGAAATACAAGCTGGAACATAGCTTCTACTGGGAAGACAGGTCACAAGAACGATCCAGGAGAGAACTAGACCAATACTGGAACATTGACAGGTGGCATGGAGCAAAGATCTAAGTGGAGTTAAATAGAGAAGCCAGCTAACGAATTAACCTCGTCACCTGAGGAAGGAAACTCAGAAACACCCACCAGAGGAAGTCCATGGACAGAACCAGCCGAAGTACCATTCATGACCACAGGAGGGAGCCCGACAACAGAATTCACAACAGTCATGCTGATAATGGCATCGTCAACACTAAACATCTTTGTCGCTATTTCAAAACTGTGCAGAAGGGTGCATAGGTCCCTGATCTGAGACCACTCCTGCAGCGTGATTTGCCCCACCTCTTGATCTCATTGGCCCAGGCTATACGTCATGACGTATTGCACCAGGGCTCGTCGGTGCTGCCATAGTCGCTGCAACATGTGCAGAGTTGAATTCCACTGTGTGGGCACATCACATTTCAGCCGGTGAACTGGCAGGCCCAACAACTTCTGTAGAGATGCAAGTCGCCGAGCTGCAAGATGCGAACGGCGGAAGTGAGCACACAGCGATCGTGCCCTCTGTAGAAGCCCATCTAGTCCAGGATAGTGGGATAAAAATTGCTGGACAACCAGGTTCAAAATGTGAGCCATACAATTCACATGTGTGACATTGCCCTGGCGAAGAGCCGCATCCAGGTTTGCAGCATTGTCGCACCCAGCCTTCCCTGGCTGCAGGTTGAGTGGAGACAACCATTGATGGAACTCGGTCTCCAGAGCTGACCACAACTCCTCAGCTGTGTGACTCACATTTCCCAGACATTTCAATGTAACCACTGCCTGATGCCGTTGAGCCCTGGTGACAGCATAGTGAGGTGTGCAAGATTCCTTCTGCACAGTTACAACGCGGGTGGCATTACCAGACAGGCTTTGGGTGCAGATGGAGGACCGATAGGAGGTTGAGGAGGCAGAAGCAGTGGAGGAACTTCTAGATACAGAGGATTGACGAGCAACTCGTGGGGACGGCAAGACTTGGACAGCAGTCCCTTCTCCTGATGTCGCTGTAGTTACCCAGTGCCCAGTCACCAACATGTAACACCCCTGTCCATGTCTACTCATCCAAGTGTCTGTGGTGAAATGCACCCTGTCACACACAGGTTTCTCAAGGAAGCGGTGATGTTGTGTGCGACATGCTGGTGTAGCGCAGGCACAGCTTTCTTTGAGAACTAGTAGCGACTGGCCTTCTGGTACTGGGGCACTGCGATAGACATAAGGTCTCGAAAATCCTCTGTGTCCACCAGGCGGAATGGCAGCATTTATGTAGCCAACAGCTTGCAGATGGAGAAATTCAGCCTCTTAGCTTTGTCATGGCTAGGAGGAAATGGTCTTTTACTTGTCCACATTTGAGGGACTGAGGGCTGGCTGCCGTGTTTAGACGGAGTTGAGTAGGGTGTCCCCAGCAAACTGCTGGTCTGTGAGGAAGGTGCAGGCGGAGATGTTATGTTGCCTTGATCAAAATGTGGGGTCGATGTCGGAAAGCGCTCAACACCAGCATGTGTTTCCACTTGTAAATGTCCTGATGACCTGCCAATCACACTAGCTATTGCGGGTAAAGAGGTGGAAGGTCTGCATCCAAAACCATGTGCGTCTGCTGTCCCCACAGTCACAGAGGATGAAGAGGACATGGATGCACTTGATGGGGCAGACGGTGGTTGACGCTGCCCACTAGGCCGCATTGTAGCACAGTGAGCTTCCCATTGCAACTTATGCCTCATATCCATATGACGGTTCATGCATGAAGTACTCAAGCTAGTGATTTTTTGGCCTCTACTGAGATTTTGTTGACACATCTTACAGACAACATGAGTTGGGTCATCCTTTGCG
Organism: Ranitomeya imitator; assembly: GCF_032444005.1. Taxonomy (NCBI): domain Eukaryota; kingdom Metazoa; phylum Chordata; class Amphibia; order Anura; family Dendrobatidae; genus Ranitomeya; species Ranitomeya imitator. The sequence continues at coordinate 73,137,729 of NC_091290.1, read as the reverse complement.
ATGTCAAAAAATGCCCAAGCTGTGCAAGGCTTAGAGCCCGTGCGACTTGAAGAGCCACCACGACTTCTGGTCTGAGGCACAGTTGGGGTTGAGGATGCAGTTGTTGATGTGCTTCCAGTACTCTTTCTCTGTCCAGGAAGGCACACAGTTACCTCATCATCAGACTCGTCTCTAGCGTCCTCCTCCACCTCCTCTGCTGACCTCATGGACTGGTGGACTGGGGGTTGACAGTAAGTGGGGTCTACAACCTCATCATCATCATCCTGTGTGTTCTCACACCCGTCATCCTCAGAGCCAACCTCTTCCTGCCCCGACCGAAAAGTCAAGTTTTTGTTCCAATCAGGTATCTCAGTCTCATCATCATCTTCCTCATTGTCTCCACCAACAGGAGTTGCAGTTTGGGAAAGAGGGTCTACATTATGCTCAGAACCTTCTTCATCTGGGCCTGGATCTCACTCACAAAGATTCTGGCCATCAGTGCAGATCATTTCCTCATCTGGATTCACAGAAGCTCTGGAGCAGACCTCTGATTCCCAGGCTATAGTATGTGTAAACAGCTCTACCCCATGTGTTACCCCATGCTCAGACAGGCAGCTGGAGACTTGGGAGCTGTGAGGAAGCATGTGCGATTGGGGTGACAACTCTAAGGACTGGAGTAGTTGTGATGTTGAAGTTGACATGGAGGAGAGCCCACTTGAACGAGCACTTGATATCCGTTCAAGAACCTGCTGTTTTTGTGCCTCATCTGGAATTTTTGGCGATGCTTGTAGCGATGGTCGTAAGAAAGGGATCATATCATATTGTCCACGAAAAGAAGTAGACATCTTACTTTGGCTGGAAGATGGTCTTTCTTCTGCAGATGTTACTGTTGCTTTACCACCTACCCCACGGACACAACCTTTTTTTCCCTTTCCAACACGCCTATTCCCCTTTCCACCAGCAGCAGGCCTTTTGCCACTCATTTTAGTGCTTAACTAATTGGCAACTCTGTATCTGTAGTTGTTGGCACAACAACCGATGGATTAAAACCGAGCAGAACTGAGTGGCCAATCTGTGGTACTAGGCCCAAAACTAATAACTGGATTAGATGCAGTGAAAATTGAGATACACAGGCGGTATAGTTTGTTTCACAGGCTGGCTATTCTGCTGACGTGCAGACATTGCTCCTAGGCCCAAAACTATTAACTGGATTAGATGCAGTAAGAATAGAGATACACAGGTGGTGTAGTTAGTTTCACAGGCGGGATACTTTGCTGACGTGCAGACACTCCTCCTAGGTCCAAAACTAATAACTCGCTTAGATGCAGTGAAAATTGAGATACACAGGCGGTATAGTTTGTTTCACAGGCGGGCTACTCTGCTGACGTGCAGGCACTGCTCCTAGGCCCTAAACTATTAACTGGATTAGATGCAGTGAAAAAAGAGATACACAGGCTGTGTAGTTAGTTTCACAGGCGGGCTACTCTGCTGACACTGCTCCTAGGCCCTAAACTATTAACTGATTAGATGCAGTGAAAATAGAGATACACAGGCGGTGTAGTTAGTTTCACAGGCTGGCTACTCTGCTGACATGCAGACACTGCTCCTTGGCTCAAAACTATTAACTGGGTTAGATGCAGTAAAAATTGAGATACACAGGTGGTGTAGCTAGCTTCACAGGTGGGCTACTCAGATGACTATCAGACAATGCTACTAGCCCAAAAGGATTGGCTGAGCTAGATTACACCAAATGCTGTGACAAACACATGCACAGCACTGGCACAGACCTGCCTGGCAAACAGTGCTATGAACTGCTGTAACCTATCCTGAAATGGGTTGATATTACAACTAGTCCCGACTCCCTAAACCTATCTCCCTGACAATTCGCTCCAAAAAAACACTCTTAGTCTGTATAGCGCCCACAGCAGCAGCTGTGCCATCTAACACTAAGCTGCAGAAGTGAGGAAATGTTGGCTTCGGGGCAAATGGCTGGTTCTTATAGGGCAAGGAGGACATGTTACATACACAGCCAATGACACATGCCCTTGCTTGTGTGCATCACATGCACATTGCTGTGTGCGTGCGCACTGCTGATAGGCTGAGAGACTGCATGCCCTACTGTAAATGTGGGAAAGAAAAAAAAATGGAGATCAGCATTATTTCAGCACTAGTGTTGAGCGATACCGTCCGATACTTGAAAGTATCGGTATCGGATAGTATCGGCCGATACCCGAAAAATATCGGATATCGCCGATACCGATATCCGATACCAATACAAGTCAATGGGACATCAAGTATCGGAAGGTATTCTCATGGATCCCAGGGTCTGAAGGAGAGGAAACTCTCCTTCAGGCCCTGGGATCCATATTAAAGTGTAAAATAAAGAATTAAAATAAAAAATATTGTTATATTCACCTCTCCGGCGGCCCCTGGACATCAGCGGGAGGATCCGGCGTCCGGCACGGCTTCTTTCTTCAAAATGCGCGCCTTCAGGACCTGTGGAATGACGTCCCGGCTTCTGATTGGTCGCGTGCCGCCCATGTGACCGCCACGCGACCAATCAGAAGCCGCGACGTCATTCCTCAGGTCCTAAAAGGCGCTTATTCTAGGACTTTAGCTGAGGAATGACGTCGCGGCTTCTGATTGGTCGCGTGGCGGTCACATGGGCGGCACGCGACCAATCAGAAGCCGGGACGTCATACCACAGGTCCTGAAGGCGCGCATTTTGAAGAAAGAAGCCGTGCCGGACGCCGGATCCTCCCGCTGATGTCCAGGGGCCGCCGGAGAGGTGAATATAACAATATTTTTTATTTTAATTCTTTATTTTACACTTCCGATACCGATACCCGATATCACAAAAATATCGGATCTCGGTATCGGAATTCCGATACCGCAAGTATCGGCCGATACCCGATACTTGCGGTATCGGAATGCTCAACACTATTCAGCACAGATCTATCCCCCATCCACTATACACTGAAACAGTCTATTAACAATGATAAACAGTTTTAATGTGCAAATAAAGCTAGGCTTTTGGTGAATGAACAGTTATCGAACAGAAACTCGAACAGACGAATTTTAAGCAAATTGTTCGGGTTCGACGAACGACTCGAACACCACCCAAAACACCTAGAATTTGAAATTGGTGAACAGTTCGACTCGAACACCGCTCATCTCTACAAATAATGCCTTTACTACCTTCAGCACCTTACTGTGTTGTGTGTACTGTGTGCTACTGCAATCGGGGGTCGTCCAGGGAAGTGTTTTGACACTGTGACTTTATGTGATGTAAAGAGTTGGCTCAATGTGCCGTACAGATAGGATGGCTGTTTTTAGGTAGTAGCAGGATATATCCAACCTCTGTTAGGAGTACCAAATGTAAATGTAAAGCTACTCTTCTATAACTGTGACAGAAAAGGCATCAGGATGCAGAGCTATGAGAAAGTCTCTTCAGGGTCATTTTCTTGTTCTTCTTCAGGGTGGTCTTCAAGGTCGTCGTCTTCGGAGCCGTCGTCGTCTTCGGGGTGGTCTTCAGGTTCGTCATCTCCAGGGTCGTCGTTTTCAGTGTTGTCGTCTTCTTTGGGGTGGTCTTCAGGGTCGACGTCTCCAGGGTCGTCGTTTTCAGGATCGTCGTCTTCTTCGGGGTAGTCTTCAGGGTCGTCGTCTTTAGGGTTGTCGTCAGGGAGATCCAGAGTGACTACCAAAAACCATTTCAAAAAGCTTGAACTTGGAAATGTAGCAGAAGGTACAAGAAGGCTGAGGAACTGCCGAGAACCAGCTGATGGTACTGGAACCCAGATGGTTAGACGAAGGTACAAGAGCCAATGGAACTACCGAGGACTAGCTGATGGTACTGAAACCCCATTACTAAGCAGAAGATACCGGTGCCAGAAAGCACTACCAAGGACCAGCAGACGTTGTTGGAACTCGGATACCGAGAAGGAGGCACCTAAGCCAAAGGCTCTGCCTGAAACCAGCTGACATAACTGGAACCCAGGAGGACATATTCAAGATTGAATTCCAAAGAACCAGCTATTGGTACTGGAACTCAGATAGGCAGCAGAAGGTATACATGACACAAAAAGTAGCAAGGCCGTGAGCCAGCCGGAGTTACCGAAACCCACAGTCCTCCAGGGGAGCTTGTCCTATTGGCACGACAGAACCAGCCTTCATTGCCAGATCCTGCAGCCCACATAGGAAGCACCAAAACTGCAGGCACCATAGAGTCGGCTAACCCGACAGGACAACGTATTGGAGGCAAAGTGACTTTGACACTACCTGGAAACAGCTGGCGTGCTGGAACCAGGCTGGGCAGGAGGGAATACCCATGCCAAAGACACTGCCGAGAACAAGCTGACGGTACTGGAACCCGAATGGGTATTGGGGTTCAGACGTTACTGAACCCCAATAACACAGGAGCAAGTGATGACAGTGCAGATGGCACTTCTGAGAAGCAACTGGCGGTGTTGGAGCACATGTATTACAGGAGAAACAGTGTAGCCAGAGGCCTAATTGGAGCAAGTTTAATATCTGTAGTAGTGTGAGTGTGGACGGAGCAGGAGAAATTGCCAGACACAAAGCAGGGGATCAGCTGACGTTACTGAAACCCAATAACACTGGAGCATGTGTTGACAGTGCAGACGGCACTTCTGAGCAGCAACTGGCGGTGATGGAGCCCAGGGATTACAGGAGAAGCAGAGTGTAGCCAGAGGCCTAATTGGAGCAAGTTTAATATCTGTAGTAGTGTGAGTGCGGACGGAGCAGGGGAAATTGCCGGACACACAGCAGGGGATCAGCTGACTTTACTGAAACCCAATAACGCTGGAGCATGTGTTGACTGTGCAGATGGCACTTCTGAGCAGCAACTGGTGGTGATGGAGCCCAGGGATTACAGGAGAAACAGAGTATAGCCAGAGGCCTAATTGGAGCAACTTTAATATCTGTAGTAGTGTGAGTTTGGACAGAGCAGGAGAAATTGCCAGACACACAGCAGGGGATCAGCTGACGTTACTGAAACCCAATAACGCTGGAGCATGTGTTGACTGTGCAGATGGCACTTCTGAGCAGCAACTGGTGGTGATGGAGCCCAGGGATTACAGGAGAAACAGAGTGTAGCCAGAGGCCTAATTGGAGCAAGCTTAATATCTGTAGTAATGTGAGTGTGGACGGAGCAGGAGAAATTGCCGGACACACAGCAGGGTATCAGCTGACGTTACTGAAACCGAATAACAATGGAACATGTGTTGACTGGTAATCCATTACTGCTGCCTGCTGCTCACACAACCTCTCCAACATATGTAACGTCGAATTCCACCTGGTGGGTAGGTCATATATGATGCGATGTTCTGGAAGGCGAAATCGTCGCTGCAGAGCTGCAATGCGCGATCTTGCCATGCTGGAACGCCGCAAGTGAGCGCACTCTAAACGGACCTTGTGCAGCAGTGCATCAAGATCTGGATAGTCCCTCAAAAAGCTCTGCACGACCAAGTTGAGCACATGTGCCAGACATGGGATGTGAGTGAGGTTGCCTAGACCCGGAGCTGCCACAAGATTTTGACTATTGTCACACACTACCATGCCTGGCTAGAGATTCACTGGCACAAACCACACGTCGCTCTCCTACTTGATGGCATTCCAGAGCTCCTGCACTGTGTGGCTTCGATTCCCCAAAGAAATGAATTTCAATACAGCCTGTTGATGTTTTGCCACGGCTGTGCTCATATTGGTCGAAACAGGTAAGCGTTCACGGGTCCATGTGTAGGTAGACTGTGACGGCTTCTGCAGTGCTGATTCAGAGGAACTGGAGTATGAGGAGGAGTCAATATGTACAGACTGGATTCCTGCAATCCTTGGACTTGGCAGAACATGTACAGTGCCACTCTCAAGATCTGTACCCGGCTCCACAACATTTACCCAATGGGCAGTGAGGGAAGGATATTGCTCCTTTCCATGATTACTGGTCCATGCATCGGTGTTCAGGTGGACCTTTCTACTGACAGCGTTTAGTAGCGCATGTTTAATTTTTCCCTCCACATGCTTTTGCAGGTCAGGGATGGCTTGCCTGCTGAAATAAAAGCGGCTGGGCATGTTGTATTGTGGGACTGCCAATGCCATGAAGTTACGGAAGGTGTCAGTCTCCACCAGCCTGAATGAGAGCATTTAAAGGGACAGTAGTTTTGCAATGCCAGCATTCAGAGCCTGTGCTCGGGGGTGGTTTGACGTGTATGGGCGCCTTTTCTCCCGTGCCTGTGCTACCAATAGCTGTAGACTGGCCTGGGAGTGTGAGGATGACAGGGAACATGGTGCTGTAGGTGGAATGACACTGTGTGTCTGTACAACAGTGCCAGAGGTTCTTCCATGGTGATCCTGTGAGGAAGCCGAACCAGCTGTGTGTGAGCTGGAGGAAGAGGCTACAACACGAGCTGAAGAGGTGGTAGGTGGCGCTGTAGGTTGGCCTAGGTCTTCAGTGTGTCTTTGTAACTCCACCACGTGCTGGGTCCGCACATGTTTCCACATATTTGTGGTATTAAGGTTGCTGACACTTTTCCCTCTTTTCACTTTCTGATTACACAGCTTGCATTTGACAAAGCGAATGTCATCTGCAACTGTGTCAAAAAAGGACCAGGCACTGCAAGTCTTGGGAGTACCCGTTTTGGGTTTTGGAAGAGGCATGCTCCTAATGGGTGCCAAAGTGGAGGCTACAGACAACAGAGTCTGAACCCTCCCTCTCCCTCCTTTTTTGGCCGTTCGGGGAATCTCTTCCTCAGAGCTGCTCTCACCACCTTCCTGTACCTCACGCCATGATGGGTCAAGGATCTCATCACCTACACTACCCTCTTCAAATGACTGCTTCTCCTGGGTAGTCTCAGACTCAGAAAGTGGCACCTGAGTCTCATCATCAGATGCGTACTGAGGTGTGCTGACCATAGGCACTGGTGTGGTGATCATAGGCACTGGCCCATCCGCCTCTTCAGATTCAGAGACAAAGCTGTTGCGCCTCACTGCATACTACCTCTTCTTCAAATTCTCGAATGCTGCTTGGCTGGCCCCCTCTTTCCAAGCCAACAGATTCAGAGAACAGAAGTAGAGATGGCTCCTGTCCTGGGCTCTCTGACTGCCTGGGAAATTTGGCAGGTAGTGAAGAGATAGATGGGTGCTCTTTAGTGCTCTGGACCTGAGAGGATCTGGAACTAATTGAAGTCGATGCGTTAGCTGCCATCCATCTGACAATGGCTTCAGTTTGTTCATCCCGCAGCAATGGCGTACGGCGGGCTCCTACAAAGCTGCGCATAAAGGACTGTTCCCTGGTAAAACTGGGGGATGCTGAGTCCCTGGTGCCCGCAGCAGGCACAGAATCCCCACATCCTCTCCCTGCAAAAAGTCAATGCCCACGACCACAAGCCTTACTACCTGCCTTCTTCATCTTGGTAGACTGATAAAGATAGGCAGAAAAGTACTAAGGGCTTAGTGTGCTTATTCCTGAACAGCTGCTAACAGGTATAAGAAACACTAATTTTATAAAGTGTGGACTAGACATTAATTTGCAATTCAAGCTGAAAAAATGGAAAGCAGATGCAATATAAAATTTTCAAACACTTTATTAGCAACAATTTAGTAAAAAAGTACAAACAAGTTAAAAAATGAAGATACTAGTGCACAATACAACCGCCCAACTTAGTAGTACACCCCTATATATCTTCACATTATCACCATAAATTGCCATCCGTTAAGCTGAACACCACATATAAGCTGAGGGCTCCGATAAATGCATATGATGCCCCACTATATAGGTTCCTTTTGTTCAAGGTGGCTTATCTTGGCCTACAACCCTCCCATGGGCATGTTCCCAAGAGGATACAAGTTATTCTGTCAAAAAACTGTCAAACTAACTGATCCAGGGAAAATGGATTTATCCTGTCTAATAGCTGACTGCTTTCTTACGGCCACTTCCTGTGGTTGCATGCTCTCCCGGTCTACACCCTCTTCATCTTCAGGTAGGAGAAGGGCAAACGCCACAGCAAAGTATCCCCAATGATTGATTTCTTTGATGAAGGTGACTCAGTCTCCCTCACATAATAGCCTCTGAAACTTGATGGACCTGGCATTTGGTGTCAGTAGGCCCCAGGTCCTTCTGCCGGCCATGGCTTCTCCCTCAGGCATTGTAGCTCGACCCACAATTCCTTTTCCTGCTGGCCTCTTGTTTGGGTAACATGCCTTCTCCCTTTTGGTATCAAAGAGGGGAACAGGGGGTGGTCCAGCAAAAAATTTGGGACTAAACTTAGCGGCTTGGGGCTGGGTGTCATTCACCGGATGGGCTTCAGTTTCATGTACTCTGGCTTTTGGAACACACGCCACGACCATTCCTCATCTGCGGGTCTCTGTCGCGTTGCTCCTCCATTCACGTTCCTCCTCCTCCTTCTCACCCACGAACTCCACCAGACTGCACGACATCAGAGTCATGGCTGCTTCTGCTTTACAGCCGATGGGCTATGGTTAGCCAGCCGTATCCACTTTTCATCCACTTTCAATTTCCAGTCACTGGTGGTACCGCTCTCCAAGAGGAAGGAGGAAGCTGTCGGGCTCTAGCTTTTCATCGTTGACGGACAGTTCCTGGATGCCTTCAGGACATGCCTCTTTCTCCATGAGCTGCCACTTTCACTCCACACAGCCAGCACTGCCACGATACTTAAAACTCATATGCTCCATGGCTGCTGATGCCGCATCCTTTAATGGTGGTGCACTGCTCGACACATGGGCTTTTTCTTTTGATCTCTGCACTTCCATAGGTGGAGTCACTTTCGATTGTTCCTCCTGTTCTGCTCCTGGCTCCTCCCATTCCTCAGGGATCTGCCACAACAAATGGGGCTTCCTCTATCTTTGCCACACCAGCCGTGGGTGGGAAGTGCTCACACGGGGTGGAAACTGGGGCTCAGGCACACACCCATGACAGATGGTTTTTCATGCTGTTTGCAGGTTAGAATGCCCATGATGGATGCAGATATTGCCAGCCACTGTGCCATCATCCAACGTTTTAACATTTTTAATGGCTGCCATCTTTGCCGTTTCAGGGGTTCCTCCAGTTTCTGAACATGAGAAATCTGAATCCTGCCAACTACGCCAATTTTGTGAGGTGGCCAGGGTGATAGTGGTGACAAGGTGCTGCTATTCATCCATGCCCTGGCACCCCACAAATAAAAGATAGTGTCTTGTCTGCCATGTACGTAGTGTGTGTGTGTACTGGAGAACATTCACTGTTTGTTCTGTGGTCTCTGTCCTCTCCACAGTTCCAGTCCCGTATGCAGGCACACAGTCAAAAGGACAGACTTCTTATTTCTTTTTAAAAACTCAACTTAACTTAACTCCTTCTATTCAGTTTTGGTCACAGATACAATATAGTGAGATACAGTTGTAAAAGTCTCCTGCGCTTTCCCTCTCTCTGCTGGCACTTCTTGCCCCAGGGATGTCCCGCCCGGCTCTGCATTTTTGAAGAACACAGCGCCACTTCCTCTCCATATATCCCTATCCATTGTCCACACTTGGAACGTAGTATGGCTCCTCTTTGCCTTTTTCAGTCCATTGGCTCTGTTCGTACTGGGATATTCCACTGAAGTTGGTCACGCTGTTCTTATGATGCTGATTTTCTTCTTCTTTTTGTCTCCTTATCTCACTGTTTACCTTCAGCCCACTGGCCCTGGACGCCTCAGGCACTTCTTCAAACAGTAATAATTCAAACTCTATTTGCATCCCTAGCTGCCTAAATCAATGCTTCCCCTTATATAACATTGCCCCCTCACCAACTGGAAAAATCCCTAAATGGGGTTTTTCTCTCTTATCTTCAACCCTTATCTTGCTATAACTAGCTATTTCCTGGTCTATAGTGCCCTCCACTGTGCTTCCCAAATTCCTACTATTTTACTGTCTTATCTAGTTGCTTCTCTGGTACACTGGTTTCCTATCCTTTCCCTATGCTAATACATTATGATAAAACTCACTTTTATTATTCAACATTTGTCATTCACTTATAAAACTGTATACATTATTTTGTTTACCTAAATACACATAAACCGTGTACCTGCTTTACCAGGAAGAGATTCAGGGCATTTACCGATCCTGATAAACTCTTACGTAATGAGCAAAGGAAGAAAAGCGGTTTTTCCTGTAAAGAGACAGGTGCACTGGGACAGTTGGGTATAGACAGGGCAGGCTTACCCTGACAGTGGGATATAGACAGAGCAGGGGCACCAGGGGTGAATTAAGGGTAGCCAGGGCCCCGGGGCTGTTCAGACACTGTGGGAACCCCCCCGGTCATGTGATGGGGGTCATGTGACGGGGGTCATGTGACGGGGGTCATGTTATACCTGAACCAGATTATTCCAGAAAAATGGCCGGGCCCTACTCTACTGTAACCTATTAAATATTTGTTAAAATATGCAATACAATTCAGGTATTTTTTGACTAATATCACAAACAAGGAACAAATACCACCATACCATGACCAGACCACAAATTACAACCACAGTGATCGAATAATATCACATACAAGGAACACCGCACCATGTCAAGACCACATATTACCACCACTTGGTGACCGAATAGCACATACAAGGGACAAATGCCACAACACTATTTCCTGACGACATATTATCACCACATAGTGACTGAATACTACAATACGGATCAGTAATTTAAAAAACAAACACAATACTATCACCATAAGTGCCAGTATTCACAGGAGATCTGTACTTAGTATGCAGTGTCTGTGTAGAGGTAATACAGAGATCACTGGTGGTATTATACACAGGAGCTCTGTATATAGTATACAGTGTAAAGTGTCAGTGTATAGGTAACACTGACTCACCAGTGACGTCTCTAGGTGAAGTCCTTCATCTTTCATCCAGCACAGACCACCATCAATTCTTCCAGCCAGGACTCGTTTCTGCAGGAAATAACACAGTTATCTCGAGCTCCGCTTGCAGAACACATTACTCAATTTTTCACAACTTCTACATTACACCACATGAAGAAAAAAAGGTGACATAGTGTCACTCTACACAGTAACGGACCGCCCCCCCATTTAAAACAGTATACTCAAAAAATAAAATAAATGCATCACTGCAGTAATAATATCCCTTAATTAGCCCCTATGGTAATAATATTCCCCATCCTGGCCCCGTTTATTTAATTCCTGCCATATGTTCTCCCATCCTGCCCTCATGAGAATCCATTCTACCCCATATGATCTCCCCATCCTGCCCCATCTGTCTCCATCGTATCCATCCTGCCCCATGATCCAATCCTGCCCCATGTCTTTCATTCTGCCCCGTCTCTCCAATTATGCCCCGTATCTACATTCTGCCCATGCCTCCAGTCCTGCCCCCAGTGTGTCCAGCAATCTGCCCCAGTATGTCCACCATATTGCTCCAGTGTCCAGCAATCTGCCCGTGTGTCCAGCATTGCCCCCAGACAGTGTCTCCAGCAATCTGCCCCAGTGTCTGACTCCAGCATATTGCCCCCAGTGTGTCCAGCAATCTGCCCCAGTGTGTCCAGCATTGCCTCTGACAGTGTGTCCAGCAATCTGCCCCAGTTTCTCCAGCATTGCCCCCAGTGTCTCCAGCAATTATCTGCCCCAGTGTGTCCTCCAGCATTGCCCCCAGTGTGTCCAGCAATCTGCCCCAGTGTCTCCAGCATTGCCCCAGTGTCTCCAGCATTGCCCCAGTGTGTCCAGCAATCATCTGCCCCAGTGTGTCCTCCAGCATTGCCCCCAGTGTGTCCATAGTATATACATCACATAGCACTCAGCCGTATTCTAGGCTAGTGTGAGCGCCGACTAAGGATATGTTTCCACGTTCAGTAAATGCTGTGGATTGGATGCTGTGTAGAGCCACAGCGTCCAATCTGCAGCGTCCAGCATAGTGGAGGGGATTTCAAGAAATCCCATCTCCACTATGTGTACAGATGCCCATGGGTTCCCTGCGTATACGCACGTGCGTGCACCTTTATAGACATCAGTATGTCTATTTATCTTGTGGAGACGATCAGTCTCCGCAAGATAAATATCACAGTCTAACTTATAGGGTACAGTGATTCCACACGGTTCAGTGAACACATCTGGAATCACCGCGTGTACAAAAGTCTGCAGTGCGGACATGTGCTGCATCCAAAGCGCTGCCTAAGGCCATGTGCACACGCTGCGGATTCCGTTGCGGAATTTTCCGCAGCGGATTTGATTAAAGCAGTGCAAAAAGTACTGCGGATTTATCGCGGTTTTTTGTGCGGTTTCCACAGCGGTTTTAGACACCTGCGGCTTTTTTAATATGGAGCAGGTGCCAAACCGTTGCAGATTCCGCACAAAGAATTGACATGCTGCGGAAAATAAACTGCAGCGTTTCCGCGTGGTTTTTTCCGCAGCATGTGCACAGCAGTTTTTGTTTTCCATAGGTTAACATTGTACTGTACACCGCATGGAAAACTGCTGCGGATCCGCAGCGTCAAAACCGCTGCGGATCCGCAGCAAAAACTGCAACGTGCGCACATACCCTAATCCTGAACGTGAAAACATACCCTAAGAGCCTTTATTCCCCCTGCAATATACAGTGCGTGTGATATGTATGATAGATATCTATACATAGTGTGTGGTGATGTGACATATCTCTGGAAGGTTAGCCTATTCTTCAGCTATAAGGCCTGATGCACAGTGTCCTACTGACCCCCTGCAGAGAAGGATGAGGCTGCTGTGTCCCTTCTGCCCCCTGACAGGACTCAGCAGCTCCGCTCTGAAAGTTTTTCAGAGCAGTTTGGAGAGACACCTGTGGGAATCTTCAGAGAGAGCTGCTGTGTCCTGAGAGGGGCAGAGTGGGCTCAGCAGCCTTATGCTTCTCTGCAGGAGGTGGGGGAGGGGGTCACCAGCACAGACTGCGCTGTGCTCTTATCTCCATCTATAGACAGGGGGCAGGACATAGTAATCCTCAGTGAGCAGCTGCTGTGCTGATAGTATGGACAGCGGCCAGCTCACTGATGATGCATCTGCTGCAGGGACTGGACTACTGCAGCCTGTCCTCACACCGTCTAAACACCTCACCAGTGTCACCAGCACACTCACCGGGGGCTGCGCTGCTCACTGGCTCTGACTGTGGGGAGAGAATGCTCAATGCGGCACTAAGCCCCCGCTCAGCAGGGATTGGATGGTGGAGTCCCGCCCTCCTGTGGCTCAGCACTGGCTGCTTCAGCACAGCCATCTGTCACAGTGACGCTCCTCCTCCTCCCTCCTCACATCGCTGCGGCTTATGAAACTGACGCTGGGGGGGCCCATAAACCAGTAAGGGACGGGTAATAATGCCCTGATGGCGGCGGACAACAATCTGTGCGGTAGCCCACGGCCACCCCACACCACTGGGCCCTGGGCTACCGCCCAGATTGGCCCTCTTATAATCCGCCCCTGAGGGGCACCTTTTACACGCCGGTTCCAGAACTGCCGGGGCTGTAACTCATGTTGCAGGGTGAAAATCTAGATTGCTGGATGAACTGGGTGATGTGACTGGGTAGTCGAGGCGAGGATTGTTAGCGCTACATGTGGGAAAAGTGGCAGAGCTTGCACAGGAAAGCTGAGTGGCAGAACTGGCACTGTAGCTGCTGTGAAGTCAGAGCAGCTTGATTATGCAGGCTGCCCCTACAGACTCTCAGCAGAGAGGTCCCTGACTGGTAGGGGACCAATTGACAGGTTCCCGCCACTCTCCTCGCCAGGAGGTGACTCAGGGCCGACACCACAGACCATGCTGTTAGTAGAACGCCGTGTGGGACTCCCGGCAAGGTCAGTAACTGTTGAACAAGGACCTGCACACACCGCGGAATTCGACTTCGTTCTGATGGTACCTCATGTTGGACCTAGTACTGTGCCAGACACCGATGGGATGGGAAATCTACTTGCTTCTCAGAAACTGCATTGAGACGTCAAGTGCCTCTGTTGTTGGTGCCACCATTGGATCCTCAACTGTCACAGACAACACTGAAACACCACGCACCGCTGCTGTCGCTGCCATTATTAGAACCCTGAAACTCTGCATACCAGAAGACATTAGTCTGATAAGTGCCACCACTTTCATATTGAACCATCGCTCGCCCCTACCCATCCATCCTCCTTCACAGTTCTGTCCCATTCCTACTATCCCTCTGCAATCCCTCACTCCCTGAGTGGAGTGCATTTATTGTTTAATAAAACACCCTTAACTCTTGGTCTGCCTCCTGTCCATGGCGGCATCTCGTGTTCCTGCGATTTCTACAATGACATGACAGGAATGCCACAGAATTGAAATCCTAAACCATGGCAGTGACGACACCATTTAATAAATATGTTGAACTGCAAAATCTGTGGCTTACATTGGAAGCCCTTCTTAGAAAGTAATGAAGATTATATAAGCCATGGCTGTAGCTATTAGTAGACCTGCACTACCATAGAGGCAGCCTTTGTTGTAGTGGGGAGAAGAAGCATATTCCTGCCAATTGTCTTTCCAGGCTGGCAAGGACCTGTAAAGGGACTATATCCTCTGGACCTTAGGTTCTCCTAATGCTTCAATGTTGACAGACAAGAAAATGGAAATAGGATGGTGGCACCAGGGCTTTCTGTCATAAATGTGTGCTTTTCAGTGTATCAAGCTGCTATGTCTTATTAGACCCCACTACATACAGGGCTGCTTCATACATTTGTTTCTGCTACTGACAATCACCATCCAGATAATATTTGAAAGTCACCACTACTAGACCATGTTTATTGCTTTTTTTACCTTTATTTATTATTGAACATATGTCAGATTGCTTTTCATAGTGATCTGATGATAGAATCTTGCTTCTAGCCTTCACAGTGGTTTCATAGCCTGCTTATTTGATTGTTTGATCATGCATTCTTTGGTCTAGGCTAGTGGTTATCAGGGCTCAACAGGTGGGAAATTCAATTCACATCAAATAAATTCAACCAAATCTGCCAGAAAATCATTAAAAAAAAAAAAACTTTCATATTCACCTTTTCTCAGCCTTCGCTATACCTGTTGCCATCGTCTCCTCCTGTCTCGGCTATACTTCCTTCTTTAATCTTTGTGTGTTTTGCCTAGACACCAAACTGTCAGATGAAACAGTGGCAGCACCTGCTGGAAGATCAAAAGGGAGAAGTAGTAAGTGGAGCCAACTAGATAACCATTATTTTGCTGGATTTGTGTGACCCGTCCAAAAATTCGATTTGCCAGAATCCATGAATTTTTGTCAATTCTAAACAGATCTGATATGGTTACAATTGATTCTCATATCTCTAGTTTGTAAATATGTTATATTATCCATTTTCTAAATGATTTCTATTCATTTTTCTCTGGTGTTTATACCATTATCTTTCTCTTATTTTTTTCAACTGCACCATACCAATTAAAATCTATTCTTAATAATATGAAAACTGTACATATGAATGATCTTTAATTCTTCTTTAACTGTGTATGATTACGATATTTAAACATTAGAATGAGTGGCCAGCTGGTGTTACGTTTTTATGTTTAATGAATGTCTAATTCGTTTGAAGACTGGTCCTATCAAAGACAGATAAAACAGGACTAAGGACCAGGGATGTTTGAGTTTGGCCGAACTAGAATTAAAAGTTCTGTTCAGTATACGAATTTGACCCAGAACTCAAACAAGAGAGAAGTCAATGGGAACCCAAACTTTGTTGCTTTAAAATGGCTGTAAAATGTTCATAGTAAGGGCTAGGGATCTGCAAATAGAAGTGAGTCACCTGCCTGGGCAGTGGGGTACTCGGTTCCGGATCTGGTCGCTCTTAAAAGGGATGTCACGGTGGCTGTGACCCAGTCCGTGGCCCTAGGCGCTCACTTAAAAGGGGAAAGGTCTTTAGAGTGATTTTGATAATAAAGTCTATTTGTGATGCCACCTGTGGTTCTCGATCAGTAGGACTGACACAGCTTAAAGGGGTCCTCTGGGGTCATGTTGTTGCAGCAAGATGGTGACGCTTCCCACAGGTGAAGCAGGGTCCCCATGGCTCCCAAGGTGTACGGCAAGGATGGTGTATGATGCTAAATAAATGGAGGACTCGGAGTTATTAAGTCTTTACCTGGTTTACTGGTAGGAGCACTCCATAGTCCAGGGTACCAGGCACAGGTGGTGATGTGGTCCAGCCAACTTGGAGGCAAAAGTGATTCCTCTCCCAGGTGAGGTCCGTAAGCCTTTCCTACTTGCGCTGATGTGCGAGGTCCCAGCTGCCTGAAGCTTGATGGCAAAGTACACATTCCTTCTCCTGTCCTGTATGGTGGTCTCTATCACAACCCAGGCTCTTCTGCTTCATCTTCAGGTGTGATGTGGGCAAATCACATACAGTTCTAAGCCCTGCGGTTCTGCTAAGTGTCCTAGAGTCTCACTAAAGCCTCGGTCTCCGCGCTTCGGCTCTGAGGGTGCCCAGTCACAGTTTTCCTCTGAGAGCTTTTCCACTCCTGTGCAACTTCTCTCAATTGCTCCACTGCACACAACAACCCCTCGGGTTCTTGTCCTTTCCTGGAGCTGCAGCTCAGTCCTGGCTGCACGGCTCTGTATTCTGAACTCTGCTCCAGACTTCCTTTCTCCTCAGTGTCTCTCTCCAACTAACCTCCTTGGTCTCCCTGGACCAACTGTCTAACTCCTCCTCCAGACCAAGATATATAAAGCTAAGGAAAGCTCCCCTGAATCCGGGTCCTGAGCTCCCCCTTCTTGCTTGGATTCAGAATGTGTTGTGCGTAGGTGCTCACCTGGTAAAGAGAATTCTTCTTGCGTCCAAGCATGATTCCGGTTACCCAGGGTGTCACAAAAGATAATGGGGTAAGAGCAGGAAAATTTGCCTACAAATACATTTAGATAGGAAAGTGACTTAAAACAACATTGAATTAAAACAAAAACATAACCTTGAATCAGGAGGCAGAGTTCCAAGTGGAGGAGGAGATTTAGTAGAAGGTGGAGGTGGCGGTGTAGATGGAAGAGGTATGCAGCACAGATTTTATTCTTTTGCAGGGTACTCTGAAAACAGCCAGTGTAATTATCTGCTGGCCACTCTCTCTCCGTATACAGGCCATATAATACTGTGCAATTTTTTCGGTTGAAAAGCAATGTGGAGATCATCAAGTAGGGGACATGGCTGTGTTACTGGTGGTAGTGTAGGTGCTGCAGTGAGAGAGAAAGCATTGTGGATCGGTGCCTGCAACACACCCAAATTAAACACATTCCTCTGGTGCAAGCAGATGAATGACATGCTATGTAATTTGATAAGCCCGAATAATTCTGGATGATTGGTGAGACCAGAAAAAGTAGAAGTGGTTTTAGATTAGTTGACTGAGAGAGCCATCAGTTCCTTCACTTCCCTCTGGTCCTTTGCTGAAAGTGCAGATTTTATGCCTAAGGCCAATGATCATCTGTCTTCTACCTCACCCCCTTGCAAATTAAGCAAGCAGTCTGAGCCCCATGTCATGCAGCAGTCTCCTTCTGCTTTTTCATGACTCTGTTGGCTGTGGCTCCGTGGGCCATCCACCTGGCCTGGCCAATAATTGGAAGAGATTGAGTGCACTGATGCCCAACCACTTGTTCTGTTGGACTATGACATCAGTAACTTGTATGAGTATCAAAATACAGAATATCTCTTATCTATAATATTTAGTAGAAATTATAAAATACTCAAAATCCAGGAGAAATATATGTGGATGTAGACATATCAACTCACATATAGAAAACAAGTTGTAAAGAAACCACATCATCTAAATAGTTATTAAATATTATTTTTTAAATCTTTTAAAAAGTACATAAATAGTAAGCCACTGATTGGCATCAACAGCCAGAAGAGGTAAAGTATCAACATTTAAGTGTAAAAATAATCATTGGTTTAAGTAAAATAGATTAATCCAAAAAAGTCACCATATAGCACAATCTATAAGACCACAATTATATGGCATAATGCAGTGACACTCAATTGATCAGAAATTATACATCAAACTCCAAAAGTGTATAGTTATGTAAATGTAGGGGATGTGAAATGTTTGGTGTTCCCTCTTATCCCCAACCCCTTTAAGTGTGCATAATGAGTGTTATTAATGTGTTTGTACATGGTGGTACTGCTACACATAAAGTGCATTACCAGCGTGTACAAGAGCATTGCTAAACTGTTTGTATATTGCTCTATATATATATATATATATATGTTTGGTATCTTTGTGTTAGGGAAAGTTTGTCCTCCGGGCTGAGTATAGTGATAGGGGCATAGGGTCCATAGTTGGCCATTAGAAGGGGGCACTGTAGTGTATAGTTAGAGTAGGAGGGGCACAGTGGGATAAGAATAGTTAAGCTTCCTGGTTTTAGTCAGTTGGGGCCTGGGCGCCCGTGCAGCTCGCAGGGCTGCCTAGCCAGGAGTCACTGTGCCCCGCAACTTTAAAGAAAGGGCACAGAAAAGCTACACTAAAGGTTCCCCTAGAAAGAAGAAGCAAGGAAGCGCCACAGATGCGGCTGATAGAAATCTGTCCCTACAAAGAGAGAAGTCTGGTCAGCATGGGTAGTACAAGCAAGATGTGACAGGTCTTTGACCGGGCGGCAGTTCTTGGAACCGGGGCAAAGCGGTGTAAGACTTCTCCATGTGAGGCAAGAATTCCAGATGGAATAGATTCTACGGGACCGGAAGATATGGTCCAATGCAGGGCTGAATATATATAGAGAGGAGAGCAGGGACAGAAAAGAAGGTACTGACTGTGATCCCCGAAGTGCGTGTATTGCAGCAAGTTGTGCTGAGTAAACAAGTTCATATTGAAGTTAAGCCGGAGTGTGTCTCCTTTATTTCGGACAGTCTGTGAGGAATACATCCCCATACCAGGCAAGTCCAAATGGCGCAGAGAATCAGCACAGAGGTAACGCAGCAGAGAAATGTGAACTTATGCGGGAAGGGGTCTAGGGAGTGATACAGGGATTGCTGTCGGTCATGGCTACTTCCCTGGCTCCCCCTCCTACATACATAATAAAATGGAGTGATACTTAGTAACTAGTGTTGAGCATTCCGATACCGCAAGTATCGGGTATCGGCCGATACTTGCGGTATCGGAATTCCGATACCGAGATCCGATATTTTTGTGATATCGGGTATCGGTATCGGAAGTGTAAAATAAAGAATTAAAATAAAAAATATTGTTATATTCACCTCTCCGGCGGCCCCTGGACATCAGCGGGAGGATCCGGCGTCCGGCACGGCTTCTTTCTTCAAAATGCGCGCCTTCAGGACCTGTGGAATGACGTCCCGGCTTCTGATTGGTCGCGTGCCGCCCATGTGACCGCCACGCGACCAATCAGAAGCCGCGACGTCATTCCTCAGCTAAAGTCCTAGAATGAGCGCCTTCTAGGACCTGAGGAATGACGTCGCGGCTTCTGATTGGTCGCGTGGCGGTCACATGGGCGGCACGCGACCAATCAGAAGCCGGGACGTCATTCCACAGGTCCTGAAGGCGCGCATTTTGAAGAAAGAAGCCGTGCCGGACGCCGGATCCTCCCGCTGATGTCCAGGGGCCGCCGGAGAGGTGAATATAACAATATTTTTTATTTTAATTCTTTATTTTACACTTTAATATGGATCCCAGGGCCTGAAGGAGAGTTTCCTCTCCTTCAGACCCTGGGATCCATGAGGATACCTTCCGATACTTGATGTCCCATTGACTTGTATTGGTATCGGATATCGGTATCGGCGATATCCGATATTTTTCGGGTATCGGCCGATACTATCCGATACCGATACTTTCAAGTATCGGACGGTATCGCTCAACACTATTAGTAACACATTATTATTATTATTTATTATAATAGCGCCATTGGCGCTTTACATGTCAGGAGGGGTGTACATAGTAAAAAAACAAGCACAGTAATCTGAAACAATACAAGTCATGACTGGTACAGGAGGAGAGAGGATTCTGCCTGAGATGGCTCTCAATCTACAAGGGATGGGTGAGGAAACTGTAGGTGAGGGTAGAGCTGGTTGTGCTATGGTTGTACAGCTGTACAGTCACTGGCTTTCCCACTCTGGCGGAGAAACTTGCACGGGAGCCCACGCCAATTTTTTCCATGATTTAACCCTTCATTTTAACAGCTAGGGCCCCCAAATTTTGCACACAGACACTTGTAACATTATTAATGAGGAATATGTAAGAAAATAAGGGATATGAAATGGTTTACTGTATGTAAACCATTTCTCATATCCTGTCGGGTTTGAAAAGGAGATAGCAAAAGACGGCAATTGAATTACCATTTTTTCTGCTATCTAGCGCTGTATGAAATATACATATATATATATATACTAGCTATTGAACCCGTTCTACACCCGGGTGGCGAGCATTTATATTGGTATATGGTCTCCATCATGTGCTGCTCCATCCTGCGCCCGTTCTGTCATGTGCTGCTGCCATCCTGCGCCCGTTCTGTCATGTGCTGCTGCCATCCTGCGCCCGTTCTGTCATGTGCTGCTGCCATCCTGCGCCCGTTCTGTCATGCGCTGCTGCCATCCTGCGCCCGTTCTGTCATGCGCTGCTGCCATCCTGCGCCCGTTCTGTCATGTGCTGCTCCCATCCTGCGCCCGTTCTGTCATGTGCTGCTCCCATCCTGCGCCCCCGTTCTGTCATGCGCTGCTGCCATCCTGCGCCCGTTCTGTCATGCGCTGCTGCCATCCTGCGCCCGTTCTGTCATGTGCTGCTCCCATCCTGCGCCCGTTCTGTCATGTGCTGCTCCCATCCTGCGCCCCCGTTCTGTCATGCGCTGCTGCCATCCTGCGCCCGTTCTGTCATGTGCTGCTGCCATCCTGCGCCCGTTCTGTCATGTGCTGCTGCCATCCTGCGCCTGTTCTTTCATGTGCTGCTGCCATCCTGCGCCCGTTCTGTCATGCGCTGCTGCCATCCTGCGCCCGTTCTGTCATGTGCTGCTCCCATCCTGCGCCCGTTCTGTCATGTGCTGCTCCCATCCTGCGCCCCCGTTCTGTCATGCGCTGCTGCCATCCTGCGCCCGTTCTATCATGTGCTGCTGCCATCCTGCGCCCGTTCTGTCATGCGCTGCTGCCATCCTGTGCCCGTTCTGTCATGCGCTGCTGCCATCCTGCGCCCGTTCTGTCATGTGCTGCTCCCATCCTGCGCCCGTTCTGTCATGTGCTGCTCCCATCCTGCGCCCCCGTTCTGTCATGCGCTGCTGCCATCCTGCGCCCGTTCTGTCATGCGCTGCTGCCATCCTGCACCCGTTCTGTCATGTGCTGCTCCCATCCTGCGCCCGTTCTGTCATGTGCTGCTCCCATCCTGCGCCCCCGTTCTGTCATGCGCTGCTGCCATCCTGCGCCCGTTCTGTCATGTGCTGCTGCCATCCTGCGCCCGTTCTGTCATGTGCTGCTGCCATCCTGCGCCTGTTCTTTCATGTGCTGCTGCCATCCTGCGCCCGTTCTGTCATGCACTGCTGCCATCCTGCGCCCGTTCTGTCATGTGCTGCTGCCATCCTGCGCCCGTTCTGTCATGTGCTGCTCCCATCCTGCGCCCTCGTTCTGTCATGCGCTGCTGCCATCCTGCGCCCGTTCTGTCATGTGCTGCTCCCATCCTGCTGCCATCCTGCGCCCGTTATGTCATGCGCTGCTGCCATCCTGCGCCCGTTCTGTCATGTGCTGCTGCCATCCTGCGCCCGTTCTGTCATGTGCTGCTGCCATCCTGCGCCTGTTCTGTCATGTGCTGCTGCCATCCTGCGCCCATTCTGTCATGCGCTGCTGCCATCCTGCGCCCGTTCTGTCATGCGCTGTTGCCATCCTGCACCCGTTCTGTCATGTGCTGCTCCCATCCTGCGCCCATTCTGTCATGTGCTGCTCCCATCCTGCGCCACTATTGTATTATATGCCCCCCATAAGACGCTCCAGTGTGTATGCCCCCGTATGCTGCTGCCATATAAAAAAAAAAAAAAAATACCATACTCACCTATCGTCCGGCTCCACTGCAGGTGTGTCTTCAAGAAAATGGCGCCGGAGAGCGCGGACTGCGCAGGCGCCGATTCCGGCAGCAGGAATCGGCGCCTGCGCAGTCCGCGCTCTCCGGCGCCATTTTCTTGAAGACACACCTGCAGTGGAGCCGGAGTGTGTCTTCAAGAAAATGGCGCCGGAAAGCGCGGACTGCGCAGGCGCCGATTCCGGCAGCAGGAATCGGCGCCTGCGCAGTCCGCGCTTTCTGGTGCCATTTTCTTGAACACACACTCCGGCTCCTCTGCCTGTGACTGGACTCTGTCACAGCAGAGGAGCCGGGAGACGGAGCCGCACGCAGCGCTGGAATGGAGGACAGGTGAATATACTTACCCTCCCTCCTGGCGCGTCCACGGTCCCTGACTCTCCGGTGGAAATCGCGGTATGCGTTCAGTGCTCTCGCATACCGCGATCTCCTGGGAGCGTCTATAAAGGCTTCGGACAGAGTGACGCTCCCAGCGTTATATTATACATGTGTCTCACTGACATATATACATGTATATAGATATATATATATATATATATATAAACCCCTATTCTACATGTATACATTTATTTTACTTATTCTAATAAAACCTGTCAGTGTGATTTTACTGTACACCGCACTGAATTGCCGGCTTTTCTATAGAACACCGCTGCGTATTTCTCGCTAGTCACACTGATGGTCCGTGTGTAATCCGTATTTTTCTCGCCCCATTGACTTTTATTGGCGTATTTTTTGCGCAATACGCTGACAAATGCAGCAGGCTGTGATTTTGTACATCTGTAAAATACGGATGCGTAATATACGCCAGATAGAAGCTACCCCATAGAGAATCATTGATCCGTGTGCAATGCGTAGTTTTTGCGCATCTCATACGTCTGTAACACTCTCTAGTGTGACGCCGGCCTAACAATCAGGTGCTTCCTCTAACAGCCGAGTCTCGTCTCACTCGCACCCATATAAGCCTATGGGTGTGAGTGAGAAAACGCACATCACTCGGATATGATCAAATCCGCAGCTCGTTTTCTGCCAAGAGAGGCAGAATCTGCACCAGAAATTCCTAAGGCTAAACCGCAACGTGTGCACATAGCCTAAGGCTGGTTTCACATTTGCATTTGAGTCCGCAGCGTATTGTCCTCAACCGCAAACGCAAGCGAAAAAGCATGCAAACACATGATAACGTAGTGTTTTTTATCTGCATCAGCTTGCGCATGACGGCCAAAAAAAACGCAGTGTTTGTATGCGTTTTTTCATGCGTTTGTGCTTTTTATGCGCAAACTGCCTTACTTTCAGCAGCAGCTCTGGCATGTGTGGGTATTTTTTTTAGGAATCTCTGCACTACCAAGTTCAGCACATGCGTCAGGCAAGCGATGTGTCTCAAACCAACTAGTCCCAGAGCTGCTACAAGATTTTGACCATTATCGCACACCACCAAGCCGGCCTTGAGGTTCACCAGCACCAAGCATTCGCCAAGTCTGCAATTTGATCCCCAAACACAGCTCCTGCTCGGTGTGGGATTGGTTCCCCAAGTCATTTCGTCCTGGCTGTGCTGAATTTGGTGGTGTGCAGGTCTTACTGTGACAAGATGAGAAGACGTGGAAGAAGCGGAGGAGGAGGAGGTAACCTGGTCAGAGAAACGTCCAGCAACCCTCGGTGATGTTAGGACATATTCTAGAACACCTTCTGCCTCTGTCCCACCAACCACTACATTTACCCAGTTTGCAGTTACTGTAGATAGATGTAACATCCGTGGCAGTGCTTACTGCTCCACATATCAGTGGCTGTGTGGACCTTGTCACTTTTCTCCTTGGATGGCACACCTGATAAAAGTAATGACAAAAAGACTGACTGGAACTTCCAAGCTAATGTGATCAGGTGCCAACAAGGAGCAGCTACCTCCATGCACAATAAACAAAAAAAGTTGCACACTGTAGTGCAAAAGGTTATATTATACTCACCCAGGGGCGGTCCTGCTGCGGTCCAGGTCCGATGGGCGTCACGGTCCGGTCCGGGGCCTCCCATCTTCTTACGATGACTCCCTCTTCTTGTCTTCACACTGTGGCTTCGGCACAGGTGTACTTTGTCTGCCCTGTTGAGAGCAGAGCAAAGTACTGCAGTGCGCCGGTATCGAGAAAGGTCAGAGAGGCCCAGCACCTGCGCACTGCAGTACTTTGCTCTGCCCTTAACCGGTCAGACAAAGTACGCCTGTGCCGGAGCCGCAGCGTGAAGACAAGATGAGGACATCATCGTAAGAAGATGGGAGGCTCCGGACCGGACAGCGACGCCCATCGGACCCAGACCGCCCCTGGGTGAGTATAATATAACCTCTTTTTCTCATCTTTCAGGATACATCAGGGGCTTATCTACAGCATTCCAGAATGCTGTAAATAAGCCCCTGATGCTGGTGGGCACAGCTCATCTTCGATTTTTGGGGTGACAGGTTCCCTTTAACTTTTGACTGACTGAAAGACAGAGGTGATAGTCACAAGCTCTCATTGTAAGTCTGTGTAAGCTAGTTGTATCTTTGTTCTGGCTCTCATAGACTTACATTGAGTTGTGACTTCCTGGAGGGGTTGGGCAAGTCACAAACTGCAGAAGACTGACCGGAGCGGTGCTGATAACAGAAGATGATAATAGCGGCTGGTTATATAATACTAGGGGCATGACTCCACCACTGGATTAAATAAAGACACTGGAGTGGTGCTTTAAGAATCGTGTGTTAATTCTTGAAAACATTTTGCTTATTAGCACCAGATGGTATGTGCAAATCACATGATTAAAAAAAATCTGTAGGTTATGGCATCTCATTGTAAGGGCTCATAATCACTTGCGCGTGACTCGGATGAGTCTGACATGTCAATACCCGGCGCTGCTGCCGGCACTGAGGTTGGCTGCATAGGAATACATTCAGCCGCACGCTCCGCTCCTGACTGCCGGGTGCTGCGCCAGGTATTGCCGTGCGATACTCATCCGAGACTTGCGCAAGTGAGTATGAGCCCTAAGCATAAGACCCTGTAGATTTACAACTTTCTTGTAGCAAAAAATATCACATTCTGCCTGAAAAGAAAACTAAGGACATTTGTAAGCACATGAAATACCTTTGCTTCCTATTACTACAGATGAAATCCTATTCATTATGTGCTCACTAAAGTCGTGTCCCAAAACACTCAAACATTCGTATCCATCGTTTAGGATGAATGTGAATAGTTTCCTAAACTTTCAATCTGTTGTCAGGTTTCTTTTTATTAAAAAGTGCTGCCCTCCTGTGGACATAAGCTGCTTTTACATTAGCATTTTAATTGAACGTATTCATTTATTTCGTTATTTATCGCTATTTATCATACTTTTATAGATGTTTATTTTCAGAAAACTCTGTTTACAAATGCCATATATTATTAACAAAACGGAAAAAAAAAAACCTAATTTCCCACCAGCTCAAAATATTCCCAGAATCCGAGCAGCAGCGCACCATCTGCGTCACGGGAGGGATTTTTTTTTTTTAATCATTTTGGTTATTCTTGTCATCCACCAGGGATTAACGGAAGACCTGTATTTACCATCACTCCTCTTTCTCGGCTTGCAGTAACGAGGCGATAAATTAACCCCTCTTTTGCCGACGCTTCGTTAAGCCCTCCCCGCGCCGTGACGAATTGATTCATGAGAAATAACGACCCCGTCTAACATCGTTTGTTTTTCCCGTAGCAAACAGTCCGACTGTATCTTTAATGAGACACAAACGACATCTTCTCGCCTGTTTTTCTCTTTTTTCTTTTTTTCATCCTGAGAATTCTCAATGAAAAATAACAATGGGGAGAGATCGCTCTTTGCTTCTGCCTTGAGGCGAAGAGGTTTAATTTAATCGAAACCCTGGAGATGAAATAATTAAACTTGTAGACGATCACATTTTTTATTGTTAATTAGTCATAGTAAGGTGCCATTTTCATAGGATGCACAGTCCCTAAATTTAGCAGCGGAATATTACATTGATCACACAGAAAGCCTCATTGATTCTCTGGGGATCAGTAAGACGTCAGCGGATGCGTTCTGGCGCAGTCTACCGTTCGCCTCTTTCCGGGGGGGGGTGAGATCCCGGCTTCTTCCCTTTTTCCTCTTTCTTAAAACCTGACGTTCCCTAGTTTCGCATAGCAACAAAATGTGATTTTCCATCCTTAACCCTTTCACGTCTCTCAGTCTTCTGGCTCAGACAGAAAAAAAAAAAATTATACAATTAGATCTGCGGATTATCAACCATCTGCAGCTATCAGTCCTCGCATCAAAATTATTAGCACCGTTTTCTTTCTTTCTTTTTAATCAGGTTTTTTGCTCGGCAGACGATGCGCCCGGCGCTTCAGGCTTCCGCTAACATTTTAGATGCTCACGAACTATCGGGAAAACAGGGACATGCTTTTTTTTTTTCGTTTGTTTTTCGTTAAAGAATTGCATTTTTGTATTTTTTTTTACATATCCAATGTTTAGGAGCATTCTATTTTTCTATTTTTAAGAGATTAGATGTTTGCTTGGAATTAAAGAATTCAAAATGCTTTATATTTTATTTTTTGTCTTTTTTTAATGGTAACTACATGATGGCAGTAGATGATTCCTTTAGATAATATTAATTTAACACATTTAATTGTTAAATCTCATAGCAATAAAATCAGTCCGGAAGACACAAAGGCATATATCTTATTAATTAGACGTAATCGCGTCACACACAGTGCTAAATTTACTGTGAGCTCCTGTCCGTGCGCAGATGCTCACAGGCGGTAATTCTCCTGATGACCACTAGTTGGCACTGTAACCCACGTAGTAAAATTACGTCTGATGTAGAAATTCTTATCAATGAACTTCTGTGCAGGGTTTGTCAGGCAGCAGGTTACAATGCCACAGTAAAGTTTGATTGAAGCTGAATGCTGGCAGTGGGAAAGAAAGGCTGTCTACAAACCTATGGCCTAGCTATTAATCATGGCTTTAAAAAATGCAGTAATAATAAAAATAATAAGATGAATTATATTATTACTATTATTATTATTATTATTAATAATAATAATAATAATAATAATAATAATATAATCAATATTAATGTATTAATAATATTAATAATAAATCATATAATTATTTATCATTAATAAAAATAATACTCACATTGTTATTATTATTATTATTATTATTATTATTACCAATACTAGTAATAATAATAATAGTAATAATAATAATAATAATAATATTCATGGTTTTAAAAATGCAGTAATAAGAAGATGAATTATATTATTACTATTATTATTATTATTATTACTATTAATAATAATAATAATAATAATAATAATAATAATAATTAATAATAAAAATGTATTAATAATATTAATAATAATTAATATAATTATTTATCATTAATAAAAATAATACTTACGTTGTTATTATTATTATTAATAATAATAATAATAATAATAATAATAATAAATCTACTATATAAAGCTGAATGTGTGTGTATGTGTGTGTGTATGTCCGGAATTGGCATCTGCATCGTCGCAGCTACAGCCACAAAATTTTGCACAGTCACACGTCTGGACCCTGAGAGCGTCATAGGCTATATTGTGAGGCGAAATTTTAACCCCGCGCGTTCCAATTCACCAAACAATTTTGCCCCTATCTACATAATGGGGAAAAAAGTGAAAGGAAAAGTGTTGGAGGCGTCGCAGCTACAGAAACAAAATTTTGCACAGTCACACGTCTGGACCCTGAGAGCGTCATAGGCTACGTTGTGAGGCGAAATTTTAACCCCACGCTTTCCAATTCACCAAACAATTTTGCCCCCATCTACATAATGGGGAAAAAAGTGAAAGGAAAAGTGTTGGAAGCGTCGCAGCTACAGCCACAAAATTTTGCACAGTCACACGTCTGGACACCGAGAGCGTCATAGGCTATGTTGTGAGGTGAAATTTTAACTCCGCGCTTTCCAATTCACCAAACTATTTTTCCCCTATCTACATAATGGGGAAAAGTGAAAGGAAAAGTGTTGGAGGCAAATTGACAGCTGCCAGATGTGAACAAGGGGGACTTAAAGAGTGAGAGCGATGGCGCCAAAGAGTATATACCGTACAGTTGCTAAGGTGGGACCCCGACATGGGATACTCACCACACACGGGGATATGAACACACACACAAAATGCGCCACACACTACCACGTGCTTGAACACATATCACATATCACCCTCAGCACACATTTCACCACACATACACCAACCTCGCCACATAAAAGTCAAAACACAAAAGTCGCCGCTCACAACTCGCCACGCACAAAACTCGCCACATGCAAAAACTAGGCTCACGCAAAACTCGCCACAAGTGCAAAACTCACCTCATGGAAAACTCGCCACACGCAAAACTTGCACACGCGGAAAAATTGCCACATGCACAAAAGTTGCAACACATGCAAAAGTTGCCTCACACAAAACTTGCACATACTCAAAAGGCACCAGACATAAAACTCACCACGCGCAAAACTCGCCATGCGCAAAACTTGCTGCACACAAGTTGCTACACTAACCTGTCACATGCAACTCGACACAAAAAGTTGCTACACGCATGTTGCCACACAAAACTCATCTCACAAAAGTCGCTACATGCATGTCGCCACACGCAACTCAACACACACAACTTGACAAACGAAACTCGCCCTAAAACACACACAAGTCTGGTCTTATCCTTCAAAAATAAAAATCTAATTAATAAGCAGACAAACTACAACAAATGTCCCATATAGGAAATACGGCAGCTGTCAGTCACATGACCTGTCTATTATGTGTATGTGTGAGCTAATATATACTGCCAGGGGGAGGGCTTCCTGTTGGCTAGGGATTTATCAGGCTGCCAATTTAGCTTACAAATACTGAGGTAAAAATACTGAGCAAATAACGTGTGAACGAGGTCTAATACAGGAGGAGATGACACACAGGTATATACTATATACAGAGGAGATGACACACAGATATATACTATATACAGGAGAGATGACACACAGGTATATACTATATAGAGGAGGAGATGACATACAGGTACATACAGTGAGGCAAAAAAGTATTTAGTCAGTCAGCAATAGTGCAAGTTCCACCACTTAAAAAGATGAGAGGCGTCTGTAATTTACATCATAGGTAGACCTCAACTATGGGAGACAAACTGAGAAAAAAAAATCCAGAAAATCACATTGTCTGTTTTTTTTATCATTTTTTTGCATATTATGGGGGGAAATAAGTATTTGGTCAGAAACAAACAATCAAGATTTCTGGCTCTCACAGACCTGTAACTTCTTCTTTGAGAGTCTCCTCTTTCCTCCACTCATTACCTGTAGTAATGGCACCTGTTTAAACTTGTTATCAGTATAAAAAGACACCTGTGCACACCCTCAAACAGTCTGACTCCAAACTCCACTATGGTGAAGACCAAAGAGCTGTCAAAGGACACCAGAAACAAAATTGTGGCCCTGCACCAGGCTGGGAAGACTGAATCTGCAATAGCCAACCAGCTTGGAGTGAAGAAATCAACAGTGGGAGCAATAATTAGAAAATGGAAGACATACAAGACCACTGATAATCTCCCTCGATCTGGGGCTCCACGCAAAATCCCACCCCGTGGGGTCAGAATGATCACAAGAACGGTGAGCAAAAATCCCAGAACCACGCGGGGGAACCTAGTGAATGAACTGCAGAGAGCTGGGACCAATGTAACAAGGCCTACCATAAGTAAAAAACTACGCCACCATGGACTCAGATCCTGCAGTGCCAGATGTGTCCCACTGCTTAAGCCAGTACATGTCCGGGCCCGTCTGAAGTTTGCTAGAGAGCATTTGGATGATCCAGAGGAGTTTTGGGAGAATGTCTTATGGTCTGATGAAACCAAACTGGAACTGTTTGGTAGAAACACAACTTGTCGTGTTTGGAGGAAAAAGAATACTGAGTTGCATCCATCAAACACCATAACTACTGTAAAGCATGGTGGTGGAAACATCATGCTTTGGGGCTGTTTCTCTGCAAAGGGGCCAGGACGACTGATCCGGGTACATGAAAGAATGAATGGGGCCATGTATTGTGAGATTTTGAGTGCAAACCTCCTTCCATCAGCAAGGGCATTGAAGATGAAACGTGGCTGGGTCTTTCAACATGACAATGATCCAAAGCACACCGCCAGGGCAACGAAGGAGTGGCTTCGTAAGAAGCATTTCAAGGTCCTGGAGTGGCCTAGCCAGTCTCCAGATCTCAACCCTATAGAAAACCTTTGGAGGGAGTTGAAAGTCCGTGTTGCCAAGCGAAAAGCCAAAAACATCACTGCTCTAGAGGAGATCTGCATGGAGGAATGGGCCAACATACCAACAACAGTGTGTGGCAACCTTGTGAAGACTTACAGAAAACGTTTGACCTCTGTCATTGCCAACAAAGGATATATTACAAAGTATTGAGATGAAATTTTGTTTCTGACCAAATACTTATTTTCCACCATAATATGCAAATAAAATGTTAAAAAAACAGACAATGTGATTTTCTGGATTTTTTTTTCTCAGTTTGTCTCCCATAGTTGAGGTCTACCTATGATGTAAATTACAGACGCCTCTCATCTTTTTAAGTGGTGGAACTTGCACTATTGCTGACTGACTAAATACTTTTTTGCCCCACTGTATATACAGGAGGAGATGACATACAGGTATATACTATATACAGGAGGAGATGACACACAGGTATATACTATATACAGGAGCAGATGACCTACAGGTATATACTATATACAGGAGGAGATGACATACAGGTATATGCTATATATATAAGATGACATGCAGGCATATACTATATACAGGAGGAGATGACACACAGATATATACTATATACAGGGGAGATGACACACAGGTATATACTATATACAGGAGGAGATGACATACAGGTATATACTATATATAGAAGGAGATGACATTCAGGTATATACTATATATAGGGGAGATGACACACAGCAGGTATATAATATATACAGGGGAGATGACATACAGGTATATACTATATACAGGAGATGACATACAGATGTATACTATATACAGTGGGGCAAAAAAGTATTTAGTCAGTCAGCAATAGTGCAAGTTCCACCACTTAAAAAGATGAGAGGCGTCTGTAATTTACATCATAGGTAGACCTCAACTATGGGAGACAAACTGAGAAAAAAAAATCCAGAAAATCACATTGTCTGTTTTTTTAACATTTTATTTGCATATTATGGTGGAAAATAAGTATTTGGTCAGAAACAAAATTTCATCTCAATACTTTGTAATATATCCTTTGTTGGCAATGACAGAGGTCAAACGTTTTCTGTAAGTCTTCACAAGGTTGCCACACACTGTTGTTGGTATGTTGGCCCATTCCTCCATGCAGATCTCCTCTAGAGCAGTGATGTTTTTGGCTTTTCGCTTGGCAACACGGACTTTCAACTCCCTCCAAAGGTTTTCTATAGGGTTGAGATCTGGAGACTGGCTAGGCCACTCCAGGACCTTGAAATGCTTCTTACGAAGCCACTCCTTCGTTGCCCTGGCGGTGTGCTTTGGATAATTGTCATGTTGAAAGACCCAGCCACGTTTCATCTTCAATGCCCTTGCTGATGGAAGGAGGTTTGCACTCAAAATCTCACGATACATGGCCCCATTCATTCTTTCATGTACCCTGATCAGTCGTCCTGGCCCCTTTGCAGAGAAACAGCCCCAAAGCATGATGTTTCCACCACCATGCTTTACAGTGGGTATGGTGTTTGATGGATGCAACTCAGTATTCTTTTTCCTCCAAACACGACAAGTTGTGTCTCTACCAAACAGTTCCAGTTTGGTTTCATCAGACCATAGGACATTCTCCGAAAACTCCTCTGGATCATCCAAATGCTCTCTAGCAAACTTCAGACGGGCCCGGACATGTACTGGCTTAAGCAGTGGGACACGTCTGGCACTGCAGGATCTGAGTCCATGGTGGCGTAGTGTGTTACTTATGGTAGGCCTTGTTACATTGGTCCCAGCTCTCTGCAGTTCATTCACTAGGTCCCCCCGCGTGGTTCTGGGATTTTTGCTCACCGTTCTTGTGATCATTCTGACCCCACAGGGTGGGATTTTGCGTGGAGCCCCAGATCGAGGGAGATTATCAGTGGTCTTGTATGTCTTCCATTTTCTAATTATTGCTCCCACTGTTGATTTCTTCACTCCAAGCTGGTTGGCTATTGCAGATTCAGTCTTCCCAGCCTGGTGCAGGGCTACAATTTTGTTTCTGGTGTCCTTTGACAGCTCTTTGGTCTTCACCATAGTGGAGTTTGGAGTCAGACTGTTTGAGGGTGTGCACAGGTGTCTTTTTATACTGATAACAAGTTTAAACAGGTGCCATTACTACAGGTAATGAGTGGAGGAAAGAGGAGACTCTTAAAGAAGAAGTTACAGGTCTGTGAGAGCCAGAAATCTTGATTGTTTGTTTCTGACCAAATACTTATTTTCCACCATAATATGCAAATAAAATGATAAAAAAACAGACAATGTGATTTTCTGGATTTTTTTTTCTCAGTTTGTCTCCCATAGTTGAGGTCTACCTATGATGTAAATTACAGACGCCTCTCATCTTTTTAAGTGGTGGAACTTGCACTATTGCTGACTGACTAAATACTTTTTTGCCCCACTGTATAAGGGAGATGACAAACATGTATATACTGAGGTGATGAGGTGAAAATGAGAGGTGTTAGGTGAAAATGAAAAGGTGTGAGTGCAAAAAGAGAGGAGTGAGGAAAAATAGTGGAGTGATCAGAAAATGACAGATGTGAGGTTGAAATGACAAGTGTTAGGGGGGAATGAGAGGAGTGAGGGAGAAAATGAGAGATGTGAGGGGGAAAATGAAAGATGTGATTGGGAAAATGAGAGGTGTGATGGGAAAATAAGAGAAGTGAGGTGCTATAACTAACCACAGATATTTACTATGCCCAGGCAACGCCGGGCTCTTCAGCTAGTTAATAATAAAGTTAAGAAATCCAGGTAGTGGTGTTCTGAAATGTTAGATTTTCCCTGTGAAGTCCCCACCGTAATGAATAAGAGATTTGCAACAAACGTAATTCAGAACATGAAAACATAAGAGGCAATAATATCTAATATATAAGGCTGCCGTCACACTAGCAGTATTTGGTCAGTATTTTACATCAGTATTTTTAAGCCAAAACCAGGAGTGGAACAATTAGAGGAAAAGTATAATATATAATAATTATATAATTATATATATAATAATTATATAAGTATATATTATATAAATATATATAATAATTATATAAGTATAATGTAATAAAATGCACCACTTCTGTATTTATCACCCACTCCTGGCTTTGGCTTACAAATACTGATGTAAAATACTGACCAAATACTGATAGTGTGACGGCAGCCTAAAGCTGAATGTGTGTATGTATGTATGTGTGTATGTCCGGGATTGGCATCTGAACCGTCGCAGCTACAGCCACAAAATTTTGCACAGTCACACGTCTGGACCCCGAGAGCGTCATAGGCTATATTGTGAGGCGAAATTTTAACCCCGCGCTTTCCAATTCACCAAACAATTTTGCCCCCATCTACATAATGGGGAAAAAAGTGAAAGGAAAAGTGTTGGAGGCGTCGCAGCTACAGCCACAAAATTTTGCACAGTCACACGTCTGGACCCCGAGAGCGTCATAGGCTATGTTGTGAGGTGAAATTTTAACCCCGCGCTTTCCAATTCACCAAACAATTTTGCCCCTATCTACATAATGGGGAAAAAGTGAAAGGAAAAGTGTTGAAGGCAAATTGACAGCTGCCAGATGTGAACAAGGGGGACTTAAAGAATGAGAGCGATTGCACCAAAGAGTATATACCGTACAGTTGCTAAGGTGGGGCCCCGACATGGGATACTCACCACACACAGGGATATGAACACACACACAAAATGCGCCACACACTACCACGTGCTTGAACACATATTACCCTCAGCAGTCAGCACACATTTCACCACACATACACCAACCTCACCACATAAAAGTCAAAACACAAAAGTTGCCGCTCAAAACTTGCCACGCACAAAACTCGTCACATGCAGAACTAGGCTCACGCAAATCTCGCCACACGTGCAAAACTCACCTCATGGAAAACTCGCCACACGCGGAAAAATTGCCACATGCACAAAAGTTGCAACACATGCAAAAGTTGCCTCACACAAAACTTGCACATACTCAAAAGGCACCACACATAAAACTCGCCATGCACAAAACTCGCCATGCGCAAAACTTGCTGCACACAACTTGCTACACTAACCTGTCACATGCAACTTGACGCACAAAAAGTTGCTACATGCATGTCGCCACACAAAACTCATCTCACAAAAGTTGCTACATGCATGTCGCCACACAAAACTCATCTCACAAAAGTTGCTACATGCATGTCGCCACACGCAACTCAACACACACAACTTGACACATGAAACTCGCCCTAAAACACACACAAGTCTGGTATTATCCTTCAAAAATAAAAATCTGATTAATAAGCAGACAAACTACAAGAGCAACAAATGTACCATATAGGAAATACGGCAGCTGTCAGTCACATGACCTGTCTATTATGTGTATGTGTAAGCTAATATATACTGCCAGGGGGGAGGGCTTCCTGTTGGCTGAGGTTTTATGAGGCTGCCAATTTAGCTTACAAATACTGAGGTAAAAATACTGAGCAAATATCGTGTGAACGAGGTCTAATACAGGAGGAGATGACATACAGATATATGCTATGTACGGGCAGATGACACACAGGTATATACTATATACAGGAGAGATGACATACAGGTATATACTATATAGAGGAGGAGATGACATACAGGTACATACTATATACAGGAGGAGATGACATACAGGTATAATACTATATACAGGAGGAGATGACACACAGGTATATACTATATACAGGAGCAGATGACCTACAGGTATATGCTATATATAGGAGGAGATGACACACAGATATATACTATATACAGGGGAGATGACACACAGGTATATACTATATACAGGAGGAGATGACATACAGTTATGGACAAAAATTTTGAGAATGAGACAAATATTAATTTTTCCAAAGTCTACTGCTTCATTTTTTCTAATGGCAATTTGCATATACTCCTGAATGTCAGAATGATGAGCTTAACAGCAATTACTGTACTTGCAAAGTCAATATTTGCCCAGAAAATGAACTTTAACCCCCAAAACACATTTCAACATCATTGCACTCCTGCCTTAAAAGGAGCAGCTAACATCGTTTTAGTGATTGATCCATTAACACAGGTGTGGGTGTTGATGAGGACAGGGCTGGCGATCAATCAGTCATGATTCAGTAAAAATGACATCACTGGACACTTTAAAAGGAGGCTGGTGCTTGGTATCATTGTTTCTCTTCAGTTAACCATGGTTATCTCTAAAGAAACACGTGCAGCCATAATTGCACTGCACAAAAATGGCCTAACAGGGAAGAGTATCGCAGCTACAAAGATTGCACCTCAGTCAACAATCTATCGCATCATCAAGAACTTCAAGGAGAGAGCTTCCATTGTTGTCAAAAAGGCTCCAGGGCGCCCAAGAAAGACCAGCAAGTGCCAGGACCGTATCTTAAAACTGTTTCAGCTGCGGGATCGGACTACCAGCAGTGCCGAGCTTGCTCAGGAATGGCAGCAGTCTGGTGTGAGTGCTTCTGCACGCACTGTGAGGTGGAAACTCTTTGAGCAAGGCCTGGTTTCAAGGAGGGCAGCAAAGAAGCCACTTCTCTCCAGAAAAAACATCAGGGACCTACTGATATTCTGCAAAAGGTACAGGGAGTGGACTGCTGAGGACTGGGGCAAAGTCATTTTCTCTGATGAATCCCCTTTTCGATTGTTTGGGATATCTGGAAAACAGCTTATTCGGAGAAGAGGTGAGCGATACCACCAGTCTTGTCTCATGCCAACTGTAAAGCATCCTGAAACCATTCATGTGTGGGGTTGCTTCTCAGCCAAGGGAATCGGCTCACTCACAGTCTTGCCTAAAAACACAGCCATGAATAAAGAATGGTACCAGAATGTCCTCCAAGAGCAACTTCTCCCAACCGTCCAAGAGCAGTTTGACGCCCAACAATGCCTGTTACTTTTTATCTAAGAGAAGAATGCTCAACCACAGAGTGATGTTAATTAGGGTTGAGCGAAATGGATCGTTAATTTTTAAAAGTCGCCGACTTTTGGCAAAGTCGGGTTTCATGAAACCCGACCCGATCCCTGTGTGGGGTCGGCCATGCGGTGCGCGACTTTCGCGCCAAAGTCGCGTTTCAATGACGCAAAAAGCGCCATTTCTCAGCCAATGAAGGTGGACGCAGAGTGTGGGCAGCGTGATGACATAGGTCCTGGTCCCCACCATCTTAGAGAAGGGCATTGCAGTGATTGGCTTGCTGTCTGCGGTGTCACAGGGGCTATAAAGAGGCGTTCCTGCCGACCGCCATCTTACTGCTGCTGATCTGAGCCTAGGGAGAGGTTGCTGCCGCTTCGTCAGAAGCAGGGATAGCGTTAGGCAGGGTCCATTAACCACCAAACCTCTTGTGCTGTAGCGATTTCCACTGTCCAACACCACCTTTGTTTGCAGGGACAGTGGAAGCTACTTTTTTTTTTCCTCAGCGCTGTAGCTCATTGGGCTGCCATAGAAGGCTCCCTGATAGCTGCATTGCTGTGTGTACGCCGCTGTGCAAACCAACTGCTTTTTTCAAAGCACAAATCCTGTTGTTCCTTCCTTTCTGCACAGCTATCTTGTTTGTTTGTCCACACTTTTTATTTAATTTGTGCATCAGTCCACTCCTTATTGCTGCCTGCCATACCTGGCTGAGATTACTGCAGGGAGATAGTAATTGTAGGACAGTCCCTGTTTTTTTTTTTTATTTTTTTTTCTCCCTAAAAAAATAAGTTGTGGGAGATTAAGATTGGCATTTCTGCTAGAGTGCCATCCCTGTGTGTGCCATCTCTCTCACATAGTGGGCCATAGAAAGCTTTTTTATTTTTCAGTTTTTTTTTTGTGGGGTTTATAAATTCTCCCTGAAAAAAAAAAACAGTGGGAGATTAATATTGGCCTTTGGGCTTGTGTGCCAGTCCTGAGTGTGCCATCTCTCTCTCAAATAGAGGGCCATAGAAAGCCTATTAATTTTTTTTTTTTTGGTTTCTAAATTCTCCCTGAAAAAATAAAAAAAAATCAGTGGGAGATTAATATTGCCCTTTCTGCTTGTGAGCCACTCCTGACTCCTGGGTGTGCCATCTCTCTCTCTCAAATAGTGGGCCATAGAAAGCCTAATTTTTTTTTTATTGGGTTTCTAAATTCTCCCTGAAAAAATAAAAAAAAAATCAGTGGGAGATTAATATTGCCCTTTCTGCTTGTGTGCCAGTCTTGACTCCAGGGTGTGCCATCTCTCTCTCTCAAATAGTGGGCCATAGAAAGCCTATTTTTTTGTTTTTTATTTGGTTTCTAAATTCTCCCTGAAAAAATCATTTTTTTTATTTGGTTTCTAAATTCTTCCAGAAAAAATCATTTTTTTAATTTTGTTTCTAAAGTCTCCCTGAAAAAATAAAAAAAAATCAGTGGGAGATTAATATTGCCCTTTCTGCTTGTGTGCCAGTCTTGACTCCTGGGTGTGCCATCTCTCTCTCTCTCCAATAGTGGGCCATAGAAAGCCTATTAATTTTTTTTTTTTTTGGTTTCTAAATTCTCCCTGAAAAAATAAAAAAAAATCAGTGGGAGATTAATATTGCCCTTTCTGCTTGTGTGCCAGTCTTGACTCCTGGGTGTGCCATCTCTCTCTCTAAAAAAGTGGGCCATAGAAAGCCTATTTTTTGTTTTTTTATTTGGTTTCTAAATTCTCCCTGAAAAAATAAAAAAAAATCAGTGGGAGATTAATATTGCTCTTTCTGCTTGTGTGCCAGTCTTGACTCCAGGGTATGCCATCTCTGTCTCTCTCAAATAGTGGGCCATAGAAAGCCTATTTTTTTGTTTTTTATTTGGTTTCTAAATTCTCCCTGAAAAAATCATTTTTTTTAATTTGATTTCTAAATTCTTCCTGAAAAAATCATTTTTTTTTATTTTGTTTCTAAAGTCTCCCTGGAAAAATAAAAAAAAATCAGTGGGAGATTAATATTGCCCTTTCTGCTTGTGTGCCAGTCTTGACTCCAGGGTGTGCCATCTCTCTCTCTCTCAAATAGTGGGCCATAGAAAGCCTATTTTTTTTTTTATTGGGTTTCTAAATTCTCCCTGAAAAAAAAAAAAAAAATCAGTGGGAGATTAATATTGCCCTTTTGCTGTTTGTGTGCCAGTCTTGACTCCAGGGTGTGCCATCTCTCTCTCTCTCTCTCAAATAGTGGGCCATAGAAAGCCTATTTTTTTGTTTTTTATTTGGTTTCTAAATTCTCCCTGAAAAAATCATTTTTTTTTTATTTGGTTTCTAAATTCTTCCTGAAAAAATCATTTTTTTAAATTTTGTTTCTAAAGTCTCCCTGAAAAAAAAAAAAAAAAAAAGTGGGAGATCAATATTGACATTTCTGCTTGAGTGACAGTCCTGCGTGTGTGGCATCTCTCTCATTTGGTGCCACCGAAAACAGAGTGTGTAACATTGTGCCTGATTTTCCTTGCGGTCTCACCCACCTGTAAAGGGATATCTAAATCATACTGAAGTTATAGCTCACCGTGTAAGTTGTTTGACAGCAACAAATACCGTTACTTTGGTTACGTTTTTAAAACAATGAGGAAGTTTGGTGTCCTCTTCAGAAAAAACAACAGAGAAGGATGCAGCAGGCGACACAACGGGTTACTCCATGGAGCTCTTTACACATACCGTCCCTGGCTTAGAAAGTGAAGCAGTTAACAGGCCATGCCCATTACAAGTTGAATCTGACATGGAGTGCACTGATGCACAGCCACAGCCAGACTACTATGCTGGTCCTTTGACTCAGACCACAACATTGCCCTCGCAGGGTACTGATCCAGAATCAGACCCTGATGAGACTATGTTGCCCCGTCACGAACGCTCTACCACCGACTTACACGGTGACACAGACGAAGTTGCGCACGAGCTAGAAGAGGAGGTTATAGATGACCCAGTTGTTGACCCCAATTGGCAGCCATTGGGGGAACAGGGTGCAGGCGGCAGTAGTTCTGAAGCGGAGGAGGAGGGGCCGCAGCAGGCATCAA
This sequence comes from Ranitomeya imitator, assembly GCF_032444005.1. Lineage (NCBI taxonomy): Eukaryota > Metazoa > Chordata > Amphibia > Anura > Dendrobatidae > Ranitomeya > Ranitomeya imitator. The sequence goes on along the minus strand of NC_091290.1, from coordinate 73,098,520 downwards.
CATCGCAACAGGTTCCATCTGCCGGGCCCGTAGATGGGACAAAACACGTGGCAAAGCCAAAAACTGTTGGAGGACAGCATGGCCATCCGGTTAAAGCTCAGTCTGCAATGCCTGAAAAGGGATCCGAGGCTCGAAAGAGTGCAGTCTGGCATTTTTTTAAACAACATCAAATTGATCCGCACATAGTCATCTGTCAAAAATGTTCAACTACCTGAAGCAGAGGTCAGAATCTGAAAAGTCTCAATACAAGTTGCATGCATAGACATTTAACCACCATGCATTTGCAAGCCTGGACTAACTACCAAACGTCCCTTAAGGTTGTAGCACCCTCGGCCAATGAAGCTAGTCACCAACGCTACATCCCTGTCGTCACTGTAAGGCCACCATTTTCCGCACCACCTGCAATATCTGTGCAGGTTTCTTTGCCAGGCCAAAGCAGTCAGGGTCAGGGAATCACCAGTTTCGTAGTAGGAAACACTGCATCTAGGGCACAGGCAGAAACAATACCGTCTCCAACCGTCTCTCAGTCTGCCATGTCCACCGACACAACCGCTAGTTCCACGATCTCCAGCTCTCCAGTCCAGCTCATCCTACATGAGACTCTGGTTAGAAAAAGGAAGTACTTATCCTCGCATCCGCGTACACAGGGTTTGAACGCCCACATAGCTAAACTAATCTCGTTAGAGATGATGCCCTACCAGTTAGTTGAAACTGAAGCTTTCAAAGCCCTGATGGACTACGCTGTACCACGCTACGAGCTACCCGGTCGACACTTCTTTTCGAGAAAAGCCATCCCAGCCCTCCACCAGCATGTTAAAGAGCGCATCGTCCATGCACTCAGGCAATCTGTGAGTACAAAGTTGCACCTGACAACAGATGCATGGACCAGTAGGCATGGCCAGGGACGTTACGTGTCCATCACGGCACACTGGGTGAATGTGGTGGATGCAGGGTCCACAGGGGACAGCAATTTCGGGACAGTTCTGCCTAGCCCACGGTTTAGGAAACAGTTGGCTGTAGGTGTTCGCACCCCCTCCTCCTCCTCCTCCTCTTCGTCCTTCTGCAGAAGCGAGAGCTCGTCCACAGACCGCAGTCGCCAAACCACTCCACCCGCAGCTGGCACTGTTGCACACCAGTTGTCCCATTATGGGGCAGCTACTGGCAAGCGTCAGCAGGCTGTATTGGCTATGAAGTGTTTGGGCGACAACAGACACACCGCGGAAGTTCTGTCCGAGTTCTTGCAGACAGAAAAGCAGTCGTGGCTGGGCACAGTAGATCTTGAGGCAGGCAAGGTAGTGAGTGATAACGGAAGGAATTTCATGGCTGTTATCTCCCTTTCCCAACTGAAACACATTCCTTGCCTGGCTCACACCTTAAACTTGGTGGTGCAGTGCTTCCTGAAAAGTTATCCGGGGTTATCCGGCCTGCTCCTCAAAGTGCGAGGACTTTGCTCACATATTCGCCGTTCGCCCATACACTCCAGCCGTATGCAGACCTATCAGCGGTCTTTGAACCTTCCCCAGCATCGCCTAATCATAGACGTTGCAACAAGGTGGAACTCAACACTGCACATGCTTCAGAGACTGTGCGAACAGAGGTGGGCTGTTATGTTTTTGTGGGAGGATACACATACACGGGCAGGCAATAGGATGGCAGACATGGAGTTGTCAGGTGTGCAGTGGTCGAAGATACAAGACATGTGTCAAGTCCTTCTGTGTTTTGAGGATTGCACACGGCTGGTTAGTGCAGACAACGCCATAATAAGCATGAGCATCCCCCTAATGCGTCTGCTGATGCAAAGTTTGACGCACATAAAGGAGCAGGCATCTGCAGCCGAGGAAGAGGAAAGCCTTGACGACAGTCAGCCATTGTCTGGTCAGGGCAGTGTACAGGACGAGGTAGCGGGCGAACAGGAGGAGGAGGACGAGGAGGATGATGGGGATGAGTATTTTTTTTAATGAGAACGCTTCTCCAGGGCCACTGGAAATTGGTGGTGTGGCAAGGCCGGGTTCTGGGTTTCTGAGGGACACAAGTGACGTAGATTTGCCTGAAACAGCCCCTCAACCAAGCACAACCGCAGATTTGACAACTGGAACTTTGGCACACATGGCGGATTATGCCTTACGTATCCTCAAAAGGGACACACGCATTACGAAAATGATGAACGATGACGATTACTGGTTGGCCTGCCTCCTTGATCCTCGCTATTAAGGCAAATTGCAAAATATTATGCCACATGACAACTTGGAACTAATATTAGCAACCAAACAATCAACTCTTGTTGACCGTTTGCTTCAGGCATTCCCAGCACACAGCGCCCGTGATCGTTCTCACACGAGCAGCAGGGGGCAGCAGACCAGAAGTGTTAGAGGTGCAGAAATCCGAAGTGGCGGTGGACAGAGGGGTTTTCTGACCAGGTTGTGGAGTGATTTTGCTATGACCGCAGACAGGACAGGTACTGCTGCATCAATTCAAAGTGACAGGAGACAACATTTGTCCAGTATGGTTACTAACTATTTTTCATCCCTTATCGATGTTCTACCTCAACCGTCATTCCCATTTGATTACTGGGCATCCAAATTAGACACCTGGCCAGAATTGGCAGAATATGCATTGCAGGAGCTTGCTTGCCCGGCAGCTAGTGTCCTATCAGAAAGAGTATTCAGTGCTGCAGGTTCAATATTAACCGAAAAAAGGACTTGTCTGGCAACCCAAAATGTTGATGATCTAACCTTCATTAAAATGAACCACAACTGGATTTCGAATTCTTTTGCCCCACCTTGCTCGGCCGACACCTAGCTTTCCTATGAAAAGGTATTGCCTGTGGACTACTCTGAATCACTTTACCAATCTCGTAATTTGCAGCAGCTGATTGTCCAGCATACGACATGTTTACACCTCCCTAAATGGCAAAACTCCCCACACGGGGCCGTGGTATCGCCACTTGGCGCAAGCACCCGTGAGAGTGCTGTTTGTCTGAAGAGGTGGGTGTGCCCGCTTTTGGTCTACGGCACTGCCACTGGGTCCCTCATAGTACAGTAAAGTGTCTCTGGCGGTGGTGGTGCGCACCCAACGTCAGACACACTGTTGTCACATGAGGGGCCCCGGGCATGTACCGCCGGCCACAAGAGAGTTCCCCCACCCCAAGCTCAAACATTGCTCTACCACTTGCACAATTATCTCTCACAGTTCCACCTATGTTTAGTCTATGCGCTGACATCCGTAAATTCCTGCCACTGACAATACCATTGTGTTGACATGTATGATGGTACTTAACATAGTCAGGGGCAGTGTCCTATATTTACCCAAGTAAATACTTTGTGCCAAATTACTAGGTCTGAAACTACGCAGAGGAGCCCACCCCTGTACCTAATGATTGCACCCTTTTGGTTTTTCTTTTTGTTGTAATACGAGACATTAACATGTATTTTTTTTTTGGGACTACTAAGTGGCAGACTTAGACTCATTACAATCGGCCGACGCTGACAACACCAATGGTGCCCAACACCAATGGTGCCCACTGCCTGTGTACCCCTGCAAAAGAATTAAAAGTGCATACAGCCCAATTTTATTATGTTAGGCCTTCGAAGCCTGTCTGCGGTCCCTCCTTCCATTAGGCCTCCACTGACCTGTCTACTGCTGCCCGTGTTCCCCTGGAACCAATGTTAAAGTGCCTACAGCCCAAATTTATTATGTTAGGCCTTCGAACCCTGTCTGCGGTCCCTCCTTCCACTAGGCCTCCACTGACCTGTCTACTGCTGCCCGTGTTCCCCTGGAACCAATTTTAAAGTGCCTACAGCCAAATTTTATTATGTTAGGCCTTCGAAGCCTGTCTGCGGTCCCTCCTTCCACAAGGCCTCCACTGACCTGTCTACTGCTGCCCGTGTACCCCTGGAACCAATGTTAAAATGCCTACAGCCCTAATTTATTATGTTAGGCCTTCGAAGCCTGTCTGCGGTCCCTCCTTCCATTAGGCCTCCACTGACCTGTCTACTGCTGCCCGTGTTCCCCTGGAACCAATTTTAAAGTGCCTACAGCCCTAATTTATTATGTTAGGCCTTCGAAGCCTGTCTGCGGTCCCTCCTTCCACTAGGCCTCCACTGACCTGTCTACTGCTGCCCGTGTTCCCCTGGAACCAATGTTAAAGTGCCTACAGCCCAAATTTATTATGTTAGGCCTTCGAAGCCTGTCTGCGGTCCCTCCTTCCACTAGGCCTCCACTGACCTGTCTACTGCTGCCCGTGTTCCCCTGGAACCAATTTTAAAGTGCCTACAGCCCTAATTTAAAATGTTAGGCCTTTGAAGCCTGTCTGCGGTCCCTCCTTCCACTAGGCCTCCACTGACCTGTCTACTGCTGCCCGTGTTCCCCTGGAACCAATTTTAAAGTGCCTACAGCCCTAATTTATTATGTTAGGCCTTTGAAGCCTGTCTGCGGTCCCTCCTTCCACTAGGCCTCCACTGACCTGTCTACTGCTGCCCGTGTTCCCCTGGAACCAATTTTAAAGTGCCTACAGCCCTAATTTATTATGTTAGGCCTTTGAAGCCTGTCTGCGGTCCCTCCTTCCACTAGGCCTCCACTGACCTGTCTACTGCTGCCCGTGTTCCCCTGGAACCAATTTTAAAGTGCCTACAGCCCTAATGTATTATGTTAGGCGTTCGAAGCCTGTCTGCGGTCCCTCCTTCCACTAGGCCTCCACTGACCTGTCTACTGCTGCCCGTGTACCCCTGGAACCAATGTTAAAATGCCTACAGCCCTAATTTATTATGTTAGGCCTTCGAAGCCTGTCTGCGGTCCCTCCTTCCACTAGGCCTCCACTGACCTGTCTACTGCTGCCCGTGTTCCCCTGGAACCAATTTTAAAGTGCCTACAGCCCTAATTTATTATGTTAGGCCTTCGAAGCCTGTCTGCGGTCCCTCCTTCCACTAGGCCTCCACCGACCTGTCTACTGCTGCCCGTGTTCCCCTGGAACCAATGTTAAAGTGCCTACAGCCCAAATTTATTATGTTAGGCCTTCGAAGCCTGTCTGCGGTCCCTCCTTCCACTAGGCCTCCACTGACCTGTCTACTGCTGCCCGTGTTCCCCTGGAACCAATTTTAAAGTGCCTACAGCCCTAATTTATAATGTTAGGCCTTTGAAGCCTGTCTGCGGTCCGTCCTTCCACTAGGCCTCCACTGACCTGTCTACTGCTGCCCGTGTACCCCTGGAACCAATGTTAAAATGCCTACAGGCCTAATTTATTATGTTAGGCCTTCGAAGCCTGTCTGCGGTCCTTCATTCCACTAGGCCTCCACTGACCTGTCTACTGCTGCCCGTGTACCCCTGGAACCAATTTTAAAGTGCCTACAGCCCTAATTTATTATGTTAGGCCTTCGAAGCCTGTCTGCGGTCCCTCCTTCCACTAGGCCTCCACTGACCTGTCTACTGCTGCCCGTGTTCCCCTGGAACCAATTTTAAAGTGCCTACAGCCAAATTTTATAATGTTAGGCCTTCGAAGCCTGTCTGCGGTCCCTCCTTCCACTAGGCCTCCACTGACCTGTCTACTGCTGCCCGTGTACCCCTGGAACCAATGTTAAAGTGCCTACAGCCCTAATTTATTATGTTAGGCCTTCGAAGCCTGTCTGCGGTCCCTCCTTCCACTAGGCCTCCACTGACCTGTCTACTGCTGCCCGTGTACCCCTGGAACCAATGTTAAAATGCCTACAGCCCTAATTTATTATGTTAGGCCTTCGAAGCCTGTCTGCGGTCCCTCCTTCCACTAGGCCTCCACTGACCACTCTACTGCTGCCCGTGTTCCCCTGGAACTAATTTTAAAGTGCCTACAGCCAAATTTTATTATGTTAGGCCTTCGAAGCCTGTCTGCGGTCCCTCCTTCCACTAGGCCTCCACTGACCTGTCTACTGCTGCCCGTGTACCCCTGGAACCAATTTTAAAGTGCCTACAGCCCTAATTTATTATGTTAGGCCTTCGAAGCCTGTCTGCGGTCCCTCCTTCCACTAGGCCTCCACTGACCTGTCTACTGCTGCCCGTGTTCCCCTGGAACCAATTTTAAAGTGCCTACAGCCAAATTTTATTATGTTAGGCCTTCGAAGCCTGTCTGCGGTCCCTCCTTCCACTAGGCCTCCACTGTTATGAAAGGTAATTCAGTACCACAATGGACATAGAGGTCAGCGCACATACAGTGACCTGGCAATAACCCAAAAAACAAGAACGAGCTCTGAGACTTGGGAACTCTGTTGACCGCAATCCCTAATCCTCTCCAACCACACTAAAGGCAGCCGTGGATTGCGCCTAACGCTCCCTATGCAACTCGGCACGGCCTGAGAAACTAGCTAGCCTGAAGATAGAAAATAAGCCTACCTTGCCTCAGAGAAATACCCCAAAGGAAAAGGCAGCCCCCACATATAATGACTGTGAGTTAAGATGAAAAGACAAACGTAGAGATGAAATAGATTTAGCAAAGTGAGGCCCAACTTTCTGAACAGAGCGAGGATAGGAAACGTAACTTTGCGGTCCACACAAAACCCTACAAAAACCACGCAAAGGGGGCAAAAAGACCCTCCGTACCGAACTAACGGCACAGAGGTACACCCTCTGCGTCCCAGAGCTTCCAGCAAGCAGTAAAAAACAAATTGACAAGCTGGACAGAAAAAAACAGCAAACAAATAGCAAAGAGTAACTGAGCTATGCAGAGCAGCAGGCCACAGGAACAATCCAGGAGGAAACAGGTCCAATACTAGAACATTGACTGGAGGCCAGGATCAAAGCACTAGGTGGAGTCAAATAGAGCAGCACCTAACGACTTCACCACATCACCTGAGGAAGGAAACTCAGAAGCCGCAGTACCACTTTCCTCAACCAATGGAAGCTCACAGAGAGAACCAGCCGAAGTACCACTCGTGACCACAGGAGGGAGCTCTGCCACAGAATTCACAACACTCCACTGACCTTTCTACTGCTGCCCGTGTTCCCCTGAAGCCAATTTTAAAGTGCCTACAGCCAAATTTTATTATGTTAGGCCTTCGAAGCCTGTCTGCGGTCCCTCCTTCCACTAGGCCTCCACTGACCTGCCTACTGCTGCCCGTGTACCCCTGGAACCAATGTTAAAGTGCCTACAGCCCTAATTTATTATGTTAGGCCTTCGAAGCCTGTCTGCAGTCCCTCCTTCCACTAGGCCTCCACTGACCTGTCTACTGCTGCCCGTGTTCCCCTGGAACCAATGTTAAAATGCCTACAGCCCTAATTTATTATGTTAGGCCTTCGAAGCCTGTCTGTGGTCCCTCCTTCCACTAGTCCTCCGCTGTCCTGTCTACTGCTGCCCGTGTTCCCCAAGAACCAATTTTAAAGTGCCTACAGCCAAATTTTAATATGTTAGGCCTTCGAAGCCTGTCTGCGGTCCCTCCTTCCACTAGGCCTCCACTGACCTGTCTACTGCTGCCCGTGTACCCCTGGAACCAATTCTAAAGTGCCTACAGCCAAATTTTATTATGTTAGGCCTTCGAAGCCTGTCTGCGGTCCCTCCTTCCAATAGTTCTCCACTGACCAGACCAATGCTGGCCGTGTACCCCTGGAACCCAGCTGAAAGTGCATGGAGCCTCCTTTTTTTCTTTGTTTTATATTTAGAAAGCCCAGATGAACTACACTGTACCACGGTTCAAGCTACCCAGTCGACATTTCTTTTGCGAGAAAAGCCATCCCAGCCCTCCACCGGCATGAAAAAGTCTGCATCGTCATAGCACTCAGGCAATCAAACAGTAGAAAGGTGCACCTGACAAGAGACGCATGGACCAGTAGGCATGTCCACAAAAAGTTACGTGTCCATTACGGCGCACTGGGTTAATGTGTTGGATGCATGGTCCACAGGGGACAGCCTACAAAGTCTGTCTGCAGTCCCTAATTCAAATTGTCCTCCGCTGACCACACCACTGCTGCACGTGTACCCCTGGAACCAATTTTAAATTGCCTACAACCAAATTTTGTTATGTTAGGCCTACTACGCCTGTCTGAGGTCCCTCCTTCCAATACTCGTCCACTGACCACACCACTGCTGCCCGTGGACCCCTGGAACCTATTTTTAATTGCATAGAGCATCCTTTTTTAAACTGCAGTGAGCCACATTTTTGGTTTAAGGCCTACTACCTGTGTCTGTCTGCGCCACTCAATACAGCTGTCCTCCTTTGAAAAAAGCAGAGCGTCAATAGTATTGTTTTCAGCCTCTAGGAATTTGAAAACTGCATTGGGGCTACTACTTTGGTAGGGCCTACTAACGGTGTTTGCCGCTCCAAGGTGTGCTCCAGGTTTCCTCTCCATTGCTTCGATCTTCCGACTCTCGTTTAGTAGTTGTTGAAAACTACACTGCATTAGGCCTACAAATTGGGTATGGGGTGTAGAGAGACGGTGTGTTACACTCCAAGGTGTTCCCCAGGTTTCCTCTCCATTGCTTCGGTCTTCTGACTCTCGTTTAGTAGTTGTTGAAAACAACACTGCATTAGGCCTACAAATTGGGTATGGTGTGTAGAGACGGTGTGTTCCACTCCAAGGTGTTCCCCAGGTTTCGTCCACATTGCTTCGATCTTCCGACTCTCGTTTAGTAGTTGTTGAAAACTACACTGCATTAGGCCTACAAATTGGGTATGGGTTGTAGAGACGGTGTTTTCCACTCCAAGGTGTTCCCCAGGTTTCCTCTCCATTGCTTCGATCGTCCGACTCTCGTTTAGTAGTTGTTGAAAACTACACTGCATTAGGCCTACAAATTGGGTATGGGGTGTAGAGACGGTGTCTTCCGCTCCAAGGTGTTCTCCAGGTTTCCTCTCCATTGCTTCAATCTTAAAGCTCTTGTTTAGTAATTGTTAAAAACAACACTGCATTCAGCCTACAAGTTGGGTCTGGGTTGTAGAGACGGTGTCTTCCACTCCAAGGTGTTCTCCAGGTTTCCTCTCCATTGCTTCAATCTTCATGCTCGTCTTAAGTAGTTGTTGAAACAACACTACATTAGGCCTACAAGTTGGGTCTGGGTCGTAGAGACGGTGTCTGCCGCTCCAAGGTGTTCTCCAGGTTGCCACATAATCAAAGCTGCATAGAACCTATTTTGTAATTTTACGCCTACAAAGTCTTTCTGCGGTCCCTCCTTCCAATTGTCCTCCACTGAGCACAACAATGCAGAACGTGTACCCATGTAACCTTTTTTAAACCAGCGTCGAGCCAACTTTGTGGTTTAAGGCCTACTTGTAGTGCCTGGCTGCGCCACTCAATACAGCTGTCCTCTTTACAAAAAATGACCTACAATTATCTGGTTTTCAGCCTATCGGAATTTTAAAACTGCAGTGGGCCTACTACTTGGGTTGGGGCCTTCTATCTGTGTCTGCCGCTCCTTGCTGTTCTCCTACAGTGAACAAAGCTGTGCCGCCTGTTTACTACTCTTGCCAATTTTGAACTGCATTTAGACTACTTACAGATTTGGGCCTACTCTCTGTGTCAGCCTCTCATTCCAGTTGTCCTCCACTGAACAAAACAATGCCCCCTGGTTAGTCCTGTTACCAATTTTGAACTGCATTTAGCCCACTTTATTCTTTGGGCCTATATCTGTGTTTCCTCCTCATCCTGCCCATTGCCCAGCCAGTGATAGATGAGTCTGCTGGTACATTGACCCATAACGCAACATTCCCCGTGCACGCTACACTGCAAGATTGTGACCCTGCTGAAAGTCAGGTCCCCCTTCCCGCATACCATACCACCTTACACGGGGACAAAGAGGAAGGTGCAGATGAAGGTGCAGGTTCCTTCATCAGGTGGGGGGAGGAATACTCGTTGCTGGCGACGTCACTGGCACAGGGCCTCTCATAGTACGCAAAAGTGTTGCTGACGGTGGGAGGCGCCCCCGCCGTGCAAACACACCTCTGTACTTTGAGGGGCCCTGTGCCAGTGCCAATGCCAACGAATGGGCCCCCCTGCTTGCTCAGGATCACAGCACTTGCAAAGTTGAAATACTTACCTCTCCCTGCTCCACTGCCGTGACGTGGTCCAGATTTACTGGGCCCACTAATTACTTGAACCAGCCCTACCCCCCACAACTTTAGCCAAATGACCCCCAATTTCAAATGCCTTACAATTATTATAAGCTAAATTAAGATTGACAAGCTTCAGTAACAAAAATGGATGTTTTTGCCATTAAAATGGGCTCTGTACATGTTTTCCTGGCCTCTACTCACTGCCGACTATGCTCCCCCATTGACTTGCATTGGGTTTCGTGTTTCGGTCGATCTCCGACTTTTCGCGATAATCGGCCGATTCCACTCGACTCGACTTTTAAGATAGTCGGGTTTCGCGAAACACGGCTCGACTCTAAAAAGGTCAAGGTCGCTCAACCCTAATGTTAATCACAGATAACACTAATTACCAAAATGCTGACAAGTGTCCCCAAATTTGGGATCTTCAATCCTCCCGATGTATTCCTTCACGTAACTGTTATCATGAGATCTCTCACTTTGAACAAAACAAGTGCTGCCACATCCTTTACTGATTGGTAACCGATCAGCAACTGCTTTGTAAAAGATGCAACAGTGATTGTTTCATGCATGAGATCTTGCGATAACATGCAAGCTCTCACGTACTGCATGCTTAGATTCCACTGATAGATATATACACACATAGTGTTCACCAAAAATCATTACACCTCTAGTAGGTGCAATGAATTTGGAAAAATGCATGTCATCTGCAGTAAAACATGGTAGGTGCAGAGTCCTTATGTTTGGCTGCATGAGTACTGCTGGTGCTGGTGAGCTACATTTCACTGATTGTATCATCATGAATTCACAGATGCACTGCTCATGGAGTGAGAAAGCAGCAAGCTATAACATCCCTGCTGGCATCACTGCGTGGCTTTCCATCCCCCACCAGGCTGATACACTGACTTACCACTCCAGGACATGCAGTGATTTCTGTCCTCTGCTTGCTGTATGCTGTAAGCCCTGAGTCCTCTGCTTGCTGTGTGCATTGTTGTGAATTCTGTTGTCAAGATCCCTCCTGTGGTCATGAATGGTACTTCGGCTGGTTCTGTCCATGGGCTTCCTCTGGTGGTTGTGAGTGGGGCTGCGGCTTCTGAGTTTCCTTCCACAGGTGACGAGGTTAATTCGTTAGCTGGCTGCTCTATTTAACTCCACTTAGATCATTGCTCCATGCCACCTGTCAATATTCCAGTATTGGTCTAGTTCACTCCTGGATCGTTCTTGTGACCTGTCTTCCCAGCAGAAGCTAAGTTCCTGCTTGTTTTTCTCTAGTTTGCTATTTTTCTGTCCAGCTTGCTATTTTTATTTTGTCTTGCTTGCTGGAAGCTCTGGGACGCAGAGGGAGCGCCTCCGCACCGTGAGTTGGTGCGGAGGGTCTTTTTTGCGCCCTCTGCGTGGTCTTTTTGTAGTTTTTTGTGCTGACCGCAAAGTTACCTTTCCTATCCTCTATCTGTTCTGTAAGTCGGGCCTCACTTTGCTAAATCTATTTCATCTCTGTGTTTGTAATTTTCATCTTTACTCACAGTCATTATATGTGGGGGGCTGCCTTTTCCTTTGGGGAATTTCTTTGAGGCAAGGTAGGCTAATTTTTCTATCTTTAGGGCTAGCTAGTTTCTTAGGCTGTGTCAAGTTGCATAGGGAGCGTTAGGAGCAATCCACGGCTATTTCTAGTGTGTGTGATAGGATTAGGGATTGCGGTCAGCAGAGTTCCCACGTCTCAGAGCTCGTCCTATATTATTAGTAACTATCAGGTCATTCCGTGTGCTCTTAACCACCAGGCCCATTATTGTCCTAACCACCAGGTCATAACAGTACAGGTGGCCCAAAGTATTAATGCATCTCAATAGAGGGATAAGAGAAGTTCTGAGACCATTTTTTTTTCTTTGCAGTGTGTTTTGTCTCTCTTTTCCCCTTTACCTCTGGGTGGTTCAGGATACAGGTGTAGATATGGACATTCAAGGTCTGTCCTCTTGTATGGATAATCTCACTGCAAGGGTACAAAACATTCAAGATTTTGTGGTTCAGAATCCGATGTTAGAGCCTAGGATTTCTATTCCTGATTTGTTTTTTGGGGATAGATCTAAGTTTCTGAATTTCAAAAATAATTGTAAATTGTTTCTTGCTTTGAAACCTCGCTCCTCAGGTGACCCTGTTCAACAAGTGAAAATCATTATTTCTTTGTTACTTGGCGACCCTCAAGACTGGGCATTTTCCCTTGCGCCAGGAGATCCGGCATTGCGTGATGTTGATGCGTTTTTTCTGGCGCTCGGATTGCTTTATGATGAACCAAATTCAGTGGATCAGGCAGAGAAAATCTTGCTGGCTCTGTGTCAGGGTCAGGATGAGGTAGAGATATATTGTCAGAAGTTTAGGAAGTGGTCTGTACTCACTCAGTGGAATGAATGTGCCCTGGCAGCAATTTTTAGAAAGGGTCTCGCTGAAGCCCTTAAGGATGCCATGGTGGGATTTCCCATGCCTGCTGGTCTGAATGAGTCTATGTCTTTGGCCATTCAGATCGATCGACGCTTGCGTGAGCATAAAGCTGTGCACCATTTGGCGGTATTATCTGAGCATAGACCTGAGCCTATGCAATGTGATAGGACTTTGACCAGAGCTGAACGGCAAGAACACAGACGTCGGAATGGGCTGTGTTTTTACTGTGGTGATTCCACTCATGCTATCTCCGATTGTCCTAAGCGCACCAAGCGTTTCGCTAGGTCTGCCACCATTGGTACGGTACAGTCGAAATTTCTTTTGTCCGTTACTCTGATTTGCTCTTTGTCATCCTATTCTGTTATGGCATTTGTGGATACAGGCGCTGCCCTGAATTTGATGGACTTGGAGTTTGCTAGGCGCTGTGGTTTCTTCTTGGAGCCCTTGCAGTATCCTATTCCATTGAGAGGAATTGATGCTACGCCTTTGGCCAAGAATAAGCCTCAGTACTGGACCCAATTGACCATGTGCATGGCTCCTGCACATCAGGAGGATATTCGCTTTTTGGTGTTGCATAATCTGCATGATGTGGTCGTTTTGGGGTTGCCATGGCTACAGGTCCATAATCCAGTATTGGATTGGAAATCTATGTCTGTGTCCAGCTGGGGTTGTCAGGGGGTACATGGTGATGTTCCATTTTTGTCTATTTCGTCATCCACCCCTTCTGAAGTCCCGGAGTTTTTGTCGGATTACCGGGATGTATTTGATGAGCCCAAATCCAGTGCCCTACCTCCTCATAGGGATTGCGATTGTGCTATCAATTTGATTCCTGGTAGTAAGTTTCCTAAGGGCCGACTGTTCAATTTATCTGTGCCAGAGCACGCCGCTATGCGGAGTTATGTAAAGGAAACCTTGGAGAAGGGTCATATTCGCCCGTCGTCGTCACCATTGGGAGCAGGGTTCTTTTTTGTGGCCAAGAAGGATGGTTCTTTGAGACCTTGTATTGATTACCGCCTTCTTAATAAGATCACAGTCAAATTTCAGTACCCTTTGCCGCTGCTGTCTGATTTATTTGCTCGGATTAAGGGGGCTAGTTGGTTCACCAAGATAGATCTTCATGGTGCGTATAATCTTGTGCGTATTAAACAGGGCGATGAATGGAAAACAGCATTTAATACGCCCGAGGGCCATTTTGAGTACCTGGTTATGCCATTCGGGCATTCCAATGCTCCATCAGTATTTCAGTCCTTTATGCATGACATCTTCCGAGAGTACCTGGATAAATTCCTAATTGTATATTTGGATGATATTTTGGTCTTCTCGGATGATTGGGAGTCTCACGTGAAGCAGGTCAGAATGGTGTTCCAGGTCCTTCGTGCAAATTCTTTGTTTGTGAAGTGGTCAAAGTGTCTCTTTGGAGTTCAGAAGGTTTCATTTTTGGGTTTCATTTTTTCCCCTTCTACTATCGAGATGGACCCTGTTAAAGTCCAGACCAACGAGCTTGTCTAGTTCTTGTGATCAGTCAAGACCACCACGTGATGCTTGGCTCCTTCAAGCCAATGATGCCACTCCTCGAATGCCCACTTCATGGCCAACAACTCTCGATTGCCAACATCATAATTGCGCTCAGCAGGCGAAAACTTTCTAGAAAAGAAGGCACATGGTTTCATCACCGAGCCATCAGAACTTCTCTGCGACTAAACAGCCCCTGCTCCAATCTCAGAAGCATCAACCTCGACCTGAAACGGGAGCGAAACATCTGGCTGGCACAACAAAGGGGCAGAAGAAAAACGACGCTTCAACTCCTGAAAAGCTTCCACAGCCGCAGAAGACCAATTGACCACATCAGCACCCTTCTTGGTCAAATCAGTCAACGGTTTAGCAACACTAGAAAAATTACTGATGAAGCGACGATAAAAATTAGCAAAGCCCAGGAACTTTTGCAGACTCTTCACAGATGTCGGCTGAGTCCAATGATGGATGGCTTGGACCTTAACAGGGTCCATCTCGATAGTAGAAGGGGAAAAGATGAACCCCAAAAATGAAACCTTCTGAACACCAAAGAGACACTTTGATCCCTTCACAAACAAAGAATTAGCACGCAGGACCTGAAACACCGTTCTGACCTGCTTCACATGAGACTCCCAATCATCCGAGAAGATCAAAATGTCATCCAAGTACACAATCAGGAATTTATCCAGGTACTCTCGGAAGATGTCATGCATAAAGGACTGAAACACTGATGGAGCATTGGCAAGTCCGAATGGCATTACTAGATACTCAAAATGGCCCTCGGGCGTATTAAATGCTGTTTTCCACTCATCGCCTCGCTTAATACGCACAAGATTATACGCACCACGAAGATCTATCTTGGTGAACCAACTAGCCCCCTTAATCCGAGCAAACAAATCAGATAACAATGGCTAGGGGTACTGAAATTTAACCGTGATCTTATTAAGAAGGCGGTAATCTATTCAAGGTCTCAGTGAACCATCCTTCTTGGCTACAATAAAGAACCCTGCTCCTAATGGCGACGATGACGGGCGAATATGCCCCTTCTCCAAAGACTCCTTCACATAACTCCGCATAGCGGCGTGCTCAGGCACAGATAAATTAAACAGTCGACCTTTTGGGAATTTACTACCAGGAATCAAATCGATAGCACAATCACAATCCCTATGCGGAGGTAGGGTATCGGACTTGGGCTCATCAAATAAATCCCGGTAATCAGACAAGAACTCAGGAACCTCAGAAGGGGTGGATGACGAAATAGTCAGAAATGGGACATCACCATGTACCCCCTGACAACCCCAGCTGGACACAGACATGGATTTCCAATCTAATACTGGATTATGGACTTGTAGCCATGGCAACCCCAACACGACCACATCATGCAGATTATGCCACACCAGAAAGCGAATAACCTCCTGATGTGCAGGAGCCATGCACATGGTCAGCTGGGTCCAGTACTGAGGCTTATTCTTGGCCAAAGGCGTAGCATCAATTCCTCTCAATGGAATAGGACACTGCAAGGGCTCCAAGAAAAACCCACAACGCCTAGCATACACCAAGTCCATCAAATTCAGAGCAGCGCCTGAGTCCACAAATGCCATGACAGAATAAGATGACAAAGAGCAGATCAAGGTAACAGACAGAAGAAATTTTGACTGTACCGTACCAATGGTGGTAGACCTAGCGAACCGCTTAGTGTGCTTAGGACAATCAGAGATAGCATGAGTGGAATCACCACAGTAGAAACACAGCCCATTCAGACGTCTGTGTTCTTGCCGTTCAACTCTGGTCAAAGTCCTATCGCACTGCATAGGCTCAGGTTTAAGCTCAGGTAATACTGCCAAATGGTGCACAGATTTACGCTCGCGCAAGCGTCGACCGATCTGAATGGCCAAAGACATAGACTCATTCAGACCAGCAGGCATAGGAAATCCCACCATGACATCCTTAAGGGCTTCAGAGAGACCTTTTCTGAAAATAGCTGCGAGCGCACCTTCATTCCACTGAGTGAGTACGGACCACTTTCTAAATTTCTGACAATATACCTCTATTTCATCCTGACCCTGACACAGAGCCTGCAAATTCTTCTCTGCCTGATCCACAGAATTAGGCTCATCGTACAGCAATCCGAGCGCCAGGAAAAATGCATCGATATTACTTAATGCAGGATCTCCTGACGCAAGAGAAAATGCCCAGTCCTGAGGGTCACCACGCAAAAAAGAAATATCGATCCTAACTTGTTGAACTGGGTCACCAGAGGAGCGAGGTTTCAAAGCCAGAAATAGTTTACAATTATTTTTGAAACTCAGAAATTTAGTTCTATCTCCAAAAAACAAATCAGGAATAGGAATTCTCGGTTCTAACATAGAATTCTGAACCACAAAGTCTTGAATACTTTGTACTCTTGCCGTGAGCTGATCCACACATGAAGACAGACCTTTAATGTCCATTGCTACACCTGTGTCCTGAACCACCCAAATGTCTAGGGGAAAAAAAAGGCAAAACACAGTGCAAAGAAAAAAAAATGGTCTCAGAACTTCTTTTTTCCCTCTATTGGGAATCATTAGTACTTTTGGCCTCCAGTACTGTTATGAAAGGTAATTCAGTACCACAATGGACATAGAGGTCAGCGCACATACAGTGACTGGCAATAACCAAAAAAACAAGAACGAGCTCTGAGACGTGGGAACTCTGTTGACCGCAATCCCTAATCCTCTCCAACCACACTAAAGGCAGCCGTGGATTGCGCCTAACGCTACCTATGCAACTCGGCACGGCCTGAGAAACTAGCTAGCCTGAAGATAGAAAATAAGCCTACCTTGCCTCAGAGAAATACCCCAAAGGAAAAGGCAGCCCCCACATATAATGACTGTGAGTTAAGATGAAAAGACAAACGTAGAAATGAAATAGATTTAGCAAAGTGAGGCCCAACTTTCTGAACAGAGCGAGGATAGGAAAGGTAACTTTGCGGTCAACACAAAACCCTACAAAAACCACGCAAAGGGGGCAAAAAGACCCTCCGTACCGAACTAACGGCACGGAGGTACACCCTCTGCGTCCCAGAGCTTCCAGCAAGCAGAAAAAAACAAATAGACAAGCTGGACAGAAAAAAACAGCAAACAAATAGCAAAGAGGAACTTAGCTATGCAGAGCAGCAGGCCACAGGAACGATCCAGGAGGAAACAGGTCCAATACTAGAACATTGACTGGAGGCCAGGATCAAAGCACTAGGTGGAGTTAAATAGAGCAGCACCTAACGACTTCACCACATCACCTGAGGAAGGAAACTCAGAAGCCGCAGTACCACTTTCCTCCACCAACGGAAGCTCACAGAGAGAACCAGCCAAAGTACCACTTGTGACCACAGGAGGGAGCTCTGCCACAGAATTCACAACAGCCTGCCCTTCCTTATTCCAAAGAGACAGTGCACGCTTTCCTTATGTGTCCCCAGCCAATTGCTGGGAGGCGCTTGGTACTTAAGGCATCTCCACAAATTGGAAGACGCCTGAGCAACATTCGCTTTCATTCTGTGGTCAACTACTGAGTTGCCAGGTCATCCTGTCCTGTTTCTACCACCCTGGGAACTGTATACTCAGGACTGCACCCTTAGACTTTACCTGTACCTGATCTGTTTTGTTTCCAGCACCCTGGGGCCTGAGTACCCAGGCCTGAATCCTGAATTCTGAACCTGTACCTGCGGATATCCTTGAATTAGGACCTATCCCTGTATCTGTTTATAGCCCTGTCTGAATCCTTCCCTAACCAGTTGTGTCTGTCCCTATCCCTAATCCTTAAACATTCAGTGTCTGATCCAGTTTCTATCTCTAAAGACCTGTAGTGTCTGTGCTGTCACTTAGATAAAAAATCCTGCAGTATCTGAACCAGCACCTATCTCTATTCTGTTGTCTCTGCACAACGTAAGTGATATTTGTGTACACTTGCTACTTCATTGTAAGTACCTTTGTGAATGTGGTCCTGTCTCACACCTGTGGCTCTGCATATGTGCCTCACCTGCAGCTCTGCTTCTGTGTCGCTCCTGTGGCTCTGAGCCTGATCCACATCTGGGGCTCCTTGTCTGTCAAGTCTGAACTGCATCCTATCTGTTCCCATATTTGAGTCGTAGTTGTCTGTGTCCCAGTTCTTCCTGAAAATGCTCCTAGTCAGAACTGGGTCCTACCTGTCCCTGTATTCCAGTCATACCTGCCTGTGTCACAGTCCTTCCTAAAATTGTTCCTGTCCATCCAGTCTGAACTGTGCCCGCCTGCCTCTCTTTCAGAGTGTAAGCTGTGCCTGCCTGCACCTGTCCACCTGTACATCACCCGTGCCCGCCAATACTTGCCTGTCTATATATCACCTGAGCCAGAAAGTATATCTGCTGTACTTGCCTGCACCTGTCTTTACAGTGTCCTGTCCCCTTGGGATCCGCTGCTACTGCCATTCACATCCTGAAGTGGTGCCTGGTAGCTAAATGCTGCACAAGCCTGACCTCACCACTAGAGGCTCCAGTGAACACCAAGGTAGTTGCTTAGTCACGTCACTCCTGGGTAAGTCTGATTTATGGCACAGTGGTGCCACACTCCTTGTTTGAGCCATACCATCTGGGCATGAGCGTTACACAATCAAAGCTATTGTAGCTATTATAGCGCAGAAGTTTAGGGGTTGAAGTGTTACTCTTACATTCACCATAGCCAGTGTTCTGTACTCAGGCCAGCACCACTACAGCTGCCAGTGCACCATCTTTTGACTCCTGAAGTATACAGTATATTGTTACTTCTTCCTATTGACTGGGATTTGCTAGACAAAAGTGTTGATCAAATGGCAATTACATTTTCTCGACTTACCCGGCACAGGTGACTGAAGCTTGGTGAGTCACTCAGCCCCATACACAGGGTCATATTAGTTAAGGAGGACTGTGTGCACTGTGGCCAGGAGTCCATATCACCCCGAGAGTTACTTCAGAATAATGCTTAAGGTGAGATGCTTACTTCACCTCAAAGTAGATGAAGCCCTGTAAGCAATGAATCAGAATACATAATTGTAGCAGAGCTGAGTATGTCAAAAGACTCACTATAGTGAAGCAGCAGAGTCCAGAGATGCAACAGTATTGAGTACGTTGGGAGGTACACAGTGGCAATGCAGCAGGAGCCCAGTGTTGGAAGGCTCAATGCCAATATAACATGTCAATGTAACATGTCAATGTAGCAAAGCCCAATGATGTAGCAGAGTTAGATATGTCAGGAGGTCCTCATTAGCTGTGGAGGAAGAGTTTAATAATGTATCAGAGATGGGTATGTCCAGAGGCCCACAGTGATAATATAGCAGAATC
Organism: Ranitomeya imitator; assembly: GCF_032444005.1. Lineage (NCBI taxonomy): Eukaryota > Metazoa > Chordata > Amphibia > Anura > Dendrobatidae > Ranitomeya > Ranitomeya imitator. The sequence continues at coordinate 73,079,248 of NC_091290.1, read as the reverse complement.
CAGCATCTCAGAAGAGCTAGGTATATTGCACTGTGGCATTATAGCAGAGCAGAATGTGTCTGGAGGACACAGTAGAAGTAGATGTATCAGAGTGAAGCGGCAGTAATCAAAAGTAGTAGCAGCATCATATGCGTACATTCTCCAGCAGTGCAGATCCGTCTGAGCCACTTTAAATGCCCTGTGAGGCATCACGAGAGCGCATCAGGCTACCACGGCAACCCCGTGTGCATAAAAGCAGTTTCCAACAGTGGATGCAAAGGAAGAACTGAGCACTTACCGATGGATCCAGGAGAAACAAAAAGTGCATATTCCAAAAATGTCTTACTATGCAACACCAGGGAGCAAGAGTAAGAAGCTTAAGAAACTCCATCTTTATGGTTTTTTCAGATTTTGTCTTTGAGAAATCGAGCTTTGAGTGTTATTAAGAAATAATTTGGCAAAGAATGTGTCTTCTGTATAAGTAACATTTCACATCTATATCTACTATATAATTGTCTAAGGGTCACTTCCGTCTTTCTGTCTGTGTGTCTGTCTTTCTGTCTGTCTGGAACGGAAATTTCAAGTCGCTGATTGGTCGCGGCAAAACAGCCACGACCAATCAGCGACGGGCACAGTCCGGCGGCAAAATGGCCGCTCCTTCCTCTCCGCAGTCAGTGCCCGCTCCATACTCCCCTCCAGTCAGCGCTCACACAGGGTTAATGGCTGCGTTAACAGACTGCATTATGCCGCGGTGTAACGCACTCCGTTAACGCTGCTATTAACCCTGTGTGACCAATTTTTTACTATTGATGCTGCCTATGCAGCATAAATAGTGAAAAGATCTAATGTTAAAAATAATTAAAAAATTAAAAAATAGTTATATACTCACCGTCCGTTGGCCCCCCGGATCCAGAACAGGCTTTTCCCGCTCCTCGCAATGCTCCAGTGACCGCTCCATGCATTGCGATCTCGTGAGATCATGACGTAGCGGTCTCGCGAGACCGCACATCATCATCTCGCGAGACCGCAATGCACTCCTGAGACCGGAGCGCACGAGAAGCATCGGTAAACGCTTCGCCTATATCCGGGGGCCAACGTAAGGTGAGTATATAACTATTTTTTATTTTAATTTTTTTAACAGAGATATGATGCCCACATTGCTATATACTACATTGGCTGTGCGATATACTGCGTGAGTTGTGCTATATACTGCATGGGCTGTGCAATATACTGTGTGGGCTGTGCTATATACTACATAGGCTGTGCAATATACTACATGGGCTGTGCAATATACTACGTGGGCTGTGCAATGTACTATGTGGGCTGTGCAATGTACTACGTGGGCTGTGCAATACACTACGTGGGCTGTGCAATATACTGTGTGGTCTGTTATATACTACGTGGGCTGTGCAATATACTACATAGGCTGTGCAATATACTACGTGGGCTGTGCAATATACTACGTGGGCTGTGCAATGTACTACGTGGGCTGTGCAATTTACTACATGGGCTGTGCAACGTACTACGTGGGCTGTGCAATGTACTGTGTGGGCTTTGCTATATACTACGTGGCCTGTGCAATATACTATGTGGGCTGTGCAATATACTTCGTGGGCTTTGCAATATACTACGTGGGCTGTGCAATATACTACGTGGGCTGTGCAATATACTACGTGGCTGTGCTATAAACTACGTGGGCTGTGCTATACACTATGTGGGCTGTGTTATACACTACGTGGCCTTTGTTATACACTACGTGGCCTGTGTTATACACTATGTTGGCTGTGTTATATACTGCATGTGTGGGCTGTTATATACTACGTGAGCTATGTTATATGCTACGTGGGCTGTTATAAACTATGTGGCTGTGTTATATGCTATGTGGGCTGTTATACACTCCATGGGCTGTTCTATATACTCCGTGGCTGTGCTATATACTCCGTGAGCTGTGCTTTATACTACGTGGCTGTGCTATATACTACATGGTTGTGCAATATAGTATGTGGCTGTGCTATTTACTACGTGGGCTGTTATATACTACGTGGCTGTGCTATATACTATGTGGCCGGCCGTGAACAATCAGCGACAGGTGCAGTCCGGCAGCGAATTGGCGCGGGATTTGAACCATGCTTCGCTAATTGGTCACGGCCGGACGAATCCTGTGTATTCAATGTATTATTCTAAAATCTTCATAAACAAACTACATACATATTCTAGAATACCCGATGCATTAGAATTGGGCTACCATCTAGTATATATGTAATCGTCTAAGGGGCACTTCCGTCTGTTTGTCTATCTGTCTGTCTGTCGCAGAAATCTCACATAGCTGATTGGTCGCGGCTGTCAGGCCCGACCAATCAGCGACGGGCACAGTCCGGCCGCAAATTCGCCCCTTCCTACTCTCTATGAGTGCCCCCTCCAGTCAGCGCACACACAGGGTTAATGGTTGAATTACACTGCGTTATGCCAACTTTTTAGTAAAAAGATCTAATGTTAAAAATAATAAACAAAATTAAAAATCATTATATTCTCACCTTCCATCGTCTTTCCCGCTGCTCCTCGTGATGCTCTGGTCCATGTATGGCAGTCTCGCGAGATGATGAGGTTATGCTACATCATCATCTCGCTAGACCGCAATGCATTCTTGGGACCGGAGCGTCACGAGGAGCATCGGTAAACGCCTGGGCTGGATCCGGGGGCCGACAGAAGGTGAGTATATAACAATTTTTTATTTTAATTCTTTTTTTTAACAGGGATATGGTGCCCACATTGCTATATACTACCTGGGTTGTGTTAGATACTGCATGGGCTGTGTTATATGCTACGTCTCTGTGCTATATACTACGTGGCTGTGGTATATATTACGTGGCTGGGCAATATACTACATCGCTGTGCTCTATACTACGTGGCCTGTGTTATATACTGCATGGGCTGTGTTATATACTGTCCAGAAAAAATAAAAAATGAAGTACCCGCACTGCCGCCTAACGCAATCACCTATTAGCGTGTCCTATGCTGCTATACCAGTACCAATACCAACTACTCCATATGCGGGTGCTTCGGGTGCATAACCAAAAAAGTACATCAAATCCAGAAAAAAGGAGAAAAAAACGGTTTGCACTCACCCAGCCGATAAAACAATGAAGTCTTTATTAGGACATATGCGAAATGGACAAGGAGATCATGTTGACCACAGGATGACAGCTGTTTCGCGCACCCAGCTCTTCCACAGATCCCGAATATGTCCTAATAAAGACTTCATTGTTTTATCGGGCTGGGTGAATGCAAACCGTTTTTTTCTCCTTTTTTCTGTGTTATATACTATGTGGCTGTGCTATATACTATGTGGCTATGCAATATATTACGTAGTTGAGCAATATATTACGTGGCTGTGCAATATATTACGTGGCTGTGCAATATATAACGTGGCTAGGCCATATACTACGTGGGCTGTGTTATATACTGCATGGGCTGTGTTATATACTGCGTGGGCTGTGTTATATACTACGTCTCTGTGCTATATACTACTTGGCTTTGGTATATATTACGTGGCTGGGTAATATACTACATCACTGTGCTTTACACTATGTGGCCTGTGTTATATACTGCATGGGCTGTGTTATATACTACGTCTATGTGCTATATACTATGTGGCTGTTCTATATACTATGTGGCTGTGCAATTAATTACGTGGCTGTGCAATATATTACGTGGCTGTGCAATGTACTATGTGTCTGTGCTATATAGTATGGGGGCTGTGCTATATTCTACGTGGCTGGGCAATATACTACATGGGCTGTGCTGTATACTACGTGGGCTGTGTTATATACTATGTCGGCTGTGTTATATACTACGTGGGCTGTGTTATATGCTACTTGGCTGTGCTATATTTCTCTGCTGTATCTGTACATCATGAATCGTGGTATGTGTTAAAAAGGGGGGCCCACTGAGACTCTTTCGCCTGGGGCCCTCAAAAACCTGGAGCAGGCCCTGGCTTCACTGATTGTTCGCGGCCGGGCGTGACCAATTAGTGACAGGCGCAGTCTGGCCACGGGTTGGCATGGAATTTGAACCCCACTTCGCTAATTGTTCGCACCCGGCCTGCCGAATCCTGTGTATAAATTGCATTATCCTGAAAACTTCATAAATAAACTACATACATATTCTAGAATACCCAATGCATTAGAATCGGGCCACCATCTAGTTAAAAATAACTTTTTCTATTGATTACAGCTGATATATTTGTATACAGTGCTCAGTTGAATGAAAGGAGAAGGTTTCCTGTCTGTTGCTGCTGAAGCAAGTTATTGCTGAGCAGACCTACAGAATGTTTTACACCTGTTGTAAGACCTCTTGAGGATTAAGAGCTGTAAAAGCGTCTTATTATCACCTTCTAAGTGCTTGTGCTGGTGGCTTCTTCTTATGAATGAGTTGCATACAGTGTTTGGAAGGCCGGCACAATATTATCTGATCTTTAGAACACATCAATGTTTCTTCTGTACCATCCATACTGTGCTGACAACCTGAAATAAACTATGTGGTGGTCTTTTTCTTTAGGCTTATAGGGGCATATTCTAGGTGTAAAATATAACTGTGAGACTCACATTGATTCCATAGACAATGAAATTCTTGCATTATCATCAATTTGGAAGAATTTACAATTAATTCCATTAATGTTTGCATTTATATAATGTATTGGCTAAATAATCAATATTCAATATGTGTAATGCTCATGATGAGTGTATTAATGAAATCTAAATGTCTACCTACAAAGATTTTTCTGATCGCTGTTATTACAACCATAGCAACATGAACATGGTAACTGGAAGTATGTCCCAGAATGGCTGAATTGAGTATTTTTAGGAAAAACACAATGCTTTTCATGGCGTTTTTAAGAGTACTAATGGAAAAGCCTATAGTGTGTTACAAAATGAAGTCCACACTGGCCGACACAAGCAGAAGAAGGCCCCTATATAACAACAATATATAGGCCCTTTGAAGTCCAGTAGGTCATCAGAATGTACAATCCCACCTGCGTTCTAGGGGGTAAATGTACCTCCAGGTCCCTGTGTAGCTGCAGAAGTTGCATCATCGGAGCTCAGTGGTTAGCACTACAACCTTGCAGCGCTCAAGTCCTAGGTTCAAATCCCACCAAGGACAACATCTGAGTTTGTATGTTCTCCCTGCGTTTCTGTGGGTTTCCTATGAGTTATCCGATTTCCGCCCACATTTCAAAGACATACTGATAGAGAATCTAGATTGTGAGCCCCATCAGGGACAACGATGATAATGTGTGCAAACTGTAAAGCCCTGCGGAATATGTTAGCACTATACAAAAATAAAGATGTATTATTATTAGTGTTGAGCGATACCATCCGATACTTGAAAGTATCGGTATCGGATAGTATCGGCCGATACCCGAAAAATATCGGATATCGCTGATACCGATACCAATACAAGTCAATGGGACATCAAGTATCGGAAGGTATTCTCATGGTTCCCAGGGTCTGAAGGAGAGGAAACTCTCCTTCAGGCCCTGGGATCCATAGGGATGTGTAAAATAAAGAATTAAAATAAAAAATATTGATATGCTCACCTCTCCGGCGGCCCCTGGACATCACGCTGGTAACCGGCCGGCTTCTTTGTTTAAAATGAGCGCCTTTAGGACCTGCGAATGACGTCGCGGCTTCTGATTGGTCGCGTGCCGCCCATGTGACCGGCACGCGACCAATCAGAAGCCGCAACGTCATTCGCAGGTCCTTAATTCCTAGAATTAGGAGTTTTGTGAATGAGAATGACGTCGCGGCTTCTGATTGGTCGCGTGCCGGTCACATGGGCGGCACGCGACCAATCAGAAGCCGCGACGTCATTCGCAGGTCCTAAAGGCGCTCATTTTAAACAAAGAAGCCGGCTGGTTACCAGCGTGATGTCCAGGGGCCGCCGGAGAGGTGAGCATATCAATATTTTTTATTTTAATTCTTTATTTTACACATCCCTATTAATCCGATACCGATACCCGATACCACAAAATTATCGGATCTCGGTATCGGAATTCCGATACCGCAAGGATCGGCTGATACCCGATACTTGCGGTATCGGAATGCTCAACACTAATTATTATCAATAGTAAGTTCTCCTATGGAACACAGTACAATTTTTGATTTATCACATTTTTTTTGCAAATCAATGTTGATGATTATGGCTTTAAGCCATATATTTTGTCACATATATTTTTATATATGATGTATATGGATCGCCCCCAGACACAGGGCCACAGGTTACTTGGTACCGGTCCTTTCTGTCTCAGTTCTGGGGTTGTCACGGTGGCTGGACCCAGTCCGTGACCCTGCTAAGGGGCGTCCAATAAAAGGTGATAGGAGTCTGTCAAGGTTTCGTGACGCCACCTGTGGTGTTCGGTCAGGATGACCGACGCTGCTTGGGGCCCGCTGGGGTGATGGAATGGCAGCTAGATGGTATACCTTCCCACAGGTGAAGTATGTCCCCAGGGCTTCCCAGTGATGTAGATGGTGATGGTGTGAGGTGCAGACAATAACGAGGACACAAGGTTGCAGTCTCTTTACCTCTTTACTGAAGACTTCAGGATCTGCAATCCAGAGCACAGTTAACAGGGCTGTCTGAGACCGGCCGGTCCAATGGCACATCCAGAGTTCCCTTTACAGGTGGAAATCGGTATTCGGTATAGTCCTCACAACTTCTGTTCTAGTTCGTTCGTTTGTTCTTTCTAGTTCTTTCTCTTTTTTTCTATTTCGTTCCAGATGTTACTAGTTTCTCATCCCCCAGGTATGTTATGGCTAGGACGCACCCGTATGACGGGAAGGCTCGGAGCTCTTCCGGGACCCTAGAGAAGCCCCTCTCCATGCATTGCCCCCTATGTCTTCGTAGGAAATTTAAGGTAGACAGCCAACCTATAATTAACTGTCCTGTGGAGCTTGAAGTAAGGCATAGAGTCAGTTACTTCCTCGGTGTTCCGGCCACCGGCTACGCGCCTCAGTAGGATGTTGCCGTTCTCGGGGCACGACTCCTACTGGCTCTCCTTTGTGCTTGATCTCGTTTCTCACTGTTCCACAATATCCTTTGCTTCATGTCTCTTTCTTAGGATACCGCCGCAAGGTAGTGCAGGCGCGGTTCCATAATGTTCTGTTCTGTTCGCTAGGTACCTGCCAGGTTCCCACGCCTGACAGGCACCCCCCTGAATCTTCTCCCTGCAAAACCCCCTGCCACGGGATGTTGCTTGAATCCAACCCAGTCAGCTTCTGACTAACTTCCTATCCAACCCCTAGTTTTACCAGTGTGAGGAGTGGCCCAATAAATAAAGCCTTTTTCTCCCCCTAGTGGCCGGAGTGTGAAGTGTAATGTGTGCTGGTGATACCTGGTCAGTAGAATTCCTTCAGTGCCATCAAACGTACCATCACTCCCCTTACCGGCAGAGTGTCATACTGCAACGACCAGATCTCTGGGGCGCTGCACTCCCCCCCGGTTAAATCCAGTACTCCTGGACTGGGAAGAAGAACAACAATACATGTCAGCAAAAGACATACAAAATTTTGGAATGCTTGGAACAAGTAAATATGACAAGGCTTCCCTTTATGGGAGGTGAGGACACTTGAACGTTACAAACAAAACAAGGTTAAATATTTTTAAATAACATTTTGACTATAAATAACTTCTGGTACCCTTCCGGGTATTCTACTAAGTGCAAATTCTGAACAATAATTTAAGTTTTCCTTTAAGGGCGTATAAGCTGAACCCACTAAAGGCCTACTATAAAGTACTATAAGACAAACTCAACGTTTTTTTTTGTTTTCTTTCTCTCTTCACCAATGCAGGACCGCCTAGCTCCTTGGCTGGGCCTACTGTCATTGTCTCTCTATCAGCAACCAACTATCATTCTACAGTTCTCTGGAGGACCCTCTCTAACCCCTACGGGTTCACTTTCAATCTTTCCTGTCCTCAATCTCTAGTAACATTATCAAACGTTTCTGAATCACAACATTATTAACATTTCAACTTTTCTTAAGGCAACATTATAACTTCAGTGCAACATGTGAACATTCCCTTTAAGAGGGAACCAAGTCTCTTTGAGGTAGTGCAGATTCTCTCTGTCTGCAAGTCTAATGAAAGCAAGACCTTCTGCGTCATGTCCAAAAGCAGTATCTTCGCAAAGTCTTCTTTCGATGTAAAACTAGTAGGGGCACCTTTAATAAGGCGAAAACTATATACAACACAGTTTTGGAATCATTCACTGTTCATGATCCGGCAGTCTTTGGAAACAATGATGAACAAACAAAAAGAAGAGGGATCCCGGGTAAACAAAGGGACCCCTTTAAGAGTTAACCCTGGACGGGTTTAAGCAGCAAAAGAGTAGGGAAAACAAGAAGATAAAGAGTTAACTATGTACATTTTCAGGTTTTCGAGGTTTATTGCTACTCTGGTGGCCTCTGCCAGGGCCTAACCGGGCAGGCAGGCCTCGGTGTCTGGGAAGCCTTAAATCACGGTCTATTTCTGGCAGTGCGGGAGTCGAGTGAACGATCTGAGGAACAGCAGCAGCAGCTGCCAGTGCTTCAGCCAGTTCTTCCTCCAAGGACTTGGCAGCAACCAGGATGGAGGTACAGCGCAGGATATCCCGAGCCCACCAGCCGTGGCCCTTCTGGTATCTGCGGTAGCTTACCGCATCCCCCGACAGCAGGACCCTTACTGTCGCCCCGCAGGCCAGCCTCCACCACCTCCCGGGTAATATGGACCCTTAGTGTCGATCCTATTTCCTGGACAAAGCTTCTTCCTCCCTGGGGCTGGTAAACGATCACTACTCCCCATTTCGGCAATGACCCATCCAGCAGCTCACCGCGGGCCTCCCGTTCCAAGTCCCTGGCATACTCAGCTATGAGGTGCTTCCGATAATCCCCCCAGGGGAAGGAGCCCATGTCCCACTTACGCATTTCCGAGTCGAATGATGCGGTCTCCGGAACTCCACCAACCGCGTCGTTAGTCGGGTCATAAGTCGGCGGAACACCGATCCCCGATCGGCCAGGGTACCGAGCTCGCTCACAGGTGGGGGCTCTGGCAGCTCCACGCCGTTCCTCAGGGGTGGCCACCGGGTCTGGTGCAGGCAGCGGGGGCTCCGCGGACAGCTCCCAGGACTCGATCTTCTCCAGCAGTGGCATGCCGGTAAAATCCTCCGGTGATGGGGATCTAGGCTGGGCCATCCTCCTCCATAAGCCTCCCCGGCTTTCCAGCTCCACTCCGTCTGGGTCATAGTTTCGTTTCTTCGGCCTCCGCCCGCCATAAAGAATCAGGAGGCGGATCTCAGTTGCTGTCGGACACGCCCTCAGAACACAACAATACTTAGACTGGGCGGCCATTATCTTTCGCGCTCTGCAGCTTGTTCACGCCCACAACTCCATGCCCTTCTTCTTCTCCTGTGCTCCTCGTGGCACTGTAATGGCGGCTGTTTTGGCGGGAATCTTGCGGCAAACAGCAATACACAGTCTTTGCAATAAATCACGGATCAAGCACCATTCAACCACAGTTCCAAGGCACACATGACCCAATTCTTCAGGCTTAAGTACGATCCTGTTCATGACGCCAAGTTGGATCGCCCCCAGACACAGGGCCACAGGTTACTCGGTACCGGTCCTTTCTGTCTCAGTTCTGGGGTTGTCACGGTGGCTGGACCCGGTCCGTGACCCTGCTAAGAGGCGTCCAATAAAAGGTGATAGGGGTCTGTCAAGGTTTCGTGATGCCACCTATGGTGTTCGGTCAGGATGACCGATGCTGCTTGGGGCCCGCTGGGGTGCTGGAATGGCAGCTAGATGGTATACCTTCCAACAGGTGAAGTATGTCCCCAGCGCTTCCCAGTGATGTAGATGGTGATGGTGTGAGGTGCAGACAATAACGAGGACACAAGGTTGCAGTCTCTTTACCTCTTTACTGAAGACTTCAGGATCCGCAATCCAGAGCACAGTTAACAGGGCTGTCTGAGACCGGCCGGTCCGATGGCACATCCAGAGTTCCCTTTACAGGTGGAAATCGTTGCCCACCAATAGCGCCTGTGTGTTGTAGTGCTACCCTGCTGAGCATTCGGTATAGTCCTCACAACTTCTGTTCTAGCTCGTTCGTTCGTTCTTTCTAGTTCTATCTCTTTCTTTCTATTTTGTTCCAGATGTTACTAGTTTCTCATCCCCCAGGTATGTTATGGCTAGGACGCACCCGTATGAGGGGAAGGCTCGGAGCTCTTCCGGGACCCTAGAGATGCCTCTCTCCACGCGTTGCCCCCTATGTCTTCGTAGGAAATTTAAGGTAGACAGCCAACCTATAATTAACTGTCCTGCAGAGTTTGAAGTAAGGCATAGAATCAGTTACTTCCTCGGTGTTCCGGCCACCGGCTACGTGCCTCAGTAGGATGTTGCCGTTCTCGGGGCACGACTCCTACTGGCTCTCCTTTGTGCTTGATCTCGTTTCTCACTGTTCCACAATATCCTTTGCTTCGTGTCTCTTTCTTAGGATACCGCCACAAGGTAGTGCAGGTGCGGTTCTCCCTGCAACACCCCCTGCCACAGGATGTTGCCTGAATCCAACCCAGTCAGCTTCTGACTAACTTCCTATCCAACTCCTAGTTTTACCAGTGTGAGGAGTGGCCCAATAAATAAAGCCTTTTTCTCCCCCTACTGGCCAGAGTGTGAAGTGTAATGTGTGCTGGTGATACCTGGTCAGTAGAATTCCTTCAGTGCCATCAGACATACCATCACTCCCCTTAGCGGCAGAGTGTCATACTGCAATGACCAGATCTCTGTGGCGCTGCATATAAAACTTCACTAAACCCTACTCTAATTAAATAAGTACAAATAAAAAATGCATTTAAATAACACAGGGTTCTTAGTAATACTCTTTTTGGTCAAAAATAGCATAAAAGCCATTCCACCGTTGACAAGGTGACCCTGATCGGAATGGTCTTACACTGACTAATATTAAAAATCTTAGTTGACCTCAATGTGTGAATAAGGGCAGACAAAAGGACCGGGTCCCGACCTGTGGACACCAGTCTGGGGGAAGCCTTTAAATATCATTTCCAGCTCAGGAGAGGGAGGCCACACTCTGGCTGGCACAGAATGCAAAAATACAAAGAAAAAAACACAAAAATTAATCTTTATTGAGCTACATCGGTACACAGGAACTCTAAATCATTATACACAGGAACTCTATATATAGTATATAGTGTATTTTGTCATTGCACAGGTAACACACTGACGTCTCTAGCTGAAGTCGTTAATGTTCACTTTTCTTCTTCATCAAGCACAGACCGCCATCACTTCTTCCAGACAGGACTCGTTTCTGCAGAAAATAAAAGAGTTATCTAGATCACATTCCCCAATTTTTCCCCAGCTTCTACAATATGCCAGATGAAGAAAAAGAGCTACAGTATCACCCTGGACAGTAAGAGGTCCCAATCAATGAAAGCAGTATCCTCAATAAAAAAAACATCACAGCAGTAATAATATCCCTTCATTAGACCCTACAGTAATAATGTCCCACATCCTGCTCCAATATTTACTCCATTCTGGACCCAATGTGTCTCATTCTCGGCCCCTTGTGTCTCATTACAGGCTACTTGTGTCTCATTCTAGGCCCCTTGTGTCTCATTCCTGGTCCCATATATTCTCCCATTCCTGGCCCCATATGTTCTCCCAATAGAGGTTCCATTTGTTATTTCATTCCTAGCCTCATATGTTCTCCAATTCCTGGCACAACATGTTCTCCGATTCCTGGCCCCATGTTTCTCCAGTCTGCTCCTATGTCTCTCCACTCTGCCCCATGTCTCTCCACTCTGCCCCATGTCTCTCCACACTGCCCTCATGTCGCTCCACACTGCCCTCATGTCTCTCCACATTGCCCCCATATCTCTCCATACTGCCACCATGCCTCTCCATTCTGTTCCATGTCTCTCCATCCTGCCCACATCTCTCTCCATATTGTCCCCATATCTCTCCACACTGCTCCATACTGCCTCCATGCCTCTCCATTCTGTACCCATGTCTCTCCACTCTGCCCCATGTCTCTCCATCCTGCCCTCCTGTCTCTCCATACTGCCTCCATGCCTCTCCATTCTGTACCCATGCCTATCCACTCTGCCCCATGTCTCTCCATCCTGCCCTCATGTCTCTCCATCCTGCCCACATATCTCTCCATACTGCCCCCATGTTTCTCCATTTTGTCCCAATGTCTCTCCATACTGCCCCCATGTCTCTCCATTCTGCCCACATGTCTCTCCGTACTGCCTCATGTCTCTCCATACTGACCCCATGTCTCTCCATTCTGCCCACATGTCTCTCCGTACTGCCTCATGTCTCTCCATACTGACCCCATGTCTCTCCATTCTGCCTCCATGTCTCTTCATTCTGCTCCATGTATCTACATGCTGCCCCATAGTGCTACTTTACAAAAAAAGTAAAAAGAAAAATAAATCTCCTTACATGGCCGTGGTCCAGCGGCATCCTCTCCCTGATTCATATGAGGCGTGTCAGCGCCGGTGTATGGCAGTGACATCATATGCTGGTGACGTAGGAGCTGACATCAGCTGCCAGCCTGTCATTGACTGGTGGCTGTTTACTATTGCCATGAGGGAAGCCTTCCTGCATGGCAATAGAGATTTTAACTATAGGATGCACATTTGGTTACTGAACCAGCAGAATCCTGCCACTGGGGCCTGGTGAGCAGAAGATAGAGAGGCCCTAACCGGTTTGGCTTCTGTTATGTGGCATATCTCTTTAAAGGATTGCTTAGTATTAACTTTTAGGATTGCTACCTCCAAAAGGTGACATGAGAGTTTTAGTCCCTTTCCTCTTTGAAGAGGCAATTTGCATATTTAAATTCACAGGCAATCATTGCACAGCCTATATATAGCCCTATACTTTCTTGGTACTCTCCGTAAGTTCAATTTGATCCGTTAGGCTATGTGCCCATGATACAGAACTGGCAGCGCTTTGGACGCAGTACATACTGGCTACATGCAAAGCACTGCAGTCTATTGAGCGCAGTTGAATCCACATGTGTTCACTGAACTGTGCGGATTCACTGCGTCCAACACAGTGAAATTGACATACTGTGGTCTGAAAAGACGCACCGCACATCCATCACTGCGGGTGAGACGCGGACACATAGTGAACATGGGATTTCTTGAAATCCCATGCACTATGCAGTAACAGTTGGACTCTGCGGGTTGGACGCTGCACAAGTACGCAGCGTCCAATGCGCAGTGGTTACTGATCTTGGGTATGTACCCTTAGACCACCTAATAACCCTAAACTGACAAGAGTGTTGACGGGCCAGACCTTGATGTAAAAATCATGCAAAAAATGAAGTAACCGTATGCATAGTAAAAGAAGCTTATGGATGCTAAAAGATAAAGGTGAAAAACCAAAGCGAAGGTGTAAATATCTCAAAATAAATGCAGGGTTACAAAAAAACAAGTGTGGGATAAAACCCTTACATATATCACTTAACCCCTATCTGACCTCGGACGGGATAGTACGTCCGAGGTCAGATCCCCCTCTTTGATGCAGGGCTCCGCGGTGAGCCCGCATCAAAGCCGGGACTTGTCAGCTGTTTTGAACAGCTGACATGTGCCCGTAATAGGCGCGGGCAGAATCGCGATCTGCCCGCACCTATTAACTAGTTAAATGCCGCTGTCAATCGCAGACAGCGGCATTTAACTACCGCATCCGGCCGGGCGGCCGGAAATGACGTCATCGCCGACCCCCGTCACATGATCGGGGGTCGGCGATGCTTCAGAATGGTAACCATAGAGGTCCTTGAGACCTCTATGGTTACTGATCCTCGGCAGCTGTGAGCGCCACCTTGTGGTCGGCGCTCACAGCACACCTGCAATTCTGCTACATAGCAGTGATCTGATGATCGCTGCTATGTAGCAGAGCCGATCGCGTTATGCGTGCTTCTAGCCTCCCATGGAGGCTATTGAAGCATGGCAAAAGTAAAAAAAAAAGGTTAAAAAAAATGTGAAAAAAAATAAAAAAAATATAAAAGTTTAAATCACCCCCTTTCGCCCCAATCAAAATAAATGAATAAAAGAAAAATCAAATCTACACATATTTGGTATCGCCGCGCTCAGAATCGCCCGATCTATCAACTAAAAAAAGCATTAACCTGATCACTAAACGGCGTAGCGAGAAAAAAATGCGAAACGCCAGAATTACGTTTTTTTGGTCGCCGTGACATTGCATTAAAATGCAATAACGGGCGATCAAAAGAACGTATCTGCACCAACATGCTATCATTAAAAATGTCATCTCGGCATGCAAAAAATAAGCCCTCAACCGACCCCAGATCATGAAAAATGGAGACGCTACGGGTATCGGAAAATGGCGCAATTTTTTTTTTTTTTTTTAGCAAAGTTTAGAATTTTTTTTCACCACTTAGATAAAAAATAACCTAGTCATTTTAGGTGTCTATGAACTCGAAATGACCTGGAGAATCATAATGGCAGGTCAGTTTTAGCATTTAGTGAACCTAGCAAAAAAGCCAAACAAAAAACAAGTGTGGGACTGCACTTTTTTTGCAATTTCACCGCACTTGGAATTTTTTTCCCGTTTTCTAGTACACGACATGCTAAAACCAATGATGTCGTTCAAAAGTACAACTCGTCCCGCAAAAAATAAGCCCTCACATGGCCAAATTGACGGAAAAATAAAAAAAAGTTATGGCTCTGGGAAGGAGGGGAGTGAAAAACGAACACGGAAAAACGAAAAATCCCAAGGTCATGAAGGGGTTAAGGAACTGGCTTCCTAACAACAATCTTTAAAAAAAAAAAACGTCTTTATGACACTCTGTTGTATATATTTCTGTGGAAACTTCCTGAAGAAGAAGCCATGAGCTTCGAAACGCGTTGAATAAACCACCCGAACATCCATCATTTGTTGCAGCAGCGCGGATGTAATCCACATTCATCTATTATAACGGAACCCAATGATTGAGATGTAAACTTCAACCTATCAATGGTTTTACTACTATGTCGCAATAATTCATTGAATTAGTTAAGTTAGAACTTTGGTGTCTGAAAGAAAATGTAAGAGTTTCTAAGGTGACAAATCTATAAGCTCTTTATTGTCTGATATAAAATATAGAAAACTCCATTAACGACCCATAAATGTACAACGCAAACATTGTTTACTGTGCTATTATGACTATAGCTTACGCCCCCTCCTTTAGAAATTGTCATTTAGAGACGTAGCAATGATCCACCGATAAATAAGGAGGCAGAAAACAGTTATACCATCTGCAAAGATGACTCAGTTCTTAGTACCAGTTCCTGTAATACATCTTTGGAAAATTCAGCCCCTGATAGCAAAAGCTCGAAAACTTTTTTTTTTTTCAATTACATTCAATGAAGATGAGTCAGATTCTGTATATAAGCCATTTTTCAAGGCTTCAATAAGAAATCCTATTGTATTGTTTATAACATTACCTTAAATGTGATTTGAAGTTGGGGAACTATTTTCTTTGTTGTTGCTGCCAGCTGATTTTTTCGATGAGCATCATTTGGAACAAGATGTACATAGGTGTGTGAGAGCTAAATAGGTATTTTGTGCCCTTGGTTGGTAAATGCAGTGACTCAGCCTCAATCTTTAACCTTTTGAAGTCTTTCAGTCAGTGGAAATCTTTTGTTCTAGAAACAAATGGTAGTAAGCAGCAAACCTATAATGAAGCTTGGGTGTGGAGCTCCTTCACGGATTATCTTTGGAATCTACATATATAAGCTATTACCTAGCGCACTGCTATTGTGAGCACTGTCAGGATCCTACTATTGGAATTGCTACATTCGGAATCAGGAAGATAGTTTTCGACTTATTGCTAGTGTTGAGCGATACCGTCCGATATTTGAAAGTGTCGGTATCGGATGGTATCGGCCGATATCCGAAAAATATCGGATATCGCCGATACCGATATCCGATACCAATACAAGTCAATGGGACACAAATATCGGAAGGTATCCTGTAATGAATCCCAGGGTCTGAGGGAGAGGAAACTCTCCTTCAGGCCCTGGGATCCATATTCATGTGTAAAATAAAGAATAAAAATAAAAAATATTGATTTACTTACCCTCTGACGCGCCCTGGTCGTCACCGCTGCAACCGCCTTGCTTTCGTTCCGAAGAATGAGCGCGTAAAGGGCCTTCGATGACGTCGCGGCTTGTGATCGGAACTCGGTATCGGAATTCCGGTACCGCAAATATCGGCCGATACCCGATACTTGCGGTATCAGAATGCTCAACACTACTAATTGCAAATGCTGTTCCCTAAAACAGAATGCTTTTCTCTAAAGAGTAACTGCCATTTTAATTTAGATTTTATAAATCAATCATAGAGTCATAGAATGCTAGAGTTGGAAGGGACGTCAACGGTCATCGTGTCCAATTCCCTGGTCAATGCAGGATTCACTAAACCATCTCAGACAGAAGTCTGTTCAGCCTCTGTTTGAAGACTTCTATTGAATGAGTACTCATCAGAGAAATCTGCTTCTTTCAGCTCCTGTATTGAAATTTAAGTCTTAATTGCAAGGTAGCAGCTGTAAAATCTGTTTTCAGTGATAACAGATTGTCACATTACTTGAGAAAATAGCTGACAATTGCTGATCGTAATATTCTATAGAGAGGAGAGGTGGTAGAAAAGGAGGCACTACTGGCAGACACAGACATTCTGCTGCAAGTTCTGCTGAAATGACAGCTGTACTTTAAATGTATAGGAGAAATAAAAATTAAATTGTAACTCTTCTTTCAGGAGAACTTGCAGCAGAATATTTGTATTCTGCCTCTAGCTTTTCTCTCCTCCTCGCCCTCCCCGGTCCTAAAAATCTTACAAGCACCTACTCTCATTTCTTATATCAGTAATAGGAAAATAAGTTTTTATTAAATACAGATTTTACATATTTTAACCCTGAATTAAAAGTGAAATATCAGTCCAGAAAGATAAATAAACAGATTTCTCTAATAAGATATATTACAGAGCTTCTAATTTTCATGAGTAGTATAGATTTACGTAATAATAATTAAAATGGCCGCTGACATTAAACTCATTCAATGGAAAGGGCGAAAGGTGAGTAAAACTGTGATTTTTATTTTTATTTCAAGTTAAGGAGTCAGTGTCTTTCTTTCAAATAAAGGATTTTATTCTGGCTGTATTCTTTTTTACAATCAAACCATGGGTTAGTAATGGATACGCATCTTATCCCCTTCGTGACAGAGCCAATTAGGTAATGACCGGGCCAATTTTTACAATTCTGACCACTGTCGCTTTATGTGGTTATAAGCCTGGGACACTTCAACGGATTCTACTGATTCTGAGAATGTTTTTTTTCAAGACATATTGTACTTCATGATAGTGGTAACATTTCTTTGATATGACTTGCGTTTATTTATGAAAAAACTGAAATTTGGCGAAAGTTTTGAAAATGTTGCAATTTTCAAACTTTTTATTTTTGTGCCCTTAAATCAGAGAGCCATATCGCATAAAATAGTTAATAAATAACATGTCCCTCATGTCTACTTTACATAAGCACAATTTTGGAAATATATTTTTTGTTAGGGCGTTATAAGGGTAAGGCCGGGGTCACACTAACGTGTGCCATCCAATGCAAAGGCATCGGATGCGATATGCTAATGACCCTCAGGTCCTGCTCTGCCGCGAGCGGAGCCAAGTATCATGCGTCTGTGATCTGAGCCTCTTGCTCAGAGAGGATCGGAGCACAACTGCGGAGGAGGCGGAGAAAGGAATTTCTCCATCTCCTCCATTGCCAGGTTTAGCATATATCGCATATCACTTGGATGATATCCGAGTGATGTGCGTTGTCTCACTTGCACCCATAGGCCTCTATGGGTGCTAGTGAGCCGAGACTCGGCCGAGTGTCGGTGGCAATCGCAGCCTGCGGCGATTTCACTGGCACGTTGAAAATGGCTGAGAAAAAAACACGCTGATGTGAGCTGCCCCATAGGTGAATACTGATGCGAGTGATATGCAATTGCATAGCACTCGTCCGTATTCATCGCTAGTGTGATCCCGGCCTTAAAAGTTGACCAGCTTTTTCTAATTTTTCCACATAATTTACAAAACCATTTTTTAGGGACCACCTCACATTTGAAGTGAGTTTGGGGGGTCAATATAAGAGAGAAAAAAAAAAAGTGACACCATTCTAAAAACTGCTCCCCTTAAGGTGCACAAATCCATATTCAAAAAGTTTATTAACCCTTCAGGTGCTTCAGGAGAACTAAACCAATGTGGAATATCATTTTACTTTTTTCACACAAAATTTACTCAAGAACCAAACTTTTTTATTTTAACAAGGGTATCAGGAGAAAATGGACCACAAAATTTGAATTTTGACTTTTTGAAAGCAAAATTGGCTGGTATCAATGGCAGGTGCCATGTCGCGTTTGGAGACCCCTGATGTACATAAACAGTGGATACCCCTCAATTCTAACGCCACCCCTAACACAGCCCTAATTGAACCCTAACCCCAACACACCCCTAACCCTAATCACAACCCTAACCATAAGCACAACCCTAACCCCAACACCACAACCCTAACCCCAACCCAAGCCCCAACCCTAACCCTAGCCCAAACCCTATCCCCAACCCTCAACTTAACCCTACCCTAGCCCCAACTGTAACCCTAGTCCAACCTTAACACTAGACAAACCTTTACTCTAGCACTAACCCCAGCCCTAACAATAGCCCTAACCCTAACCCTAGCTCTAACCCCAACCCTAATAGAAAAATGGAAATAAATACTTTATTTTAATTTATTTCTAATAGTGATAAAGGAGGTTTGATTTACTATTGTTTTATTTTGATCACTGTGATAGGGTCTATAACAATGATCAAAATGAACCAATAGGAGAAATCTCCTATTGTTTTCGGGTGCCAACCGGCAGATCTCGGCGGGTGCGCTGCGCATGAACGCATGAACGCAACATTTTCTTCCCGGATGAAGACGCCGAGGGCCAGGGGACAGGACTTAGGATTGCAGTAGGTGACAGAGGTACTGGGGGCTCGGGGGACCCCATTTCTCTCTCCTCTGATGTGCTACATGATTTCATAGGAGAGAAAAATAAATAGAAAATTGGACATTTTTGTTGCGGTCGCGATATTCCTTGAATAATGGTGATCATAACACTTGGGTTGATAAAAACCAACCAGAATCATGTTCTCAGCCATTAAAAGGCTTATCAACGGTTATTAAGGGATTATAGATGTTTCTCCATTACTAACCTCTAGGCTTGATGTCAGCTGCCTTAATGCAGTAGAGTGCGCACTATAGGTGCATTGTAATTAGGGATTGCATTACAAGAGCTACCCATAAAAAGGAGTCAAATCATTATTTTAGAAGTCACAGCCATGACTTCTCCATAAGAACTGTGCTGGCCCAGTACCAAGTATCCCACGGTCCTAGTGGGCGCTCCATTTATTTCTTGCAAGTCACACGGTCCTGGTCTCTCTGAACAAGCACTTACGAGTGTAGTATGTGAGCATGTTCATTGAGTATTTTTGGTGACTGTTTAAAAAATGTCAAATGTGTCTGCCAGACTATTTTTGTCTAGGTAGTTATCTGGATTGTTAAAGTTACTAGGCAATTTGTGCTTTCTATCTGGGACACTTAGGGCTGGTTTGATTTGTCCTTCGGTGTTTTTTGACACCAACTAATGTCTATATTGGGTACCAATCATCAGGTATACTAAACCAAGTAAAACTGGACTGCTTTTGATAGTGCTCATTATTATGGATATTTCACAATGACTTGAGATATGTGACTTAGGGACTTCAGGTAATCAAGCGGACCCTTGCTTGGGTTCTCCCCCTATCTATCTGGGTGCAACTTGCTTATAGTTTTTTGTGATTTTAAATGTTTTTAACATTTGTAGTGCTTGGTTAACTGACATCAATAAAATTTTGTAACTTTATATGGTGATCCCTGCGTTTGTGCATGTCTCTTTTCTTGTTTCTTTATATTTTATGGCATCTGCATGCAATTTGAAAGGGAAGTTTGATGTTGCTAAAAAAAACCTCCTTATTGGAAAGTGAGATCTTCAACGCTTCTGACTTTGAATAATTTACTTTGAAGTTGTTCAAGAAACTAAATCTATCAAACTCTTTCATTACAGAGGGTAAAGAGATTTGGGGCTGTGATACGTAAAAAGGGGTTCATATGCGTATAATGCTTTTTTGTAATTTTCTGAGCCTATATTTGATGCACATTTGTTAGGATTGTTCTTAATTGCATTGGCAAATAATTGCACCCCTGTCTGGATCCATTTTGAATGGCGAAGGGAGAAGATAATGTTCCGCTTACCTTAACTCATGCAGTAGGGCCTTTATATTAAGAAAGGATCTTTTACAGATAACGAGGACCAATGCCCACCTTACATAGTACCTCTTTAATAAACCTCCATTAGACACTATCAAAGGCCTCTTCTGCATTGGCTGATACGAGACCTAGGGGTAAAGATTTAGATTCATTAAGCCTTTGAGAAGCACAAATCACACCTGGTCGGTGTTTTCTATTGCTGGTAGTAAAGGGGCTAACCTATCTGCCAATATATTTGATAATATTTTAATGTCCACATGAGGGTGAAGGAGTCTTGATAAGGGGCGGCCACATTTATCAGATGTCTCATACATGTAGCATTAACATTTTTCTCTTTGTCTATGATACTTCTGATCTAACAATAGTCTGAGAGAAGTTATTTTCTTGGATAATTCTCCTAGAATAGAAGATGAAAGCATAAGTTTATGTATGGTCTCCTGTGAGTGAATCTGCTTTAAGAGATTATCTACCGCAATATCTCTCTCCTTTTTAAGTCAGGAGCTATGTTTGATTAATGTGCCTCTCACGACATATTATAGAGTCTCCCACTGTAACGGGATGGGAGTTTGCAAAAGCTATCCTTGAGAAGGTTGTCATTTAGTCTCAAAGTCCACAAGTGTTCGTACAGAGATGGGAGGGTTAAAGACAGAAAGATTGAGGCATGATCTGATCACAATATATCTCCAATTGTAGAGACAGGTTTCCACGCCAAAGCTTGGTGACTCCATAAAAATAAGTCTATGCGACTATATGTATTGTGTGTGTGGGAAAAATATGTGTAGTCTTTAACCTGTGGATTTAGAACACGCCAGACATCTGTCAGTCACAGGGTATGAAGGGTCTGTTTAAATGAATGTAACTGTCTCACAGGAATAGTACCCTGTCCAGATGAGGAGTCCAAGGAGGTGTTTAAGGTAAAGTTGAAGTATCCACCAGCAATTAAGACACCTTCTGTAAAATCAAAGAGAGATGTTGAAAAATTATGACAAGTTGTAATCTGATCTCTATTCGGGAGGTTCCAATTGGCTATTGTACACACTGAGTCTGCTAATTTTTAGTTTAATGAATATGAACCTGCCCTGGTCATCAATGATAGAATCGAGAAGAATAAAAGCTAGGGATTTATGAGCTGCTATATAGAAACCCCTCTGGATCTTGACCCTGGGTTAGTGCTGTGAAACCAATGTTGGAAGAATCTGTCTTTTAAGTTAGGGACATGTCCAGTTTTAAAAGTGTGTCTCCTGCAACACAGGGATTTGTACTTTCTGTTTATGCATGGAAAATAGCACTTGAGATCACTTCTGTGGAATATTAAAGCCTCTTATGTTAAGTGAACTTATTTTGATTGATGCCATGGTTGGGAAAAAGAGAATGGAAAATGGGGGTGAATTAGAAAGGGAAGTAAGAAGGGATTATGTTGTGAATTCCGCTTTTGGGCTCCCTCCGGTGGTTGTATGTGGCACTTTTGTGAGTTCTGCTCTTGGGCTCCCTCCGGTGGTTTTAAGTGGAATGGCTGCTCCTTGGATTTAGCAGTCAGCAGCTGCTTCCACTGATTGTCTATTCTGCTCGGCTATTTAGCCTGGCTCTTTCCTTCAGCTTGTGTCACTTGTCAATGGTTCCTGGTTGGATTCACATCTCTTTGGATTTCCCTGTTATCCTGACCTGTTCAGCAAAGCTAAGTCCTTGCTTGCTCTTTTCTGTCCACAGGTTGTGGACTTATCCGTTGTGTGCTTTCTATGTTTGTCCAGCTTATCAGTATGAATTAATTCACTTAAGCTGGAAGCTCTGGGAAGCAGATTTACCCTCCACACCTTTAGTCAGGTGTGGAGATTTTTGTAAACTCTGTGTGGATATTTTGTAGTGTTTTATACTGACCGCACAGTATTCCATCCTGTCCTATCTATCTAGCTAGACTGGCCTCCTGTGCTCATCCTGGTTTCATTCTGTGTATGTCTTTTCCCTCTCCACTCACAGTCATTACTTGTGGGGGGCTATCTATACTTTGGGGATTTTCTCTGAGGCAAGATAGTTTTCCTGTTTCTATCTTTAGGGGTAGTTAGTTCTCAGGCTGTGACGAGGTGCCTAGGGAGTGTCAGGAGCATCCCACGGCTACTTCTAGTGTTGTGTTAAGCTTAGGGACTGCGGTCAGTACAGGTACCAGTTCCTTCAGAGCTCGTCCCATGTTGCTCCTAAACCACCAGATCATAACAGTACAAGTGGCCAAAAATGAATTAAATGCATCTCAAAAGAAGGAAAAAATTCTGAGCTATTTTTTTTTCTGTGCTCTATTTTGTCTTTTTTTTCCTCTTGATCGCTGGGTGGTTCAGGATTTATGCTCTGGCATGGATGTTCAGGGTTTGTTTTCTCGTGTGGATCAACTTGTTGCAAGAGTAAAGAGTATCCAAGATTATGTTGTCCAGACTCCGGCTTTGGAGCCTAGAATTCCTACTCCTGATTTGTTTTTTGGGGACAGATCCAAGTTTGTGAACTTTAAAAATAACTGCAAATTGTTTTTTGCTTTGAAACCCCGTTCTTCTGGTGATCCCATTCAGCAAGTTAAAATCATCATATCCTTGCTGCGTGGTGACCCTCAGGAATGGGCATTCTCCCTTGAATCAGGGGATCCGGCATTGCTGAATGTAGACGCATTTTTTCAAGCGCTCGGATTATTGTATGACGAACCTAATTCTGTGGATCATGCAGAAAAAAACCCTGTTGGCCCTGTGTCAAGGTCAGAAAGCGGCAGAATTATACTGCCAGAAATTTAGGAAATGGTCTGTGCTCACAAAATGGAATGAGGATGCTCTGGCTGCTATTTTCAGAAAAGGTCTTTCTGAAGCCCTTAAAGATGTTATGGTGGGCTTCCCTACGCCTGCTGGTTTGAGCGAATCTATGTCTCTTGCCATTCAGATTGATCGGCGTCTGCGTGAGCGCAAAGCTATGCACCATATGGCAGTGTCCTCTGAGCAGAGTCCTGAACCTATGCAATGTGATAGGATTTTGACTAGAACAGAACGGCAGGAATTCAGACGTCAGAATAGGCTGTGTTTTTACTGTGGTGATTTTGCTCATGTTATTTCTGATTGCCCTAAACGCACTAGGAGGGTCGCTAGGTCTGTTACCATTAGTACTGTACAGCCTAAATTTCTTTTATCTGTGACCCTGATTTGCTCATTGTCGTCCTTTTCTGTCATGGCATTTGTGGATTCAGGCGCTGCCCTGAACTTAATGGACTTAGAATTCACCAGGCGCTGTGGTTTTTCCTTGCAGCCTTTGCAGAGCCCTATTCCTTTGAGGGGCATTGATGCTTCACCATTGGCCAAGGATAAACCTCAGTACTGGACGCAGATGGCCATGTACATGGCTCCTGCACATCAGGAAAGTTGCCGTTTTCTGGTGTTGCATAACCTGCATGATGTTGTTGTACTGGGTTTTCCATGGTTACAGGAACATAATCCGGTGCTGGATTGGAAAACTATGTCTGTGACTAGTTGGGGTGGTCAAGGGGTACATAGTGACGTTCCTTTGATGTCAATTTCCTCTTCCCCCACTTCTGAGGTCCCTGAGTTTTTGTCGGATTTCCAGGATGTATTTGATGAGCCCAAGTCCAGTTCCCTTCCTCCACATAGGGACTGTGATTGTGCTATTAATAGTGTTGAGCGATACCGTCCGATATTTGAAAGTATCGGTATCGGATGGTATCGGCCGATATCTGAAAAATATCGGATATCGCCGATACCGATATCCGATACCAATACAAGTCAATGGGACACAAATATCGGAAGGTATCCTGTAATGGATCCCAGGGTCTGAAGGAGAGGAAACTCTCCTTCAGGCCCTGGGATCCATATTCATGTGTAAAATAAAGAAAAAAAATAAAAAATATCGATATACTTACCCTCTGACGCGCCCTGGTCGTCACCGCTGCAACCGCCTTGTTTCGTTCCGAAGAATGAGCGCGTTAAAGGCCTTCCATGATGTCGCGGCTTGTGATTGGTCGCTGAGCAGTCATGTGACCGCTCACGCGACCAATCACAAGCCGCGACGTCATCGAAGGTCCTTAACGCGCTCATTCTTAGGAACGAGCGCGTTAATGACATACGATGACGTCGCGGCTTGTGATTGGTCGCGTGAGCGGTCACATGACCGCTCAGTGACCAATCACAAGCCGCGACGTCATCGAAGGTCCTTTACGTGCTCATTCTTCGGAACGAAAGCAAGGCGGTTGCAGCAGTGACGACCAGAGCGCGTCAAAGGGTAAGTATATCAATATTTTTTATTTTTATTCTTTATTTTACACATTAATCTTAATCCCGATACCGATTCCCGATATCACAAAAATATCTGAACTCGGTATCGGAATTCCGATACCGCAAATATCGGCCGAAACCCGATACTTGCGGTATCGGAATGCTCAACACTAGCTATTAACTTAACTGGTTGTAAGTTCCCTAAGGGCCGACTTTTCAATCTGCCTGTGCCAGAGCATGCCGCTATGCGGAGCTATGTTAAGGAATCTTTGGAGAAGGGGCATATTCGGCCGTCTTCGTCACCATTGGGAGCAGGTTTCTTTTTTGTTGCTAAGAAGGATGGCTCCTTGAGACCCTGTATAGATAATCGTCTTCTTAATAAGATCACGGTCAAATTCCAATACCCCTTGCCTTTGCTTTCTGATTTGTTTGCTCAGATTAAGGGGGCTAGTTGGTTTACTAAGATTGACCTCCGAGGGGCATATAATCTTGTTCGTATTAAACAGGGTGACGAATGGAAAACTGCATTTAATACGCCCGAAGGCCATTTTGAATACCTTGTGATGCCATTCGGGCTCTCTAATGCTCCATCTGTGTTCCAATCCTTCATGCATGATATTTTCTGCAATTATCTTGATAAATTCATGGTTGTATATTTGGATGATATTTTGATTTTTTCCGATGATTGGGAGTCTCATGTGAAGCAGGTCAGGATGGTGTTCCAGATCCTTTGTGATAATGCTTTATTTGTGAAGGGGCCTAAGTGCCTATTCGGAGTTCAGAAGGTCTCTTTTTTGGGTTTTATTTTTTCCCCCTCGTCTATAGAAATGGATCCTGTTAAGGTCCAGGCCATTCATGACTGGATTCAGCCCACATCTGTGAAGAGCCTTCAGAAATTTTTGGGCTTTGCTAATTTCTATCGCCGTTTCATTGCCAACTTTTCCAGTGTGGTTAAGCTCCTTACTGATTTGAAGAAGAAAGGCGCTGATGTGACGAATTGGTCCACTGCGGCTGTTGAGGCCTTTCAGGAGCTTAAACACCGATTTACTTCTGCCCCTGTGTTGCGTCAGCCGGATGTTTCTCTTCCTTTTCAGGTTGAGGTTGACGCTTCTGAGATTGGGGCAGGGGCCGTTTTGTCTCAGAGGGATTCTGATGGTTCTTTGATGAAACCGTGTGCTTTTTTTTCCAGAAAGTTTTGGCCTGCGGAGCACAATTATGACGTCGGCAATCGTGAGTTGTTGGCTATGAAGTGGGCATTTGAGGAGTGGCGACATTGGCTTGAGGGAGCCAAGCACCGCGTTGTGGTCTTGACTGATCATAAGAATCTGATTTACCTCGAGTCGGCCAAGCGGCTGAACCCTAGACAGGCTCGATGGTCCCTGTTTTTCTCCCGTTTTGATTTTGTGGTCTCGTATCAAAATATTTATTCCACACCTGCACAGTAGAGTGTTGATCCCCTGTATGGGGCAAACTTTCTATAGGGGACACCTCCCCTCTGACCGAACACCAAACCCCACCTGTGTAGCAGAACACTAAAGATAACAAAAGAAAACAAACACTACCATGTATAATTGTGTTATCAACATTAACTTGCTACCAGCATTAATTCAGAACAAAGTCACCGGCTAGAAATCCTTCAAGGGTCAAGTTGGACAATCTTTCTAAAATAGGCAGCCAAACTTTACCAACTTATATCTCAGAAGAGTGCAGAGTGTGAAGGAAAAGTTCAGTCCAGTGGAGAAGAAGGGGGAGAACCAGGTCTCCTCCAATCCTGGAGTCTCTTCCAGGTTTATGTCTTGGAGCTCTCTGCGGCTGAGGGTTATATTCCAGGTTAGGGCCTCCAGAGAGTCCAGGCCAGTCCCATGATGTGATGGAAATGGGTGGGATCTTCAGATCTGCAATAAAAACTGACTCAACACAAAACTCAAAAATCTTATAACCAATTTGTGGCCGAGAGTAAAGTAGTGTACTTCCCCCAATACTATTGTCGAAATCTATAGGACAAATCCGGGAACTCCAAAACACATATTGAACAAGAGAACGGAGTATAAATATCCAGGGGGCTGCCTGTGGAACAGGGAGAATCATCCATACACATGGGTAAGCTGCATGATGTGATTATGACTCTTACTGACTATGCTGGTTTGCACTTTACTCTGTTATGGAGCTACAGTATATACTGTAGGATCATGGAATCCACCTCATGAGTCTTTAGTATTTTGATGCATCACAAGCAGCACCAGGGATGCAATATATTTCTCTTTTTGTTCCTCAGCATACCATACGTCTCCTCCACACCTTGCTTGGGCATACGTGCTATTATTGTATTGTTATGTGACATTATTGGTCAAAATAAAATTTGTATCTTTTTATTAATATGGTCTTTGGGATATTTATACTTCGTTCTCTTGTTCAATAAATAAAAGCTGATAAGTCACCAGGGCCTCAAAGAACATGAGTGCATCACTCCCGACGGACCTGGAGATGGAACGTGAATCCCCATGAATATGGAATGTTTCTCTGTCTCAGAACCTCCAGAAGTTTTCTCAGGGCCAGTCTTTTTTAAGCGTGTGCCACGACAAGTCCTGTATAAGCTGGATCAAATGATCATAGTATAGTCTAGGGTCCATGTTTCGGGCCTTGGATAGAATGCTTTCCTTATGTTTATATCTATGGACCTGACAAATTACATCACAGGGTTTGGTTTTATCAGTGGGTCTAGAACACGGAGATCTATGTGCTCTATCAAAATCTAATTCAGAGTTCGGGTGTGCTCCTAAAATGGAGCTGAAAAGGTATCTTAGAGTCTCATCTAGATCTTTCTGAGCCACTGCTTCAGGGAGCCCCATAACCCTGATATTGTTATGCCGTCCTCTGTTTTTAATGTCTTCCACAAGATCCATCAAGTATTCCAGTTCGTATGAATGTGATGAAATAACTTTTTCATGAGAGATCAGCTTTTTTTTCCTTATTAGCTGTGTTTTTTTTGTGATAGACACCCTCTCTGTTAGTTGTTGCATTTCTCCTCTAATAGAGGCAACTTCAGCCCTGTATGACTATTCCATTCTAGATACATAGTTCTCCATATCCTCCCTGGTAGGGATAGCACATATGTGCACTCTAAAGGTACCTTCACACTGAGCAACTTTAGAACGATAACGATAGCGATCCGTGACATTGCAGCGTCCTGGATAGCGATATCGTTGTGTTTGACACGCAGCAGCGATCAGGATCCTGTTGTGACATCGCTGGTCGGAGCTGAAAGTCTGGAACTTTATTTCGTCGCTGGATCACCCGCTGACATCGCTGAATCGGCGTGTGTGACGCCGATCCAGCGATGTGTTCACTTGTAACCAGGGTAAACATCGGGTTACTAAGCGCAGGGCCGCGCTTAGTAACCCGATGTTTACCCTGGTTACCATTGTAAATGTAAAAAAAAAAAAAACACTACATACTTACATTCCGGTGTCTGTCGCGTCCCCCGGCGTCAGCTTCCCTGCACTGTATCAGCGCCGGCCGGCCGTAAAGCAGAGCACAGTGGTGACATCACCGCTCTGCTTTACAGCTGGCGCTTACACAGTGCAGGGAAGCTGACGCCGGGGGATGCGACAGACACCAGAATGTAAGTATATAGTGTTTTTTTTTTTTTACATTTACAATGGTAACCAGGGTAAACATCGGGTTACTAAGCGCGGCCCTGCGCTTAGTAACCCGATGTTTACCCTGGTTACCCGGGGACTTCGGCATCGTTGGTCGCTGGAGAGCTGTCTGTGTGACAGCTCTCCAGCGACTACACAACGACCTAAACAGCGACGCTGCAGCAATCGGCATCGTTGTCTATATCGCTGCAGCATCGCTTAATGTGACGGTACCTTAAGATCTTCCCAGATTTTGTCTGTCTTTGTGATGTCTGCCTGAAAACTTCCCTCAGAGGCATCTGTGGGCGGTGGGCAGAGAATTACAGGGAAAACTTCCCACTCAGTGAATGTATGAGAGACAGTCCTTAGAATGAACTCCAAAGTATGCTGAGATCATGGAGAAGTAGCTCACTCATGGATTTGGGCAGGTAGAGGAACCTGAGGCTGAGGAGCCAGCTGGGTGGAGGGAATGTCTCTTCCTGTCAGCTTTGTAGAGCCTGTGTATGTTATCTTAGAGGCGGAGAGACTGACCTGATCATCCCCCACAACTTTTGAATTATCAGCAGCCTCGGAGTTCAGGAGCCCACTCTCTCAGTTGTCTGTGAAAGCCCATGCTGCACGGAAGCTTCTGCCACCATCTTAGGTTCTCCTGGCTTGTGCGGAGAGGGAGCTACACTTCTAAGAAAGCGGGTGATACTTGCAGCAAAGTCTGTGAGAGGGCATCCAGTTGTCTGCAGCGTATTCTCCTTTTCTTTAGCTGGCATTTGCTGATTTCTGGCAGATTTTTATAGCCCTGGCGAGGTCAGTGTCCAGTCCAGTGACAGGAGCTGAGGAAACACATGTCCTTACTCCTCCATAAAAAAGGCCACACCACCAGCCAATTTCTAAATTATGAAGGTGACTGCCGGCACAAGTTTAAGAATGGCATAAAAAATATAGCATAAAAAAGAATTGTAGATACCCTCGCCCTCTGACCCACAATAACTAGAATAACCCACTAACAACCAGTTATAACCCTTTGATAACTAGTTATCTGTTATTGGTTGCAATATGGCTTAAGGATTTCATTGTGTGAAATTGTGACTCGTCAATATCTCTGAGCACAATGTGGCTCTAAATGTAAAAAAAAGTTTGAAACTACTGCTCTTTATTATTATTATTATTATTATTATTACTATTATTATTTATTTATTTATTTATATAGCACCATTAATTCCATGGTGCTGTACATGAGAAAGGGGTTACATACAGGGTTATAGATATTGTTTACAGTACAGGTTTACAATGACGGACTGGTACAGAGGGGAGAGGACCCTGTCCTTGCAGACTTACATTCTATGAATATGACTCTGGTTACACTAGTGTTATGGCTTTCAAATATAATAGGCATCATATAAACAGCAACTAATGGACCATTTTGACTTACAATGAGGTCTTTTGGGTTTCGCCTAGTACACCGTTGTTTAATGACAAGAATAGTTGTATCATTCTTGCTATTGTAGGGGGTATGATATATTACGTTTATACATTTGCCTTTCTCTTTCGTCCTGCTGCCGTATGTTATCAGTATTTGTATATTTGTTAACATACAGTTGTCATCAAAGTATTGACACCCCTGCAATTCTGTCAGATAATGCTCAGTTTCTTCCTGAAAATGATTGCAAACACAAATTCTTTGGTATTATTATCTTCATTTAATTTGTCTTAAATGAAAAAACAAAAGAGAATGAAGAAAAAAGCAAAAAATTGATCACTTCACACAAAACTCCAAACATGGGCCAGACAAAAGTATTGGCACCCTCAGCCTAATACTTGGTTGCACAACCTTTAGCCAAAATAACTGCGACCAACCACTTCCTGTAACCATCAATGAGTTTCTTACTATGCTCTGCTGGAATTTTAGCCCATTCTTCTTTGGCAAACTGCTCCAGGTCCCTGATATTTGAAGGGTGCCTTCTCCAAACTGTCATTTTTAGTTCTCTCCACAGGTGTTCTATGGGATTCAGGTCTGGACTCATTGCTGGCCACCTTAGAAGTCTCCAGTGCTTTCTCTCAAACCATTTTGTAGTGCTTTTTGAAGTGTGTTTTGGGTCATTGTCCTGCTGGAAGACCCATGACCTCTGAGGGAGACCCAGCTTTCTCACACTGGGCCCCACATTATGCTGCAAAATTTGTTGGTAGTCTTCAGACTTCATAATGCCATGCACACGGTCAAGCAGTCCAGTGCCAGAGGCAGCAAAGCATCCCCAAAACATCAGGGAACCTCCACCATGTTTGACTGTAGGGACTTTTCTTTTCTTTGAATGCCTCTTTTTTTCTTCTGTAAACTCTATGTTAATGCCTTTGCCCAAAAAGCTCTACTTTTGTCTCATCTGACCAAAGAACATTCTTCCAAAACGTTTTAGGCTTTTTCAGGTAAGTTTTGGCAAACTCCAGCCTGGCTTTTTTATGTCTCGGGGTAAGAAGTGGGGTCTTCCTGGGTCTCCTACCATACAGTCCCTTTTCATTCAGACGCCGACGGATAGTACGGGTTGACACTGTTGTACCCTCGGACTGCAGGGCAGCTTGAACTTGTTTAGATGTTAGTCGAGGTTCTTTATCCAACATCCGCACAATCTTGCGTTGAAATCTCTTGTCAATTGTTATTTTCCATCCACATCTAGGGAGGTTAGCCACAGTGCCATGGGCTTTAAACTTCTTGATGACTCTGTGCACGGTAGACACAGGAACATTCAGGTCTTTGGAGATGGACTTGTAGCCTTGAGATTGCTCATGCTTCCTCACAATTTGGTTTCTCAAGTCCTCAGACAGATCTTTGGTCTTCTTTCTTTTCTCCATGCTCAATGTGGTACACACAAGGACACAGGACAGAGGTTGAGTCAACTTTAATCCATGTCACCTGGCTGCAAGTGTGATTTAGTTATTGCCAACACCTGTTAGGTGCCACAGGTAAGTTACAAGTGCTGTTAATTACACAAATTAGAGAAGCATCACATGATTTTTCGAACAGTGCCAATACTTTTGTCCACCCCCTATTTTATGTTTGGTGTGGAATTATATCCAATTTGGCTTTAGGACAATTCTTTTTGTGTTTTTTTTTTCATTTAAGACAAATTAAATGAAGATAATAATAACAAAGAATTTGTGTTTGCAATCATTTTCAGGAAGAAACTGATTATTATCTGACAGAATTGCAGGGGTGTCAATTCTTTTGGCCACAACTGTATGATGGTACTGCTACACGATTTGGGGTATTACCACTCCTGCTACACTGTTATGTGTATTACCGTGTCTTGTTAAATATGTATGCAACGCCGGCCAGGGCCTAGATGTACTTGGTATGGGGTCCGGTACTCAGAGGAGGATGTCACAGTGGCGGTGACCCGGTCCGTGGCCCTGGGCACATATGTTAAAGGGAATGTCCTTAAAGGAGTTTTGAATAGGGTTTGTGTTAATGACGCCACCTGTGGCATTCGGTCAGTGGGGACTGACACTGCTTAACCCCTTTCTGCCATTAGACGTACTATTCCGTCCATGTGGGGTGGGCCCTACTTCCCAAGGACGGAATAGTACGTCATAGGCGATCGGCCGCGCTCACGGGGGAAGCGCGGCCGATCGCGGCCGGGTGTCAGCTGCTTATCGCAGCTGACATCCGGCACTATGTGCCAGGAGCGGTCACGGACGGCCCCCGGCACATTAACCCCCCGCACACCGCGATAAAACATTATTGCGATGTGCCAGCGGTGCAGGGAAGCATCGCGCTGGGAGGGGGCTCCCTGCGGGCTTCCCTGAGACCCCCGCAGCAATGCGATGTGATTGCGTTGCTGCGAGGGTCTCCTACCTTTCTCCCTGCAGCAAGTACCGGATCCAAGATGGCCGTGGATCCGGGTCCTGCAGGGAGGGAGGTGGCTTACCAAGTGCCTGCTCAGAGCAGGCACTTGGTAACGCTGCAGCGCTCTTTGACAGATCGGTGATCTGACAGAGTGCTGTGCAAACTGTCAGATTACCGATCTGTTTTGTCCCCCCCTGGGACAAAGTAAAAAAGTTAAAAAAAATTTTTACAAGTGTGTAAAAAAAATTAAAAAAAAATCCTAAATAATGAAAAAAATATATATTATTCCCATAAATACATTTCTTTATCTAAATAAAAAAAAACAATAAAAGTACACATATTTAATATCGCCGCGTCCGTAACGACCCAACCTATAAAACTGTCCCACTAGTTAACCCCTTCAGTAAACACCGTAAGAAAAAAAAAAAAACAAGGCAAAAAACAACGCTTTATTATCATACCGCCGAACAAAAAGTAGAATAACACGCGATCAAAAAGACAGATATAAATAAGCATTGTACCGCTGAAAGCGTCATCTTGTCCCGCAAAAAACGAGCCGCGATACAGCAACATCAGCAAAAAAATAAAAAAGTTATAGTCCTCAGAATAAAGCGATGCAAATATAATTATTTTTTCTATAAAATAGTTTTTATCGTATAAAAGCGCCAAAACATAAAAAAAAGATATAAATGAGGTGTCGCTGTAATCATACTGACCCGAAGAATAAAACTGCTTTATCAATTTTACCAAACGCGGAACGGTATAAATGCCTCCCCCAAAAGAAATTCATGAATAGCTGGTTTTTGGTAAATCTGCCTCACAAAAATCGGAATAAAAAGCGATGAAAAAAATGTCACGTGCCCGAAAATGTTACCAATAAAACGTCAACTCGTCCCGCAAAAAACAAGACCTCACATGACTCTGTGGACTCAAATATGGAAAAATTATAGCTCTCAAAATGTGGTAACGCAAAAAATATTTTTTGCAATAAAAAGCGTCTTTCAGTGTGTGACGGCTGCCAATCATAAAAATCCGCTAAAAAAAATGCTATAAAAGTAAATCAAATCCCCCTTCATCACCCCCTTATTTAGGGAAAAATAAAAAAAAATAAAAAAATGTATTTATTTCCATTTTCCCATTAGGGTTAGGGCTAGGGTTAGGGCTAGGGTTAGGGCTAGGGTTAGGGTTAGGGCTAGGGTTAGGGCTAGGGTTAGGGCTAGGGTTAGGGTTGGGGCTAGGGTTATGGTTAGGGCTAGGGTTAGGGCTAGGGTTAAGGCTACAGTTAGGGTTGGGGCTAAAGTTAGGGTTTGGATTACATTTGCGGTTGGGAATAGGGTTGGGATTAGGGTTAGGGGTGTGTCTGGGTTAGAGGTGTCGTTAGGGTTACCGTTGGAATTAGGGTTAGGGGTGTGTTTGGATTAGAGTTTCAGTTATAATTGGGGGGTTTCCACTGTTTAGACACATCAGGGGCTCTCCAAACGCGACATGGTGTCCGATCTCAATTCCAGCCAATTCTGCGTTGAAAAAGTAAAACAGTGCTCCTTCCCTTCCGAGCTCTCCCGTGTGCCCAAACAGGAGTTTACCCCAACATGTGGGGTATCAGCGTGCTCAGGACAAATTGGACAACAACTTTTGGGGTCCAATTTCTCCTGTTACCCTTGGGAAAATACATAACTGGGGGCTAAAAATAATTTATGTGGGAAAAAAAAAGATTTTTTATTTTCACGGCTCTGCGTTATAAACTGTAGTGAAACACTTGGGGGTTCAAAGTTCTCACAACACATCTAGATAAGTTCATGTGGGGGTCTAGTTTCCAATATGGGGTCACTTGTGGGGGGTTTCTACTGTTTAGGTACATTAGGGGCTCTGCAAACGCAATGTGACGCCTGCAGACCATTCCATCTAAGTCTGCATTCCAAATGGCGCTCCTTCAATTCCGAGCCCTCCCATGCGCCCAAACGGTGGTTCCCCCCCTCATATGGGGCATCAGTGCACTCACAACAAATTGCACAACTACTTTTGGGGTCCAATTTTTCCTGTTACCCTCGAGAAAATACAAAACTGGGGGCTAAAAAATAATTTGGGGGGGAATTTTTTTTTTTTTTCACGGCTCTGCGTTACAAACTGTAGTGAAACACTTGGGGACTCGAAGTTCTCACAACACATCTAGATAAGTTCCTTGGGGGGTCTAGCTTCCAATATGGGGTCACTTGTGGGGGTTTCTACTGTTTAGGTACATTAGGGGCTCTGCAAACGCAATGTGATGCCTGCAGACCATTCCATCTAAGTCTGTATTCCAAATGGCGCTCCTTCCCTTCCGAGCCCTCCCATGCGCCCATATGGTGGTTCCCCCCCACATATGGGGTATCAGCGCACTCAGGACAAATTGCACAACAAATTTCGGGGTCCAATTTCTCCTGTTACCCTCAGGAAAATACAAAACTGGGGGCTAAAAAATAATTTTTGTGGGAAAAAAATTTTGTTTTATTTTTACAGCTCTGCATTATAAACTTCTGTGAAGCTCTTGGTGGGTCAAAGTGCTCACCACACCTCTAGATAAGTTCCTTAGGGGGTCTACTTTCCAAAATGGTGTCACTTGTGGGGGGTTTCAATGTTTAGGCACATCAGTGGCTCTTCAAACGCAACATGGCGTCCCATCTCAATTCCTGTCAATTTTGCATTGAAAGGTCAAACGGCGCTCCTTCCCTTCCGAGCTCTCCCATGCACCCAAGCAGTGGTTTACCTCCACTTATGGGGTATCGGCGTACTCAGGACAAATTGTACAACAAGGTTTGGGGTCCATTTTCTCCTGTTACCCTTGGTAAAATAAAACAAATTGGAGCTGCAGTAAATTTTTTCTGAAAAAAAGTTAAATGTTAATTTTTATTTAAACATTCCAAAAATTCCTGTGAAACACCTGAAGGGTTAATAAACTTCTTGAATGTGGTTTTGAGAACCTTGAGGGGTGCAGTTTTTAGAATGGTGTCACACTTGGGTATTTTCTATCATATAGACCCCTCAAAATGACTTCAAATGAGATGTGGTTCCTAAAATAAAATGGTGTTGTAATAATGAGAAATTGCTGGTCAACTTTTAACCCTTATAACTCCCTAACAAAAAAAAAATTTGGTTCCAAAATTGTGCTGATGTAAAGTAGACATGTGGGAAATGTTACTTATTAAGTATTTTGTGTGACATATCTCTGTGATTTAATTTAACAAAAATTCAAAGTTGGAAAATTGCAAAATTTTCAAAATTTTCACCATATTTCCGTTTTTTTTCACAAATAAACGCAGGTAATATCAAAGAAATTTTACCACTATCATGAAGTACAATATGTCACGAGAAAACATTGTCAGAATCACCGGGATCCGTTGAAGAGTTCCAGAGTTATAACCTCATAAAAGGACAGTGGTCAGAATTGTAAAAATTGGCCCGGTCCATAACGTGCAAACCACCCTTGGGGGTAAAGGGGTTGAAGGGGTCCAATGGGGTGATGTTATGGAAACTGAGATCGTATAACTTCCCACAGGTGAAGTATGTCCCCAGGGCTCCCGGTGTATGGATGAGGATGGTGAGCAGTGCAGTAAAGAATGGAGGACGTAGGTTTGCAGTCCTCTTTACCTGGTTTACTGAAGACTTCAGGCAGCCACAGGCCAGGGCACCAGATCACAGGTACAGGTAGGGACCAGCCAGCTTGGAAGCGAATTCAGTGTCCCCTTTACCAGGTGGAGTTAAAAGCCTTCCTCAAAGCGTGATGGTATTGTAGTCCCTTACTGCCTATGGCTTCTGGCAAGGTCCTCACAGTTCTCTTCTCTCTGTCCTCCATAAAGGTGGGACACAAACCCATATGACAGTTGACTCGAGCCTTTTTACAGGGTCTCTATCACGACCCAGGCTCTATGTGCCACTGTGCCTTCTGGGTATTAGGGTAGACAGGTGATGTATAATACAGCAGTCCTGCCGGTTTCTGCTGTAAGTCTTAGAGTCCCTCACAACCTCAGTCATTTGGCTACCAGTAATCTGCGCTTCACAGGAAGATAGCTCAATCGCAGCTGTCCTCCCCAAATGTCACTTTCCTGTGCTTCGCTCTCCTGCACGCTCACTAAACAATATTCTTCCTTTCGTATTCTCTCTCTTTCTCCAGGAGCTGTAGCAACTCAGGTTACACGGCCCCTTCAGTCCTTCCGACAATCAATGTCTGACTGCTCTCTCCTCTTTTCCCTCTAGACCAGAATACTGTGAAGTTCCCCTTAATCTCGGTTCAGAGCGCTCCCTTCTGGCCTGGAGTGTGAACATGTTGTGTGCATTGTGCTTACATGATAAAAGAGATCATTCATCGCTTCCAAGCATGACATCACTCTCTCCATGAGGAAAACAATGCCACTGTGACGACCAGGACCCTGTGGCTTCACATATATATATATATATTATGTTATACTGTTGTTGCTATGTATAGTATAGGGAAAGTGTAGTGTCCAATTATGGCCACTAGATGAGTAGATGGGGGGACTATAGTATTAATAGTGTATTCAAGAACATAGTGTAGGCAAATGGTTCATTGTAGGAGGGGCTGCTGTGTGGTAAGTGTATTGGGTTTGGAGAGCTCAGAAGGGCCTAAGCTTCAGAAGCATCCACACGGGCTTTAGGCCCAGAACAGCGCAGCAGCCACACAATGTTTGAAATATAGAACTCAGTCATTCTATAGGGACAGAAGGACAGTCTTCAGCAGCAGTGTTTCAACAATAAGGAGTTGAGTAGAGAAAGAGGTCCGAAAGATGTACAGGGCACAGATTGTTGATCATGTGGCAGGTTATTGCTTGGGCTAAAGCTTAAAGTTCCATGGTGAAACGGATGACTGAATTCTCAAATATAGTGAGTTTACATCACTAAGGCGCTATTACCCCATAATGTACGAAAGAACATGACGTGGAGTACAGGGAGAGTACAGGATGTGAACTCTATGGACTTTGATGCTGAGAATGTTTCTGACAAGGATGTTCTGCAAAGTATGACAAGTAAAGTTACCCATTTTGAGTTGCAATCAGACTGTGTGTCTGTTTTTGTTCAGTAGCGACTGAAAGTAACCCTGAAGAGCAGACGGAAATTCCAGAAGGAGCAGAAAACGGGAACACAAGTAAGCTCAACGTGAGATGTGATTTTTATGTAGAGGGAGACCAGAGTCTGCCAGACCCATTATGCCTGACCACAACTGCGCCCCTGGTCAGCCCCTACACTATCAAAACTGATGAGAGCCCACAAAATTTAGGATCTTGGTGCATTTGTGAAAGAGCCAAATGTTGCATTCAGATTTCTGCAGCTAGAACGCCATTCAGGGATTTATTCTGGTTGCCAGATTTGTAGTTGGAAAATAAGATTTTTCCCTAGTATAGATTATTGCTCTCCTTTGGATCAGCACAAAATAATAATACATTGGACTTGATAGTCCTTTTCTTTCTTCAACCTTATCAACTCTTTGGCTTTGTTGGGTATTAAATATGAAAATTACTGCTGTGCCTGTGATAGTCTTTATTATAGTTCTGGCATGTTAATCAAAAAGACAGGATGGGGGATATTTGGAATAGATTTTAATTTAGCTATATTCCCCTTTCATCTTTTATCTCATCTGGCCACCTTATAATGCAGGACTAAAAATCTAATAAAGAAATGTTACATAATTCTGTAATATCTTTCCACCTCCAGAATGATATGTCTAAGTGATTCTACATATTTCCTTGTGCATGCGGATATTATTTTTATTGTGCTATTGTCCTGGAGATGTTGCTTTCACTATGGATGTTAGGTCACAGTTGTTTTTGTAGTGAACAGATCTTTTAGATATATTTAGCTGGTTTTGTTGATAAGTGACCACAAATATGGGTATCTCGTTTAATTAAAGACGGTGAATAGACAGCTTTCATGCCACAGATGAATGGAGGTCACACTGTGAATAGATTAGAGCGAAGGAAAGAGTCCATAAAATATTGAGGTGCCCATCCAAGTAGAAGTGGATTCTTGGCTTGCAACAAGTTTGGGTCAAAGCTAAATTAAGGATTTGTAAGCTAAGAGAATCATCTGGTATTCAACCTTTAACCTTTGTAGCTGTAGGTCTTCCATAGGACATAGTCCTGGATTAGTCACTATTGGATGTCAGACTTGAAAACACGAGCCCAAGACTGTATCCATGAAACATAGACAAACAGGAGTTAGGCAAAGCACCCACTACTTAAGTCAAGCAGAATGTCATGTAACAGAAAAGGGAGCATTGTACTCTAGATTCAATTCAAGGAGCTTATGTAGGGTTCTACTTATTATTCCATGGTAAAAAAGGATTTGGCACTCTTTTTCAAATTGAAAGTGTGAGGCAGTGACCCCTGTTACAGCTAGGGGGCACTGTTTGGACTCCCCAGAATGCACACTGAGGTGTAGTGAGGCCATGAGGGGATATTGCAGTCGTAGGTGTAGCTGCGATTGCAATGGTGAAGCAGCGACGAATGTCACAGGTAGGTGTCGCTGTGTGTTCTCCCCTGGTTGTGCATGGAGACGTATGAAGTCCATAGGTGTGCATGGCAGTCACGGGCAGAGTGGTGACTGCAATGCAGGTTAAACATAATAATAATTAAGGTTAGTCTTGGATATGCTGTATGTCCAAGACAGATTTAGGGAAAATCTGCTCTGATTTTTGTGTTATGAAACTGACTGCAGTATGTTAATGGTGCAGTTTGTTTCATTTCCAGTCCGGGTTTTCCATGTGGCAAGAAGCCACAGGTTTCTTTGTTTAAAAAAGCCCGGCAGAAAAGGGTTTGGGAGGTCTTAGTTAGTCTGAGGAGTCTAAGGTGTGTCAGGGCCAGAGTGAGTTGGTGCTTGCTATTGTGCAGAGCAGTTGGTGTTGCGGAGCACAGCCTGCAAGAGAAGCCAATAGGAATGGCACCCACAGCGTACACAGCAATGCAAGTCGACCTCGATAACTGGTTTCGGAGGTGGATGTCCTGTGCCCGAAGGAAGACAGGCGTGTGTAACGATTGCAAACCAAAGGGTATGGTTCCAGGCAGCTTGTGATCAGCACCCGTAGGATATCCTGGACTGTGTATGGCTGTGTGAGTAAAGAGACTGTGATACAGCAGTGCAGGACACCCACAGAAACTGTGCAAAGAGAATTGTGGCATGAGTAGTGTCCTCAACATATAAAGCCATGTACTATGCTGTGCAATGTTTATGTGAACTAAACATGAATGCTATGCACTTGTGTGTAAACTGGACTTTAATGCTGTGAGGAAACACATTATAGAGACTTTTGTGTTTGAACTTTGAGGGTCACTGCCTCTTCACTGCTTATGGTGCTACCGCAGCCCTACATATGGTGGAAAGAATGCAGGCAGTGTGAATTAAGACATACCCCAGAGAGTGTTGCAGATCATTGTGCAAGTCTGCTGAAGAAATAGAGGAACTTTTGGAACAGATTGTGCTCAATCAGCAAAGGCTTCAGCAAGAGGCACAGTAGTTACAGCGGTCACAGCAAGAGGTTCTGCAGCAGCAGGAGCTCCAGATGCAGCAGCAGCAAGAGGTGCGGCAGTGGAAGATACCAGAGTTTCAGCGGTATAAAGAGGAGACCCCTAAGGTGAGGGGCGATCAACAGAGTCAGGAAGAGACCCCAAAGGTAAGGGGCGATCATTGGGTGTACCAGTGGTCTTATGTAGAGTCTCGATCCACCAGGTCCAGGGAAAATAACTTATTGCAGTTGGTGGAGGAATGGCTCCAGCCTGAATTTTTTTCCCCATTCGAAATGATGGAGAGAATCATGGCTGACTGAATGGTTAGGGCTCTGCCAGCCGC
Source organism: Ranitomeya imitator (assembly GCF_032444005.1). Classification (NCBI taxonomy): domain Eukaryota; kingdom Metazoa; phylum Chordata; class Amphibia; order Anura; family Dendrobatidae; genus Ranitomeya; species Ranitomeya imitator. The sequence continues at coordinate 73,039,328 of NC_091290.1, read as the reverse complement.
GATGCAGCGTTGGGTCGGGCTAAGGGAACTAGGCACCCTGGAACTGCTGATAGAATTGATTGAACGGTATATAATCCACTCAGGACAATGCACCAGAGCCCGGGAATGGGGCTAGCAACTGTTTGGTGATATCTGAGCCCATGGACTGTGGGAATATTTGCCACAAGTCTTTATGTGCCCAGCCAGTATATGCCATCAGTACGGGCACTGTTGGCAAAAAACATAATTGTGCCAGGTACTCATAAACTGGTACCAAACAGAGTCTCTCCTGGACATGGAGAGTAATGTGACTTTGGTCCATAGGTCTCTTGTTGCCGGGGACATCCCCAAAGTACAGAAAGTGGAGGTGATGGGTATACATGGGGAAATCTGGGAGTACCCGATCACAGAGGTTAATTTTTCCATGCCATGTGGGGACTGTAAACAGGTGGTAGGAGTGGCAAAGACCCTTCCATATGGGACTGTGTTGGGGAGAGACGTGCCCCTATTTTGGTCCCTGTGGGAGACCAGGGTCAACCCTGTCACGGAAACTGTTGTACCAGGTGCAGAACCCAAAGATTTTTAGATACCTGCCATAGGGGTCACTAACCTAGGCACAGAGTGTAATCTTGATAGGCTCCCCTTAGAGGTAATAGCAGGAGAAATTGAAAATGTTGTTTCGGGTGCAGAACCCAAAGATGCTAAGATGTCTTCCACAGGGGTCGCCAACTTGTGAACAGAGTCTAACCCCTATAGGCTCCCCTAGAGGTTGGGGCAGAAGAGGTTGTGAAGACCTAACTGAACCCCGAGCTGGAGGTGTTCCCTGGTAAGTTCAGGACAGCTCAGGTCCAGGGTCCCACACGGAGATGCAGGTATAAAAAAATGCGCAAATAGAAAGGACGCTGGGAAATTCTGGGAGTGTGTTGCAGCCGAGGTGACTAGGGAGGTGCACACGATGAACCCTCTGGCACTGGCCAAGAAAGTGGCTGGGGGTCAAAGTAAAATAGAGAGAGCACTCGCTAGACAGCAGTATCGGGAGGCTCAGGTTCAGGTGCAGCGTAATGCAGATGTATGCTCAAAGTTGCCGGCGTGGACCACCGGCATGGTCACCGAGGCACAGGTAACGGTGCAGAGGAATCGGTACCAGGGGCCCAAAAGCAGGTATTTAGGTGACAGGATGAGCTGCGGGGTTAGTGAACCCAAAATAAACAATGTCAAGACCACCCAAAACAGGCCCAAACCTATGGTAAAACATGAAAGTGAGCATGTCATCAGCAACGGACACCGGGGTGGTGGGTGGTCCCGTAATGAAGTATGCAGGAGAAACAGAAAGAGGAGGAATGCATGCGTCGATCGAAGGTTCCAGTCCCTACTTTGGCTTCTTAGTGCAATGTCGGGCGGGGATGTCACAGGGTCATGCAGATGCCCTGTCTCGCGCCCATACGCGGTAACAAGTGTTCAACCCCACAGGTATGAACAGGGGGGAGGATATGTGAGGCAGTGACCCCTGTTACAGCTAGGGGACACTGTTTGGGCTCCCCAGAATTTGCACAGAGGTGTAATGAGGCAGTATTGCAGTCTCAGGTGTAGCTGTGACTGCAATGGTGTAGAAGGGACCAATGTCACAGGTAGGGGTCGCTGTGTGTTCTTCCCAGGTTGTGCATGGAGACGTATGAAGTCCATAGGTGTCCATGGCAGTCATAGGCGTTGACGTAGCTGCAATGCAGGTTAAATATAATAATAAATAAGGTTAATCTTGGACATACTGTTTGTCCAAGACAGATTTAGGGAAAACCTGCTATGGGTTTTGTGTTATGAAACTGACTACAGTATGTTAATGGGGCAATTTCTGGTCTGGGTTTTCCATGTGGCAAAAAGCCACAGGTTTCTACGTTAAAAAAGCCCTGCAGGAAAGGGTTTGGGTGGTCTTAGTGAGTCTGAGGAGTCTCTGGTGTGTCAGGGCCAGAATGAGTTGGTGCTTGCTATTTTGCAGAGCAGTTGGTGTTAGGGAGCACAGCCTGCAAGTGGAGCCAATAGGCCTGGCTGCACGGCTATGCAAGTTGTCCATGATAACTGGTCACGGAGGTGGATGTCCTGTGCCTGGAGGTGAGCCAGAGGTGGATGTCCTGGGCCCGAAGGAGGACTGGCATGTTTAACGATTGCAAACCAAAAGGGTACAGTTCCCGGTGGCTTGTGATCAGCACCTGGAGGATATCCTGGACTGTGTACGGCTGTGTGAGTAAAGAGACTATGATACAGCAGTGCAGGACACCCACAGAAACCGGGCAAAGAGAAGTCTGGCATGTGTTGTGTCTGCAACATATAAAGCCGTGAACTATGTTGTGCAATGTTTATGTGAACTAAACATGAATGATATGCATTTGTGTGTTGAATTGAACTTTAATGCTGTGAGGAAACACATTAAAGCGACTTTTGCGTTTGAACTTTGTGGGTCACTGCCTCTTCACTTGGTATGGTGCTACTGCAGCACTACACAAGAAATAGTTGTTCTGTTTATTGTTAGACAATCCAAAAATGTGATGTTTTGGTCAGCTTACATGACTTTTCTAAAATATCTGTGTATAACAGAAAATACAAAAATAGATAAATCTGAGTACTCGAAGATAATCCAAGAAAATAATATTTATTAATGTCACAACCGATCATACAGAATGCCAACGTTTCGGCTCATAGGGCCTTTATCAAGGCTAATTTATCTGTAAAATAAATACAACAAAAATATATAGCGTATCATATACATAAATATATTGACAGGTTGTGTACAGAAACAGAAAAACTCCATAATATTCGGACAAAATGAGTCCCATAAATGCAAAAGTGACTGTGGAGTGAAGACATACCCTAAATAAAGAAATGAGAGAGAATGTCCATATGAGTCATGTATATAGTACATAACAAATGCATCAAGTTAATCACCTCACGGTGTGGGAAAATGGAAGTGAACAAGCGAGGGAAAAGAATAGAGAGAGAGAGAGAGAGAAGTGGTGGCGCTCGAATCATGCAGGAGTGAAACAAGATACAAACAGATAAACACAAAGGGAGGTTACCTGTATGAAGGTAGGGCGAAACTACACAGAGAATGTAAAGGGCAAAAGATTGCAATTAGAAACCCATAGGAAGTGTCCTATAGAAACTGAAAAAGCCCCAGAGTAACGGATACCTACCGGGAGGAGTGAATCGCTGCGGATACAGGCGCCACCGCTAATGGAGGAAGGCATAGTGGAAGAGGAGACCGCTCCTAATAAAGGGACGCTAATCGCCATAACGGAAGAGAGCGCGAGACGTGACACCACTTTGACTCTTAAAAAATTGAATTTAGTCCAACGTAGTGCATTTTCTCCTCCGAGGGTCTACCACCCTGTTGAGACATACATATCTCTGGTTAAAAACGATGTACAGCAGAAATTGATGGATATTCAACAGGGTCGTCACCGCATTAGAAATAATATGTCTAGAGCTGAGAGGGAAGCGATTGATAGTTTACGCTCTAATAAAAAATTGGTGATTAAACCCGCCGATAAAGGCGGTGCGGTGGTGGTTATGGATAGACAATACTATGTTGAGGAGATTCGTTCCCAATTAAGTGACTCCAACACTTATCTCCAAATTCCTCATGATCCTACATCTGATATCACTAAAATTATTTGTACACTATCCCATAGATTTTGTACACTTGGCGTTATTGATAAAAAATTGGGTGATTTTCTGGTCAACTCTTATCCTGTTTGCCCGGTCTTATATACTTTGCCTAAAATTCACAAGGATCTCACATGTCCCCCAGGTAGGCCCATAGTGGCCTCTACTGGCTCTCTGCTCTCTCCGCTGGCTATGGTCCTTGAAAAGATATTGTCTCCATTACTTTGCCACATTCCTTCCTATTTACGTGACACTTCACATTTTCTGTCCGCAATTCGCGATGTGGGAATAGTACCTGCTGAATGCTATCTTGTGACACTAGATGTCAATAGCCTGTATACTAACATTAATAACACTGATGGTATCAAGGCTGTGAAATCCTTTTTGGATGATACTACTGAGTTCAACTTAGATCTGAAAGAATTTTGTATTGCATTACTGACACTGATTCTTACCAAGAATTTCTTTTTATTTGAAGATGACTTCTTTATTCAACTGAATGGTACTGCAATGGGGAGTAATGTAGCGCCCCCATACGCTAACATTTTTATGGCGGATTTTGAAGGTAAATTCGTCTACACGCATGTACTCTTCCAGCAGTTTTGTCCACTCTGGAAGAGATACATAGACGACATTTTCTTGATATGGAATGGCGACCTGGATTCACTTTTTTCTTTTTATGATTCCATTAATAAGTCGGTTGACAGGCTTACGTTTTCAATACAACATGATCGCAAATCCATCTCCTTTTTGGACACATTGGTCACTATTAATGACGATAGATCTTTATCGACGGACCTTTTTGTTAAGCCCACTGATAAGAATAGTTTACTCCTATTTACTAGTTGTCATCCACGACACATTAAGCGGTCTCTGCCGAGATCACAGTATAGCAGGGTAAAAAGGATCGTATCTGATCCGTCTCTACGCACTGTGAGACTTAACGAAATGACATCTAAGTTTCGTAATCGGGGATATCCCGAGTCATTATTAAAGACTTCATTAGACAATTCATCCTCTAATGTTCCACAACAACGTGTCAGTAGGATGGCATTTGTCAACACATATCATCCCTTTATGCCTATGTTCCATGGTCTGATTCGAAAACACTGGTCCCTTTTAGGCCTGTCTTATCCGAGTGTTCCCGAATTCCAGGTGGCCCCTCTTATGTGTCATAAAAAACCTTCTAACCTTCGTAACTTGTTAGTTTCAGCTGATGTTGGCAGTTCCAAAATGGTGACTAGACAAACATTTTTGGCCACAGCCCGCACAGGCACATTTCCATGTCTACACTGCCGGCAGTGTTCCAATATTATTAGGGGCGACACATTTACCCATCCCAGATCTGGCAAGAGATTTCCTATTCGTGGCTATTTTAGCTGCGATTCCACCTTTGTAGTGTATCTCATTAAGTGTCCATGCGGTCTCGGATATGTTGGTGAGACTACCCAACATATCCGAGACCGCATTTCACAACACAAATCCACTATCAGGTGCAATAAACTACTTCTACCTGTACCAGCTCATTTTGTTTCACATAATCACTCTATAGCACAGCTACGTTACCAGATCATTGACACTGTTCCCGTTATGAGGAGAGGTGGTAATAGGATCCTGAAATTAAAGCAAAGGGAGGCCTACTGGATTCATGTGCTCCAGACTTTGGAGCCTTATGGTCTTAATAGGGAGTATGAGACCTTCTATTGATTCCAGTGGTTCATTGCTGTTATAGGGGCCAGGTTGACCTCTTTATGTTTATATTCTCCCCTTCTTTTTACCTGTTATAGTCGTTATATTTGCTTTATTTTATTATAGTGTCTGTGGAGTTCATATCCTTTATTTGTTATTTTTATACTATTGTTATTGATCCCTTTCTTCTTTTTTTCCCTTTTTCTCCTTTAGACATGAGTCGTGACTTATCACCTTGTGGTGTTACTTAATCTTCTCAGGTTTGTGGCGTGTTTTACTTTTTTCTTCTCTTCCCTTTTTGTTTCTCCTGTTCTTTTCCCCTTTTTTTTTTCCTTCCCTTTCCCTTCCCTTCCTTTTTCCCCCCCTTCCTCCCTTCCCCCCTTCCCCCTTCTCTTCATACCGATGGTTTCTTCTACTAGCGGTAAGACTTATCTCCTCCGCTTATTCTTTTCCCATCTGTGTCCTCCCAGTCTTCGCTTCTTTTTTCTTGTGCGCATGCGCTCACCATTATCTCCTTTTCTCCTGTCTCTGGCGCCTGCGCTTTGTATAGCGGTTCGTTCGGTGCCACACTTCCGGTGGCTCCTTGCCCCACTTCCGTCCTGTCTTTCGTTTGCGCGTGCGCCCTGCGTTCTCCATACGTCTCACGCTCTCTTCCGGTATGGCGATTAGCGTCCCTTTATTAGGAGCGGTCTCCTCTTCCACTATGCCTTCCTCCATTAGCGGTGGCGCCTGTATCCGCAGCGATTCAGTCCTCCCGGTAGGTATCCGTTACTCTGGGGCTTTTTCAGTTTCTATAGGACACTTCCTATGGGTTTCTAATTGCGTTCTTTTGCCCTTTACATTCTCTGTGTAGTTTCGCCCTACCTTCATACAGGTAACCTCCCTTTGTGTTTATCTGTTTGTATCTTGTTTCACTCCTGCATGATTCGAGCGCCACCACTTCTCTCTCTCTCTATTCTTTTCCCTCGCTTGTTCACTTCCATTTTCCCACACCGTGAGGTGATTAACTTGATGCATTTGTTATGTACTATATACATGACTCATATGGACATTCTCTCTCATTTCTTTATTTAGGGTATGTCTTCACTCCACAGTCACTTTTGCATTTATGGGACTCATTTTGTCCGAATATTATGGAGTTTTTCTGTTTCTGTACACAACCTGTCAATATATTTATGTATATGATACGCTATATATTTTTGTTGTATTTATTTTACAGATAAATTAGCCTTGATAAAGGCCCTATGAGCCGAAACGTTGGCATTCTGTATGATCGGTTGTGACATTAATAAATATTATTTTCTTGGATTATCTTCGAGTACTCAGATTTATCTATTTTTGGATTTACTAGTGTTATTTTTCTGAGGACTCCATATCTATTTACAGTAGATCCCCCTGATCGTTTTATATAACAGAAAATAGTAACAAAATCAAAAATGTACAAATTGACATTTGGAAAAAAAACAGATTTAATCTAATACAATACATAGATTTGTAAAATGCTCATAAACATTATATACAGTAAGATATTCTGGACATTGGCATAGAGTTAAAAATTGTACGCATACACAGCATACTGTACTAATAAGAAAGGAACCCAAAACAAGAATATTGAATTCATAGGAGAAGTATTATGTTACAATATAGGCATGTTGATAAGTCTCTATTAGATAAGTACAATAGGATAAAACCAGAATGAGCAAATAACCTGGAGTAAATAAATAAATTAAGTACAACAGTAATTAAATTAACAAAGTTCCCCTATATGTAATATTAGTTCCCTTACATATTACTATCATGTACTGTTGTACTTTTGAATAATTTTCAGTCATCATTGTCCCCACTCTCTTCCCTCTCATGTCCTGTGCTCTGAATCATTATAATAAAACAGAGTAAAGCATCCTAGATGAAGATGCAACTCTTACACATTGAACACCTGGGCACAACCCTGGCACATGCTGCATGTCTGTGGAGAAAAGTCAATCTGGCAAAAGAGTTCATCCATTATTAGTATAGGCTTAAAACATACAACTCTGCCTTTCACCTGTCCATTCAAGCTTGCTTCAACACCCTTATCACCTTACAATCTAACAATCCTAAAAGACTCGATACAGGAAAGATATATATCTTGGTACCGTGTTAGCCAGTAGATAGAAAAATATTTAGAATTGAGAGTCCTCAGTGGTTGATACCTTTTAATGGCTAACTGAAAAGATGGTAACAAATAGCAAGCTTTCGAGACTACTCAGGTCTCTTCATCAGGCATAGACTAATACAACATAAGAAGAATCACATATTTATACACAACACAGCACCGAACTGTCATTATGGGAGAATGATAAGTGATAAATGCAGCGCCCCAGAGTTCTGGTCATTGCAGTAATGTCATTCTTCCACCAGGAGGAGTGATGTTACGTCTGAAGGCAATAAAGGAAATCAATTTACCAGGTAAACACAATGCATGCAACATGCTCACACTCCAGACCAGAGGGGGGAGCTCTAAGCCTGCTTTAGGGGAACTCCCCTATAAAACATCCTGATCTGGAGGGAAAAGAGGTTCAGAGTTCAGTTCCTGTCAGGAAGACAGAGGAAGAGGAGCTCTGTGGCATAAAGTGCTACAGCTCCTGGGAAGAGACGTAGAAAGCAGAACATATTGCAGAGAGTGTGCAGGAAAGCAGAGCACAGGAGAGGAATATCAGAGGGAGACCAGCCAGGAGCAGGCTGCTTCCTTCTGAGGCGCAGAATCTGGTAACCAGAATACCGAGGGAGTAAGGATCTCTACGCTTTATTTCAGAGACTGGCAGGACAGATAATTCCACGTTACCTATCCGACCTTATAACTAGGAGGCACGGTGGCAACTTGTGGGGGCTGGGGCATGATAGTGTCCCTGTAAAAAGCCTCAGGCCTTCAGTCATATGGGTTTGTCCTATCCTATCCATCAGGGGGTCAGAGAGAAAGAGACTTAACATCTACAATAGTTGTGAGGACCTCACCGAGAAGCTCAGCAGGGAGGTACTACAATGGCTACTGATTTCTACCTGGGTAAGGAGACTCTGGATTTGCCTTCAGACCGGCCGGACTCTGCCAGCCCTGCGATCCGGTGCTCTGGACTGTGGATGCTGAAGCCTTCAGTAAAGGTAAAGAGACTGCAACCTTGTGTCCTCGTTCTTCACTGCGCCTCACACCATCCACTATCTACACTCTGGGAAGCCCTGGGGACATACTTCACCTGTGGGAAGGTATACCAACTAGCTGCCATCCCATCACCCCAGCGGACCCCTAAGCAGCGTCGCTCACCCGTGACCAAATAGCACAGGTGGCATCACAAACATTTCCCCTTTTAAAGACCTTTCCCCCATTTATTAACGGACATCCCCTAGGGCCACGGACTGGGTCAGCCACCGTGACATCCCTCTTGAGAACCGAAGGGCCCGGCTCTGAGTACCCCACTGCCCCAAAGGGGGGGGAGGGCGATCCAATAAACAGTTGTGTCCATAAATATTGGAACAGTTCCTAGATTATGAGTGAATGTTTTGTTTTCCTCTGATTGGGGTCTGGTTCTGTTATGATGACCCCACATGGTCTGAAGAGCAAATTCCTTAATTGATGTAAAAATACATAAATCCATGTGACACATTCATTCCTGCACTAAGTGTGTCAAAGGTTGTCATAAAGTTATACTCCCAAATTTTCCTGTCTCTCTGTGATTTGAAGTTACCTTTAAATACAAGTAATTTCAGGTCCATAGTAACATAGTAGCATAGTTATTAAGGTTGAAGGAAGACTTTAAGTCCATCTAGTTCAACCCATAGCCTAACCTAACATGCCGTAACATGTTGATCCAGAGGAAGGCAAAAAAAAAAAACCATGTGCAAAGAGTAAGCTCCACATTGGGGAAAAATTCCTTCCTGACTCCAAATATGGCAATCAGACTAGTTCCCTGGATCAACGCCCTATCAAGGAATCTAGTATATATACCCTGCAACATTATACTTTCCAAGAAAAGTATCCAGTCCCCTCTTAAATTTAAGTAATTTAAGTAATGAATCACTCATTACAACATCATACGGCAGAGAGTTCCATAGTCTCACTGCTCTTACAGTAAAGAACCTGCGTCTGTTATTATGCTTAAACCTTCTTTCCTCCAGACGTAGAGGATGTCACCTTGTCCCTGTCTTAGGTCTATGATTAAAAAGATCATCAGAAAGGTCTTTGTACTGTCCCCTCATATATTTATACATTAACATAAGATCACCCCTTAGCCTTCGTTTTTCCAAACTAAATAGCCCCAAGTGTAATAACCTATCTTGGTATTGCAGACCCCCCAGTCCTCTAATAACCTTGGTCGCTCTTCTCTGCACCCGCTCTAGTTCAGCTATGTCTTTCTTATACACCGGAGACCAGAACTGTGCACAGTATTCTAAGTGTGGTCAAACTAGTGACTTGTATAGAGGTAAAATTATGTTCTCCTCATGAGCATCTATGCCTCTTTTAATGCATCCCATTATTTTATTTGCCTTTGTAGCAGCTGCCTGACACTGGTCACTAAATTTGAGTTTGTCATCCACCCATACACCCAGGTCTTTTTCATTGACAGTTTTGCCCAGAGTTTTAGAATTAAGCACATAATTATACATCTTATTACTTCTACCCAAGTGCATGACCTTACATTTATCCCCATTAACGCTCATTTGCCATTTATCAGCCCAAGCTTCTAGTTTACATAAATCATCCTCTATTGAATGTGGTTGCAGTCTACAATATGTAGGCTGCACCATAGAAACGATGCATGTGAGACTAAATAAACATAGACAGAACATAAAATATTGCTTCATGCTACACAGCTTATCGAAGCATCTTTTATTGATGCACCAAAAAAATTGGAAAGTGATGCAGCTAACAATTATTGACCATATACCAGAGTATGTAACAAGACCACCTGAGTAGTTTAATAAAAAATAAAGCTTCTGGATTTATAAGCTTGGTACACTGGCCCCTGGGGGTCTGAACCTCCTTATTGGAGAAAGTTACTAACTAGACGTATATTTGTATTTTTTTTCCCTTATTTTTTATGATAATTTTTATGCTGATTTTTTATTATTACTTTGGAGATTATTTTATTTTTTTATTCTTATTTTTATTTTAATTGGTTTTTATTAGGAAATTTGCTGCTGCTAAAATCTTGTAACAAATGATACATGCCCACTTTATGTATGTTACATTTGCATATGTAATTACCACTGTTCTGTGATTTGTCCTTGTAAGGTTAAATACTGCTTCCTTGCATATCATTAATAAATATCCACCTGAAGAAGACGGCGCACGCCGTTGAAACGCGTTGTGGTTTTACCCTAACTGGTGTCTGTGTTCTCCTTCTGCGCTCCTGAGACCGGCTATTCTGTTCCTGTTGCAAGTCTTTCCCCCCTGTTGTGGGGTATCCAGCTGGAGCTGCGGGGACCTGTGCACTTATTTCCTCCTCATAGGGACGGTCGCTAGCGCTTCTTCTACAAACCACCATTTGTTGTTTTACATTTATATGGCTAGACGTCATAAAGGCCTGATCTAGAGGCCACAAAAAAATTCTTCTGTTCCTAGTGTCTTTCAGTAGGGGACCAGAGTCTGACTTTAAAATACTTGTAGTTTGTGCAACAAGTTTTATACGGCACTCATAAAAATAAGGAGAGAGGTGCTCAGGTAGGGTATCCGGCCCAATCATGATGTAATCAAAAAGCTTGGCACTCAAACAGGTAATGATGAGAAAAAAATGTTCCATTTTATTATGCACACATAAGTTGAATGTTTTCGGTCTACACCCAAACCTTCAATAGAACGTGTGACGCAGCTCACATTCACTTGCGCTGGATTCTGGGGTTCCTCTCAGTGAAGCACACAATTTCTGATTAAGGTCTTGATATAGACCTAAGACGTTCAATTTATGTGTTCACAACAAAATTAAACTTTTTTTCTCTTCATTACCTGTTGAATATTAAGTATTTTTTTATTTTAAAATAGTTTGCAGCATCTAGTGTGTTATAGAGGCCTGATACAGAGGACACAAAGTATTCTTGTGTTCTTAACTACATACAGTAGCAGACATCTGACTTTCAAATTGTTTGGAGCATATCTTCTTTGTCATGCAGGCCTCATCCACACTCAAACAATTCTTTCTTCTGTGACTAATGCAATACAGCACACTATTTCACCTTGGAATTTACTGCTGCTGAAATTCTGCTTTTTGCAGAGGTGTTGCGGAGTTTAAAATCTAATTTTTTGTTGTAAATACTGTGCTCCTACCACAATATCTGAGCAACATGCCTGTGAGAAAGCGAGGCCATGGTGGAAGGGGAATTAGGCTTGTTGTTCAAGGTGTATGTGGTGTAGTCGGTAAGGTTAGTGAAAACACTGGTAAACCAACAACGTCACGTTCTATGCAAAGACATCAGACAACTTCTGTTACTGGACGGGCTACTTCACTACCTTTCTTTGGAAGACGCACAGTGGTACACTTTGTTCATGAGGCCCAGAAAGAGCATGTGCTCAAGTGGATGGCCAGCGCAGCTTCAAGTGACCTCTCCTTTTCTTCCACCACCTCAACATCACACCCAGTACAGTCCACAGAGGTGGCATCAAAATTCAACTTGCTTCCCCCTGCGTCCCAACTTTCCAACCGTACAGTTGAATGTACGTAACCACAGGTGGGTGAGTCTGAAGAGCTGTTCACTTATTCTATGCCATGGTCATCAGAAGTGTACTCAAAAGATTCACAGAGTCAAGGGGAGGAAATCTGCACTGATGCCCAAATGCCCAAATCTAAAAAAAAGCTTGGATCCAGGGAAGGATGAAGTAGGGTCTGAGCAGCATCCTTACCATTGGCATCAGACGTTAACCCCTGGGGAATGGTGATCCTGATGATACTCAGATATATGAGGCTATCAGGGACTGTACGGAGCAGGCCGGAGCGAGCCGTCCCCTCCCCCCACATACGGCGTACGTGCAGGCCGTCATGACAGGGGTTTGGAGAGGGAGGATAGAAGGGGTGGGAACATGTTTAGGGGAGGGGGATAGTATGCATTAGGGGGGGTTTATAGGGCTAGGTAGGGGGTGGGGTTGGCCAGTTCCTGCTCTGGAGGCCAATAGTGAGTTCCCGCCTGCCCGCCCTGTTTTTCCGTTTTTTCTCTTTTGGAGCGTTTTTTGGGGGCTAAGTTGCTCCGGGTCATGGTGGCTTGTAGCGGTGGGAGGGGTCCTTGGAGTTGGTACTAAATTGGCCTGGGGGATCCGTCGGGATACGGATTCTTCAGTTGGTGTAAAGTTGGTTTCGGGTCTGGTGGTTTGGGGGGATCTTGGCAACGGTGGGCCGGATTCCCAGGTGTTAGGTGGACAATGGTAGCCCTTCGGGGTATTTTGGTGCTCCCGAGCCAGGTGGTTGCGGCTGGGAGTAAATTATGGTCTGGTTTTTCTGTCCACTCTATTTACTATGTTTTACCACCAGTTTGGAGCTTCAAGGACCTCCCCACGTTACTTTACCGTTAATGTTTGTATGTTTATAATAAAGGGCCACTGTGGCCAATTATTATCCAAGTTTTGAATCCTGTCTTTATTGGGGTTTTAATTGGGTACTTGGGAGGGGGCCTGAAGATGGGAGGATCCGACGGAGCTATCGAACAATACCAATGTCATGTGCTGTCAGGGCAGAAAGAGGAGGAGGGTGACTCTAAGAGCAAGGAATGTGATAACGCAGAAGATGATAATGATGAGGTGTTAGATCCCAGTTGATGTCAACATAGAGGCACACAGCTGAGTAGGTAATCTGAGTAGGAAGATGAGGAGGTTACGATGCACCATATTTTGCAGATACATAGTGATGCAGCCACAAAAAGCAATGGATCCTCAGCTACAACTGTGGCTGTGACCAGCAGCATCCGTGGGTCTGCAACTCGCAGAGGTGGCAAGGGTTGGACCTCATGGTAGAGCCCGACACATGAATGTCTTCTTGCTGCACTATATGCAACATGATCCTGTTATAGTTATGATTAGAAATACTGCTGACTACTGGGTTTTCACTCTGTTAGATCCACATTATAAAACCAAATTTTGCAAGAGGCTTCCTGCCCTGAAAAGGGACATGAGAATGCTGGAGTATCGAACCACACTTTTACACAACCTTACGAGAACTTTTCCCCAAGACAGCAGTGAAGCACACAGTTCGCAACGCAGCTCTAGACTTCTAACCTCCGGCATGTTAATTTGTCAATGTCAAAACACTAGCAGCAGCAGCAGTGGTGTAAGTGGAAGAAGCAATTTCTGTGAGTCCTTTGACACTTTTTTTTTGACCAGCTCATGCACCAGCACAACATAGTCCAAGTCTTAAGGTAGCGTTACACTAAACGACTTACCAACGATCACGACCAGCGATACGACCTGGCCATGATCGTTGGTAAGTCGTTGTGTGGTCGCTGGGGAGCTGTCACACAGACAGCTCTCTCCAGCGACCAACAATCCGGGGAAAGACTTTGGCATCATTGAAACTGTCTTCAACGATGCCAAAGTCCCCGGGTAACCAGGGTAAACATCGGGTTACTAAGCAGGGCCGCGCTTAGTACAACCCGATATTTACCCTGGTTACCATTGTAAAAGTTAAAAAACAAAAACACTACATACTTACATTCCGATGTCTGTCACGTTCCCCGCCGTCAGCTTCCCTGCCCTGACTGTGTCAGCGCCGGCCATAAAGCAGAGCACAGCGGTGACATCACCGCTGTGCTCTGCTTTACGGCCGGCGGCGCTGACAGTCAGTGCAGGGAAGCTGACGGTGGGGGACTTGACAGACATCGGAATGTGAGTATGTACTGTTATTTTTTTTAACTTTTACAATGGTAACCAGGGTAAATATTGGGTTACTAAGCACGGCCCTGCACTTAGTAACCCGATGTTTACCCTGGTTACAAGTGAACACATCGCTGAATCGGCGTCACACACGCCGATCCAGTGATGACAGCGGGTGATCAGCGACCAAAAAAAGGTCCTGATCATTCCCCACGACCAACGATCTCCCAGCAGGGGCCTGATCGTTTGTCGCTGTCACACATAAGGAGATCGTTAGCGAGATCGTTGCTAGGTCACAAAAAAGCGTGACGCTGCAACGATATCGTTAACGATATCGTCTTGTGTGAAGGTACCTTTACACGTGGTGAACAAATGGAGAGGATGGTGCAGGAGTATATAGAACTGAATATCAATACCATCAGAGAGGGTATGGACCCTTTTACATTTTGATCTTCCAAAATGGATGAGTGGCCTGAGCTCGCCTCAAACACCTTGGAGGTTTTATCATGACCGGCAGCCAGCGTTCTCTCAGAGCGTGTCTTCAGCACTGCTATGGAGATGTCCCCTGAAAGTGTAGACTGCCTAACTTTCATTAAGATGAACAAGTCATGGATCTCCAAGGACTTTAGCATCCCAGTCGCAGACTGTGTAGGCTAGGTGATATTGCATTTATTTAGTGTGCTGCATTAATGGCACGTAGCTGCACTCTGTGATATCTTTGGTGTGGCTTCTGCGCCTGTTGTGTCTGCTGCCGCTGCTGCTGATGATAACACAAATTTGTGGAAATGTGAACAGTCATGGTTGGTCTACATCTGCTGGGTTAGATGTAGTGGAAGGTGTGTCAGTCCCAATTATACTATTTCTATTCTCGCAACATTTATTCCACTTCAGTGGTGTCAGGCCCTCATTTTTTAAAATGTGAACACTGCTGATTGGGAGTCCATCTGCTGGATTGGGAATAGTGGAAGACCTGCCTGTCCCTATTATTCTATTTTTACAGTGGTGAAATTGATGCCACTTTGATATTGTCTGCCAATAATTTTTCGAAATATGAAAACTCCTGGCTTGGTGTCCATCTACTGGATTGGGTGCAGTGGAAGACCTATCGGTTCTTATTATACCATCTATTGTGACAGTGTCACTGGTGTCGCACATTAGGGGAGCCATGTGACACAAAGATTGCTTTCCTATGTAATGTGAAAGCCATAAGTTTTTTCTCCAGCATAGTATGTGCTGAGAGCAATCCAATTGCTATATGGGCATAGATTTCATGGTGGGTAGGTCAGAGATGGGCGGGACCATATCTCCAAATCCAGGGTGTGGCGGGAAGGGAGTTAAATGTCCAGCCAGTTTTTTTTCTGCCCACGTGTGTGGAGGAAGCAAGCTTCCAGATTGCTAGCTCCTGAGAGAGCTGCCGTATGTGTTGTCCCAGAGGACCTGGGCAGGACGGTGTATGTACTGTTTATTTTCACTTGAGCTAGACAGGCTGTTTTACCTGTTACCATTTTACTTTTAGCTTGAGGCAACAAACCACTGAGAGACTTTCACCACCCATGTACCTGAGTTTACATTGAGTAGCAGCTAAGCCTGTCAACCCTTCACACTATACTGTGGTGAAATTGATGCCACTTTGGTGGTGCCTGCCAATAACTTTTGGAAATATGAACACTCCTGGTTGGGTCTCCATCTGCTGGATTGGCGTAGTGGAAGGCCTGTCGGTCCATTTTATGCAATCTATACTGTGGTGAAGTTAATGCCACTTTGGAAGTGCATTGAGCTGTTGGTTGGGTTAATGCTAAAGAAAAAAAAAAAGCTCTTCAAATCTTCTTTGTTAGTGAGGGTAAGCTGAGTGTGTCCAGAGCATAAGTGTGAACGGAAGTAAGTGTGTGACTTGTGATTCAGTGAAGAGGTATTTTGGAATCATGCAGCAAATACCTGTCTGAATTGCTGTGAGTTGCTGAATTGTGAATTGCTGAGTGCTTTTCTACCTGTTTCATTTTATTGGGCTTTTTTAACCTATTTTTTCTATACAGGTTTTCAGTCTCTTATTTTTCTGTGTGTTTAAGGGTTAACAACATTGCACTTAAATCCTGAGGTGTAGCTGTACTCACAAGGGGTTAGTTAAAGGTGGGGGTTCATAATTAAGGCTAGGTTCCCATTGCGTTAATGGGACCGCGCTAAAGGACAGCGTTGCACGGCGAAATTAACACCGTGCAACGCGTCCGTTGGCGCGCCCATTAACAGCAATGGGGACGCGCAACACTAGCGCGTACCATTTTCGGCACGCGCTAGCAATGTTCCGGTGTTCTGTGGCACGCTGCTTGCAGCGTCCGAGGCGCGCCCGAGGTCCGTTCCCCGCTCTCGCAGATCAGAGATCTGCAAGAGCGGGGACGTTTAACGTGACCCCTTTATACAACATTGCGTTAGCGCAATCCGCTAGCGCTAGGCGCTAAACAGATTGCTCTAACGCAATCTGAACCTAGCCTAAGGGTTTATAAGTGGCAGCTGGTTGGGGGTTTCAGTCCTTTGGAAGTGCATTGAGCTGTTGTTTGGGTTAGTGCTAAAGGAAGTAAGTGCGTGATTTGTGATTCAGTGACTTTGGATTCAGGGAGTTTGCAAGGAGGAATCTCTGAATTGCTGTTTGCATTTTATTAATACTTTATATTTCATTTTACTTAACACTTTTGCTTGGTGTAATACCCATTAGGAAATTAGCTCCATATTTGACAATGCCATCCAGTGTACATCTTGCCACACGTATGCAATTCTTGAACAGCCGGTCGAGGGTGCACAATGCTGTGTGAGATGTGAGCACATTGTGCATTTGGAAGCCCAGGTTCTGGATCTAAATGCGCAGCTGGCAACACTGAGATCCATACACAATATGGAAAGGAGTTTTCTACTCATTGAGCAGACACTCAATGGGATAGATGAGGGGGGATGGTAGGATGGAGCTGCAGGACAGTGGAGCAGCAAGCTGGGTGACAGAAAGCAGGGTAGAGGGAAGAGTGCCAGGGAGGCTAGTCATGATCTCGAACACCCCAGTATGTTTGGTAAGTTGGCAGATGAGGGGGGTGTCAGTACTGCTGCAGCAAGGCATGCCCTCTGAAAGCCAGAGGAATGTCTGCTTCAGTCAGGGGGAAATAGGAGAGCAGGGCAGGTAAGACAGGTGCTGGTAGTGGGGGAATCAATTATTAGGGGAACAGATAGGGCAATCTGTCACAAAGACAGGGATCATCGAACGGTGTGCTGCCTACCTGGCACTCAAGTCCGACACATTGCTGATCGGGTTGACAGATTACTGGGAGAGGCTGGTGAGGACTCAGCGGTGATGGTGCACATTGGCACAAATGACAAAGTTAGGGGTTGCTGGAAGGTCCTTTAAAACGATTTCAGGGAATTAGGCTGCAAACTTAAAGCCAGGACCTCCAAGAGGCAAAGGGAGATTAGGGAGATAATTAAAGGGAACCTGTCACCTGAATTTGGCTGGACCGGTTTTCGGTCATATGGGCGGAGTTTTCAGGTGTTTAATTCACCCTTTCCTTACCCGCTGGCCGCAATATTGGATTGAAGATCATTCTCTGTCCTCCGTAGTACACGCCTGCGCAAGGCAAGATTGCCAGCAGGTAAGGAAAGGGTGAATCATACACCTGAAAACTCCGCCCATATGACCAAAACTGGTCCCGCCAAATTCAGGTGACAGGTTCCTTTAAGTGTCTCAGGATTTGGTGTGGGAAGGAGGGGTTTGGGTTCCTGGAGATCTGGGCCAACTTCTCAGTTGGCTACAGGTTCTATGCTAGTGACAGGCTGCAAGTCAATGGGGAGGGTGCAGCTGTTCTGGGGAGAAAATGGCTAGAAGTTTGGAGGAGTGTTGAAACTATGGATAGGGGGGTATTCATTTTATAGGAGGGGAAGATAGTGCAGATAGTGACCTGGGCACAAATAAATAAATTTAAGAAAGCAATGAAGTACAGAGAGATACATAAAGTGCATGTAAACTAATGCCAAGAGCCTCACCAACAAAATGGAAGAATTAGAATTAATGTTGTTGGAACACAATTATGACATGGTTGGGATATCTGAGACATGGCTGGACAAGAGCCATGACTGGGCTGTTAACTTGCAGGGCTATAGTCTGTTCAGAAATGACCGTATAAATAAGCGAGGGGAAGGTGTGTGTTTACATGTAAAATCATCCTTAACCCCTTTCTGACATCTGACGTACTATCCCGTCGAGTTTAGGTGGGCCCGTATGCCCACTGACGGGATAGTACGTCATATGCGATCGGCCGCGCTCACGGGGGGAGAGCGGCCGATCGCGATCGGGTGTCAGCTGCCTATCGTAGCTGACAACCGGCACTATGTGCCAGGAGCGGTCACGGACCGCCCCCGGCACATTAACCCCCGGCACACCATAATCAAACATGACTGCGGTGTACCGGCGGTACAGGGAAGCATCGCGCAGGGAGGGGGCTCCCTGCGGGCTTCCCTGAGACCCCCGCAGCAACGCGATGTGATCGCGTTGCTGCGAGGGTCTCCTTACCTCCCTCCCTGCAGCAGGCCTGGATCCAAAATGGCCGCGGCATCCGGATCCTGCAGGGAGGGAGGTGGCTTACCAAGTGCCTGCTCAGAGCAGGCGCTTGGTAAGCCTGCAGTGCTCTAACTCAGATCGCTGATCTGACAGAGTGCTGTGCAATCTGTCATATCAACGATCTGTGATGTCCCCCCCTGGGACAAAGAAAAAAAGTAAAAAAAAAAATTCCAAATGTGTAAAAAAAAAAAAAAATCCTAAATAATGAAAAAAAAATATTATTCCCATAAATACATTTCTTTTATCTAAATAAAAAAACAAACAATAAAAGTACACATATTTAGTATCGCCACGTCCTTAATGACCCCACCTATAAAACTGGCCCACAAGTTAACCCCCTCAGTAAACACCGTGAGAAAAAAAAAAAACAAGGCAAAAAACAACACTTTATTATCATAACGCCGAGCAAAAAGTTGAATAACACGCGATCAAAAAGACATATAAATAACTATGGTACCGCTGAAAACGTCATCTTGTACCGCAAAAAACGAACTGCCATACAGCATCATCAGCAAAAAAGTAAAAAAGTTATAGTCCTGAGAATAAAGCGATGCAAAAATAATTATTTTTTCTATAAAATAGTTTTTATCATATAAAAGCGCCAAATCATAAAAAAATGATATAAATGAGGTATCGCTGTAAATATACTGACCCGAAGAATAAAACTGCTTTATCAATTTTACCAAACGCGGAACGGTATAAACGGAATAAAAAGCAATCAAAAAATGTCACGTGCCCGAAAATGTTACCAATAAAAACGTCAACCCGTCCCGCAAAAAACAAGACCTCACATGACTCTGTGGACCAAAATATGGAAAAATTATAGCTCTCAAAATGTGGTAACGCAAAAAATATTTTTTGCAATAAAAAGTGTCTTTCAGTGTGTGACGGCTGCCAATCATAAAAATCCGCTAAATAACCCGCTATAAAAGTAAATCAAACCCCCCTTCATCACCCCCTTAGTTAGGGAAAAATTAAAAAAATGTATTTATTTCCATTTTCCCATTAGGGTTAGGGCTAGGGTTAGGGTTAGGGCTATGGTTAGGGCTAGGGCTAGGGTTAGGGTTAGGGCTAGGGTTAGGGCTAGGGCTAGGGCTAGGGTTAGGGTTAGGGCTAGGGTTAGGGTTAGGGCTAGGGTTAAGGCTACAGTTAGGGTTGGGGCTAAAGTTAGGGTTGGGGCTAAAGTTACGGTTAGGGTTTAGATTACATTTACGGTTGGGAATAGGGTTGGGATTAGGGTTAGGGGTGTGTCAGGGTTAGAGGTGTGGTTAGGGTTACTGCTGGGATTAGGGTTAGGTGTGTGTTTGGAATAGGGTTTCAGTTACAATTGGGGGGTTTCCACTGTTTAGGCACATCAGGGGCTCTCCAAACGCGACATGGCGTCCGATCTCATTTCCAGCCAATTCTGCGTTGAAAAAGTAAAACAGTGCTCCTTCCCTTCCGAGCTCTCCCGTGTGCCGAAACAGGGGTTTACCCCAACATATGGGGTATCAGCGTACTCAGGACAAATAGCACAACAACTTTTGGGGTCCAATTTCTCCTGTTACCCTTGGGAAAATACAAAACTGAGGGCTAAAATATAATTTTTGTGGGGAAAAACGATTTTTTATTTTCACGGCTCTGCGTTATAAACTGTAGTGAAACACTTGGGGGCTCAAAGTTCTCACAACACATCTAGATAAGTTCCTTGGGGGGTCTAGTTTCCAATATGGGGTCACTTGTGGGAGATTTCTACTGTTTAGGTACATTAGGGTCTCTGCAAACGCAATGTGATGTCTGCAGACCATTCCATCTAAGTCTGCATTCCAAATGGCGCTCCTTCCCTTCCGAGCCCTCCCATGCACCCAAACGGTGGTTCCCCCCAGATATGGGGTATCAGCGTACTCAGGACAAATTGGACAACAACTTTTGGGGTCGAACTTCTCCTCTTACCCTCGGGAAATTACAAAACTGGGGGCTAAAAATAATATGGGGGGGAAAGTTTTTTTATTTTATTTTCACAGCTCTGCGT
The DNA here is from genome assembly GCF_032444005.1 of Ranitomeya imitator. Taxonomy (NCBI): domain Eukaryota; kingdom Metazoa; phylum Chordata; class Amphibia; order Anura; family Dendrobatidae; genus Ranitomeya; species Ranitomeya imitator. The sequence continues at coordinate 73,018,577 of NC_091290.1, read as the reverse complement.
TATAAACTGTAGTGAAACACTTGGGGGTTCAAAGCTCTCACAACACATCTAGATGAGTTCCTTAGGGGGTCTACTTTCCAAAATGGTGTCACTTGTGGGGGTTTCTACTGTTTAGGTACATTAGGGGCTCTGCAAACTTAATGTGACACCTGCAGACCATTCCATCTAAGTCTGCATTCCTTTCCGAGCCCTCCCATGCACCCAAACAGTGGTTCCTTCCCACATATGGGGTATCAGAGCACTCAGGACAAATTGGACAACAAATTTTGGGGTCCAATTTCTCCTGTTATCCTAGGGAAAATACAAAACTGGGGGCTAAAAAATAATTTTTGTGGGAAAAAATTTTTGTTTTATTTTTACGGCTCTGCATTATAAACTTCTGTGAAGCCCTTGGCGGGTCAAAGTGCTCAACACACATCTAGATAAGTTCCTTAGGGGGTCTACTTTCCAAAATGCTTTCACTTGTGGGGGGTTTCAATGTTTAGGCACATCAGTGGCTCTCCAAACGCAACATGACGTCCCATCTCAATTCCTGTAAATTTTGCATTGAAAAGACAAACGGCACTCCTTTCTTTCCGAGCTCTCCCATGCGCCCAAACAGTGGTTTACTCCCACATATGGGGTATCAGCGTACTCAGGCCAAATTGTACAACAACATTTGGGGTCCAATTTCCTCTCTTACTCTTGGGAAAATAAAAAATTGGGGGCAAAAAGATAATTTTTGTGAAAAAATATGATTTTTTATTTTTACGGTTCTGCATTATAAACTTCTGTAAAGCACTTGGTGGGTCAAAGTGCTCACCACACCTCTAGATAAGTTCCTTAGGGGGTCTACTTTCCAAAATGGTGTCACTTGTGGGGGGTTTCAATGTTTAGGCACATCAGGGGCTCTCCAAACACAACATGGTGTCCCATCTCGATTCCAGTCAATTTGCATTGAAAAGTCAAATGGCGCTCCTTCGCTTCCGAGCTCTGTCATGCGCCCAAATATGAGGTATCGGTGTACTCATGACAAATTGTACAGCAACTTTTTGGGTCCATTTTCTCCTGTTACCCTTGGTAAAATAAAACAAATTGGAGCTAAAGTAATATTTTTGTGAAAAAAAGTTAAATGTTCATTTTTATTTAAACATTCCAAAAATTCCTGTGAAGCACCAGAAGGGTTAATAAACTTCTTGAATATGGTTTTGAGCACCTTGAGGGGTGCAGTTTTTAGAATGGTGTCACACTTGAGTATTTTCTATCATATAGACCCCTCAAAATGACTTAAAATGAGATGTGGTCCCTAAAAAAATGGTGTTGTAAAAATGAGAAATTGCTGGTCAACTTTTAACCCTTATAACTCCCTAAAAAAAAATGTGTTTTAAAATTGTGCTGATGTAAAGTAGACATGTGGGAAATGTTACTTATTAAGTATTTTGTGTGACATATCTCTGTGAATTAATTGCATAAAAATTCAAATTTGGAAAATTGCGAAATTTTCAAAATTTTCACCAAATTTCCATTTTTTTCACAAATAAACGCAGGTAATATCAAATAAATTTTACCACTATCATGAAGTACAATATGTCACGAGAAAACAATGTCAGAATCACTGGGATCCGTTGAAGCGTTCCATAGTTATAACCTCATAAAAGGACAGTGGTCAGAATTGTAAAAATTGGCCCGGTCATTAACGTGCAAACCACCCTTGGGGTAAAGGGGTTAAAACCCATCCTGTGTGATAAAATAGGTAAATCGAATGAAAATGTAAAGTCCCTGTGGGAAAAATAATAAATTACTGATAGAGGTTTGTTATAAGTCTCCAAAAATAATGGAAGCAACAGAGAATATCCTCTTAAAGCAAATAGATGAAGCTGCGACTCAAGGAGATGTCATTAACATGGGGGACTTCAACTACCCTGAAATACATTGGGGAACAGAAACCTACATTTCCAGCAAAGGTAATCGGTTTTTGACAACTATGAGAGACAATTACCTTTTACAACTGGTTCAGGACCCAGCAAGAAGGGGGGCACTGCTAGACCTAATATTAACCAACAGGCCAGACCGCATATCAAATATAAGGGTTGGGGGTCACTTGGGGAATAGTGATCACAAAATAATAAGTTTTCATGTATCCTTTAATAAGATGTGTAGTAGAGGGGTTACAAGAACACTAAACTTCAGGAGGGCAAATTTTCAACGGATGAGAGAGGATCTTAGTGCAATAAACTGGGATGATATCCTGAGGCATAAAAATACACAAAGAAAATGGGAGACGTTTATTAGCATCCTGGATAGGACCTGTGCACAGTATACACCGTATGGGAATAAACATACTAGGAATAGGAGGAAACCAATATGACTAAATAGAGCAGTAAGGGGCGCAATAAGTGACAAAAAGAAAGCATTTAGAGAATTAAAGGAAGTAGGTAGTGATGAGGCATTAAATAAATATAGAAAAGTAAATAAATTCTGTAAAAGGCAAATCAAGGCAGCAAAAATTGAGACAGAGAGACTCATTGCCAGAGAGAGTACAAATAATCCCAAAATATTCTTTAACTACATAATAGTAAGAAACTAAAAAATGATAGTGTTGGCCCCCTTAAAAATAGTCTGGGTGAAATGGTGAATGCAGATGAGAATAAAGCCAATATGCTAAATGACTTTTTTTCATCAGTATTTACACAAGAAAATTCCATGACGGACAACATGATTAGTGATAACAAAAATTCCTCATTAAATGTCACCTGCTTAACCCAGCAAGAGGTACAGCGGCGTCTAAAAATCACTAATATTGACAAATCCTCATGCCCCAATGGGATATACCCCCGAGTAATGCAGGAACTAAGAACAGTCATTGATAGACCATTATTTTTAATCTTTAAAGACTCCATAATAACAGGGTCTGTACCACATGACTGGCGTATAGCAAATGTGGTGCCGATAAAAACTGAACTAGGAAATTATAGGCCAGAAAGCTTAACCTCTACTGTTGTTAAAATTCTGGAGGGCATTCTAAGGGATGTTATACTGGAGTATCTGAAGAAGAATAACCTCATGACCCAATACCAACATGAGATTATGAGGGACCGTTCCTGTCCGGCTAATCTGATAAGCTTCTATGAAGAGGTAAGTTCTGGATTGGACCAAATACACACAGAGTGGACATGGTGTATATGGACGTTTCAAAAGCTTTTGATACGGTGCCAAACAAAAGGTTGATACATAAAATGAGAATAATGGGGATAGGGGAAAATATGTGTAAGTGGGTTAAGAGCTGGCTCAGGAATAGGAAACAAATGGTGGGTATTAATGGAGCACACTAAGACTGGGTCACGGTTAGCAGTGTGGTACCACAGGGGTCAGTATTGGGCCCTCTTCTTTTTAACATATTTATTAATGACCTTGTAGGGGGCATACAGAGCAGAATTTCATTATTTGCAGATGACACTAAACTCTGCAGTGTAATCAATACAGGGGAGGACAATTTTATATTACAGGATGATTTATGTAAACTAGAAGCTTGGGCTGATAAATGGTAAATGAGATTTAATGGGGATAAATGTAAGGTCATGCTCTTGGGTAGAAGTAATAAGATGTATAACTATGTGCTTAATTCTAAAACTCTGGGCAAAACTGTAAATTACCAATACCTGGGTGTATGGGTGGATGACAAACTCACATTTAGTGGCCAGTGTCAGACAGCTGCTGCAAAGGCAAATAGAATAGTGGGATCCATTAAAAGAGGCATAGATGCTCATGAGGAGAACATAATTTTACCTTTATTTAAGTCACTAGTTCGGCAACACTTAGAATACTGTGCACAGTTCTGGTCTCTGGTGCATAAGAAAGAAATAGCTGAACTAGAGCGGGTGCAGAGTAGAAAGACCAAAGTTATTAGAGGACTGGGGGTCTGCAATACCAAGACAAGTTATCATGCTTGGGGTTATTTAGTTTGGAAAAAACGAAGACTAAGGGGTGATCTTATTACAATGTATAAATACATGAGGGGAAAGTACAAAGAACTTTCTAATGATATTTTTACTCGTAGACCTGAGACGGGGACAAAGGGGCATCCTCTATGTCTGGAGGAAAGAAGGTTTAAGCATAATAACAGACGCGGATTCTTTACTGTAAGAGCAGTGAGACTATGGAACTCTCTGCTGTATGATGTTGTAATGAGTGATTCATTACTAAAATTTAAGAGGGGACTAGATGCATTTCTTGAAAAGTATAATGTTACTGTTTATTTACACTAGATTACTTGATAGGGCGTTGATCCTGGGAACTAGTCTGATTGTCTTATGTGGAGTCGGGAAGGAATTTTTTTCCCCAATGTGGAGCTTACTGTTTGTCACGTTTTTTTTTTTTTGCCTTTCTCCTAATCAACATGTTAGGGCATGTAAAGTTGTTAAGTTAGGATATGGGTTGAACTAGATGGACTTAAAGTCTTCCTTCAACCTTAAAAACTACTTTGCTATGTTACTTTGGTATCTGCCTTTAATTTTTGGAAATGTGAACACTCCTGGTTGCGTGTTCATCTGCTGGATTGGGCGTAGTGGAAGAGGTGTCGGTCCCTACTATACTACTTTTACTCTATTGTAATTGATTGCACTTTGTTGGTGTCTGCCTCTAATTTTTGCAAATGTGTAGACTCCTGGTTAGGTTTTCTTCATGTGTGTTACCTGTAGCAGTAGGACTCCAAGACCATCAGGCCTCCACTTCCACCTGTGTTACTATCCTTAGATTTTTCTGACAATAGTAGTCTATGACATTTAGATGATATTTGTGCCACCTGAGTGTGGCTGATCATGAAAGCAGGTTGAGCTGTTGCATGTGGTATCAGGGCTCTCAGCACAGCAGGCCTACACCAATCCCTCACCCACCTCGCCTTATTATGATGTTCAATTGAAAGCTGTAAATGCTGTCCCATACCCCAATACCTCATGCCTGGCTGATTACTGCAGTGCTATGCAACAATTTGTACTGTGGGTGAATTGAGGCCACTTTCCTGGTGTCTGTCCCTCATTTGATGTTTCTTGGCAGCATTTGGGGCCATTATAAGGTGTTGTGCATGCGTTTGTTTTTGCCTCCCATTGACATTAATGACATTCAGTTATGTTTGACGATTATTCAACAAATTCTTTGGTAAATATTGCAAATTTGGAAATCGTAATCTGAACCAAACATTGAAATATTCGGTCATCTCTGCCTAAGACTAAAATCCTCAATAATCCAAACCTCCCACTCGTTTCTCCAAGACTTCTCACTACCCAGGGCAATTCAATTAATCCCAATTGCCACACTTTAAGTGTGCCTAAAAAATGAACTTATTTAGACCATCCTATTGCTTCACCTCCCTTATGTATCTTTTACAGTTTTGTAAAAGTCATTGGAAACCTTGCGGTAACCTGATATGCAGCTCATTCATGGACCAAAGATCTGCTCTGCATGGAATGTCTTGTATGATGGCATGAAAAAATGAAAAGGAAGATACATCCAGCATGGGATCCTCATGAAAATCCTTTTTTATTGCAAATTCATAAGAAGTCCAGACATAGAGTAATCTTAGATGCGTTTCAGACTATGGCACAAAAAAGACCTTTTATTATGCCCTGATGCCTCCTCCCTTCCCACAAGTGCCGTCCTCTGGCGCTGTTCCATGTAGCTGACGCATCCTAGTCATCCTCCTCACTGTGTCCCGCAAATGTTCTTCGGTGCAGGAGCACTTCTATTGCCCACTTCAGCTTCTAAATCAAATGATAGCTGTATCATAATTGAGGAGGAACATAAAGTTTAGTTAATTAATTTTATTTCCAATTGTAAATTTTAACACTAACTTATGTGTTTTAAAATTTATAGAAACGGGACACTTGTCTCATGGCGTCTTTTTATTTGCCATCCCGGTTAAATCTCAGAGATTGCATTTGAAAAAGAAAGTATGCTTTTAACGGAAATGGGTAATCTAGGGGGAACCTGTTTAGCATTCTGCTCGGTTTCAGCTGCATACATCCCAAACATATTAAGGAGATCATATTTTACAATTGAATTAAACTGAAATAACAATAATAATGTATATCTGTCTCAATAAACTCCCTGCACATATTCAATGCTTAGTAATCTAAAGCAACTAGATATCTCTCTTCACATATGTAATATTCTTAATTATTATAGATTCTTCTATGATGAAAAGAAAATCTTTACTTCCTCCGAAGTTAAGATGAGTGAATTGATTTGTTCTAGATTAGAATTGATATGACTATTGACTAATATAAATTGGTCGAAATAAAAAAATATTACAAATTGTGGTTAATGTTAGCAGCAAGAACATTAATAAAACTAATCATATCAAAAAGAGAAATACATTTTGTATGCATATTGAGTACCATCCACAGAACAAATCAGCTCACCTTGTACACATGCTGCATATACAGTAGTTGCTTTGTGGAATGGAAAAGCCCTCAAAGTAATGCTTTGTAAAGTTTGTATTATGCTAGCTTCATTTAGCAGATCAACAGGGCAGCTGTATTTTAATATTGCTATATAAAAATGAAGAAACACTAAAGCAACTGCGTGGATATAGCAATATTATTTTTGGGTAACTGGTTTGATGGGTTTTTCCAGTCACAGCCATTCATGCTGTGCTACCATGTTTCCTGGTGTCCACCTCCTATGGTTGGGACTTGGATGCTGCTAGCCTTGTCTCCACTATGAGCAGCTGAGATATATTTATCCCTTTAAATCCTAGTCCTAGTTCACATTAGTCAATGCCCAAAAATTAAATGTTTTACAAAAAATGAGGATTATGCTAAAGAAAATTATAGTCATGTTTTTGTTTTTTTAAATAAATATTTTGCTTCATTTGCTGTGTCCTGCACATTAACCCAACCCTATACAGTTAGGTCCATATATATTTGGACAGAGACAACATTTTCTAATTTTGGTTATAGACATTACCACAATTAATTTTAACCCCTTTACCCCCAAGGGTGGTTTGCACGTTATGGACCGGGTCAATTTTTACAATTCTGACCACTGTCCCTTTATGAGGTTATAACTCTGGAACGCTTCAACGGATCCCGGTGATTCTGACATTGTTTTCTCGTGACATATTGTACTTCATGATAGTGGTAAAATTTCTTTGATATTACCTGCGTTTATTTGTGAAAAAAACGGAAATTTGGCGAAAATTTTGAAAATTTCGCAATTTTCCAACTTTGAATTTTTATGCAATTAAATCACAGAGATATGTCACACAAAATACTTAATAAGTAACATTTCCCACATGTCTACTTTACATCAGCACAATTTTGGAACCAAAAATTTTTTTTTGTTAGGGAGTTATAAGGGTTAAAAGTTGACCAGCAATTTCTCATTTTTACAACACCATTTTATTTTAGGGACCACATCTCATTTGAAGTCATTTTGAGGGGTCTATATGATAGAAAATACCCAAGTGTGACACCATTCTAAAAACTGCACCCCTCAAGGTTCTCAAAACCACATTCAAGAAGTTTATTAACCCTTCAGGTGCTTCACAGGAATTTTTGGAATGTTTAAATAAAAATTAACATTTAACTTTTTTTCACAAAAAATTTACTTCAGCTCCAATTTGTTTTATTTTGCCAAGGGTAACAGGAGAAAATGGACCCCAAAAGTTGTTGTACAATTTGTCCTGAGTACGCTGATACCCCATATGTGGGGGTAAACCACAGTTTGTGCGCATGGCAGAGCTCGGAAGGGAAGGAGCGCCATTTGACTTTTCAATGCAAAGTTGACTGGAATTGAGATGGGACGCCATGTTGCGTTTGGAGAGCCACTGATGTGCCTAAACATTGAAACCCCCCACAAGTGACACCATTTTGGAAAGTAGACCCCCTAAGGAACTTATCTAGAGGTGTGGTGAGCACTTTGACCCACCAAGTGCTTCACAGAAGTTAATAATGCAGAACCGTAAAAATAAAAAATCATTTTTTTTCACAAACATTATCTTTTCGCCCCAAATTTTTTATTTTCCCAATGGTAAGAGAAGAAATTGGACCACAAAAGTTGTGGCACAATTTGTCCTGAGTACTCTGATACCCCATATGTGGGGGTAAACCATTGTTTGGGCGCATGGGAGAGCTCGGAAGGGAAGGAGCGCCGTTTGACCTTTCAATGCAAAATTGACAGGAATTGAGATGAGACGCCATGTTGCGTTTGGAGAGCCACTGATGTGCCTAAACATTGAAACCCCCCACAAGTGACACCATTTTGGAAAGTAGACCCCCTAAGGAACTTATCTAGAGGTGTGGTGAGCACTTTGACCCACCAAGTGCTTCACAGAAGTTTATAATGCAGAACCGTAAAAATAAGAAATCATTTTTTTTTCACAAAAATTATCTTTTCGCCCCCAATTTTTTATTTTCCCAATGGTAAGAGAAGAAATTGGACCACAAAAGTTGTGGCACAATTTGTCCTGAGTACTCTGATACCCCATATGTGGGGGTAAACCATTGTTTGGGCGCATGGGAGAGCTCGGAAGGGAAGGAGCGCCGTTTGACCTTTCAATGCAAAATTGACAGGAATTGAGATTGGACGCCATGTTGCGTTTGGAGAGCCACTGATGTACCTAAACATTGAAACCCCCCACAAGTGACACCATTTTGAAAAGTAGACCCCCTAAGGAACTTATCTAGATGTGTGGTGAGCACTTTGACCCAATAAGAGCTTCACAGAAGTTTATAATGCAGAGCCGTAAAAATAAAACAAAATTTTTTTCCCACAAAAATAATTTTTTAGCCCCCAGTTTTGTATTTTCCTGAGGGTAACAGGAGAAATTGGACCCCAAAAGTTGTTGTGCAATTTGTCCTGAGTGCGCTGATACCCTATATGTGGGGGAGAACCAGCGTTTGGGCGCATGGGAGGGCTCGGAAGGGAAGGAGAGCCATTTGGAATACAGACTTAGATGGAATGGTCTGCAGGCGTCACATTGTGTTTGCAGAGCCCCTAATGTACCTAAACAGTAGAAACCCCCCACAAGTGACCCCATATTGGAAACTAGACCCCCCAAGGAACTTATTTAGATGTGTTGTGAGAACTTTGAGTCCCCAAGTATTTCACTACAGTTTATAACGCAGAGCCGTGAAAATAAAATAAAAAATTTCCCCTCAAAATTATTTTTTAGCCCCCAGTTTTGTATTTTCTCGAGGGTAAAAGGAGAAATTGGACCCCAAAAGTTGTTGTCCAATTTGTCCTGAGTGCGTTGATACCCCATATGTGGGGTGAACCAGCGTTTGGGCGCATGGGAGGGCTCGGAAGGGAAGGAGAGCCATTTGGAATACAGACTTAAATGGAATGGTCTGCAGGCGTCACATTGCGTTTGCAGAGCCCCTAATATACCTAAACAGTAGAAACCCCCACAAGTGACCCCATGTTGGAAACTAGACCCCCCCACGAACTTATCTAGATGTGTTGTGAGAACTTTGAGCCCCCAAGTGTTTCACTACAGTTTATAACGCAGAGCCGTGAAAATAAAAAATCTCTTTTTTTCCCACAAAAATTATTTTTTAGCCCCCAGTTTTGTATTTTTCCAAGGGTAACAGGAGAAATTGGACCCCAAAAGTTTTTGTCCAATTTGTCCTGAGTACGCTGATACCCCATATGTTGGGGTAAACTCCTGTTTGGGCACACGGGAGAGCTCGGAAGGGAAGGAGCACTGTTTTACTTTTTCAATGCAGAATTGGATGGAATTGAGATCGGTCGCCATGTCGCGTTTGGAGATCCCCCTGATGTGCCTAAATAGTGGAAACCCCCCAATTATAACTGAAACCCTAATCCAAACACACCCCTAACCCTAATCCCAACGGTAACCCTAACCACACCTCTAACCCAGACACACCCCTAATCCTAATCCCAATCGCAAATGTAATCCAAACCCTAACCCTAACTTTAGCCCCAACCCTAACTGTAGCCTTAACCCTAACCCTAGCCCTTACCCTAGCCCTAACCCTAGCCCCAACCCTAACCCTAACCCTAGCCCTAGCCCTAACCCTAACCCTAATCCCAACCCTAACCCTAGCCCTAACCCTAGCCCTAACCCTAGCCCTAACCCTAGCCCTAGCCCTAACCCTAACCCTAGCCCTAACCCTAGCCCTAACCCTAGCCCTAATCCTAGCCCTAACCCTAGCCCTAGCCCTAACCCTAGCCCTAGCCCTAGCCCTAACCCTAACCCTAGCCCTAACCCTAGCCCTAACCCTAGCCCTAACCCTAGCCCTAGCCCTAACCCTAACCCTAACCCTAGCCCTAGCCCTAACCCTAACCCTAGCCCTAACCCTAATGGGAAAATGGAAATAAATACATTTTTTTCATTTACTTTTATAGTGGGTTTTTTAGCGGATTTTTATGATTGGCAGCCGTCACACACTGAAAGACGCTTTTTATTGCAAAAAATATTTTTTGCGTTACCACATTTTGAGAGCTATAATTTTTCCATATTTGAGTCCACAGAGTCATGTGAGGTCTTGTTTTTTGCGGGACGAGTTGACGTTTTTATTGGTAACATTTTCGGGCACGTGACATTTTTTGATCGCTTTTTATTCCGATTTTTGTGAGGCAGAATGACCAAAAACCAGCTATTCATGAATTTCTTTTGGGGGAGGCGTTTATACCGTTCCGCGTTTGGTAAAATTGATAAAGCAGTTTTATTCTTCAGGTCAGTACGATTACAGCGATACCTCATTTATATCATTTTTTTATGGTTTGGCGCTTTTATACGATAAAAACTATTTTATAGAAAAAAATAATTATTTTTGCATCGCTTTATTCTCAGGACTATAACTTTTTTATTTTTTTGCTGATGATGCTGTATGGTGGCTCTTTTTTTGCGGGACAATATGACGCTTTCAGCGGTACCATGGTTATTTATATCCGTCTTTTTGATCGCGTGTTATTCCACTTTATGTTTGGCGGTATGATAATAAAGCGTTGTTTTTTGCCTCGTTTTTTTTTTTTTTTTCTTACGGTGTTTACTGAAGGGGTTAACTAGTGGGCCAGTTTTATAGGTCGGGTCATTACGGACGCGGAGATACTAAATATGTGTACTTTTATTGTTTTGTTTTTTTTATTTAGATAAAGAAATGTATTTATGGGAATAATATATATATTTTTTTTTCATTATTTAGGATTTTTTTTTTTTTTTTTTTTTACACACTTGGAAATTTTTTTTTTTACTTTTTTACTTTGCCCCAGGGGGGGACAATACAGATCGGTGATCTGCCAGTTTGCACAGCACTCTGACAGATCACCGATCTGTCTGAGAGCAGTGCAGCGTTACCAAGTGCCTGTTCTGAGCAGGCACTTGGTAAGCCACCTCCCTCCCTGCAGGACCCGGATCCGCGGCCATTTTGGATCCGGGACTTACTGCAGGGAGGGAGGTAGGAGACCCCCGGAGCAACGCGATCACATCGCGTTGCTGCGGGGGTCTCAGGGAAGCCCGCAGGGAGCCCCCTCCCTGCGCGATGCTTCCCTGCACCGCCGGCACATCGCGATCATGTTTGATCGCGGTGTGCCGGGGGTTAATGTGCCGGGGGCGGTCCGTGACCGCTCCTGGCACATAGTGCCGGATGTCAGCTGCGATAAGCAGCTGACACCCGGCCGCGATCGGCGGCGCTCCCCCCGTGAGCGCGGCCGATCGCGCTGGACGTAATATTCCGTCCTTGGGAATTAAGGCCCACCCCACATGGACGGAATATTACGTCCAATGGCAGAAAGGGGTTAAACAAAACAATTCAGATGCAGTTGAAGTTCTGACTTTCAGCTTTCATTTGAGGGTATCCACATTAAAATTGGATGAAGGGTTTAGGAGTTTCAGCTCCTTAACATGTGCCTCCCTGTTTTTAAAGGGACCAAAAGTAATTGGACAATTGACTCCAAGGCTATTTCATGGACAGGTGTGGGCAATCCCTTCATTATGTCATTCTCAATTAAGCAGGTAAAAGGCCTTGAGTTGATTTGAGGTGTGGTGCCTGCATTTGGAAGGTTTTGCTGTGAAGTAAACATGCGGTCAAAGGAGCTCTCCATGCAGGTGAAACAAGCCATCCTTAAGTTGCGAAAACAGAAAAAACCCATCCGAGAAATTGCTACAATATTAGGAGTGGCAAAATCTACAGTTTGGTACATCCTGAGAAAGAAAGAAAGCACTGGTGAACTCATCAATGCAAAAAGACCTGGGCGCCCACGGAAGACAACAGTGGTGGATGATCGCAGAATAATATCCATGGCGAAGAGAAACCCCTTCACAACAGCCAACCAAGTGAACAACACTCTCCAGGAGGTCGGCGTATCAATAACCAAATCTACCATAAAGAGAAGACTGCATGAAAGTAAATTCAGAGGGTTCACTGCACAGTGCAAGCCACTCATAAGCATCAAGAATAAAAAGGCTAGACTGGACTTTGCTAAAAAAAACATCTAAAAAAGCAAGCACAGTTCTGGAAGAACATTCTTTGGACAGATGAAACCAAGATCAACCTCTACCGGAATGATGGAAAGAGAAAAGTATGGTGAAGGCGTGGTACAGCTCATGATCCAAAGCATACCACATCATCTGTAATACACAGCGGAGGCAGTGTGATGGCTTGGGCATGCATGGCTGCCAGTGGCACTGGGTCACTAGTGTTTATTGATGATGTGACACAGAACAAAAGCAGCCGAATGAATTCTGAGGTATTCAGAGACATACTATGTGCTCAGATCCAGCCAAATGCAGCAAAACTGATTGGTCGTCGTTTCATACTACAGATGGACAATGACCCAAAACATAAAGCCAAAGCAACCCAGGAGTTTATTAAAGCAAAGAAGCGGAATATTCTTGAATGGCCAAGTCAGTCACCTGATCTCAACCCAAATGAGCATGCATTTCACTTGTTAAAGACTAAACTTCAGACAGAAAGGCCCACAAACAAACAGCAACTGAAAACCACCGCAGTGAAGGCCTGGCAGAGCATCAAAAAGGAGGAAACACAGCGTCTGGTGATGTCCATGAGTTGAAGACTTCAGGCAGTCATTACCAACAATGGGTTTTCCCCCAAGTTCTAAAAATGAACATTTTATTTAAAATTATTGAACCTGGCCAATTACTTTTGGTCCCTTTAAAAACAGGGTGGCACATGTTAAGGAGCTGAAACTTCTAAACCCTTCATCCAATTTTAATGTGGATACCCTCAAATGAAAGCTGAAAGTCTGAACTTCAACTGCATCTGAATTGTTTTGTTAATAATTCATTGTGGTAATGTCTATAACCAAAATTAGAAAAATGTTGTCTATGTCCAAATATATATGGACCTAACTGTATATGGTTCTACTGTGGGAATTTAGACCAGTTGAGGCACAAAAATGCTAATTTTTACAAACAAATTATGATGGTAGTAAAGAAAATAGTAGTCAGTTAAGCCATTATATTTATTTATTATAAAACCTCATCGTGGGCACGTAGCCTTAGGCTATATGTAAACGTCGAGTATTTGCTTTCAGAAATTTCTGAGAGTCTTATGCATCTCTTGGCAGCAAAAATGCTGTGGCAAAAATGCACATTTTGACACTTTTTGGGTACATTGTTGTCCTGGTTTTGTATGCGTTTTTGTACAGCAATGAATGCTTTTTCGAGCTAAATAAATATATTTAAAAAATATATTTTGTGATGTACATTTGATCCATGGTATGGAACCTTCCCCTGACACACTGCACTATAGCACTATTTTAATTTTTTTTTTCTTCCCTCTTTCCCTTTCTGGGTAGATTACGGCGCATATGCAATTTTGTAATAGACACTGGTTGCAGCACCTTCATACCTCAGGTGGGATGCATCTTATCAGTCTGGCACGGTCTTTTGAATTATGATGCACATTTTAACACAAATACATATATAGATATGATTGCCTGACCTAGTGCCTTTTTAACCCATATTGGTGTATTGACATAATAACACTGAATCCATGCGATTGTTTGATATCATGTGCGAGTGCATGGTTATACAACTATAGACAGTGACCTCAATATCTCTGTATTTCCCTTAATGTGTTTTTTGTATTGTAATGTTTTTTATATATTTTTTTTCATAGACAAATAAAATTACAAACATATATATACGCACTTATGTACTATGTGTCCTCCTATTTTGTTATGCAATGTTATGGAGTTGGGGCCAATTGAATTGAGGATGGACCACCACTGTGTGATATCCCCATCCTGCATTTAAAATGCAGTTGGGTTTTGTGTTTGTATTGGTTATAGCCTATGTACATTCATTCAGTTAATGATCCCACATAGGCTGATGACAAACAGCAGCTGTTAATTTTTTCAAAAAATGAAAAAAAAAAAGGCGCGGGCTTTCGCATAATTTTCATAACCAGCAGAGGGAAAGCCGGTGGCCGAGGGCTGATGTTATTATTCTGGGAAGTAGCTAATAGTAATGAAGGTTCACATGCTTTTATTATCAGCCCACAGTTTAGCTTGTTTACAGGGGGACCCCAGAACAAAATTGACCTAGAGTCCCCTTATAAAATCTAAGCAGCAAAGACAAGGCAGAAAACTGAGGGCTTATATTGATAGCCTAGGAAGGGGCCATTGTTATTAACCCCCCTCCCAGACTAAAAACATCAGCTCTCAACCTGTCATGAGTTTTCATGAGTGTGTCAGATGCAACAGACTGTCGCTCTGCATCTGGCAGCAGAAGGTCTCTGCATTTGGCATTACACTCCTCTTTAATCTTTCTGACTCTTGGACCAGTGGCAACCTCCCTCCAGCTCTCATTGACACACCTGGACCTGGGTGTTCATTATTCCACAGTGTGCTGCAGATAGTCACTGGTGATATTCACATTTTTTTCCTTGTGAAGGCTTGTAGCTTTAGCAATAGGCTAACTTCCTCTTTGGAGCCGTTTGAGGACATTTTTTGTTATCTCTCTGCATCTGCTCAAGCTAAGTTTATTCCCGTTGTCTGTCTACCTTTTTGTCTTTAGTTTAAAGAGTGAACTAACCAGTGCTCATCCTGTTGTGGGTTCTGTTTTTGGGCTCCCTCTGGTGGTTACTGATGGTACTGGGTGATTTGTGTTCTGCTGTCTCTGGTGTCCACCTGTTCTATAAGGATTTGGGAGTTTCCTATTTAACCGGGCTTTCTTGTCATTTCCCCGCCGGCTATCAAGGTTATCAGAGTGTTTTGTTACCTCAGCTTCTGGCTTCAGTCATCTTCAGGACAAGCTAAGTTTTTGATTTTCTTGTTCCACGTTTTGCTTTATTTTTGTCTTGTCCAGCTTGCATGTAATTGTTTCTTTGCTGCTGGTTGCTCTAGCGGGCTGTAATTGCTCCTCATGTTCCATGAGTTGGAACATGAGTTCAAGTAATTACAGGATGGTTTTTTGAAGGGTTTTTTGCTGACCGCGCAGTTTACTTTTGTATCCTCTGCTATCTAGTTTTAGCGGGCCTCATTTTGCTGAATCTGTTTTCATACTGTGTATGTGCCTTCCTCTCATTTCACCGTCATTATATGTGGGGAGCTGCTATTTCTGTGGGGTATTTCTCTGGAGGCAAGAGAGGTCTGTGTTTCTTCTAATAGGGGAAGTTAGATCTTCGGCTGGTGCGAGACGTCTAGGATCAACGTAGGCACGTTCCCCGGCTATTGTTATTTGTGTGTTCAGGCTTAGGGTCGCGGTCAGCTCAGGTTCCATCACCCTAGAGCTCGTTGGTGCTTGTCCTTTTGTGATTCCCTGCCATTGGAATCATGACATCATCCCACCTCCACCCCATCCAGGGCTTAGGTCTAGGGAGGCACAGGGCTTAGATTTCCTGCTTGGCGTTTGGTGAGGAACCAATTTAGGGGCGGTAATGCAAGTAGGGTGTTTAGCTGGAACCCAAGGTTGCCATCCCGGGCAGGTTTTCTGAAGGTAGAGACAAGTTTTTTTGTTTCGTGGAAGCTTGGATAATGTATTGTAAACTTTGTCCTAACTCCCCCAGAAATGATGAGCAACGAGTCGGGATTATGATCTGAAAAGAGATCCTCAATTCTGGGATTTCTCTCTGCCACAGGATGTGGTTTGTCTCCAGTTTGTGGAGGGTTTTTTTGAGCTCTATCCTTTATCTATGATGACCCTGACTGAGTCGCCCTTATTGAGTCCAGATTGTGTCACAATCAGCAAGTAAATTAGTCAGTGGAAACATGTAGCTCAGAATTCCGGAGATGGGCAACTTATGCTAAATGGTATGACCCAGCTTTCAGAAGCAAATTTCATCAGGGCCTTACTGAAACATTGAAGGATGCTTTGGCAGTATGTAAAACCCCTGAGTCCTTGGAGGCTGCTATGTCGTTGGCTATTCGCATTAATAGATGCCTTCGGGATTGGTGGGGAAGACCACCTTCTCAGGAGCCTCTTTTTCGCGGTATTACCCCTTTGCCAGGAGAGCTGTCTAGTGGTGAAACAGTTCTGGGGAAGGTAGAGGAACCAATGCAGATATTCACCATCGATTCAGCACCACTTGCACAGGAAGCTCGAACTTAGATTGCACATGATGTAATGTAATGTAAAGGATGGGGTTGAATCTTTGTGAGATAATTCCTTGCCATGTCCTGAACACTTTTTCCACCTCAATTGTATTGGGTCTTCCCTGGCTGGTGAAACATAATCCATGGGTGATTGGCAAGCCAGGGAGATCATTGAGTGGGAGGATTACTGCCATGAGAACTGATGAAATATTTCTCTTTGTACAACCTCTACAGTAACCGTAGCAGCATTTTTGTCAAGTTTTTGAGGACTTTTTTTTTCTGAGAAGGGGTGTCAGGATTTGCCTCCTCATCGCACATATGACTATCCTATTACGTGACCCCGGAGCTAAATTTACACAGTCCATACAGTATAATCTTTCCGGCCCTGAGATACAAGCCATGAAGGATTTCATTGTGGGAAGTCTGGAGAAGGGACATATCCGACCCTCATATTCGCCCGTGGCGACAGGGTTCTTCTTTGTGAGGAAAAAAGTTGGTGATTTACGTCCCTGTTTAGATTTTTAGGATTTTAATCAAATCACCATCCAAGATCCAGACCGTCTTCCTCTGATTCTGGATCTGTTCAGCCAGGTTGTGGGAGCTAAGGTATTCTCCAAGTTGGATTAAAGGGGGGCTTACAACCTGGTTAGAATCAAAGAATTGGATGAATGGAAAACAGTTCAATACCACTGAGGATCATTTCGAGAGTCTGGATATGCCTTTCGGTCTGACCAATGCACCTGCGATATGCCAACATTTCATTAATGATATTTTCCATCATTTGGTGGGCGGGTTTGTGGTGGTCTATCTGGACAACATTTTGGTTTAGTCACCTGATTAGGGGCATGTTAAACAGGTGCTGCAAATATTTAGGGATAACAAAATATATGCCAAACCACAGAAATGTGTTTTCACCATCCAGGAGAGGCAGTTATTGTTGCATCTGTTGTCATTTTCAGGCTTTCGGATGGATCCTGAGTTCTGTGGTCTGTGTTGTCCTTTATTGGGACAGTCCCGAGAACCTGAAGGCTCTACAACATTTTGTGGGCTTTACTAATTTTTACAGAAAAATCTCTCCAAAATTATTCAGTAATTATGAAACCCCTTGCTGACATGACAAGGAAGGGGTCTAATTTTTCCAAATGGTCGGATGCCGCCCTGCAGGCTTCTTCCTCCTTGCAAAACTGTTTTGCTATGGCCGCTAAACTCAGTCAACCTGATGATTCCCAACATTTTACTGTGAAGGTTGATGTGTCGGAGATGGTGGTGGTACTGTGCTATCTCAAGGTCCGTCACTGGTAAATGGAATTCATGTATTTTCTTTTCCAAAAAATTGTCTTCAGCTGAGAGAAATTATGATGTGGGTAATAGGGAGCTTTTGACGATTAAATTGGCAATTGAAGAATGGCAACATTGGTTGAAGGGGGCTGTTCATCCTATTACTGTTATCACTGACCATAAGAACCTCTCATATCTCCTCTTTTATATTATGTTAAATTTTGTTGTCACTCTCCGTCCAGAGGTCAAAAAATGTCAAGGCTGATGCTTTGTCCCGGAGCTTCCCTGGTAATGGTGATTATAAGAACCCTGCCCTGATTTTGCACAAGGGGACATTCTCTTCGGCATCCTGAGCTGGAGAGTAAAGGTACCATCACATTTAGTGACGCTGCAGCGATCTAGACAACGATACCGATCGCTGCAGCGTCGCTGTGTGGTCGCTGGAGAGCTGTCACACAGACTGCTCTCCAGCAATCAACTATGCAAAGTCCCCTGGTAACCAGGTTAAACATCGGGATACTAAGCGCAGGGCCGTGCTTAGTAACCCGATGTTTACCCTGGTTACCAGCGTAAACGTAAAAAAAAAACAAACACTACATACTTACATTCCGGTGTCTGTCATGTCCCCCGGCGCTCTGCTTCTCTGCACTAACTGTGAGCGCCAGCCGGAAAGCACAGCGGTGACATAACCGCTGTGCTCTGCTTTCTGGCCGGCCGGCGCTCACAGTGCAGAGAAGCACAGCGCCGGGGGACAGACACCGGAATGTAAGTATGTAGTGTTTTTTTTTTTACGTTTACGCTGGTAACCAGGGTAAACATCGGGTTACTAAGCGCGGCCCTGCGCTTAGTAACCCGATGTTTACCCTGGTTACCAGTGAAGACATCGCTGAATCGGTGTCACACACGCCGATTCAGCGATGTCTGCGGGAGTCCAGCGATGAAATAAAGTTCTGGACTTTCTACTCCGACCAACGATGGCACAGCAGGATCCTGATCGCTGCTGCGTATCAAACTCAACAATATCACTAGACAGGATGCTGCAACGTCACGGATCGCTAGCGATATCGTTCAGTGTGAAGGTACCTTTAGGTGTTGGAGGTGCAGGGGGATGCCCCTGCTTCCTTGCTTCCTGCCTTTCAGGAAGGCTATTTATGCGATCTAATCTGTGCCGCCAAATAATTAAGGAACATCATAACTCTGTGCTTGCTGGTCATCCAGGTGGTAAGGCAACTGTGGACCTCATTTCTCTTTGTTTTTGGTGGCCTGGTTTGCATCAAGATGTGGTTGAACACATATCTGCTTCTAGTATCTGTGCGAACTCTAAGGTATTGCATACCCGTCCATCTGGTAATCTTCATCCACTAATATTCCTAGCAGGCCATGGACACACTTGTCCATGGATTTTATTACTGACCTACTGTTATCTGTAGGCAAGACTGTGGTTTTCTTGGTTGTAGATAGGTTCAGTAAAATGGTTCACTGTGTCTCGTTACTGGCACTTCCGAATGCCAAGACTCTTGTTCAGGTGTATATAGCACTCCTATGTGGTGTCGGATCAGGGGACCCAGTTTGTTTCCAAGTTCTGGAGCATGTTCTGTTCTTGACTGGTGGTGCAGCTGTCCTTTTCTTCTGCCTTCCATTCCCAGTCAAATGGACAGGCCGACATCATTAATCAGACTTTTGAGACATACCTCAGGTGTTTTGTCTTAAAAAACCAGGATGATTGAGCATCCTAATTACAGCTGGCAGAATTTGCTATAAATATTCTTCATCTACCGGCAGTTTACTTTTTTTTGGTTCATATCGATACCATCCACAGTTTGGTACTTTTAGCGGGGGAGGGGCTTTGGGAGTTCCTGAAGAGGAACGTTTTGCTTCGTTCAGCATAAACCTGCTGATCAAAGTCAACTTCTACAAACAGCTTACACCAAGCTTTATCATCACACCAACAGAGCCTGATTCAAGTAATTTCAGTGGGACAATTCTTGAGAGTTAGCTCAAATGATGAACTTTTTGAGAAACAAAGTAAAGGCCTGAGTAAAAGATTTAAGGAACAAGGATTTTAACTTCAAATACAAAGCATGTATACTGGCGAGCAAAGAGGACAAATCATTCCCAGGTACTTAATAATTAAAGATCTCAACCAGAGTCCTCAGACAAGGTACTCTTCATCCACTCGTTTAAATCTAGATGGCTCAAGGTCAGAGTAATTCTGTCTCGACATTAGGTTTTACAACTGGATCCGTTCTTATTAGAATAGCTACCACCCAAACTGACTATAACCTATAGACGATCCCAAAACTTTTGTTGAATTGCTGAAAAATGTAATACTAGTACACCAATGTAATGAGTCTCTGCTCAAGGTTATGGGTATTGATCACATCATCCTGAGTGCCAGAGGTGGGGACCTTAAGAAACATCTTGCCCAAATTGAGGCAAGATGGATCTTTAGGTTGGACATACTAGCACCCAAAAGCCTCAATGAACAAATTTCTTATAGTTCATCTTTATGATTTTACTAATTTCCTTGTTTTTATTTTTTTGTCTTATTTTTTAGCCTCATCTATGTCATCAAGCATTCAAACAAGCATCTCTATGCCATCCATACCCAGTACACCTTGATTTTGGTCTCTTTTGTATATATGTTTACTCTTGGCAACCTCACCTTATCACTTGTTCGTACATGTGTTCACTGCACTTCATCACTTTATTAGTGTACTTATATGTTTATATATATACTAGCTATTGAACCCGTTCTACGCCCGGGTGGCGAGCATTTATATTGGTATATGGTCTCCATCCTGGTATGTGCCGCTCCATCCTGTGTCCCCATCCTGTCCTGTGCTGCTCCATCCTGCGCCCCCATTCTGCCATGTGCTGCTCCCATCCGGCGCTCCCGTTCTGTCATGTCCTGCTCCCATCCTGCGCCCCCGTTCTGTCATGTGCTGCTCCCATCCTGCGCCTCCATTCTGTCATTTGCTGCTTCCATCCTGTCATGTGCTGCTCCCATCCTGCGCCCCCGTTATGTCATGTGCTGCTCCCATCCTGCGCCCCCGTTCTGTCATGTGCTGCTCCCATCCTGCGCCCCGTTCTGTCATGTGCTGCTCCCATCCTGCGCCCCTGTTCTGTCATGTGCTGCTCCCATCCTGCGCCCCCATTCTGTCATGTGCTGCTCCCATCCTGCGCCTCCATTCTGTCATTTGCTGCTCCCATCCTGTCATGTGCTGCTCCCATCCTGCGCCTCCGTTCTGTCATGTGCTGCTCCCATCCTGCGACCCCGTTCTGTCATATTCTGCTCCCATCCTGCGCCCCCGTTCTGTCATGTGCTGCTCCCATCCTGCGCCCCCGTTCTGTCATGTGCTGCTCCCATCCTGCGCCCCCGTTCTGTCATTTGCTGCTCCCATCCTGTCATGTGCTGCTCCCATCCTGCACCCCTGGTCTGTCATGTGCTGCTGCCGTCCTGCACCCCCGTTCTGTCATGTGCTGCTCCCATCCTGCGGCACCATTCTTTAATTTGCTGCTCCCATCCATATGCCCCATATGCTGCTCCATAAGATGCTCCATAGTATATGCCCCGTATCAGGTGGCGTAAGTAACAAATAGCTGTGGCATGAAGTGCCACGGCCTCATGCCACAGCAATTTGTTACTTGCGCCACCTGATTCCTTTCCGCCGCCATTTTCTTGGTCCTCCTGCTGGCGGAATCGGCGCCTGCGCAATCCACGCTTTCCAGCGCCACTTTCTTGAAGACACACCTGCAGTGTGTCTTCAAGAAAATGGCGCCGGCATTGTGTCTTCAAGAAAATGGCGCCTAAAAGCAGGGACTGCGCAGGCGCCGATTCCGGCAGCAGGACCAAGAAAATGGCGGCGGAAAGGAATCAGGTGGCGTAAATAACAAATTGCTGTGGCATGAAGTGAATATACTTACCCTCCTGGCGGTCCCTGACTCTCCGGTGGAGATCGCGGTATGCGTTCAGTGCTTACGCATACCGCGATCTCCTGGGAGCGTCACTCTGTTGGGGCCAGACTGCGCCGGCGCTTGCGCCTGTGCAGTCTATAAAGGCTTCGGACAGAGTGATGCTCCCAGCGTTATATTATATATATATATATATATATATATATACACATACACTAAATGGAGGCCCGATGCTATCGCATTGGGAGGACAGTAATGTCACGATGGGGTAGGCTTTGCAGCGTTGACAATCTCTCCCTCCATGTGCTCACCCACCTATCCACTCTCTCTTTCCCCATCTACTGACTTCTCCTGTCTGTACTCTCTTCTTTGACCTGTCTTCCCCATGTGCTATTCCCCTTGTCTGCTGTCTCTCTCCTTCCAGTACTGTGTTCTCCCCTCATGTACTGTCCCATTTGAGCTATCTTCCCCGTGCTCTGAATCTCTTACCCCTGTGCACTTTGATCGCAGAGGATATATTTTGTGAGGTAAAATATTGTTTAAAGACAGTCAGTGAAATATTTTACCTGATAAAAGAAATCCTCTGTGATCCCCTGCTGTAATGTCAGTATTGTCTTTTGCTTCCTCCCCTGCCCAAGAGATGTGGTATGCTCTGTACACGGTCAGACACAGACAATTTTTAAAATTAACTTTCATTCATGGGAAACCCCTTTAATGTGACCAGCTTCCTCTGCATGTAGACACGTCGCTCATCTGCCGCCGGTATCAGCCGAATGATTCACTGTGCCTGCGGCAGAATTTGCACAGGCACAGTAAATCAGACCACCATGATCTTTGTGCAGACAGATAGTGGCGGTCACATTAAAACTGCGAATGCGCTCCTCCTGGACAAAGATGGTGGTGGTCAGTGAATCACTCGGCTGAGGCGTTTTTGCGACGGTGTTCCGCTGGTGGTACTGCGCAAGAGGCTGCTTACTGCGTATATACAGTGTGTGTGTGTGTGTGTGGTGCGTATGGCATATACAGTGTGTGTGTGTGTGTGGTGCGACGGTGTTCCGCTGGTGGTACCGCGCAAGAGGCTGGTACCACCAGCAGTTTCCATATTGAGACACCCATCACTTGGGTGTCCCAATATGGAGGTCTGTGAACTTCCACCGCTTGGAATTCTGGGATCTGGACACATCTGGATGGAACAGTATGTGAAGACATTACAAGGTAAGTATATTTTAAGATATGGTATATCTATATTCTATTTTTGTACTTGCCTGATTGGTATGAATATATGATTATATATCTTATTATCTTATTGTCATGCACTAGTCACTTAATCTATGTTATTTATTTTTATTATTATGTTTTAGCATATATTGATGGCATTGACTTTTTCTGTTATCTGTTTAGTTCCTTCTTTTAATCACTGATATAGATGGCATTGCTTTTCATTAATATATTGGTTTTCCTTTGGCTAGTATAGCAATTGTCCCTGAGTTGCATTTCCACCTCAGCATGTTTTTATTATTCCTTTATGGGACATTATTCCTTCTCCTGCCCAGT
Organism: Ranitomeya imitator; assembly: GCF_032444005.1. Classification (NCBI taxonomy): domain Eukaryota; kingdom Metazoa; phylum Chordata; class Amphibia; order Anura; family Dendrobatidae; genus Ranitomeya; species Ranitomeya imitator. The sequence goes on along the minus strand of NC_091290.1, from coordinate 72,995,330 downwards.
ATCGTAATTGATTTTTTGCTTATGCTTTAATATATTGCGCAGTCTTTTGTATAATATTGTTTTTAGATTTAGCCCCCAACGTGATCCGTCACTTCTTCTCTATGGTATTCCCTTCCTGGTCTGTGTGTTCCACCTTGGAGCACACAAACGCGGTACGTAATTTCCGGTTCCAGGGGTGTTCGGGACTGTGTACGTTCCAGCATGGAGCTCTTTTTAACATCCTCCAGCTATATTTTTTCTCTCATTTCTCCTGTGCACTCCACGCTGGGTCGCATCGGCGCGGCACGTCACTTCTACTTCTGGGGGTGTCTGCTGCGGCGTGCGTTCCACGGTGGTGCACATAAACTTTTTAATAATTTATTTTGCCGTCATTTGTGGCTTTAATGCTTTCTGACATCTATCTACTGCCTTTTAATAGATTATCCATGCTATACCCATATATGTCCTCTGTTCTGCTGCCAATATGCCAGTACTAATGCCACTTCACCTGGTTTTTAGGAACCATTAGTTTTGATTGGTCTGTGTGACATATAAATAATTCCCCCTTTCACTGTCCCTTCATAGTCCTTGAGAAAGCCACTAGGCGAAACGTACGTTGGAGTCACAGGAGCCACGGAATATTGACTACTGGTGTATACTAACTTACTATATCCCATTTTTCTTTTTATGCACTTTCTTTCCAGATATGCATGTCTGCTATACCTGTTTACTTAACTGACTTTTTTTTTTATTTTGGCTTGGACACACACTAGGAGCAATACCCATAATCTGTTTTAGATTTTAAGGACTTGTTCACATTTAAGGACTTGTTCACTTTTGCCTCATTTTTCCACAAGTTTTTTTCTAATATGCATACCGTATATACTCGTGTATAAGCTGACCCGATTTTAAGCCGAGGTACCTAATTTTGCCTCGAAAAACTGGGAAAACGTATTCACTCGAGTATAAGTCAGGTATGCATTGTCCCCTAATCCCTATTCTGGTATGCATGGTTCCTCGTCCCCGTCCTTGTATGCATGGCTCCTTATCCCCATCCTTGTATGCATGGCTCCTTATTCCCATCCTTGTATGCATGGCTCCTTATCCCCATCCTTGTATGCATGGCTCCTTATTCCCATCCTTGTATGCATGGCTCCTTATCCCCATCCTTGTATGCATGGCTCCTTATTCCCATCCTTGTATGCATGGCTCCTTATCCCCATCCTTGTATGCGTTGGTCTTTATTCCCATCCATGTCTTCTTGGCTCCTTAATCCCATCCTTGTCTGCATGGCTCATTATTCCCATCCTTGTTTGCATGGCTTCTTATCCCAATCCTTGTTTGCATGGCTTCCTATTCCCATCTTTGTATGCATGGCTCCTAATCCCCATCCTTATATGCATGACTCCTTATTCCCATCCTTGTATGCATGGCTTCTTATTCCCATCCTTGTCTGCTTGGTTCCTCCTCCCTATACTTGTATGTATGGCCCCCATCAGAAAAGCATAAAAAAAAAACATCCTACTTCCCTACCCTGTGCACTCTCACAGAATCTCGTCCTTTGGTTTTCACCTCACCTATATGTTTTACATTTTATTATCATGATTCAATAAAATTATGTATTTTATATACATTCTGGTTTATCTGGTTTATTCCCATGACGGTGGTATTAAACTCACAAAAGCTGCCTTGACTATTGCAGGTGATTATTTTTTATTTATTTTTTTTAAATAATCTTGGTTTCAAGAGACCTAGCAATGACAAAATGTGTAAGGCACGCAGATGCCAAGTATATAGTGCAGGTGTGACTACGCCTGTTGCTGGAGCACAAGAAACACATCCATCCACAAGACATAGGTTCCTGTTCCACTTTGCATAGAGGTACAGCACACCACCTCTAAAGCCAGAGTAGTGCAAACAGGTGGTCGGTTGGATAGCAGATAATGATTCCATCAGGTTTGGAATCACTACCCACTCTTAATCACTGTGCAGTGTCCCCAGCCTACAGTCCGGATCACTTAGTCCTCACCCTGATCCTCCTTCCTCCCACCATGTTGAGTCCCATGAGACTAGTGATCCCACACTAGGACAGTCCAGGGAGCTCTTTACAACAACATTTCTTGATTGTGGCCTCTCAACCTGCATGCTCCAAGAGGTACAGGAGGACATGCTGGGTAGTGATGCACAAAACTTAGAGCAGCAACAGCCAAAATAAAATGATGGTGGGGAACAGCAAATTTAGTTTAAGGAGGAAGATGATGATGATGAGACACCGTTGTCTCGTTGTTGTTAAGTCACAAAGTCAAGAGGACCAGGAAGCGGGGGTGGGAAATGAGTTGGTGGATGACAGTCTCCGAACCAATTTGTGAAGCTGCCATGCAGGGGGAGGCCAGGAGTGCTGATAGGGAGAAGGTGAGAAACTTCCACAGAGCACAGACACTCCTGAATTTCCCCGTCAAAGAGTTAGGTGTTCCCCAGTCTGGGAACTTTCTAAAAAGAGTTCGGAGACAAACAAAATGTCCATTTGCAACATGTACCATGCCAAGATCAGCAGGGTCCTGACCACTAAGAACCTAACCACCACCAGCGCAATCAGGCACATGTCAACTAAGCACCTGACTTGGGCTGAATGCCTAAGTTCACGATTGGTGCCATTGGGTCACACCACTGCAGTCTAGTCCAGGTTATGCTAAATAGTAAGGATATATATTGTCCTAACAGAGGTAAATGTGTATTTACTGAGCAAGACGGGTTAACATTGCCCTAACAAGAAAAATTGTGCATTCACTAACCTATATCTTTGGCCCATTGGGCTATTAACACATACAAGTTATGAGTATTTAAAGGGAACCTGTCACCCCCAAAATCGATGGTGAGGTAAGCTCACCGTCATCAGGGGCTTATCTACAACATTCTGTAATGCTGTAGATAAGCCCCCGATGTAACCTGAAAGAGGAGAAAAAGAGGTTAGATTATACTCACCAAGGGGCCATCCCGCTGCGGTCTGGTCAAATGGGTGTCTCAGGTCCGCTCCGGCACCTCCCATCTTCATTCCATGACGTCCTCTTCTGGTCTTCACGCCGCAGCTCTGGCACAGGCGTACTTTTTCTGCCCTGTTGAGGGCAGAGCAAAGTACTGCAGTGTGCAGGCGCCGGAAAGGTCAGAGAGGCTCGGTCAGAGTACTGCAGTGCACAGGCGCTGAAAAGGTCAGAGAGGCTCGGCGCCTGCGTACTGCAGTTGAATCTATGACTTTTTGACTCCAGGCCAGAATGGGAAGCTCTAGACCCGGTTTCAGGGGAGCTTCCCTATATATATTCTGGCTGGAGGAGGAGTTAGTCAGTGAGCCAGAGAGTAGTTAGTCTGTGGAGAGTGTGAGGGGAGAAGGAGCAACTTAGAAGTGAGGAGCTGAAGGGGAGCTGCGACTGAGCTCCCTCCATGCTGAAAAGCAGGAACCGCACACTGGGAGTGTGAGGCTATGTGGGACTGTATAAACGAAAAGAAAGCGGCAGCACTCACCGGTCTTCTTGCAGGTTATTAATTGGTGAGAAAAATCTTCACGGCACGGGGGTGTGTGGTTACAAAGACAAGTGGGGGCTGAACGACGGCCGTTTCGCACCTCCCAGGTGCTTCAACGGGTTCCGTTGAAGCACCTGGGAGGTGCGAAACGGCCGTCGTTCAGCCCCCACATGTCTTTGTAACCACACACCCCCGTGCCGTGAAGATTTTTCTCACCAATAAATAACCTGCAAGAAGACCGGTGAGTGCTGCCGCTTTCTTATCGTTTATACCCCACATGGCATGTTTTCAGGCTATTAGCACCCGAGGTCTGCGATCCAGAGTAGGTGATCTGACCAGGAAGTGACCACAGTGGGTGGTCGGTGGTGCGGGTTGATGTTTTCTTTTACGATTTATGTGGGACTGTATGCCACACAGCAGAAACCGGAAGGCAGGAGACTTCAAGTTTCATGTCCACAAATACACCCGAAGGCACAGCAACATATAGGGCCCAGAGTCGCTGCAAGTAGGGACACCTGTAAAAAGTCTTGCATTGCCTGCCATGCAGGTAATGTCCTACTTTTAGGACAGAGAGAGAGAGTACCTTGTGAGAAGCCTCAGGCAGCAAGGGACACACACTTCAGCGCAGTAAGGAAGGATTCCAACCCCACCTGGATAAGGGGACTTCAAATCACTTCCGGATCCCAATATAACCTATAACCTGTGTCTTGGACTGTGAATGCATCAGTAAAAGGTAAAGAGACTGTAAATCCTGTGTCTTTCTGCACCCTAACACCCATCATCCTTTACCAACTGAATAGGGGGCCCTGGGGACTAAGCTTCACTTGTGGGAAGCCTTTCCTTCTCTGCTGCAATTCCATCAGCCCCCATTGGACCCCTCTTCTAAGCAGCATCGGTCATCCCTGACTCAATACCACAGGTGGAATCACAAACATTCTTTATTTCTCACAAAACATCCCCTTTAAAGACTTTCCCTTTATCATAGACGCCCAGGTCCAAGGACCAGGTAACCTCCACCGTTACTACTTTACTCTAATGACCACCGGAGCCAGCCTGAGTACCCTAAGATCCTAGCGGGCGCTCCAAATATTTCTCAGGTACAGTGCAAAGCTCAGAAGGGAAGGAGCACCATATTATAGTGTTGATTTTACTATTATGGTTTGCGGGTGCCATGAAAGACTGGGAGAGCCCCGGAGGTTCCAGAACAGCAGAACCCCCCATAGGTGACCACCTCTCAATGAATTCTTCTAGGGGTGTAGTGATCAAATTGACACGAGTCTGTTAAAGTATTTTATACCATTGTGCAGTGAAGAAAAAATTATTACATTTTTACAAACAAAATTTTGTTTTAGCCCCAGATTTTACATTTTCAAACAAGTAGTGGGTAAAAATGGAACCATAGGTTGTCCCACAATTTCTACTGAACGTGGCAATACCCCATATGTGGCTGTACAGTACTGCTTAGCCATACGGAGAAACTTGGGAGAGACGGAGCGCTATTTGCCTCCTGGATCCCAGATTTTGCTAGAATATTTTGTAGACTCCATATACGGAGCCCCTAAGTAGCCAGAAAGGCTACGCTGATATTCATAGCCTAGAGAGGGCCCCCCCGGCAACAAATACCAGTCTGCAGCCGCCCCAGAAATGGCGCATCTGTTAGAAGTGCCAATTCCGGCACTTAGCCCCTCTCTTCCCACTCCCCTGTAGCCGTGGGATATGGGGTAATAAGGGGTTAATGTCACCTTGCTATTGTAAGGTGACATTAAGCCGGGTTAATAACGGAGAGGCGTCAATAAAGGGTTAATAAAACACACACATTAGGAAAAAAGTATTTTAATATTCTTCATTTAACCATACTTACCATACTTCAGCGCCTGCAAAAAATGTAAAATAATAAACCGCATACTACCTGTCCACCGTAGTCCAATTAATAACGAGTGTCCCATGACGATCTCCCCTATAGAACAGTGACATCGGGTGATGTCACTGCTCTATAGAACCCTCAGTGACACACTAACAGGAGACAATGGCTCCTGCAGTGCATCACTGAGGTTACCATAGTTCAAAGTCTCACTTTCCGGAAATTGCTGCGTGGGAAAATTTCTCACACAGCAATGCCAAAAGTGAGACTAGGGACTATTTTTCTTTACAGCGGCGGAGGAATAAAGTGCGGAAGGATACCTTCCTCCCGTCATTGTGTTCCTGGAGCCCCTGGAGGGCGGTTGCATCAGCTGATGCTGCCATTCTCCACGGGAGATCATCGTGGGACCCTCGTGGATTTCTGCGGATCATGAAGTATATTGGTTGTTTGTTATTTTCAGATGTTTTTTACAGATGACACTGGCTTCAGGGAACAAAGTGACAAGTGATGGTGAGTATGTACTCTATGTTTAGTGCACTGTATGTCTGTATGTATATATTGTATGTAATGTATGAATGTACTGAATGTATGTATGTAGTATGTATGTATGTATGTAGTATGTATGTAGTATGTACTATATGTATGTAGTATGTAGTATGTATGTAATATGTATGCAGTATGTATGTAGTATGAATGTAGTATGTATGTAGTATGTATGTAGTACGTATGTAGTATGTAGGTATGTATTATGTATGTTTTTTTTTTCATTCAACACATTAGCCGGATGAAGGGACTACTACTGTCCCATCATTGGCTAATGTGTCAATCACTGTCACTGTAGTAGGCATCGTCCGATGGGACCTGTAGTCCCATCGGACGATGCCTGCACACACGCACAGAGCCCCGGCACGCTGCACAGAGCCCCGGCACGCTGCACAGAGCCCCGACATGCTGCACAGAGCCCTGGCATGCCGCACAGAGCCCTGGCACACACGCACAGAACACCGGCATACACGCACAGAGCCCCGGCATACACGCACAGAGCCCCGGCACGCCCACACAGAGCTCCGACACGCTGCACAGAGCCCCGGCACGCCACACAGAGCACCGGCAGGCCCGCACAGATCACCGGCAGGCATGCACAGACCCCCCCATGGTCACGCACAGACCCCGTCCGCACACACGCAGCCTCCGTCCACGTACCACTTACACTCCATTATAGTGCACTATGGGAACTTCCAGTTCCGGTATCCGATATCGCAAAAGTATCAGAACTCGGTATCGAACTTCCGATACAGCGAATATAGGGCCGATACCCGATATTTGCAGTATCGGAATGCTCAACACTAGTGGCAATGCATTCAGTTGGACACATGGACAGGGTCAGTCTTGTATTGGGTAATGCTATGTGTGGTAACATCTGTACCATACAGTTTCAATGTGAGGAGAAATTCTCTTTAGGGAAAAATTGGAGATAGTGTAGTGCAATTTGAGCATAGCATTAGTAATTAAATAAAAAGTGTAAATCAAGGGAGAGAAATATAAGATAAAACCACATGACATGGTTGTGGAACGTAGGGCACAACTCCATTTAACGCATGAGAGAGAAACAAAAACGAGGTGCGGCCTAGTTAGCTGCAGGCATCTATTCCAAGGAGAGTTCCAGAAGAAATCAAAGAAAACAAACCATGTAATCTGCACTCCCATATCGCTAAAATGGAAAGTAGCAAACTCACCAAAAATTAAAAAATATTTATGAAAAACAATGTCACAACACTTTTCACCTGTGTCCTGCCTTCATCAGGTGCATGAGAATTGTAACAATGCAGCAGACTTATATAGACACATCCATGATTGAGTGGGCACATCTAAAATGCATTGCGATACTGTTCTTAATAAATACTTTTTAATTTTTGGTGAGTTTCCTACTCTTCCTTATTATCCATATGGATATCACGTAGTTTTATTATCTATGATAATGTAGGTTCTATGGTTTACATCCTGAAGATAAGGTTGAAGTCTATCTAATATATAATTGCCTAGAATACTACTTCCTGCAATTTGTGCCAACTTCCTGTCCGGAGCTAATGTCCGGAGATAATGTCCGGAGCTAATGTCCGGAGATAAGTGACGTCAACAGTGTCCAGTGTCTGATTGGTTGCCGCCTGCTGCGAGCGACCAATCAGAAACGTGCCGTACTGTGACACACTCCGCCCGCCATTTTGGTGTGATTTTTGAATTTTTGCCTCACAGCAAGTTTCTACTGCGTGGAGGCGGGCCCAGTGACGTTGCTCTTCAAGCTCCTGCCGAATTTCGTCAAAAAAATGATAATACCATTTACCAAAACTATATATATTTAGTTGTGAAGTGGTTCAGTGACATTTTCACACCAATTTTGAACTTTTGTTTGGTGTTTTCTCCATATACTGCCTATTATTTTTGTTCTTTCTTACTATTATTTATTAATTGTATTATTCTTACATTTGAATAAATAAAGTATATATGGATTCTAGACTCCCGATTAGGGTTGAGCGAAACGGGTCGTTCATTTTCAAAAGTCGCCGACTTTTGGCAAAGTCGGGTTTCATGAAACCCGATCCGACCCCTGTGCGGGGTCGGCCATGCGGTACGCGACTTTCGCGCCAAAGTCGCGTTTCAATGACGCGGAAAGCGCCATTTCTCAGCCAATGAAGGTAAACGCAGAGTGTGGGCAGCGTGATGACATAGGTCCTGGTCCCCACCATCTTAGAGAAGGGCATTGCAGTGATTGGCTTGCTGTCCGCAGCGTCACAGGGGCTATAAAGGGGCGTTCCCGCCGACCGCCATGTTACTGCTGCTGATCTGAGCTTAGGGAGAGGTTGCTGCCGCTTCGTCAGAAGCAGGGATAGCGTTAGGCAGGGTCCATTAACCACCAAACCGCTTGTGCTGTAGCGATTTCCACTGCCCAACACCACCTTCGGTGTGCAGGGATAGTGGAAGCTACATTTTTTTTTTTTCCTCAGCGCTGTAGCTCATTGGGCTGCCCTTGAAGGCTCCCTGATAGCTGCATTGCTGTGTGTACGCCGCTGTGCAAACCAACTGCTTTTTTCAAAGCACAAATCCTCTTGTTCCTTCCTTTCTGCACAGCTATCTTGTTTGTTTGTCCCCACTTTTTATTTAATTTGTGCATCAGTCCACTCCTTATTGCTGCCTGCCATACCTGGCTGAGATTACTGCAGGGAGATAGTAATTGAAGGACAGTTTTTTTTTTGTTTTTGTTTTTTTGTGGGAGATTAAGATTGGCATTTCTGCTAGAGTGCCATCCCTGTCTGTGTCATCTCTCACTCAGTGGGCCATAGAGAGCCTATTTATTTTTTTGCTTGATTTGGGTTCTAAAATCTACCTGAAAAAATCAATAAATCAATCAGTGGGAGATTAATATTGGCCTTTGGGCTTGTGTGCCAGTCCTAAGCGTGCCATCTCTCTCTCTCAGATAGTGGGCCATAGAAAGCCTATTTATTATTTTTTTTATTGGGTTTATCAATTTTCCCTTGAAAAAAAAAAAAAGTGGGAGATTAATATTGGCCTCTGGGCTTGTGTGCCAGTCCTGAGCGTGCCATCTCTCTCACAAATAGTGGGCCATAGAAAGCCTATTTATTTTTTGGGTTGATTTGGGTTCTAAATTCTACCTGAAAAAATCAATAAATCAATCAGTGGGAGATTAATATTGGCCTTTGGGCTTGTGTGCCAGTCCTAAGCGTGCCATCTCTCTCTCTCAGATAGTGGGCCATAGAAAGCCTATTTATTATTTTTTTTATTGGGTTTATAAATTTTCCCTGGAAAAAAAAAAAAAAGTGGGAGATTAATATTGGCCTCTGGGCTTGTGTGCCAGTCCTGAGCGTGCCATCTCTCTCACAAATAGTGGGCCATAGAAAGCCTATTTATTTTTTGGGTTGATTTGGGTTCTAAATTCTACCTGAAAAAATCAATAAATCAATCAGTGGGAGATAAATATTGGCCTCTGGGCTTGTGTGCCACTCCTGACTCCTGTGTGCGTCATCTCTCACTCAGTGGGCCCTAGAAAGCCTATTTTTTGTTTTATTTGTTTTCTAAATTCTCCCTGAAACAATCATTTTATTTTATTTGGTTTCTAAATTATTCCTGAAAAAATCATTTTTTTTGTATTTTTTTTTCTAAAGTCTCCCTGAAAAAAAAAAAAAAAATCAAATCAGTGGGAGATTAATATTGCCCTTTCTGCTTGTGTGCCAGTGTTGACTCCTGGGTGTGCCATCTCTCTCTCTCCAATTGTGGGCCATAGAAAGCCTATTAATTTTTTTGCTTGATTTGGGTTCCAAAATCTACCTGAAAAAATCACTAAATCAATCAGTGGGAGATAAATATTGGCCTCTGGGCTTGTGTGCCACTCCTGACTCCTGTGTGCGTCCTCTCTCACTCAGTGGGCCCTACAAAGCCTATTTTTTTTTTATTTGTTTTCTAAATTCTACCTGAAAAAATCATTTTATTTTATTTGGTTTCTAAATTATTCCTGAAAAAAATCATTTTTTTTGTATTTTTTTTTCTAAAGTCTCCCTGAAACAAAAAAAAAAAAATCAAATCAGTGGGAGATTAATATTGCCCTTTCTGCTTGTGTGCCAGTGTTGACTCCTGGGTGTGCCATCTCTCTCTCTCCAATTGTGGGCCATAGAAAGCCTATTAATTTTTTTGCTTGATTTGGGTTCCAAAATCTACCTGAAAAAATCACTAAATCAATCAGTGGGAGATAAATATTGGCCTCTGGGCTTGTGTGCCACTCCTGACTCCTGTGTGCGTCCTCTCTCACTCAGTGGGCCATAGAAAGCCTATTTTTTTTTAATTTGTTTTCTAAATTCTCCCTGAAACAATCATTTCATTTTATTTGGTTTATAAATTCTTCCTTAAAAAATCATTTTTTTTAATTATTTTTTTTTTTCTAAAGTCTCCCTGTTAAAAAAAAAAAAACAAATCAGTGGGAGATTAATATTTACATTTGCGCTTCAGTGACAGTCCTGCGTGTGTGTCATCTCTCTCATTTGTTGCCACCAACAACAGAGTGTGTAACATTGTGCCTGATTTTCGTTGTGGTCTCACCCACCTGTAAAGGGGTAGCTAAATCATACTAAGTTATAGCTCACCGTGTAAGTTGTGTGACAGCAACAAATACCGTTAGTTTGGTAACGTTTTTAAAAAAATGAGGAAGTCTGGTGGAAGAGGTCGTGGCCGGGGGCGTTCATTGTCAGCTGGTAATGAGGGTAGTGGTAGTGGTGGAGCATCAGGTGGTCGTGGGAAAAAAAATATTGCTCCTAAGTCTGGAGCTGTGGAGCCAGGTTCGTCGTCTGGCTACACAAGGCCTCGAACGCTCCCTTTTCTGGGAGTAGGAAAACCGCTTTTAAAGTCGGAGCAGCAAGAGCAAGTTTTGGCTTATCTTGCTGACTCAGCCTCTAGCTCTTTTGCCTCCTCTCGTGAAACTGGTAAAAGTAAAAGCAGCGCGTCGTTAGTGGATGTTCACGGTCAGGGACAAGTCGCTTCCTTGTCCTCTTCAGCAAAAACAACAACAGAGAAGAATGCAGCAGGCGACACAACGGGTTACTCCATGGAGCTCTTTACACATACCGTCCCTGGCTTAGAAAGTGAAGCAGTTAACAGTCCATGCCCATTACAAGTTGAATCTGACATGGAGTGCACTGATGCACAGCCACAGCCAGACTACGATGCTGGTCCTTTGACTCAGACCACAACATTGCCCTCGCAGGGTGCTGATCAAGAATCAGACCCTGATGAGACTATGTTGCCCCATCACGAACGCTATACCACCGACCGACACGGTGACACAGACGAAGTTGCACACGAGCTACAAGAAGAGGTAATAGATGACCCAGTTCTTGACCCCGATTGGCAGCCATTGGGGGAACAGGGTGCAGGCTGCAGCAGTTCTGAAGCGGAGGAGGAGGGGCCGCAGCAGGCATCAACATCGCAACAGGTTCCATCTGCCGGGCCCGTATCTTGCCCAAAACGCGTGGCAAAGTCAAAACCTGTTGGAGGACAGCGTGGCCATCCGGTTAAAGCTCAGTCTGCAATGCCTGAAAAGGTATCCGATGCTAGAAAGAGTGCAGTCTGGCATTTTTTTAAACAACATCCAATTGATCAGCGCAAAGTCATCTGTCAAAAATGTTCAACTACCTTAAGCAGAGGGCAGAATCTGAAAAGTCTCAATACAAGTTGCATGCATAGACATTTAACCACCATGCATTTGCAAGCTTGGACTAACTACCAAACGTCCCTTAAGGTTGTAGCACCCTCGGCCAATGAAGCTAGTCATCAACGCAACATCCCTTCCTACAGTGTAGGGCCACCATTTTCTGCACCACCTGCAGTATCTGTGCAGGTTTCTTTGCCAGGCCAAAGCAGTCAGGGTCAGGGAATCACCAGTTTCGTAGTAGGAAACACTGCATCTAGGGCACCGGCGGCAACAATACCATCTCCCACCGTCTCTCAGTCTGCCATGTCCACCGGCACCCCCGCTAGTTCCATGATCTCCAGCTCTCCAGTCCAGCTCACCCTACATGAGACTATGGTTAGAAAAAGGAAGTACTTAGCCTCGCATCCGCGTACACAGGGTTTGAACGCCCACATAGCTAGACTAATCTCGTTAGAGATGATGCCCTACCGGTTAGTTGAAAGCAAAGCTTTCAAAGCCCTGATGGACTACACTGTACCACGCTACGAGCTACCCAGTCGACACTTTTTTTCCAGAAAAGCCATCCCAGCCCTCCACCAGCATGTTAAAGAGCGCATCGTCCATGCACTCAGGCAATGTGTGAGCACAAAGGTGCACCTGACAACAGATGCATGGACCAGTAGGCATGGCCAGGGACGTTACGTGTCCATCACGGCACACTGGGTAAATGTGGTGGATGCAGGGTCCACAGGGGACAGCAAGTTTGGGACAGTTCTGCCTAGCCCACGGTCTAGGAAACAGTTGGCTGTAGCCGTTCGCACCCCCTCCTCCTCGTCCTCCTGCAGAAGCGAGACCTTGTCCACAGACCGCAGTCGCACAACCACTCCATCCGCAGCTGCCACTGTTGCACACCAGGTCTCCCATTATGGGGCAGCTACTGGCAAACGTCAGCAGGCTGTATTGGCTATGAAGTGTTTGGGCGACAACAGACACACCGCTGAAGTTCTGTCCAAGTTCTTGCAGAAAGAAACGCAGTCGTGGCTGGGCACTGTAGATCTTGAGGCAGGCAAGGTAGTGAGTGATAACGGAAGGAATTTCATGGCTGCCATCTCCCTTTCCCAACTGAAACACATTCCTTGCCTGGCTCACACCTTAAACCTGGTGGTGCAGTGCTTCCTGAAAAGTTATCCGGGGTTATCCGACCTGCTCCTCAAAGTGCGTGGACTTTGCTCACATATCCGCCGTTCGCCCGTACACTCCAGCCGTATGCAGACCTATCAGCGTTCTTTGAACCTTCCCCAGCATCGCCTAATCATAGACGTTGCAACAAGGTGGAACTCAACACTGCACATGCTTCAGAGACTGTGTGAACAGAGGCGGGCTGTTATGTTTTTGTGGGAGGATACACATACACGGGCAGGCAGTAGGATGGCAGACATGGAGTTGTCAGGTGTGCAGTGGTCGAAGATTCAAGACATGTGTCAAGTCCTTCAGTGTTTTGAGGAATGCACACGGCTGGTTAGTGCAGACAACGCCATAATAAGCATGAGCATCCCCCTAATGCGTCTGCTGATGCAAAGTTTGACGCACATAAAGGATCAGGCGTCTGCAGCTGAGGAAGAGGAAAGCCTTGATGACAGTCAGCCATTGTCTGGCCAGGGCAGTGTACAGGACGAGGTAGCGGGCGAACAGGAGGAGGAGGACGAGGAGGATGATGGGGATGATTATATTTTTAATGAGGAAGCTTTTCCGGGGCCAGTGGAAATTGTTGGCGCGGCAAGGCCGGGTTCTGGTTTTTGGAGGGACACAAGTGACGTGGATTTGCCTGAAACTGCCCCTCAACCAAGCACAACCACAGATTTGAGAACTGGAACTTTGGGCCACATGGCGGATTATGCCTTACGTATCCTCAAAAGGGACACACGCATAACAAAAATGATGAACGATGACGATTACTGGTTGGCCTGCCTCCTTGATCCTCGCTATAAAGGCAAATTGCAAAATATAATGCCACATGAGAACTTGGAACTAATATTAGCAACCAAACAATCAACTCTTATTGACCGTTTGCTTCTGGCATTCCCTGCACACAGCGCCCGTGATCGTTCTAACACGAGCTGCAGGGGCCAGCAGACCAGAGGTGTTAGAGGGGCAGAAATCAGAAGTGGCGTTGGCCAGAGGGGTTTTCTGACCAGGTTGTGGAGTGATTTTGCTATGACCGCAGACAGGACAGGTACTGCAGCATCAATTCAAAGTGACAGGAGACAACATTTGTCCAGTATGGTTACAAACTATTTTTCATCCCTTATCGACGTTCTCCCTCAACCGTCATTCCCATTTGATTACTGGGCATCAAAATTAGACACCTGGCCAGAATTGGCAGAATATGCATTGCAGGAGCTTGCTTGCCCGGCAGCTAGTGTCCTATCAGAAAGAGTATTCAGTGCTGCAGGTTCAATACTAACAGAAAAAAGGACTCGTCTGGCTACCCAAAATGTAGATGATCTAACCTTCATTAAAATGAACCACAACTGGATTTCGAAATCTTTTGCCCCACCTTGCCCGGCTGACACCTAGCTTTCCTATGTAAAGGTCTTGCCTGTGGACTATTCTGAACGACTTTTCCAATCTCGTAATTTGCAGCACCTGATTGTCCAGCATCCGACATGTTAACACCTCCCTAAATGGCCAAAGTCCCCACACGGGGCCGTGGTATCGCCACTTGGCGCCAGCACCCGTGAGAGTACTGTTTGTCTGAAGAGGTGGGTGTGCCCGCTTTTGGTCGACGGCACTGCCACTAGGTCCCTCATAGTACAATAAAGTGTCTGGCGGTGGTGGTGCGCACCCAAAGTCAGACACACCGTTGTAATATGAGGGGCCATGGGCCTGTACCGCCGGCCACAAGACAGTCCCCCCCCCAGGTCAAACAGTACTCTACCACTTGCAAAATTTTCTCTCACAGCTCCACCAATGTTTAGTCTATGCGCTGACATCCTTCAATGCCTGGCACTGTCAATACCATTGTATTGACATTTTTCTTATGTTAGGCCTTCGAAGCCTGTCTGCGGTCACTCCTTCCACTAGGCCTCCACTGACCTGTCTACTGCTGCCCATGTTCCCCTGGAACCAATTTTAAATTGCCTACAGCCAGCCCAATTTATTATGTTAGGGCTTCGAAGCCTGTCTGCGGTCCCTCCTTCCACTAGGCCTCCACTGACCTGTCTACTGCCGCCCGTGTTCCCCTGGAACCAATTTTAAATTGCCTACAGCCCAATTTTTGTTATGTTAGGCCTTCGAAGCCTGTCTGCGGCCCGTTCTTTCCACTACTACTACACTGACCTGGCTACTGCCGCCCGTGTTCCCCTGGAACCAATTTTAAAGGGAACCTGTCACCTGAATTTGGTGGGACTGGTTTTGGGTCATATGGGCGGAGTTTTCGGGTGTTTGATTCACCCTTTCCTTACCCGCTGGCTGCATGCTGGCTGCAATATTGGATTGAAGTTCATTCTCTGTCCTCCATAGTACACGCCTGCACAAGGCAAGATTGCTTTTCACAGGCGTGTACTATGGAGGACAGAGAATGAACTTCAATCCAATATTGCAGCCAGCATGCAGCCAGCGGGTAAGGGAAGGGTGAATCAAACACCCAAAAACTCTGCCCATATGACCCAAAACCAGTCCCGCCAAATTCAGGTGACAGAGTCCCTTTAAATTGCCTACAGCCAGCCCAATTTATTATGTTAGGGCTTCGAAGCCTGTCTGCGGTCCCTCCTTCCACTAGGCCTCCACTGACCTGTCTACTGCCGCCCGTGTTCCCCTGGAACCAATTTTAAATTGCCTACAACCAGCCCAATTTATTATGTTAGGGCTTCGAAGCCTGTCTGCGGTCCCTCCTTCCACTAGGCCTCCACTGACCTGTCTACTGCCGCCCGTGTTCCCCTGGAACCAATTTTAAATTGCCTACAGCCAGCCCAATTTATTATGTTAGGGCTTCGAAGCCTGTCTGCGGTCCCTCCTTCCACTAGGCCTCCACTGACCTGTCTACTGCTGCCCGGGTTCCCCTGGAACCAATTTTAAATTGCCTACAGCCAGCCCAATTTATTATGTTAGGGCTTCGAAGCCTGTCTGCGGTCCCTCCTTCCACTAGGCCTCCACTGACCTGTCTACTGCTGCCCATGTACCCCTTGAACCAACATCAGAAAATATAAAAATAAGTATTTTGCTTATAAAAAAGAAAATACTGGAGAGATATCAAATGCAGACATTTTAACATTAAAAACAAACAAATACAACAAAAATCTGGTACAGTACTAAAAATGGCCACCAGCTACAATAACTTTCTCCTGCAAGTAGTTAACTGAAAGTTTTTTTCAATTTAAAACACAGATATGGCATCCACCGAGTGTTGTCCTGTCGCGTCTTCTTTATATTATTGCCAAGAAGATGCAAAACAATGAAAATAATAAAATCATTATTTACCAAAAAAATAGAGTAAGTCAAAACCACATTGCAAATAAACATTCATTACAAATAAAGAAGCAGGGCGCGTCCGAGGGTGAGTATATACCTAATAAGAATATAATCACCCTCGGACCCGCCCTGCTTCTTTCCGACAGCCTTCCTTCCTAAGAATCAGCCCTTCCGTGGTGTAGAGAGAGGGTGTGTTACACTCCAAGGTGTTCCCCAGGTTGCCTTTCCTGAGCTTCGATCTTCATGCTCTCGTTTAGTAGTTGTCGGAAAGTAGGCTGCATTAGGCCTACAAATTGGGTATGGGGTGGAGAGAGATGGTGTGTTACACTCCAAGGTGTTCCCCAGGTTTCCTTGCCATTGCTTCGGTCTTCCGACTCTCGTTTAGTAGTTGTAGAAAACTATACTGCATTAGGCCTACAAAATGGGTATCGGGTGGAGAGAGATGGTGTGTTACACTCCAAGGTGTTCCCCAGGTTTCCTTGCCATTGCTTCGGTCTTCCGACTCTCGTTTAGTAGTTGTAGAAAACTACACTGCATTAGGCCTACAAAATGGGTATCGGGTGGAGAGAGATGGTGTGTTACACTCCAAGGTGTTCCCCAGGTTTCCTTGCCATTGCTTCGGTCTTCCGACTCTCGTTTAGTAGTTGTAGAAAACTACACTGCATTAGGCCTACAAAATGGGTATCGGGTGGAGAGAGATGGTGTGTTACACTCCAAGGTGTTCCCCAGGTTTCCTTGCCATTACTTCGGTCTTCCGACTCTCGTTTAGTAGTTGTAGAAAACTACACTGCATTAGGCCTACAAAATGGGTATGGGGTGGAGAGAGATGGTGTGTTCCACTCCAAGGTGTTCTCCAGGTTGCCTTTCCTGAGCTTCTATCTTTAGGCTCTCGTTAAATTGTGGTTAAATGGAACAACTGCATTTGGCGTACTAGTTGGTTTGGGGACTACTAACAGTGTCTGCCGCTCCTTGCTGTTCTCCTGGTTTCCTGTCCTGAAATTCCGATTTCAGGTGCTCGTTAAGTAGTTGTTAATGTTAGACTGCATTTGGCCTACTAGTTGGGTTGGGGCCTACTATCGGTGTCTGCCTCTCATTCCAGTTGTCCTCCACTGCAATGCCCCCTGGTTATTCCTGTGTTACCAATTTTGAACTGCATTTAGCCAACTTTATTCTTTGGGCCTATATCTGTGTTTCCTCCTCATCCTGCCCATTGCCCAGCCAGTGATAGATGAGTCTGCTGGTACATTGACCCATAACGCAACATTCCCCGTGCACGCTACACAACAACATTGTGACCCTGCTGAAAGTCAGGTTGCTCTTCCCGCATACCATACCACCTTACACGGGGACAAAGAGGAAGGTGCAGATGAAAGTGCAGGTTCCTTCATCAGGTGGGGGGAGGAATACTAGTTGGCGACGTCACTGGCACAGGGCCTCTCATAGTACGCAAAAGTGTTGCTGCCGGTGGGAGGCGCCCCCGCCGTGCAAACACACCGCTGTACTTTGAGGGGCCCTGTGCCAGTGCCAATGCCAACGAGTGGGCCCCCCCTGCTTGCTCAGGTTCACAGCACTTGCAAAGTTGAAATACTTACCTCTCCCTGCTCCACTGCCGTGATGTGGTCCAGATTTCCTGGGCCCACTAATTACTTGAACCAGCCCTACCCACCACAACTTTAGCCAAATGACCCCCAATTTCAAATGCCTTCCAATTATTATAAGGTAAATTACGCTTGACAAGCTTCATTAAGAAGAATGGATGGTTTTGACATTAAAATGGGCACTCTAGGTGTTTTCCTGGCCCCCACTCACTGCCGACTATGCTGCCCCATTGACTTGCATTGGGTTTCGTGTTTCGGTCGATCCCGACTTTACGTCATAATCAGCCGATTTCACTCGACCCGACTTTTGAGATAGTCGGGTTTCGCGAAACCCGGCTCGACTCTAAAAAGGTCAAGGTCGCTCAACTTTACTCCCGATTCTTTAGAATCGGGCTGCCATCTAGTTTAATATATTGTCAAAGTCTTGCTATTTAGGAGAACCCCATTGAATGATTGTTAAATAACAATAACTAAGGTATGACATTTCTGGATTTCAATTACATTCTCAGATCAGACTATACTTTCCCAATATAACCATTATATTGTATGAAAATTCATTGTTTAACAATGAATCAAGATTAATAACATATTTGTCCTGTTTCCTAGTGTCACCTTGATAGAATAAATGAACGGGACTGTAAAATTGAAAATGAGTTTATCTCCTCTTCTTGGAATAGATTCTTCAGTTCTCTGAGTAAGCAATCTCTTGTGTTAGTTGCCTTTGTACTTTTTGCAGTTGTATTCTTGTATTTCATTTATTTCCTTTCTAAATGTCAATCCTAAAGTAGTTGTTCAGCTCAGCGTGCAGAGGAATACCAGGGAAATATACGGACTTGACATATTAATAGGTTCATAGCTTGTTAGACCTACACAGAGCTTGTTAGGACTGTCTATGATAAGGAGAACATCAAATGTCATCTATGTTCATTCTATTGCCTTATCAGTAATGCTGCCCAAAAGCATCAAGAACAAACAAGCTTTTACCAGCGGTTATCTGTTTGAAGAGGAAATTACGGGTTTTAAGCAAAATGTCCACAGTGCTTCTAAACACTGTAGTACGGTAATAAGAATAATAGCACGTGGCACTGATTTTTGAAGAAAGCAATCCTATATCATTAATAATCATTCATTATCATAAAATGCTGATATCAATAAAGGCTGAATTATAGGACTGCTTTTTTCTAAAAATCAGTGTGACATCTGTCTAAAGGATATGTGTAGTAATGCAACACAGAACATTCACATCAACAGATCTTTGCTGTAATGAGATATAACTAGTGATGAGCGAGTGTACTCGTTGCTTGTGTTTTCCCAAGCACGCTCGGGTGATCTCTGAGTATTTGTAACTGCTCGGAGATTTAGTTTTTGTTGCCTCAGCTGAATGATTTACAGCTGATAGACAGCTTGAATACATGTGGGGATTCTCTAGCAACCAGGCAACCCCCACATGTACTCAGGCTGGCTAGCAGCGGTAAATCATGCAGCTGTGTCAACAAAAACTAAATCTCTGAGCAGTTACAAATACTCGGAGACCACCCGAGCGTGCTTGGGAAAACACAAGCAACGAGTACACTCGCTCATCACTAGTTATATCCCATGCAGACCTGTAGTTGATGCATCTGGAAGAAATCAGCCTTGTTTTTCAAATCCTGTAAGACACTTTTACAGTTTTTAAAGTAACAGTGAAACTAACAAGATAACTCTTCAACCTTGAGAAGAATACTTCAGGATGGAAAAGCCATGTGTCTCCATAGATGTGTGCTCCTAGGGAATGTGCACATATTATTATTTGAAGCATACATTTCCACATCAAAAACGTGTCTATTGGCAGAAAAAATGCTGAGTAAAATACATGTGCTTTTTCCTTGCTTTTTTTGTGTGTTTTTGCAGCGATTTTGCCATTAATCATTAGTTTGAAAGGGTGAAAAACTGTAAAATCACTGGAAGAATTGACACACTCAAACTGCTTCAAATCGGCAAGGAAAAAATAAGCATGAGACTGAAGAAATCAAACTCACTTTGATGCTACAGTAAAATGCTGTATTTTTTTCACAGCAAAAATACATGCGTATAAGAAAAAAAAACTCATGGAAAAATGTGGCAAAAGAGTAACGTGTGAACAAGCTCTTAAAATCGAAAACAGATTACAGGTATTGCGTCTAGTGTGCGTCAACGACAAAATAAAAAAAAAAGTCAGGCTAAGCTCATTCTATTTTTGGGTCACAATGTTCATATACTGTACATGGGCATACCCAGGATCAAAACTAGGGGGGGAAAGACATGGTCGTTCAGGTTGTAAAATTTTAGAACGCGCATACAACAGGGGGTGGCGCTTTGGGTGGAGCGAGGTTTCCACTGCGTCCAAAGCACTGCAAGTACGCAGCGTGGAAACATAACCTAACACACTACAGCGGCACTCACATATTTAAATACACTCCACGCAGACATCACATATCGGATCTTTCTTTGTATGAGAGAGTAGAAGAATTCATTATCGCATGAGCACTGCACTGCCGCAGACTAAGATGGCCGCTAACAGCACTCTGCAACAGTATGTATGTATAAAAACAAAAAGAAATGGAGTTGTATTCAATTAGGTAATAAAACAATACTTTATTAATCAATAATTACAAATACAATTAATATAGACAAAAAAGGACAATTGACCCTGGTAAAAAGCATGGGTCTCCGGGCATAAATGTCATTATAATTAAGTTAGAACATCACTATGGTAACAATCCATTATATCCCCATTTGATAAAGCTAAATTGGAAACATGCCTCGGGATTGGGCCTGGCTCCGTGGCATAGCATTGAGTATATTTGACAGATTCATTATTTTCTATACATTCTGAGGTTTGGGGAACTTCCTTAAATTGATGATAAATGTTTGATGTTTGATCCCTGATGCTGTCTGCGCTTTGGCAATTGGCAGCTTAACTAGATTAGATTTGCACTTGCTTTAAACTTTGCATTCTGCTGCCATAATGCACACATAATGGATTGTTACCATAGTGATGTAACATCGCTGATGTTCTGACTTAATTGTAATGACATTTATGCCCAGAGACCCATGCTTTTTATCAGGGTCAATTGTCCTTTTTGGTCTATATTTATTGTATTTGTGTAATTATTGATTAATAAAGTATTGTTTTTTTACCTAATTGTATAGAACTCCATTTTTTTTTTTTTATGGATGTGGACACCACCCACCGCAGGGCGCAGGCACAGGCGCTGGAGAGTGGGAGTCTTAGTCTGGGACTCAGACTGGCCTGTGGGCTGCTGTGAGCCTGTGGCACACTGTAATGGCAGCCGCTGTCTGTCTTCTCAGCCTCTGTCTCAGATCCGGAGGGTTCACACAGGGTTCAGAAGTGTGCTTACTAGCACGCTGCACATGACATACCTCTAAACCCTGTCTGAACTCTGGCCGCCGGGTGCCAGAGCAATGCCACATGGTCTCCGCCTGCTTTGCAGTGAGTCCCGCCCCGCTGTCAGCTGTGTGTGGCCGCCTGGTTGGCCGCTCTCCGCTACCTTGGCCAGGAGGTGTTCTTTCATTGTGCGCCCCTGCTTCTGGGGGGGGGCAGCTGCCCCCCCTTGCCCCATGGTGGGTACGCCCATGATACAGTATAATTTTTTTGGCATGTATTATTGCATACTTCATTTTGGGGATACATGTTATTCTTGATAGCATTGCAGCCTACTCTTTTTAGAGCTATCATTTTTTCCCAAGATATACATTTGCAAATCATAATGAAAAGTGATGATGAGCAAATACATTCGATACATACAATCTAGCAGTTGTGTGACTGGAGCAAGCTAGTTAGAGGTAATATTGTGTGACAATTTAGCAGGGGCAATAATCTTCATTACTTCGCATTTGCAGTGTGTCAGCAAGGCGACTGAACAGGCTGTGGATTAGGGTGAAATAGAGAGGGTTTCATCCACTACCAAAATAAAAAAAAATGTGCAATTTGTAGAGAGAAGTAATATTAGGTAGTACCAGCATATACAAAACCATTTTGTTGAGACCTACATAATATTCCTGTGTAGCAGCTTATATATTTATTTACCGCAAAATAATATTCCTCTGTGGCAGCATATAGTCACATCCATTTTACATTTTAAAATATAATTGCCAAATAATATTCCTCGTCTATTGTTTAAAATACCTAATATTTGTCTAGCAGTTGTGCGACTGGCGCAATACGAGTAGATATATATATATCTTTATATTTCATTGAGAGTTAGATAGCAGAATAGCCGATAATTCAATTGTCGGGTTCTGTAAAATCATTGCAGAACCCAACAGGATATGAGACATGGTTTACATACAATAAACCATTGCAGAACAGTTAGATTTTTATATGACCCTCACTAATAATGTTAGTAGTGCGTGTGTGCATAATTTGGGAGCTGTAGGTGTTAAATTAAAGGATTAATTCACGGAAAAAACTGGCGTGGGCTCCCACGCAATTTTCTCCACCAGAGAGGGAAAGCCAGTGACTGAGGGCAGATATTAATAGACTAGAGAGGGACCATGGTTATTGGCCCATCCCACCTGGCTAAAAACATCTGCTCTCAGCCACCCACAAAAAGGCGCAGCTGCAATATGCGCCTATTCTGGCACTTAGCCTCTCTCTGCCCACAGCCCTGTAGCATTGGCATATGGGGTAATAAGGGATTAATGTCACCTTGCTATTGTAAGGTGTCATTAAGCCTGGTTAATAATGGAAAGGTGTCAATATGACACCTATCCATTATTAATCCAATAGTATGAAAGGGTTAAAAATACATACACCTTAAGAATTATTATTATTATTATTATTTATTATTATAGCGCCATTTATTCCATGGCGCTTTACATGTGAGGAGGGGTATACATAATAAAACAAGTACAATAATCTTGAAAAATACAAGTCACAACTGGTACAGGAGGAGAGAGGACCCTGCCCGCGAGGGCTCACAATCTACAAGGGATGGGTGAGGATACAGTAGGTGAGGGTAGAGCTGGCCGTGCAGCGGTTTGGTCAATCGGTGGTTACTGCAGGTTGTAGGCTTGTCGGAAGAGGTGGGTCTTCAGGTTCTTTTTGAAGGTTTCGATGGTAGGCGAGAGTCTGATATGTTGTGGTAGAGCATTCCAGAGTAGGGGGGATGCACGAGAGAAATCTTGTATGCGATTGTGGTAAGAGGAGATAATAGGGGAGTAGAGAAGGAGATCTTGTGAGGATCGGAGGTTGCGTGCAGGAAAGTACCGGGAGACGAGGTCACAGATGTATGGAGGAGACAGGTTGTGGATGGCTTTATATGTCATGGTTAGGCTTTTGTACTGGAGTCTCTGGGTGATGGGGAGCCAGTGCAGGGATTGACAGAGGGGAGAGGCCGGTGAATAGCGGGGGGACAGGTGGATTAGTCGGGCAGCAGAGTTTAGAATAGATTGGAGGGGTGCAAGAGTGTTAGAGGGGAGGCCACAGAGCAGGAGGTTACAGTAGTCAAGGCGGGAGATGATGAGGGCATGGACTAGGGTTTTTGCAGATTCTTGGTTTAGGAATGTGCGGATCCGTGAAATATTTTTGAGTTGGAGGCGGCAGGAAGTGGAAAGGGTTTGGATATGTGGTTTAAAGGAGAGATCAGTGTCAAGGATTACCCCAAGACAGCGGGCTTGTGGGACTGGGGAGAGTGGGCAGCCGTTTACTGTAATGGATAGGTTCGTTGGGGAGATCGCGTGAGATGGGGGAAAGATGATGAATTCTGTTTTGTCCATGTTAAGTTTTAGAAATCTAGTGGAGAAGAAGGATGAAATAGCAGACAGACATTGAGGGATTCTGGTTAGTAGGGAGGTGATATCTGGTCCAGAGATGTAGATCTGTGTGTCGTCGGCATAGAGATGATACTGAAAGCCGTGAGATTCTATGAGCTGTCCCAGGCCAAAGGTGTAGATGGAGAAGAGCAGGGGTCCTAGAACTGAACCTTGCGGGACTCCGACAGATAGGGGGCAAGGTGAGGAGGTGGTGTGTGAGTGGGAGACGCTGAATGTACGGTCAGTTAGGTATGATGAGATCCAGGATAGGGCCAATTCTGTGATGCCAAGGGATGAGAGGGTCTGCAGCAGCAGGGAATGGTCCACTGTGTCAAAGGCAGAGGACAGGTCCAGGAGGAGGAGGACAGAGTAGTGTCGCTTGCTCTTGGCGGTTAATAGGTCATTGGTGACCTTAGTTAGGGCAGTTTCAGTGGAGTGGTGTGACCGGAAGCCTGATTGAAAGCGGTCGAAGAAGGAGCAGGAAGATAGATGGGAGGACAGTTCAATATGGACATGTTGTTCCAGTAGTTTTGAGGCAAAGGGGAGAAGTGATATAGGGCGATAGCTAGATACAGAGGATGGGTCAAGAGAGGGCTTTTTGAGGATAGGTGTGATTGTGGCATGTTTAAAGCTTGAGGGGAAAATGCCAGTTGTTAGTGATAGGTTAAAGAGATGGGTTAGGGTTGGGATGAAGACTGTGGTGAGGTTTGGGATGAAGTGGGATGGGAGTGGGTCAAGTGCACAGGTGGTGAGATGCGATCTTGAGAGTAGAGTGGAGAGTCCGTCTTCTGTAATGGTGGAGAAGTTGGTTTTGGAGGTGGAGGGCTGGGTAGTTGGGAGGAAGGGTTCTGGGGGTTGTTTACTAAAATTGTCTCTGATGTTCTCAATTTTCTGCTTGAAAAATGAGGCGAAGTCTTCAGCTGAGATGAGTGGGGAGGGAGGAGGTGCTGGGGGACGGAGGAGAGAGTTGAAGGTGTTGAATAACTGTTTGGGGTTGTGAGACAGGGAGGATATGAGAGATGAGAAGTAGGTTTGTTTTGCTGTGGCGAGCGTGGTTTTGAAAGTAGTGAGGGACTGTTTGAATGCGATGAAGTGCTCGATGGAGTGGGATCTTTTCCATCTGCGCTCAGCAGCTCTGGAAGCTCGCCTCAGTTCTTTTGTCATGCTGGTGTGCCAGGGTTGTCTGTTGATTTTGCGAGCTTTGGTATGTGTGAGAGGGGCAAGAGATTCCAAAGCTGCAGCTATTGTGGTGTTATATAGAGCGGCAGCATCATCCGCATTGTGTAGGGAGCTTATGTCTGTGAGAGGGAGGAGGGATTCAGAGAGTGAGTGAAGATCAAGGTGTTTAAGATTTCTGCGAGGGTGTGAGAGTTTGTGGGGTGGGGGTTGTAGACAAGGAGTGGAAAGGGAAGAGAATGTAAGTAGGTTGTGGTCAGAAAGAGGAAGAGGTGAGTTTGAGAGGTTAGATAGGGAGCAGAGGCGGGTGAGAATGAGGTCCAGTGTGTGACCATCTTTGTGGGTGGCTGCAGAAGACCATTGAGTGAGGCCAAAGGAGGAAGTGAGAGATGGAAGTTTAGTGGCAGCTGAGAGGGAAGTGTCAATGGGGATGTTGAAGTCGCCCATGATGATAGTGGGGATGTCAGCGGCGAGGAAGTGGAGTAGCCAGGTGGTGAAGTGGTCGAAGAAGGTGGTGGCTGGCCCTGGGGGACGGTAGATGACAGCCAGTTGGAGGTTGGAGGGGGAGTAGATGCGCACAGAGTGCACCTCAAAGGAAGGGAGGATAACAGAGGGTGGCAGTGGGATTGGGGTGAAGGAGCAGTTATCTGACAGGAGAAAACCAACTCCTCCGCCATGCTTGCTGCTGGGGCGGGGTGTGTGAGAAAGGTGGAAGCCACCGTAAGAGAGTGCCGCAGGGGAGGCTGTGTCAGAAGGGGTGAGCCAGGTTTCAGTGATGCCGAGGAAGGAGAGTTTGTTATTGATAAAGAGGTCATGGATAAATGGAAGTTTATTGCAGACAGAGCGTGCGTTCCATAGTGCTCCAGATAGGGAAATTGGGGGAGAGGGGGCAGGATGAATGGGTATGAGGTTACTGTGGTTGCGAGGACGTGTAGAGGATCGTGGCAGGGGATTAGAAATGAGTGTGGGGATGTGATGAGGAGGGCCAGGATTTGGGGATATGTCGCCAGCAATGAGGAGCAGCAGACTGAGCGTTAGAAGGTGTGAGCTGGATAGGTCATGATGTGGCCGTGTGTGCCTGGCGAGAAAGGATTGTATGTGGAGGAATAGTTCTGTGGAGGAGGTGAGATGACTGGGGAGGATGGAGGGAGAAATGACTAGTTCTTTACTGGGTGGAGGGACTACAGGAGATAGGAAGAAATAGAGTAGTATGGGGGTGAATGTGAAAAGAAACCAAAACATTATAGTGGTTTTCTAGTCCTTTACCTTCCAGTCAATTCCAGTCCAATTCTAGTCTAATTCATAGCAATTAAAAAACTGCAATTTAAAAATGCAATTTCTAAGATGGTCAGACACGTCTGGTCAGACTCATGGCTATGAATTTATGGGCACCTAAGGGCTCACAGCTGAGAGGGAGGATGTGGGCGTGTGTGTCTAGAGCACATGTTCACAGTTAAGCCAGGTCATAAAGAGGGGGTGGGGTAGATGGCCACTCAGGTATGCAAGCAAGAAGCAAGGGAAGTGAAATACGAATGGATAGAAAACAATGGGTAAGCAAAGCATACCAGGTGGGAATAATATGCAGTTCACATAAACACACATTGCAGGAAAGGCAGAGTAGATGGACAGCAGCATACCAGGTGGGAATTATATGCAGTTCACATAAACACACATTGCAGGAAAGGCAGAGTAGATGGACAGCAGCATACCAGGTGGGAATTATATGCAGTTCACATAAACACACATTGCAGGAAAGGCAGAGTAGATGGACAGCAGCATACCAGGTGGGAATTATATGCAGTTCACATAAACACACATTGCAGGAAAGGCAGAGTAGATGGACAGCAGCATACCAGGTGGGAATTATATGCAGTTCACATAAACACACATTGCAGGAAAGGCAGAGTAGATGGACAGCAGCATACCTGTGGGTAGACAAAACAGCTTGATTAGAGGATACAGGTGGTGATGAGGATGATGAAAGTACAGCAGTGATGAATGCTCAAATGCCCCATGGAATTCTAGTCTAATTCATAGCAATTAAAAAACTGCAATTTAAAAATGCAATTTCTAAGATGGTCAGACACGTCTGGTCAGACTCATGGCTATGAATTTATGAATAAAGTATTTTGATGAAATAATTAAACACACAGCTTTAACATCTTTATTGCACTCTCAATCCAAGCAAAGCCCTCGTTCTCCAAAATAAAAAAGCAACAATATTCGATACCTGTCCGCAATACACTCAAGTCCCATTCTGTAATCCATCTCAAGGGGTTAAATAGTTTACAACCCGGAGCAGTGCTAATGCTACTGTACAGGCTGTAAATCAAGGAGGAATTAATGAAAAGCTGCCTGGGCAGCCTCCCCGCCTGACCGGACATGAACTCTGTAGCGTGGGAAAGTTTCTGAACATATTCCCACGCTGTAAAGCTCACCTCAGGTCAGGCGGGGCTGACTACCGCTGACCTCACTGAGCATATGCAGACTCCCCACCTGACCTGAGGTGAACTTGACAGCGTGGGAAAATGTTCAGAAACAGACTGTATATATGTTCTCAAGAATATTTGAGGCCATGAATCCATTGTATGTCCATTTTGAAAGCCGGCGAGAAAATCTTGGCATACGGGTGCCATATGGATGTCACACGGATGCATAAATGCGAGAAAATTGCATCCTCGCACTGCACACAGATGACATATGGATCACTGTTCATGAAATATTTGTGCGATTCTCGTCCATGAAAAATGGACCGATTGTGTGACGCCGACCTTACTCTGCATTTGGAGTGCATCATCAAGGTGTTTGAAAAAAGATCATAATTTTCTATTGCTTTAAAAAAATTAGCGTATATTTATCTAGCAGTTGTGCCACTGATGCAAACCTGGTACAGATATTATGTGACAATTTAAGCAGGAACAATAATCTTCATTACTCCGCATTTGAAGTGTGTCAGCAAGGCGATTGAAAATTTTTTTTATTGTTTTAAAAAATAGCATTTTTTTAAATCTAGCAGTTGTGTGACAGGGGCAAGCTAGTTAGAGGTAATATTGCATGACAATTTAGCAGGGGCAATAATCTTCATTACTTCGCACTTGGAGTGTGTCAGCAAGGCGACTGAAAAAAATCATAATTTTCTATTTGTTTAAAGAATATTGTTTCTTTATCTAGAAGTTGTGAAACTGGTGCAAAGCCTGCAGAGATACGCATTACTGTTTACCTGTAATTTACATCAGTCTGCTGTTGCCATGTATAATCAAGCTGCGATCTCCAAAAAATAGCCACACTTTGCCAGATGCAGTAAATTTGTACATAAGACCTTTGTATGGGTACTTGTGAAAAATAAAGGCAATATCTTTTGGTTTCATAAGCATAACGAATTCAAGATGAGAAAGGTGATGTTAAGGGATGTGGCTGTGGTGGTAACCATCAAGACCATGTAACAGATCTGAAGGTGACTGTATCTCATTCTGGGTTCCTGTTAACCCCTTTACCCCCAAGGGTGGTTTGCACGTTATGGACCGGGCCAATTTTTACAATTCTGACCACTGTCCCTTTATGAGGTTATAACTCTGGAACGCTTCAACGGATCCTGGTGATTCTGACAATGTTTTCTCGTGACATATTGTACTTCATGATAGTCATAAAATTTCTTTGATATTACCTGCGTTTATTTGTGAAAAAAAACGGAAATATGGCGAAAATTTTGAAATTTTCGCAATTTTCCAACTTTGAATTTTTATGCAATTAAATCACAGAGATATGTCACACAAAATACTTAATAAGCAACATTTTCCACATGTCTACTATACATCAGCACAATATTGGAACCAAAATTTTTTTTTGTTAGGGAGTTATAAGGGTTAAAAGTTGACCAGCAATTTCTCATTTTTACAACACCATTTTATTTTATTGACCACATCTCATTTCAAGTCATTTTGAGGGGTGTATATGATAGAAAATACCCAAGTGTAACGCCATTCTAAAAACTGCACCCCTCAAGGTTCTCAAAACCACATTCAAGAAGTTTATTAACCCTTCAGGTGTTTCACAGGAATTTTTGGAATGTCTAAATAAAAATTAACATTTGACTTTTTTCACAAAAAATTTACTTCAGCTCCAATTTGTTTTATTTTACCAAGGGTTACAGGAGAAAAAGGACCCCAAACCTTGTTGTACAATTTGTCCTGAGTACACCGATACCCTATAAGTGGAGGTAAACCACTGTTTGGGTGCATGACAGAGCTCAGAAGGGAAGGAGCGTCGTTTGAGTTTTCAATGCAAAATTCACAGGAATTGAGATGGGACGCCATGTTGCGTTTGGAGAGCCACTGATGTGCCTAAACATTGAAACCCCCCACAAGTGACACCATTTTGGAAAGTAGACCCCCTAAGGAACTTATCTAGATGTGTGGTGAGCACTTTGACCCACCAAGAGCTTCACAGAAGTTTATAATGCAGAGCCGTAAAAATAAAACAAAAATTTTTTCCCACAAAAATTATTTTTAGCCCCCAGTTTTGTATTTTCCCGAGGGTAAGAGGAGAAATTGGACCCCAAAAGTTGTTTTGCAATTTGTCTTTAGTGCGCTGATACCCCATATGTGAGGGGAACCACTGTTTGGGCGCATGGGAGGGCTCGGAAGGGAAGGAGCGCCATTTGGAATACAGACTTAGATGGAATGGTCTGCAGGTGTCACATTGCGTTTGCAGAGCCCCTAACGTACCTAAACAGTAGAAACCCCCCACAAGTGACCCCATATTGGAAACTAGACCCCCAAAGGAACTTATCTAGATGTGTTGTGAGAACTTTGAGCCCCCAAGTGTTTCACTACAGTTTATAACGCAGAGCCGTGAAAATAAAAAATCTTTTTTTCTCCTCACAAAAATTATTTTTTAGCCCCCAGTTTTGTATTTTACCAAGGGTAACAGGAGAAATTGAACCCCAAAAGTTGTTGTCCAATTTGTCCTGAGTACGCTGATACCCCATATGTTGGGGCAAACTCTTGTTTGGGCACACGGGAGAGCTCAGAAGGGAAGGAGCACTGTTTTACTTTTTCAACGCAGAATTGGCTGTAATTGAGCTCGGACGCCATGTCGCGTTTGGAGAGCCTCTGATGTGTCTAAACAGTGGAAACCCTAATCCAAATACACCCCTAACCCTAATTCCAATGGTAACCCTAACCATACCTCTAACCCAGACACACCCCTAACCCTAATCCCAACCCTATTCCCAACCGCAAATGTAATCCAAACCCTAACCCTAACTTTAGCCCCAACCCTAACTGTAGCCTTAACCCTAACTGTAGCCTTAACCCTAACTGTAGCCTTAACCCTAACTGTAGCCTTAACCCTAACTGTAGCCTTAACCCTAGCCCTAACCCTAGCCCTAGCCATAACCCTAACCCTAACCCTAACCCTAGCCCTAGCCCTAAGCCTAGCCATAGCCCTAACCATAGCCCTAACCCTAATGGGAAAATGGAAATAAATACATTTTTTTAATTTTTTAATTTTTCCCTAACTAAGGGGGTGGTGAAGGGGGCTTTGATTTACTTTTATAGCGGGTTTTTTAGTGGATTTTTATGATTGGCAGCCATCACACACTGAAAGATGCTTTTTATTGCAAAAAATATTTTTTGCGTTACCACATTTTGAGAGCTATAATTTTTCCATATTTGAGTCCACAGAGTCATGTGAGGTCTTGCTTTTTGCGGGACGAGCTGACGTTTTTATTGGTAACATTTTCGGGCACGTGACATTTTTTGATTGCTTTTTATTCCGATTTTTGTGAGGCAGAATTACCAAAAACCAGCTATTCATGAATTTCTTTTGGGGGAGGCGTTTATACCGTTCCGCATTTGGTAAAATTGATAAAGCAGTTTTATTCTTCGGGTCAGTACGATTACAGCGACACCTCATTTATATCATTTTTTTTATGTTTTGGCACTTTTATACGATAAAAACTATTTTATAGAAAAAATAATTATTTTTGCATCGCTTTATTCTGAGGACTATAACTTTTTTATTTTTTTGCTGATGTTGCTGTATGGCGGCTCGTTTTTTGCGAGACAAGATGACGCATGTTATTATACTTTTTGTTTGGCGGTATGATAATAAAGCGTTGTTTTTTGCCTCGTTTTTATTTTTTATTTCTTACGGTGTTTACTGAAGGGGTTAACTAGTGGGACAGTTTTATAGGTCGGGTCGTTACGGACGCGGCTATACTAAATATGTGTACTTTTATTGTTTTTTTTTTATTTAGATAAAGAAATGTATTTATGGGAATAATATATATATATATTTTTTCATTATTTAGGATTTTTTTTTACACACTTGTAAAAAAAATTTTTTTACTCTTTTACTTTGTCCCAGGGGGGGACAATACAGATCGGTGATCTGACAGTTTGCACAGCACTCTGACAGATCACTGATCTGTCAAAGAGCGCTGCAGCATTACCAAGTGCCTGCTTTGAGCAGGCACTTGGTAATCCACCTCCCTCCCTGCAGGATCCGTGGCCATCTTGGATCCGGGACTTGCTGCAGGGAGGAAGGTAGGAGACCCCCGGAGCAACGCGATCACATTGCGTTGCTGCGGGGGTCTCAGGGAAGCCTGCAGGGAGCCCCCTCCATGCGCGATGCTTCCCTGCACCGCCGGCACATCGCGATCATGTTTGATCGCGGTGTGCTGGGGGTTAATGTGCCGGGGGCAGTCCGTGACCGCTCCTGGCATATAGTGCCGGATGTCAGCTGCGATAAGCAGCTGACACCCGGCTGCGATCGGCCGCGCTCCCCTCGATCCGCATGGACGGAATAGTACGTCTAATGGCAGAAAGGGGTTAATATTTGGTTAGCATGCTACACTGCTAAGAAACCCAGACATGTGAGAGAATGTTGTGGATTGGATGGCAGACAAAGCCTCCAGTGTGTTGACTAGGAGCACCACAAAGTTTTCCACACAGTCCATTCTCAGTAGGCAAGAGGTTAGGCCTCTGAATCCTCCACCTGGTCCTTCTTCCTCCCATCATCAAGAGTCCCAGGAGACATATTACACCTCTCTGTGAAACTTTACGTTCTCTTGTAATTTGTCAGGCTCTTCAGTGTGCACCATTGAAGAGGGTCACGAGGAGATGGAGTGCTGTGATGCCCAAACATTTGAGCACACACAGCCAGGAGAAGGCTATGTTGGGGAAAGTCAATTGGGGAAGGTCAATTGATGGCTGAAGAGGTGGAGGATAATCATGAGGCACAGTTGCCATCAGGTCAGCCTTAAATTGGAGCTCATAAGGAGGATCAGATTGAGAAATTGGATGATGGTGTGGTTGATGATGAGGCCATTGATCCAACCTAGCACGGTGACATGCTTAGCGAGCACAGCAGTGCGGAGAGGGATGGATCCATAGCTAGAAAACAGGCAAGAAGAGGTAGTGGATTGCCCAGAGATAGAACTTGGTTACGGATTCCTCAGAGCCGTCACATTCATTAGATATCAGGCCTATGGTGCGTCGTTTCCCTGTATGGCAGTTTTTTTTACTGAAAGTCCTTCAGAAAAACTGTAATTTGCAGCATCTGCAAAACCAAGATAAGAAGAGACAAGAACACTGCCATCCTGAGCACCACCAGCATGCAAAAGCACATGGCAGACAAATACTCCAGTAGGTGAAAATCACTGCCCTTTCCCCTTTGTTACGGCCTTCCCAATCTGCTGACCATAAAGCAGGCGCTGATGCCTCCTGCCTATAACCACAGCTTTTGTGCACACACAACAGTCAGCAACCATGTCCACTTCGTTGACCCAATGCAGCATTCTGTTGTCCCTGCATGAGATATTTACTAGAAAGCAGAAATATCGAGCCACCCATCCACAGGCCCAAACGCAAAACACCCACATTGCCAGATTGCTAGCCCTGGAAATGGTGCCATTTTCACTTGTGAGAACTGAGTCTTTCCGCGACCTCTTGGCGGTGGCAGCATCATGGTACTTGATTCTTAGCGGACACTATTTTTCCCGGTGTGCCGTCCCCGCATTACATAAGCACATGTTACACAATATTAGCTGTGCTCTGGCAAATGCTGTCATAATGAAGGTTGACCTAATCACAGACACGTGGACAAGTTTTTGTGGACAAGGATCATACATTTCCCTGATGGCACACTGAGTTAACTTGGTGGAGTCCGGGACAGAGTCAGATGCTGGGACATCACACATGTTACCCACACCAAGAATAGCAGGCCTAATTTCCATCAGGGTTTCAGTCTCCTTGTATTCCAGTTCCTGTCTTTCCTCCTCCTCCTCATCCTCAGTGGAACTAGCCTCCCATCACTCCTCAGCTGAGAAATCTGCAGCACTGCCTTCGTGAAGTGGCAGCACACTCTGCTGAAGCTTATGTGCTTAGGTGATAAAGCTCACAACACAGCCGAGCTATTGAAAGGGATAAAGAACAGATCGATCAGTGGCTGCTGAACGTCCAACCAGGTCTGGTTGTGTGCGATAACTTGATGGTGGCTTGAAATCTCTGCAAGCTGGTACACGTTCCTTGCATGGCCCAAGTGCTGAATTGGTTGTACAGCATTTTTTTTAAAAACATACTTTGACTTGCCTGACCAACTTGCCATGATATGCCATGTCAGCACACATTTTTGAAAGTCAGCTCAGGCTTTTGCCGGTCTAGCTTTGCTGCAGCAGTGCTTTTATTTGCTTAGTGAGTGAATGATTTGTGACCTGCAGAAACGCATTTTTATTATTATTATACATTTTTATAGCGCCATTTATTCCATGGCGCTTTACATGTGAATACGAGGCAAATATAGACAAATACATTAAACATGAGCAGATAACAGGCACACGGGTACATAATGAGGGAGGACCCTGCCCGCGAGGGCTCACAGTCTGCAGGGGATGGGTGATGAAACACTAGGAGAGGGTAGGGCAGGTTGCGCATGAATTGTATCTTCCATATGATGATAAGGCTTAGTGAGCAGCAAAGGTAAGTCTCTGAATTCCAGCTTCTCAATGCCTGTCAGAGTAACACTCAGCCCCCACAGACCTATGTGAGGCTCATGAAAAACTTTGTGTATTGCTGTAAGATCGCGAGTGCTGATGACTAGTGTTGAGCGATACCGTCCGATACTTGAAAGTATCGGTATCGGATAGTTTCGGCCGATACCCGAAAAGTATCGGATATCGCCGATACCGATATCCGATACCAATATAAGTCAATGGGACACCAAGTATCGGAAGGTATCCTGATGGATCCCAGGGCCTGAAGGAGAGGAAACTCTCCTTCAGGCCCTGGGATCCATAGTGAGGTGTAAAATAAAGAATTAAAATAAAAAATATTGTTATATTCACCTCTCCGGCGGCCCCTGGAACATCACCGCGAGGAACCGGCGTCCGGCAGGCTTCTTTGTTCAAAATGAGCGCCTTTAGGACCTGCGGAATGACGTCGCAGCTTCTGAATGGTCGCGTGCCGCCCATGTGACCGCCACGCGACCAATCAGAAGCCGCGACGTCATTCCACAGGTCCTAAAGGCGCTCATTCTAGGAATTTATCTGAGGAATGACGTCGCGGCTTCTGATTGGTCGCGTGGCGGTCACATGGGCGGCACGCGACCAATCAGAAGCCGCGACGTCATTCCGCAGGTCCTAAAGGCGCTCATTTTGAACAAAGAAGCCTGCCGGACGCCGGTGACTCGCGGTGATGTTCCAGGGGCCGCCGGAGAGGTGAATATAACAATATTTTTTATTTTAATTCTTTATTTTACACCTCCGATACCGATACCCAATGCCACAAAAATATCGGATCTCGGTATCGGAATTCCGATACCGCAAGTATCGGCCGATACCCGATACTTGCGGTATCGGAATGCTCAACACTACTGATGACACTATTATGACCGTAGCCATCCCACTGCTCTGTCTATTAAAACTTTTGCTGCAGAATCTGGAAGATGAAGCTTTGAATGCCGAGCAGGTTGCTCTGGAGAAAAATTGTACAGTGGCTGATATCACACAGCCCAGCCTCACACTGTATTCTCACGCCATATTGGGTGATAACGAGAAACAGGAGTAGGTGGATGAGGAGGAACAAGATTTTTTTGTCTGTGCTACAGTGGGGACTCCCGATCCCAGCTTCTTGCCTGTCCAGCATGGATGGCCTGAGGAGGAGGAAGCTATGCGTCGTGAGGATGAGAGGATGGGTAGTGTTCATCTTGGTGAAGACACTGAACGCTTGACATTTTGCAGTCTGCCACACATGGCAGAATTCATGTCCAGATGCCTTTCCCAAGACCCTCGAGTGAGAGAAATTTTGTCCACCATGAAATGCTGGCTGTCCAAATTTCTTGACCCATGGTACAAGGAGAAAATTGCTTCTCTAATGTCGGAGGCAGACGTGCCATTTTCACTGCATGCATGCCAAAGGCCCGTAGTGGAAGACTTTCTCAAAAGATTATGCTCAGACAATGCTGGTGGCGAATGATGCTCTTTTCACCCACAAGAATTACAGGTGAGGGCCACAAACACCAAGCGCAACTAAGGGGAGGGAATGCCACTGGGCCATTTTTATGAGTTCACCCCATCAGTCAGGGCAATCTGTGGGTGCAACTATGACGAGGAAGGAGACATTGAGCAAGATAGTGAAGGACTACATATGTGACCATTCCATCATCCTTCCTGATTCTTCAGTGCCCTTTAACTATTGGTTGTCTAAACTGCACACTTGGCCCGACCTCTCCTTGTATGCCTTGGAGGTGCTGCCATGCCTTGACGTGAGTGTGTTGTCTGAGCGGGTTTCTAGTTCAACAGGTGCAATCATAACAGGCGCACATGCCTTTGAACGGAAAATGCAGACAGAATGACTCTTCTAAAATTGAACAAGGGCTTGAATTCCTCAGACTTTGTAAGCCCTAAGGATGACAGCAACGTTATGTAGATGCTGGCCAAATTTTTTTGGGGGAAATTGTCTTAACGTCCATCCCTTACCATAAAAAAACATTTTATTCAGGGAATCAACTCCTCCTCCTGCTCCTCTTCCTCCTGATTCTGCAACAAAGACTTAGTGTTCATCTATGTATACTCACGTGGGTATTGTTTTGTACTTTTGAAACTTTTGTACATTGTGCATTGTTGAAACTTGTACTCTATATCTTTTCTTCTTGTAATAACTGCTAAGTGTATTGTGATGTCCCGATTACTGCATCTTTCAGCTGATCTGAGAGAGACAACATGACTATTTTTTTGTAATCTTTGCACATAGTGCAATGGTGAAACTTGTACTCTATCTGTACTGCTTGCAGTAACTGCTACATGTATTGTGAGGTCCCCTTCACGGCCTATTTCATCGTGTATGATACAGACCCCTTGGGGTAACCATTGGAAACCTTTGTAAATTGTGCAATGTTCACATTTCTACTGCCCATCTCTACCTCTTGTATTAACTGCAAAGTATATTGTCTTTCAGCGTGTATGATACAGACACCTTGGGTAATTTTTGGAAAAGTTTGCACATTGTGCAGTGGTGAAACTTGTACTCCTAATCTCTACCTATTCCAATAACTGCAAAATGTATTGTGAGGTCCCCATCACGGTCTCTTTCATCGTGTATGATACAGCCCCCTTGGGGCAATTTTTGCAATCCTTTGTACATTGTGCAATGGTCAAATTTCTTCTCTCAATCTCTATATGTTCTATTATTATAATTTTTTATTGTGCTGTGTACTTATCACAGTCTCTTTAAGCATGTATCTATCAGCCTGATGTTTTTGGGTCTGCACTTGGACATTTTGGAACATAAATGCATTAATATGCTGCACACAATTCTTTAGGTTTCAGACTTGCACAAAATAATAATATGAGTAATGAAACATGCTCTATATATGCTGATAGTCCAAAAATCTTACCCACACTTCCCTTTATAAAGGAAAATTCAACATACTTTTGCTAACATAAGCCATATACTGCTCATATACGCAGCACCCCAGTAGGTGGGCGGAACACCCAATTACAAAATATGTGTCTGACGGTGAAACCAATGGCCCCTGTGTAATGTCATTCCCACTCTGCTGTCCAGGAAGGAGGCGCTGAGGCCTCCTGTCCACAACCTGCAGTTGCACAGACACAGCAGTCAGCAACCATGTCCAGTTAATTGTCCCAGCGTAGCGTTCAGTGGTCCCTTGTCAGCATACACAGTATGTCTGTTCACAATTTGTTAGTTAGATAGGGCATACATATTCGTTAGCAATGTACATAGTCTGGTGCTGAACAAATACCATTGCTGACTTTTCCAGGCTCCTAAATGAGACTTGTGTCTCTTTATTAAACTGTTGCTTCCCTTACATTTTCTAAATTTGGGTCCTTACAAAAAAATTAGTGGTGGGGTATTGGCCACTTTCTGTATATTTTAAGCATGTCTAAGTGACAGGGTTAATACACTCCACAGACCTATTCAGGCCGCAGCCTCACACATATTGGAACTTAGTCATTGCCACGCTAAGGCCTTTACCTGAGCTCTGTAGCACTGACTGTCACCTGAGTAATACACTCCACAGACCTCAACACTCTCTGAACCATGAAAAAGATACATTCTGCCTGGTTGGGTAGTTTCCAGAAGAAGTGCGAAGGCTTGTGCAGATTGGTCAATGGCACTCCTGGCTCTTTCCCTTGAGGAGGCTGCTTCCAAGTAAAATGAGGATTGTACATGTTCCTGACACGGGTTTCAGGCCTGACCACAATACAGGCCTTCGCTTGAATACACTTTATTCCAAATTTAATTTTAATGCTTTAAATGTCTGATAGATTCCAATTTACTGACATTGATCATACAGCTCATCCAACTCCTGTATTATATTCACCTTACAGTGGCTTCCCCCACTATGACAGTGGTTCCATTTGGATCCAGTGGAAAAAAATGAACTGTGGACCTTTCAAATGCAGATTTCACAGCACCTGGTGGCCCTCTGAAAATTTAAAGCGAGTGCCACATAGTGACATGGCGGTGGACATGGTGGTGGTGGCATGAGGGAGGGACCTCTCAAATGTAGGAGTGAGAGGTCTTCCAAATGTATGAAACAGGGCTATCTGAAGGCCCTTACCAAATTCCGGTTTCACGGCACCTGCTGGCACTCTGCAAATTGTAAGTGAGGGCTGCATAATGGCATAGCAGTGGACATGGTGGTAGTGGTAGGCAAAGCCCAAAATTTGAAATGGCATTGTAAAGGAATGGGGAATATGTATTCCACTATCCTGCTAACTATTTGACATGAGGGAGGGACCTCCCAAACGTAGGAATGGGAGCCCTCACAAATGTTAAAGGAAAAACTAAAGCAAAAACACTCTGTGTGAACATATGCTAAAGGGGAGGTACATATATATATATATATATATATATATATATATTTATTTTTTTATTTTTTTAATTTAGCGTTATATACATACAATTATGAAGGAGAAAATGTTTCTTAGAATTTTTTCCTTTAAAAAAAATTTATGGTTTGGTAGGTCTTTTTAAAAATCCGTAACAGCAGCGCAATAGTCTGACAACATTATTCCGATACATCATACAGTTGTGCTCAAAAGTTTACATACCCAAGCAGAATTTTTGCTCACAATCCAGAAATGTCAGTGGCTGGTTGAAATATTCAAGACTCTGTCTGGATCTCAGAAACTCACTCAGCATTTATGCACACACATTGATTACAAGCAAACAGGTTACAGGTAAGGATGTTACCTTTAGTAGCCAATACCATTCAAACCCATGTGTGTCAACTTCTGTGCATGTTGTCAGGCCAAAATCACCAGGGTATGTGAACTTTTCATCAAGGTCATTTGGATGTCTTGGGTTATCATTATGATTTAAAAGAGAAATCACAGTAGTTTGACAATAAATGGCTTCACCCAACCACTAACCATGAGTGGAGAAAAAGCTTTGGTGTTATCATTCATATTCTCTGAAAAAAGACCAAGAAGGCAAAAATTCTGCCGGGGTATGTAAACTTTTGAGCACAACTGTATGTGAGTCAGAAAGGCATGCAGGCATCTTCTCCATGCTGTTCCCATTTAGTTTTAGCTGTTTCCC
Source organism: Ranitomeya imitator (assembly GCF_032444005.1). Lineage (NCBI taxonomy): Eukaryota > Metazoa > Chordata > Amphibia > Anura > Dendrobatidae > Ranitomeya > Ranitomeya imitator. The sequence goes on along the minus strand of NC_091290.1, from coordinate 72,956,672 downwards.
TACCATTTCAGGTTTTTTCTCATGTCTCCAGACCTGTTTGTTGGGTCCAGCAGAAAAATATTCGGCTTTCCCATTGACTTGCATTGGATTCGTTATTCGGTACAAATACACAGATATTAGAAATTACTTGTGCAGATTTTATCAAATCTGCATATTTCACCATTTCATCATCACTAATACTGACAATTACTGGTATATGTCAAACATGCGCACTATAGAAGCTACCATATATACTCAAGTATAAGCCGACCCGGCTATAAGGCGAGACATCTACTTTTGCCACGGAAAACTGATTCAGCTTATTGACTCAAGTATAAGCCTGGTGTGCATTGTCCCCTCATCCCTGTCCTGCTCTGCATGGCTCCCCCATCCATCCTTATATGCAGTCCTTCCCGTTCCTGTCCTTGTATGCATGCCTCCCTGTCCCTGTATGCATGCCTCCTTGTCACTGTATGCATGCCTCCCTGTCACTGTGTGCATGCCTCCCCATCACTGTATGCATGTCTCCCCATCACTGTATGCATGTCTCCCCATCACTGTGTGCATGTCTCCCCATCACTGTATGCAGGCCTCCCTGTCACTGTATGCATCCCTCCCCATCATTGTATGCATGTCTCCCCGTCACTGTATGCATGCCTCCCCATCACTGTATGCATGTCTCCCCATCACTGTATGCAGGCCTCCCCATCCCTATCTACATAACTCCCCCTGTCCCTGTCATTGTTTGCATGCCTTACCATCACTGTATGCATGCCTGCACCTTCCCTGTCCTGGTATGAATGCCTCCCCCGTTCCGTCCCTGTATGCATGCCTCCTTATCCCCTATCCCTGTGTGCATGTTTCCTATTGAAAAAAACAAACAAGTATCCTACTCATCTACCTGCGTGCCCTCAGTGCTGGCACTGTATCTTGCGCTGGCCACCGGCGCCTGCCTGCAGCTCTTCCTGCCGAGCGATCACGTGGCCCCGCTCAAGGTAATAAATATGCCATGTGATCGTTCAGCAGGAAGAGTTGCTGGCGCCGGTGGCCGGAACGAGATGCAGTGCCAGCACCGAGGGCGCCCAGGTAGGTGAGTATGATGTGTGCTGGAAGCCGCCGGCTCCTGCCTCTGTGACCCGCAACTCCTCCTCCTCCGCCAGCTTTCTTGACCGTGATTCGTGTATAAGCCGAGGGGTGCACAAAAAAATGTGCTGAAAAACTCGGCTTATACATGATTATACATGGTAATTGGTACTATCTGGTACCAATACTACCTAGACACTTTTTGGTAAAAAGGTGTATATGATTAATATAGGTTTGCACTTTGTGTGAATCTACTGTAGGCTTCCTTATAAATTATACATAGATGGTTTTACATCATAAAGTCATTAGAAGAATGCACAGCATGATGGCAGTGACTTTATGATGCTGTAAAAAATAAATATGTAGAGAGTCGAAAATAAGTTTTTGTTCATATAATTACATTTTGGTGCAGGTTTTGCATGCTGTTTTATACCAAAACTAGGTATAGATGCTATAGATATTATAGATAATGGAAAGCTAATCCTTTTGTGAGGTTTTTAGTAATATGTGGATAGGACTGTCAGTGCCTCGTTTACAGTGAAGTTCCACCTTAGACTAATTTGCATATTTCCCAGAGGAGCATTGCGGCTTTAAGTCTCCTCACCTCGACATGCTTATCATGTCATTCTCCGCAAGGAGAAACGATACTTCTTGGATCCCGGTCAGACGCCTCTCAATCAGCCAAACCAGATCTCCACTTTGCACTGATGAGGGGCAGTACACCGAAACACAGTGTCTGCAAATTGAGATTCTGGTTTGGCTATTATCCTAAGTCATGTGACAAGGCTCGTTAAAGGGTCAACATTGACTGTTAGGATTGCTACTTCCAATAGGTGGCACTAGAGTTCTAGACCTATTCCTCTCTTAAGAGACAATTTGCACCTTAGACTAAAGAAGATATTCTAACCAAAAACTTCTTAGCTGCAGTCTTCATACTACAGACTGATGCAGCCATTGGGCTGTGGTATAAGTGGGAGAGATTGGATTCCAAGAATAAATGCCTCCATGATTAACCCCTTCCCGACCCATGACGCCACGTAGGCGTCATGAAAGTCGGTGCCATTCCGACCCATGACGCCTATGCGGCGTCATGGAAAGATCGCGTCCCTGCAGATCGGGTGAAAGGGTTAACTCCCATTTCACCCGATCTGCAGGGACAGGGGGAGTGGTAGTTTAGCCCAGGGGGGGTGGCTTCACCCCCTCGTGGCTACGATCGCTCTGATTGGCTGTTGAAAGTGAAACTGCCAATCAGAGCGTTTGTAATATTTCACCCATTATAACGGGTGAAATATTACAATCCAGCCATGGCCGATGCTGAAATATCATCGGCCATGGCTGGAAATACTAGTGTGCCCCCACCCCACCCCACCGATCGCCCCCCCACCCCCCCGATCTGGCCGGTACACTGCTCCGGCTCCCCTCCGTCCTGTGCTCCGCTCCCCCCTGTGCTCGTGTCCGCTCCCCCGTGCTCCAATCACCCCCCCATGCTCCAATCACCCCCCCTGCACTCCGATCCACCCCCCCCGTGCTCCGTTCCACCCCCCCGTGCTCCGTTCCAGCCCCCCCGTGCTCCGTTCCACGCCCCCCGCGCTCCGTTCCACCCCTCCCGCGCTCCGATTCCCCCCCCCGTGCTCCGATCCCCCCCCCCGTGGTCCCCCCCCACCCTATCATACTTACCGATCCAGCCGTGGTCCCGTCCGTCTTCTCCCGGGCGCCGCCATCTTCCAAAATGGCGGGCGCATGCGCAGTGCGCCCGCCGAATCTGCCGGCCGGCAGATTCGTTCCAAAGTGCATTTTGATCACTGAGATATAATCTATCTCAGTGATCAAAATAAAAAAAATAATAAATGACCCCCCCCCTTTGTCACCCCCATAGGTAGGGACAATAAAAAAATAAAGAAATTTTTTTTTTTCCACTAATGATAGAATAGGGTTAGGGGTAGGGTTAGGGTTAGGGGTAGGGTTAGGGTTAAGGTTAGGGGTAGGGGTAGGGTTAGGGGTAGGGGTAGGGTTAGGGTTAGGGGTAGGGTTAGGGTTAGGGGTAGGGTTAGGGTTAGGGCTAGGGTTAGGGCTAGGAATGTGCACACGTATTCTGGTCCTCTGCGGATTTTTCCGCTGCGGATTTGATAAATCCGCAGTGCTAAACCGCTGCGGATTTATGGCGGATTTACCGCTTTTTTTCTGCGCATTTCACTGCGGTTTTACAATTGCGATTTTCTATTGGAGCAGTTGTAAAACCGCTGCGGAATCCGCACAAAGAAGTGACATGCTGCGGAATGTAAACTGCTGCGTTTCCGTGCAGTTTTTCCGCAGCATGGGCACAGCGATTTTTGTTTCCCGTAGGTTTACATTGAACTGTAAACTCATGGGAAACTGCTGCGGATCCGCAGCGTTTTCCGCAGCGTGTGCACATACCTTTAGAATTAGGCTATGTGCACACGGTGCGGATTTGGCTGCGGATTCGCAGCAGTGTTCCATCAGGTTTACAGTACCATGTAAACATATGAAAAACCAAATCCGCTGTGCCCATGGTGCGGAAAATACCGAGCGGAAACGCTGCGTTGTATTTTCCGCAGCATGTCAATTCTTTGTGCGGATTCCGCAGCGTTTTACACCTGTTCCTCAATAGGAATCCGCAGGTGAAATCCGCACAAAAAACACTGGAAATCCGCGGAAAATCCGCAGGTAAAACACAGTGCCTTTTACCCGCAGATTTTTCAAAAATGGTGCGGAAATATCTCACACGAATCCGCAACGTGGGCACATAGCCTTAGGGTTAGGGTTGGAATTAGGGTTGTGGTTAGGGTTAGGGGTGTGTTGGGGTTAGGGTTGTGGTTAGGGGTGTGTTGGGGTTAGGGTTGTGATTAGGATTGTGGCTACAGTTGGGATTAGGGTTAGGGGTGTGTTGGGGTTAGTGTTGGAGTTAGAATTGAGGGGTTTCCACTGTTTAGGCACATCAGGGGTCTCCAAACGCAACATGGCGCCACCATTGATTCCAGCCAATCTCGTATTCAAAAAGTCAAATGGTGCTCCCTCACTTCCGAGCCCTGACGTGTGCCCAAACAGTGGTTTACCCCCACATATGGGGTACCAGCATACTCAGGACAAACTGCGCAACAATTACTGGGGTCCAATTTCTCCTGTTACCCTTGTGAATCTAAAAAAATGCTTGCTAAAACATAATTTTTGAGGAAAGAAAAATGATTTTTTATTTTCACGGCTCTGCGTTGTAAACGTCTGTGAAGCACTTGGGGGTTCAAAGTGCTCACCACATATCTAGATAAGTTCCTTGGGGGGTCTAGTTTCTAAAATGGGGTCACTTGTGGGGGGTTTCTACTGTTTAGGCACACCAGGGGCTCTGCAAACGCAACGTGACACCCGCAGACCATTCCATCAAAGTCTGCATTTCAAAAGTCACTACTTCCCTTCTGAGCCCCGACGTGTGCCCAAACAGTGGTTTACCCCCACATATGGGGTATCAGCGTACTCAGGAGAAACTGGACAACAACTTTTGGGGTCCAATTTCTCCTGTAACCCTTGGGAAAATAAAAAATTCTGGGCTAAATAATTATTTTTGAGGAAAGAAAACGTATTTATTATTTTCACGGCTCTGCATTATAAACTTCTATGAAGCACTTGGGGGTTCAAAGTGCTCACCACACATCTAGAAAAGTTCCTTTCAGGGTCTAGTTTCCAAAATGGGGTCACTTGTGGGGGGTTTCTACTGTTTAGGCACATCAGGGGCTCTGCAAACGCAACGTGACGCCCGCAGAGCATTCCATCAAAGTCTGCATTTCAAAACGTCACTACTTCAATTCCAAGCCCCGGCATGTGCCCAAACAGTAGTTTACCCCCACATATGGGGTATCACCGTACTCAGGAGAAACTGGACAACAAATATTGGGGTCAAATTTCTCCTGTTACCCTTGGGAAAATTAAAAAATTCTGGGCTAAATAATTATTTTTGAGGAAAGAAAACGTATTTATTATTTTCACGGCTCTGCATTATAAACTTCTATGAAGCACTTGGGGGTTCAAAGTGCTCACCACACATCTAGATAAGTTCCTTTGGGGGTCTAGTTTCCAAAATGGGGTCACTTGTGGGGGGTTTCTACTGTTAAGCCACATCAGGGGCTCTGCAAACGCAACGTGACGCCCACAGAGCATTCCATCAAAGTCTGCATTTCAAAACGTCACTACTTCACTTCCGAGCCCCGGCATGTGCCCAAACAGTGATTTACCCCCACATATGGGGTATCAGCGTACTCAGGAGAAACTGGACAACAACTTTTGGGGTCAAATTTCTCCTGTTACCCTTGGGAAAATAAAAAATTGCAGGCTAAAAGATCATTTTTGAGAAAATAATTTTTTTTTTTATTTTCATGGCTCTGCGTTATAAACTTCTGTGAAGCACTTGGGGGTTCAAAGTCCTCACCACACATCTAGATTAGTTCCTTTGGGGGTCTAGTTTCTAAAATGGTGTCATTTCTGGGGGATCTCCAATGTTTAGGCACACAGGGCCTCTCCAAACGTGACATGGTGTCCGCTAATGATTGGAGCTAATTTTCCATTTAAAAAGCCAAATGGCGTGCCATCCCTTCCGAGCCCTGCCGTGCGCCCAAACAGTGGTTTACCCCCACATATGGGGTATCAGCGTACTCAGGACAAACTGGACAACAATATTTGGGGTCCAATTTCTCCTATTATCCTTGGCAAAATAGGAAATTCCAGGCTAAAAAATCATTTTTGAGGAAAGAAAAATTATTTTTTATTTTCATGGCTCTGCGTTATAAACTTCTGTGAAGCACTTGGGGGTTTAAAGTGCTCAATATGCATCTAGATAAGTTCCTTGGGGGGTCTAGTTTCCAAAATGGGGTCACTTGTGGGGGAGCTCCAATGTTTAGGCACACAGGGGCTCTCCAAACGCGACATGGTGTCCGCTAACAATTGGAGCTAATTTTCCATTCAAAAAGTCAAATGGCGCGCCTTTTCTTCCGAGCCCTGCCGAGTGCCCAAACAGTGGTTTACCCCCACATATGAGGTATCGGCGTACTCGGGAGAAATTGCCCAACAAATTTTATGATCCATTTTATCCTACTGCCCATGTGAAAATGAAAAAATTGAGGCGAAAAGAATTTTTTTGTGAAAAAAAATTACTTTTTCATTTTTACAGATCAATTTGTGAAGCACCTGAGGGTTTAAAGTGCTCACTAGGCATCTAAATTAGTTCCTTGGGGGGTCTAGTTTCCAAAATGGGGTCACTTGTGGGGGAGCGCCAATGTTTAGGCACACAGGAGCTATCCAAACGCGACATGGTGTCCGCTAACGATGGAAATAATTTTTCATTCAAAAAGTCAAATGGCGCTCCTTCCCTTCCGAGCCTTACCATGTGCCCAAACAGTGGTTTACCTCCACATGTGAGGTATTGGTGTACTCAGGAGAAATTGCCCAACACATTTTAGGATGCATTTTATCCTGTTGCCCATGTGAAAATGAAAAAATTGAGGCTAAAAGAATTTTTTTGCGAAAAAAAAGTACTTTTTCATTTTTACGGATCAATTTGTGAAGCACCTGGGGGTTCAAAGTGCTCACTATGCATCTAGATAAGTTCCTTGGGGCGTCTAGTTTCCAAAATGGGGTCACTTGTGGGGGAGCTCCAATTTTTAGGCACACGGGGGCTCTCCAAACGTGACATGGTGTCCGCTAAAGAGTGGAGCCAATTTTTGATTCAAAAAGTCAAATGGCGCTCCTTCCCTTCCAAGCCCTGCCGTGCGCCAAAACAGTGGTTTACCCCCACATATGAGGTATCAGCGTACTCAGGACAAATTGGACAACAACTTTCGTGGTTCAGTTTCTCCTTTTACCATTGGGAAAATAAAAAAATTGTTGCTAAAAGATAATTTTTGTGACTAAAAAGTTAAATGTTCATTTTTTCCTTCCATGTTGCTTCTGCTTCTGTGAAGCACCTGAAGGGTTAATAAACTTCTTGAATGTGGTTTTGAGTACCTTGAGGGGTGCAGTTTTTAGAATGGTGTCACTTTTGGGTATTTTCAGCCATATAGACCCCTCAAACTGACTTCAAATGTGAGGTGGTCCCTAAAAAAAATGGTTTTGTAAATTTCGTTGTAAAAATGACAAATCGCTGGTCGAATTTTAACCCTTATAACTTCCTAACAAAAAAAAATTTTGTTTCCAAAATTGTGCTGATGTAAAGTAAACATGTGGGAAATGTTATTTATTAACTATTTTGTGTCACATATCTCTCTGGTTTAACAGAATAAAAATTCAAAATGTGAAAATTGCGAAATTTTCAAAATTTTCGCCAAATTTCCGTGTTTATCACAAATAAATGCAGAATTTATTGACCTAAATTTACCACTAACATGAAGCCCAATATGTCACGAAAAAACAATCTCAGAACCGCTAGGATCCGTTGAAGCGTTCCTGAGTTATTACCTCATAAAGGGACACTGGTCAGAATTGCAAAAAACGGCAAGGTCTTTAAGGTCAAAATAGGCTGGGTCTTGAAGGGGTTAAGATATACTTATCATCAGTATGTGATCAGACCAGTAGAAGGCCAGCACCCAGAGCAGTGAAAATCATGGATTCGTTAAGGCACTTTTTTTTAAAATTTCAGCCAGTGCACAACTGGGGACAACATTGCTTGAGAATAATGTGTTTCAGGCCAGTTTGGCCCTTAGTCAGAAACTCAATAAAGCACCTATGGGGCCCTATATTTTATTTAAAGTGTACCTGTCAGCAAGTTTTTGTACCATAAACCTATCACATCTACTGTGCATTAGGTCACTGTAATTCAGAATAAATCTATTCCTTATTTCAAAGTAATCCTTTATCCACTTATTACGCAAATCAGGCTCAAATTTAGAGAGCTTGGCCCTGCACTTATAGATCTTCATCCATGTTCCATCTTTTCTGACAGCCATTATCAACAGTTCAGTGACTGACTGGTCACTCTATTTTGAGTGCCCTGCCTCTCCCATTGAAAACCCCATGCAGCACCGTTACTTCCAGCAGCAGTCATCTTCTCAGGTGGGTTGTGCATGTGTGGGACCCTAGGAGTCCGGTTGCCACAGTGGCATTACCTTCCTCACAGAGAGTGATGCCATGCCTGTAAGCAAGATGGGATTCCCTTGAAGGTAACACTGGCATGCAACACTTTCCTGACTCCAGACCAGAAGGGGGGGAGCTCTGAACCCGGTTTCAGAGTGGCTTCCCTATAAGTTATGGCCTGGAGGCGGGGTTAGTTAGTCAGTCTGAAGGAGACAGTGAAGGAGGAAGCAAGTGAGGAGAGCCTGGGAGTGGAGCTGTGACAGAGCTCACCCCAGGACTGAGTGCAAAAGACCGGACACTGGAGTCCGTGGTTGTGTAGGGACTGCATGCCCAGCAACCAAATCTGGTGGGCAGGAGATTGCAGGTCTCCTGGCCACAACTGACACTCGAAGGGACAGTAGCAGACTAGAGCCCCGAGTCACCATGAGGGAGTGACACCTGGAAAAGGCTCGAGCTGCCTGCCATGTGGGTAGTGTTCCACTTAAGGGACAGACTGAAAGAGGGACTTAAAGAGAGCTTAAGAGACATCAAGAACCTAGAGAACATCGCAGTAGGGAGGCCTCCAACCCCACCTGGCTAGGGAGATTCTGAACTGTTTTCAGGCTACCCGGATCTCCAATACCACCTGATACCTGTGCACTGGACTGCACCTACAATTAAAGGTAAAGAAACTACAGTCCCTGTGTCCTCCAATCATTCCTACACCCCAACATCCACAACCCCTAATAGACTGTTCTGGTAGCCCTGGGGCCCCTGCTCCATCTGTGGGGAGCCAAACCATCTCAGCTGCAACACCACCGGTCCCAGCGTTCCCCTTAAGCAGCGTCGGCCATCTATAGCCAAACACCACAGGTGGCGTCACAGACAATCCCTTATCCCATAGAAACATTTCCTCATCCCTTTAATTGCACACCCAGGGCAATGGACCGGGTCACTGCTTCCTTGATCACCTCTTTAAAAATTGCCTGACCTGATGCCAAGTACCCCATGGCCCAAACAGGTTTCGCAGATGCGCAGATTTTTTTTATTGTTATCTCGCTGCACCAGTAGGACTTAACTGTGCATGCTCTGCCACTGAGGATTTAGGATGAGGTGGCTGGACCCTCAGACAAGAATGCACTGTCAGTCAGGGAGCTTTGGACGGTAGCAGGTGCAGAAAGAAGGAAAAAGGATGGAAATCTATATATTCAAGGCCAAGCCTGTGGCACCCCAGGAGTCTGGTTGCCAAAATGGCATTGCCTTCCTCACAGGGGTGTGATGTTATGCCTGGAGGTAAGAAGGGATCCACTTAGCAGGTAACACAAACATACAATACCTTCCTAACTCCAGACCAGAAGGGGGAGCTCTAAACCTGGTTTCAGGGTAGCTTCCCTAAAAGTTCTGGTCTGGAGGTGGGGTTAGAGATTTTAGTGTGAGACACTGAAGGGAAAGGAAGCATGTGAGGAGAGAGACTAGGAATGGAGCTATGACTGAGCTCTTCCCAAGATTAAGCGCACAAGAAACCGGACACTGGAGTCCATGGTTGCACGGGTACTAAAGGCCCAGCTACTAGAACTGGAGGGCAGGAGATTGCAAGTCTTCTGGCCCATCTGACACCTGGAGGCACCACAGCAAGTCAGGAGCCGGGGGCTGCCAGTGAGAAGACAGTGCCCATGAAAGGCTCATGCTGTCAACCATATGGGTTAGGATAACAGACACTGAGTGGAACTTGTGTAAAGCTTCAGGCAGCAAGGGATAGACAGCACAGCGCAAAAGGAAGGTCTCCGAACCCACCTGGCTTGGTGGATCCCAAGATACTCCCAGGCTGCCCGGACCCCCATCAACACCTGTAACCTGTGCCCTGGACTGTACCTACACTTCACCAATAAAAGGTAAAGGAAATTGCAATCCCTGTGTCCTCCAATTATTTCCCTGCACCTTCAGTCCTGCACCCCACCATCTACCATCCCTTACCAACTGCACCGGTAGCCCTGGGGACTAGGTTCTACCTGTGGGGAGCTATACTAACTTTGCTGCAACACCATCAGCCCCAGTGGTCCCCTTTAAGCAGTGTTGGCCATCCCTTGCCGAATATCACCGTTGGCGTCACGAACATTTCCCCATAGACTTTATTGTCCACCACACTTCATCCACTTTAGGGTATGTGCACACGTTGCATAATGGTGTGCGGATATTTCCACACTGATTTTGGTAAATCCACAGGAAATCCACACTGTGGATTTACTGCGGAATTACTGTGGATTTACCGAAGTTTTTCTGCGGTTTTTGTGCAGATTCCACCTGCATATTTCTATTGAGGAGCAGGTGCAAACCGCAGCGGAATCCACACAAAGAATTGACATGCTGCGGAATAAACAACGCAGCGTTTCAGCACATTTTTTTCCACAGCATGTGCACTGCGGATTTTGGTTTTCATAGGTTTACATGGTACTGTAAACTTATGGCCAATCTGCTGCGGATCCGCAGCAAAATCCGCAGCGTGTGCACATACTCTTAATTGGACGCCCAGGGCCAGGGACTGGGTCACTGCTTCCATGGCAACCCCTTTTAGTATCACCGGACCCGATACCGAGTACCCCACGGTCCTAGCGGACGCTCCAAGCCACGTTAACTTTTGCCTTATTTGCATAAAAATTGGATAAAGGATTACTTTGAAACAAATGCAACGTTTATAAAAGAAAGAAAGTATTAATTAAGGTTAATCTGAAATGAGTCACCTAACGTAGGTGTGCTTGATTTATTGTACAAAAATCTGCTGACAGGTTCCCTTTAAGAAAATAATAGGCAGCCAGACACTATGCACAGTTCTAAATATGTGTAATTAAAAAAAAATCTCCCTTCACTTTTCCTAAAGGACCCAGCTTTCTAGAAAAAAGGCAGAAGTCCTTAGTTGTTGGAGCACAGTGTGCAGTCATTGTTGCTGTAAAGTGCAAACAGATCTTGATTAGTAATAACAGCAAGGGAGAGTTCATGTGTATAAAAGTCCCCCAAATACATTAACCCCTTCACACCATGGCCATTTTCTTTTTTTTTCTTTTTTTTTTTTCATTTTCTTTTTTTGCTCCCCTTCTACTCAGAGCCATAACTTTTTTATTTTTCTGGACGATATGGCCATCTGAGGGCTTGTTTTTTTGCAAGACGAGTTTTACAGTACTTTTGAACGACACCATTGATTTTACCATATCATGTACTGGAAAACAGGAAAAAATTCTAAGTGTGGTGAAATTGCAAAAAAACAAAAATGCAATTCCACAATTTTTTTTTATCATGTTCGCTAAATGCTAAAACTCACCTGGCAATATGATTTTCTGGGTCAGTATGAGTTTGAAGATACCAAACATGTCTAGCCCCTTCAAGACGCAGACCTTTTTCGTTTTTGCATTTTTGTTTTTCGCTCCCCTCCTTCCCAGAGCCATAACTTTTTTATTTTTCCATCAATATGGCCATGTGAGGGTTTATTTTTTTCAGGACAAGTTGTACTTTTGAACAACACCATTGGTTTTACCATGACTTGTACTAGAAAACAGGAAAAAAATTCCAAGTGCGGTGAAATTGCAAAAAAAGTGCAATCCCACACTTGTCTTTTGTTTGGCTTTTTTTGCTAGGTTCACTAAATGCTAAAACTGACCTGCCATTGTGATTCTCCACGTCATTACGATTTCATAGACAGCAAACATGTCTAGGTTATTTTTTATGAAAGTGGTGAAAAAAAATTCCAAACTTTCCAAAAAAAAATAAATTGTGCCATTTTCCGACACCCGTAGAGTCTCCATTTTTCAGGATCTCGGATTGGGTGAGGGCTTATTTTTTGCGTGCTGAGCTGACATTTTTAATGATACCACTATTCTGCAGAATCGTTCATTTGATCGCCCGTTATTGCATTTTAATTAGTGTTGAGCATTCCGATACTGCAAATATCGGGTATCGGCCGATATTCGCGGTTTCGGAATTCCGATACCGAGTTCCGATACTTTCTCTATATCAAATACCGGAATCGGAAGTTCTCATAATGCTATGAGCCAGTTTCATTTAATTCAGCCAATGAGGATTCCTAAGAAGTGTGGGCACATCCTGTTATGCATGTTAGTCATGTAACTACTGGCGTGGCTGTGATTGGCTGCTGAAATAATGTCATGATGCACCATAAAAGTCGCCGCCGCCATTTTGGGTTCACTCTGCTGTGAAATCAGTTAGGGACAGGATGCTGTGTCCTGACTGGGAGGGCCAGTTGGAGATAGCGATTTGCTTCATTGTGCTTTACCCAGGCTAATCTAGCAACCGCTGTGTGAGAACCTTGTTTTTGCCTTGCAGCGCTGTTCACGGCTGTGTGCAAGGTCTCTGTGTGTATGAGTGAAGCTCACTCTGTAGACTCTTCTGCAGCCACAGCTGGTTTTAGACAGCTCAGTGTGCTTCACTGCCTCATACTGTTCCATTGTCCTTTTTTTCAATTAGTGCCGCCTGCTGCACATTTTGTCCAGATTTATCCTATTAGTGGGTTTCCATCCGTATCCTGCTAGATTGTGGAAAAACACTATATAGGAGTACATAGAGGAGCTTTTTTAGGCCTTGCAGTGCCGTTCACAGCTGTCTGCACGGTCTCTGTGTGAGTGCAGCTCACTCTGTAGTCTATTCTGCAGCCACAGCTGGTTGTAGTCAGCTCAGGGTGCGCCACTGCCTCATACTGTTCCAGTGTCCTTTTTTTCAATTAATGCTGCCTGCTGCACATTTTGTCCAGATTTATCCTATTAGTGGGTTTCCATCCGTATCCTGCTAGATTGTGGAAAAACACTATATATAAGTACATAGATGAGGTTTTTTTTGGCCTTGCAACGCCGTTCACGGCTGTCTGCACGGTCTGTGTGTGAGTGTAGCTCACTCTGGAGTCTGTTCTGAAAAAAAAAACAAAGTTAATAAAGTTCACCAAACACTCCACTTTACAGTTGTGTAGGCCACATTAGCTCATATTAAAGTGTAGTCCACACTTTATAAAATTAGTGTTTCTTATACCTGTTAGCAGCTGTTCAGTAATAAGCATACTAAGCCCTTAATACTTTTCTGCCTATCTTTATCAGTCTACCAAGATGAAGAAGGCAGGGAGTAAGGCACGTGGTTGTGGGCGTGGAGGTGGAGCAGGGAGAGGACGTGGGGATTCTTTGCCTGCTGCGGGCACCGGTGACTCATCATCCCCCAGTTTTAGCAGGGAACAGTCCTTCATGCGCAGATTTATAGGAGCTCGCCGTACCCCGCTGCTGCGGGACGAACAAATTGAAGCCGTTGTCGGATGGATGGCAGCTAACGCATCGACTTCAATTAGTGCCACATCCTCTCAGGCACAGAGCACTGCAGAGCACCCATCTGTCTTTTCACCACCTGCCAAATTGCCCAGGCAGTCAGAGAGCCCAGGACAGGAGCCATCTCTACTTCTGTTCTCTGAATCTCTTGGCTTGGAAAGAGGGGGCCAGCCAAGCAGCATTTTAGAAATGGAAGAAGAGGCAGTATGCAGTGATGCCCAACAGCTTTGCGTCTCTGAATCTGAAGAAGCGGGTGGACCAGTGTCTCCGGTCAGCACACCTCAGTGCACATCTGATGATGAGACTCAGGTGCCACTTTCTGGTGCGTACTGTGCTGCCGAGACTACCCAGGAGAAACAGTTGTTGGAAGAGGGTAGTGTAGATGATGAGGTCCTTGACCCATCATGGCGTGAGGTACAAGAAGGTGATGGGAGCAGCTCTGAAGAAGTGATTCCCTGAACGGCCCAAAGAAGGAGAGGGAGGGGGAAGACTACGTTGCCTGTAGCCTCCACTTCAGCCCCCATTAGGAGCATGCCTCTTACAAAACCAAAAACAGGCACTTCCAAGACTTGCAGTGCCTGGTCCTTTTTTGACACAGTTGAAGATGACATTTGCATTGTCAAATGCAAGCTGTGTAATCAGAAAGTCAAAAGAGGGAAAAGTGTCAGCAACTTCAATACCACAAATATGTGGAAACATGTGCGGACCAAGCACGTGGTGGAGTTACAAAAACACACTGAAGACCTAGGCCAACCTACAGCGGCACCTGCCACAATGGACAGGCATGATACCTTTCCCTCACTGCCCATTGGGTAAATCTTGTGGAGCCGGGTACAGATCGTGAGAGTGGCGCTGTATGTGTTCTGCCAACTCCAAGGATTGCAGAAATCTAGTCTGTACACATTTACTCATCCTCATACTCCAGGTTCCTCTGAATCAGCGCTGCAGGAGCCATCACTGTCCACCTCCACATGGACCCGTGAATGTTTACCTGTTACGACTGATGTTAGCACAGCCATGGTCAAACATCAACAGGCCGTATTAAAATTAATTTCTTTGGGGAATCAAAGCCACACTGTGCAGGAGCTCTGGAATGCCATCAAGCAGGAGAGCAACGTGTGGTTTGCGCCAGCAAATCTCCAGCCAAGCATGGTAGTGTTTGACAATGGCCGAAATCTGGTGGCAGCTCTGGGCCTAAGCAACCTCACTCACCTCCCATGTCTGGCACATGTGCTCAACTTGGTCGTGCAGTTTTTTGAGGGGCTATCCTAATCTTGATGCACTGCTGCACAAGGTCCACCTAGAGTGTGCTCACTTGCGGCGTTCCAGCATGGCAAGATCGCGAATTGCAGCTCTGCAGCGCCGATTCCGCCTTCCGGAACATCGCATCATATGTGACCTACCCACCAGGTAGAAATCAATGTTACATATGTTGGAGCGGTTGTGTGAGCAGCAGCCAGCAGTAATGGATTACCAGCTGCATTAGGTGCAAAGAAGTCACACTGCGTGCAGTTCAGACTTCACACCCACTGAGTGGGCCACTATGAAGGACATCTGCCAGGTTTTGCATGTCTTCGATGATTCCACGCAGATGGCGAGTGCAGATGATGCACTAGTCAGCATAACTATCCCCCTTATCTGCCTGCTTGAAAAAACACTGCAAGCGCTAAGGGATGAGGTTGTGGAAGAGGTGGAGGATGAGGAGTCACAAATGACATCTGCTTTTGGACAGTCTGCGCAGCGTGGTTCCTCACAAAGGCCTAGGCAGGGGACAATTTGTGAGGAGGATGAGGAGGGGTCAATATAGGAGGAAGACATCTGTCCAGAGGAGGGAGTTACACAATCCTCCAGTAGTTAGTATGTAGAGCGAGGGTGGGGTGATGCAGAGCAGGCAGAGATCAAGCAGGGGACAGCGTTTCTTGGCCAGTTGGCTGTCTCTAGCACATGGTTGATTTCATGCTGCAGTGCCTGAGAAACGACCGCCGCATCGCCCACATTCTCAACACGGCTGATTATTGGGTGTACACCGTCCTAGATCCTCGATACCGGGACAACTTTCAAAGCCTCATAACACCGTTGAAATGGGAGCGTAAAATGCGGGAGTACCAAGACACACTGGTGCAGTCCATCATCTTCTCCAGTCCAATCGAGAGCAGTGCTGCTGGTGCTTTACAAAGCAGCTCAGTGCGTCGAGGCACTGGAGGAAGCTCTGCACAAAGAGGGAGCAGAAGCAGTGCCTCAGCACAAGGCAAGACCAGTATGGCCCAACTGTGGAAAAGTTTTGTGTGCCCGCCACAAATGTTTACACCATCACAGACGGCTCCAGTCAGCAGGAGGCAATGTTTCCGTCAGATGGTGACAGACTACATGTCTTGCCCTCTCAGTGTACTCCCAGATGACTCTTCACCCTTCAAGTTTTGGGTCTCTAAGCTGGATACATGGCCAGAGCTTAGCCAGTATGCATTGAAGGTGCTGGCTTGCCCTGCTGCTAGTGTATTATTGGAACTTGTCTTTAGTGCCGCAGGTGGTGAAATAACAGACCGTCGCATGCGACTATGCTCCAATAACATTGACCGGCTTACTTTTCTGAAAATGAACAAGGCCTGGATGTCGCAGGAATTTGCCTCTCCTCTTCCAGATTAAATAATTGGTTGGCAACAGTATCCAGGTCTCCTGTTGTGTTCATGTTTCTACCACCTGAAATGTAATCACTGGGCTCCAACACCACCAGTTGCTGCTCAGAAGTGCCGTCTGCACAGTCAACACATGACCCAGTGTTATTGGGTTTCAGTAACGTCAGCCGATCACCTGCTGTGTATCCAGCAATTTCTCCTGCTCCGTTCACACTCATCCTACAACAGATATTAAACTGCTTTGAGTGTAGGCCTCAGCCTACACTCTGTTTCTCCTGGATTTCCCGGGGCCCCAACACCGCCAGTTGCTGCTCAGAAGTGCTGTCTGCCCAGAGAAAAACACTTGCTCCTGTGTTAGTGGGGTTCAGTAACGTCAGCTGATCCTCAGCTGTGTATCTGGCAATTTGTCCTGCTACCTCCACGCTGACACTACAGCAGATATTAAGCTGCCTCGAGTGCAGGCCTCGGCCTACACTCTGCTTCTCCTGGATTCCCTGGGCTCCAACACCGCCAGTTGCTGCTCGGAAGTGCCGTTTGCACAGAGAAAAATGCTTGCTCCTGTGTTAGTGGGGTTCAGTCACGTCAACTACTCCCCTGCTGTGTATCCGGCAATTTGTCCTGCTACCTCCACATTGACACTACAACAGATATTAAATTGCCTCGAGTGCAGGCTTCGGCCTACACTCTGCTTCTCCTGGATTCCCTGGGCTCCAACACCGCCAGTTGCTGCTCAAAAGTGCCATTTGCACAGAGAAAAACACTCACTCCTGTGTTAGTGGGGTTCAGTAACATCAGCTGTTCCCCTGCTGTGTATCCGGCAATTGCTCCTGCTACCTCCACACTCACACTACTTCAGATATTAAACTTGCTCCAATTAGGCCTCGGCCTACACCCTGATTGACCCTGGGCTCCAACACCGCTAGTTGCTGCTCGGAAGTGCCGTCTGCACAGTCAAGACTTGCTGCCGTGTTATTGGGATTCAGTAACGTCAGCAGATCCCCAGCTGTGTATCAGGCAATTTGTCCTGGTACCTCCACGCTGACACAACAGATATTAAAGGGAACCTGTCCACCCCAGGCATTTGTAACTGAAAGAGCCAACTTGTGCAGCACTAATGCAGGGACACTTGAGGGGGCAAGTGTCCCCGCATTATACAATGCGTCCCCTCATACCACGAAACCATCCCGGAGGTGGAACTTTCCTTCGTAATGAGACGCAGCACAGCCTTCATTCATACCCCTTGGCGCCGGGCGCCACCTCCTCAGTGTTGTTTTAATCTGTCCCGGAGCCTGCGCTGTTATGTTAAACCTTGGGCATGTGCAGTTAGCGCTGCCCGTCTTCTGACATCATTTGTTATATATACACAAAAAGTTGCTCAAAATAATATAATACACATCCCTCCTACATAGGTGGAGGAAGTACTGATCTAACATAATATCTCACATGCAGTGTGACCAAATAATAAAAAATGATCACTACTACGGTACTGATATATAAAAGAAAATTTTATTAAGACAAAATTTAAAATTCAATTATTCACAAATACAGTAAACAACATGTAAGAAAAAAGGGTGTAGAATCCACAAAAAGGGACCTTGCTGCCATAGGCTAACTCTAAATCACCGGGGTTAGAACTGACATCAATACATAAAAAGGACCCATAAGAAAATACCACCTAAATATGTCCAAGAATAGCTATGTGAGGAACCTGAAGACCCACCTCTTTAGACAAGCCTACAACCTGCAGTAACTACCGATCGACCAAACCGCTGCATGACCAGCTCTACCCTCACCTACTGTATTCTCACCCATCCCTTGTAGATTGTGAGCCTTCGCGGGCAGGGTCCTCATTCCTCCTGTACCAGTTATGACTTGTATTGTTTAAGATTATTGTGCTTGTTTTTATTATGTATACCCCTCCTCACATGTAAAGCGCCATGGAATAAATGGCGCTATAACAATAAATAATAATAATAATAATAACGATTAAGGCAATGTAAAGATGGCCCTTACTATAATGTAATCCCCTAATAGGAGAACCTAACAGCCATATCACTCACAAAGAAAATGGCCTAAAGCCAAAAAGACATAAACTAGTGGGAAATATGGGAAAATACCTTAAGTGCGTCCCGTGTGAGAGCCTCGGCGTCCCTCTGCCCCGACGCGCGTTTCGCGTTCGCTTCTTCTGGAGGCGTGCCAGGGCAGGGGGTAGGCCGGAATTTATGTCACAGTTTGCGCCGTTCATTGGGCCGTACTGATGGAAAACCGCCATCAGCTGCGAGAGAGCAGAGCGATGTAATGTTGCGCCGGCGTCTAAGCTCCACATCACATGTACGGAAACCGGAGGTGACCACAAAGTACTTCCCGTCTAATAGGTAAAAGCAGCAGTACTACGTGCTACTGTGCAGGCATGTAGTCCCCGCATAGCGTGTACGGAATCTGGAAGTGAAGAAAGGGCTTTGCATCTATTACAGAATATGGAGCAGAGCAAGGTAACACTGCGCAAGCGTCTAGTGTCCGCACTAAATGTAGGGAAAACCGGAAGCCATAGTAGAAAACTGCCCGTGAGAAACAGTCTGCAGATACTCATGGTCCGTGGTACTATCGGCGCATGCCCAGATCTATAGGCACCCGAAACCATGGGACACCAGACAGCGGTAATGAGGTCGGCGGCACCAGGTCGTCCATAAGTACGACTCGGCAACACCGTACCTCAAACAACACCACTGTCCGGTTATCCCTCAGGTCCGCACTCCATTCATGCGCACCCCCACGGATATGAGAAATCCTACACAGAGATGTCCTGTATAGAAAGGTGAAACAATAAAGTGCAATGTGCTTGTTTAGTAATGAAGATGCCTATATGTGATGTTATGTCCATGGTACACATGGATAAATGTAATTACTATATATCAACCATGACACAAATCATAGCCATGGTAATAAAGTGTAAAATTAATAAAGATAATGAAAAATAAAAAATACAAAATTATAGTGAGATGAATAGCAAACCCCTAATGGGAGTATGGTATAGTGTATGAATCCCATATGTCAGAAACCATATAACTATAAAGGCACAGATGATTGGCCTCGGGGAGACCAAAACATCCAACACCGCGGAGACACCATCACGTGTTTCTCAACGCAGTGATTCCAGAACACTGCCCCCATCCCTTATGGGAAATATGCAGATGCATGTAAAGAAGCTGCGGAGACACCATCACGTGTTTCTCGACGCAAGCAGTGAATAGCCAGGCCTTTCCCCGGGAAGGAACAACCACGGGAAGGGCAGCATCCTATGAAGGAAAGCCACCTATGCCAAGCATGGTATCCATCCACAGACAGCTGTTTCGGGGTTTTTGCCCCTCATCAGTGTGGAGTAGGAATCTGGCTATTAGGAGCAGTGCCTAGTAAAAAGGCTATAAAGGCACAGATGATTGGCCTCGGGGAGACCAAAACATCCAACACCGCGGAGACACCATCACGTGTTTCTCAACGCAGTGATTCCAGAACACTGCCCCCATCCCTTATGGGAAATATGCAGATGCATGTAAAGAAGCTGCGGAGACACCATCAGGTGTTTCTCGATGCAAGCAGTGAATAGCCAGGCCTTTCCCCGGGAAGGAACAACCACGGGAAGGGCAGCATCCTATGAAGGAAAGCCACCTATGCCAAGCATGGTATCCATCCACAGACAGCTGTTTCTGGGTTTTTGCCCCTCATCAGTGTGGAGTAGGAATCTGGCTATTAGGAGCAGTGCCTAGTAAAAAGGCTATAAAGGAACAGATGATTGGCCTCGGGGAGACCAAAACATCCAACACCACGGAGACACCATCACGTGTTTCTCAACGCAGTGATTCCAGAACACTGCCCCCATCCCTTATGGGAAATATGCAGATGCATGTAAAGAAGCTGCGGAGACACCATCACGTGTTTCTCGACGCAAGCAGTGAATAGCCAGGCCTTTCCCCGGGAAGGAACAACCACAGGAAGGGAAGCATCCTATGAAGGAAAGCCACCTATGCCAAGCATGGTATCCATCCACAGACAGCTGTTTCGGGGTTTTTGCCCCTCATCAGTGTGGAGTAGGAATCTCTCTATTAGGAGCAGTGCCTAGTAAAAAGGCTATAAAGGCACAGATGATTGGCCTCGGGGAGACCAAAACATCCAACACTGCGGAGACACCATCACGTGTTTCTCAACGCAGTGATTCCAGAACACTGCCCCCATCCCTTATGGGAAATATGCAGATGCATGTAAATAAGCTGCGGAGACACCATCACGTGTTTCTTGACGCAAGCAGTGAATAGCCAGGCCTTTCCCCAGGAAGGAACAACCACGGGAAGGGCAGCATCCTATGAAGGAAAGCCACCTATGCCAAGCATGGTATTCATCCACAGACAGCTGTTTCGGGGTTTTTGCCCCTCATCAGTGTGGAGTAGGAATCTGGCTATTAGGAGCAGTGCCTAGTAAAAAGGCTATAAAGGCACAGATGATTGGCCTCGGGGAGACCAAAACATCCAACACCGCGGAGACACCATCACGTGTTTCTCATCGCAGTGATTCCAGAACACTGCCCCCATCCCTTATGGGAAATATGCAGATGCATGTAAAGAAGCTGCGGAGACACCATCACATGTTTCTCGACGCAAGCAGTGAATAGCCAGGCCTTTCCCCGGGAAGGAACAACCAAGGGAAGGGAAGCATCCTATGAAGGAAAGCCACCTTTGCCAAGCATGGTATCCATCCACAGACAGCTGTTTCGGGGTTTTTGCCCCTCATCAGTGTGGAGTAGGAATCTGGCTATTAGGAGCAGTGCCTAGTAAAAAGGCTATAAAGGCACAGATGATTGGCCTCGGGGAGACCAAAATATCCAACACCGCGGAGACACCATCACGTGTTTCTCAACGCAGTGATTCCAGAACACTGCCCCCAACCCTTATGGGAAATATGTAGATGCATGTAAAGAAGCTGCGGAGACACCATCACGTGTTTCTCGACGCAAGCAGTGAATAGCCAGGCCTTTCCCCGGGAAGGAACAACCACGGGAAGGGCAGCATCCTATGAAGGAAAGCCACCTATGCCAAGCATGGTATCCATCCACAGACAGCTGTTTCGGGGTTTTTGCCCCTCATCAGTGTGGAGCAGGAATCTGGCTATTAGGAGCAGTGCCTAGTAAAAAGGCTATAAAGGCACAGATGATTGGCCTCGGGGAGACCAAAACATCCAACACCGCGGAGACACCATCACGTGTTTCTTAATGTAGTGATTCCA
The DNA here is from genome assembly GCF_032444005.1 of Ranitomeya imitator. Taxonomy (NCBI): domain Eukaryota; kingdom Metazoa; phylum Chordata; class Amphibia; order Anura; family Dendrobatidae; genus Ranitomeya; species Ranitomeya imitator. The sequence goes on along the minus strand of NC_091290.1, from coordinate 72,935,341 downwards.
GAACACTGCCCCCCTCCCTTATGGGAAATATGCAGATGCATGTAAAGAAGCTGCGGAGACACCATCACATGTTTCTCGACGCAAGCAGTGAATAGCCAGGCCTTTCCCCGGGAAGGAACAACCACAGGAAGGGCAGCATCCTATGAAGGAAAGCCACCTATGCCAAGGATGGTATCCATCCACAGACAGCTGTTTCGGGGTTTTTGCCCCTCATCAGTGCGGAGTAGGAATCTGGCTATTAGGAGCAGTGCCTAGTAAAAAGGCTATAAAGGCACAGATGATTGGCCTCGGGGAGACCAAAACATCCAACACCGCGGAGACACCATCACCTGTTTCTCAACGCAGTGAATCCAGAACACTGCCCCCATCCCTTATGGGAAATATGCAGATGCATGTAAAAAAGCTGCGGAGACACCATCACGTGTTTCTCGACGCAAGCAGTGAATAGCCAGGCCTTTCCCCGGGAAGGAACAACCACGGGAAGGGCAGCATCCTATGAAGGAAAGCCACCTATGCCAAGCATGGTATCCATCCACAGACAGCTGTTTCGGGGTTTTTGCCCAGTGCCTAGTAAAAAGGCTATAAAGGCACAGATCCATCCGAAACAGCTGTCTGTGGATGAAAGATAAAGATCCTACACTCAAACAATGAATGGACTATATGTGATATACTGAGGGGCAAAGTCCCACTAATCCTACCAAGCATCAAATGATAAATATAGTCAATGTATAATATACAATCCATGAAGAGTCATATTAATCATAACTTGGAAGAAGGTGGATATTCCTCAGGTCTTCCAAGAACGTCCCATCCCAAGATAGCAATTTCTTGAATGTAGTCTGGTAAAAAGATATAATTCTCATCCTCGCTCCCACGGCCCAGAATCGTTATCATAAACGGTCAGCATACATGGATGGTTAACTGTAGTAAAGCATATACACATAAAATGAATAAAAGCCAACATACCACAAACATCTAAAAAGTAATAAAGAGAATATAAAAACAAAAAAAACAACCAGAAATAATATTAAACCCAGAGAAAACCCCCTACCATCCTACTTCCTAAGCCATGTAATAAATTACAAAAACGCACCAAAGCCGAAGCTCTCATTAAGCCCTTGAGGTGCAAGAGTGCCCAGTCTGTATATCCATTGGCTTTCTTTTTTAGCCAATCTTTTACCCATATCCCCTCCCCTAGGTCCAAGGTCAAGTATATCAATGCCCGTAACTGTCAGCAATCTAGAATTACATTGATGGTACCGCTTGAAATGCTTAGGGAGAGTCTTCAATGCGGTGTCATCAGTACTCCCTTTGGCCTTCTCAATATCAAGGCAATGCTCTCGTACCCTGATCTTCAACTCACGACTGGTCATGCCAATATAGACTTTCCCACAAGGGCACATACCATGATAGATGATGCCCTTTGATGAGCTTGTAATGTATGCCCTAATATCGAAAGTCCTGGTGTTGTCATGATTATTAAAGGTAGTGCTTTTTTTCATGTTGGCACACCCCTTACATATGCCACAAGGGAAGAATTCCCTTTTCCCCTTGGTCTTGTTGTAATTGGCCATTCTTTTGGGGTCATACATGCTATGCACTAGCATATCCCATAAACTAGGAGCTCTCCTTGCCACCATTGAGGGTCGTTCAGGGAGAATTTGTTTCAAAATGGGGTCTGTGAACAAGATCTTCCAGTGTTTGGAAATCACCTCGCGAAGGTGTTTCCACTCACTGCTGTAGTTGGTAATGAATCTTACCTGGTTGTCCTGTTCCTTTTTAGCTGGTACTAGTTTGTTTTTATGTAGTAGTTGTTGTCTTGGGGTATTTTTCGCTCTCCAGTATCCATACTGTATAGCCCGGCGATTATATCCATGGTCCTGGAATCTGCTTCTTAGTGCCTTGGCTTGTGCCTCAAATTGATCTTCCTCTGAGCAGATCCTTTTAATACGTAAGTATTGACCTATCGGTATGTTGTTGGTGGTGGATTTAGGATGCAGTGATGACTAGTGTTGAGCATTCCGATACCGCAAGTATCGGGTATCGGCCGATACTTGCGGTATCGGAATTCCGATACCGAGATCCGATATTTTTGTGATATCGGGTATCGGTATCGGATCAATAGGGATGTGTAAAATAAAGAATTAAAATAAAAAATATTGATATGCTCACCTCTCCGGCGGCCCCTGGACATCACGCTGCTAACCGGGAGGCTTCTTTGTTTAAAATGCGCGCCTTTAGGACCTGCGAATGACGTCCCGGCTTCTGATTGGTCGCGTGCCGCCCATGTGACCGCCACGCGACCAATCAGAAGCCGCGACGTCATTCTCATTCACAAAAACTCCTAATTCTAGGAATTGAGGACCTGCGAATGACGTCGCGGCTTCTGATTGGTCGCGTGCCGGTCACATGGGCGGCACGCGACCAATCAGAAACCGGGACGTCATTCGCACGTCCTAAAGGCGCGCATTTTAAACAAAGAAGCCTCCCGGTTAGCAGCGTGATGTCCAGGGGCCGCCGGAGAGGTGAGCATATCAATATTTTTTATTTTAATTCTTTATTTTACACATCCCTATGGATCCCAGGGCCTGAAGGAGAGTTTCCTCTCCTTCAGACCCTGGGAACCATGAGAATACCTTCCGATACTTGATGTCCCATTGACTTGTATTGGTATCGGATATCGGTATCGGCGATATCCGATATTTTTCGGGTATCGGCCGATACTATCCGATACCGATACTTTCAAGTATCGGACGGTATCGCTCAACACTAGTGATGACGCGTGTAGCAATGAATTTGTTGCTGTGGGCTTCCGGAATACTGTGGTAGATAAGTGTCCTTCGGGTGACTCTATAATAGAGTGCATTGTCCCCTCATCCCTGTCCTGCTCTGCATGGCTCCCCCATCCATCCTTATATGCAGTCCTTCCCGTTCCTGTCCTTGTATGCATGCCTCCCTGTCCCTGTATGCATGCCTCCTTGTCACTGTATGCATGCCTCCCTGTCACTGTATGCATGCCTCCCCATCACTGTATGCATGTCTCCCCGTCACTGTATGCATGCCTCCCCATCACTGTGTGCATGCCTCCCCATCACTGTATGCATGTCTCCCCATCACTGTATGCATGTCTCCCCATCACTGTGTGCATGTCTCCCCATCACTGTATGCAGGCCTCCCTGTCACTGTATGCATCCCTCCCCATCATTGTATGCATGTCTCCCCGTCACTGTATGCATGCCTCCCCATCACTGTATGCATGTCTCCCCATCACTGTATGCAGGCCTCCCCATCCCTATCTACATAACTCCCCCTGTCCCTGTCATTGTCTGCATGCCTTACCATCACTGTATGCATGCCTGCACCTTCCCTGTCCTGGTATGAATGCCTCCCCCGTTCCGTCCCTGTATGCATGCCTCCTTATCCCCTATCCCTGTGTGCATGTTTCCTATTGAAAAAAACAAACAAGTATCCTACTCATCTACCTGCGTGCCCTCAGTGCTGGCACTGTATCTTGCGCTGGCCACCGGCGCCTGCCTGCAGCTCTTCCTGCCGAGCGATCACGTGGCCCCGCTCAAGGTAATAAATATGCCATGTGATCGTTCAGCAGGAAGAGTTGCTGGCGCCGGTGGCCGGAACGAGATGCAGTGCCAGCACCGAGGGCGCCCAGGTAGGTGAGTATGATGTGTGCTGGAAGCCGCCGGCTCCTGCCTCTGTGACCCGCAACTCCTCCTCCTCCGCCAGCTTTCTTGACCGTGATTCGTGTATAAGCCGAGGGGTGCACAAAAAAATGTGCTGAAAAACTCGGCTTATACATGATTATACATGGTAATTGGTACTATCTGGTATATCCTGTACCTAGACACTTTTTGGTAAAAAGGTGTATATGATTAATATAGGTTTGCACTTTGTGTGAATCTACTGTAGGCTTCCTTATAAATTATACATAGATGGTTTTACATCATAAAGTCATTAGAAGAATGCACAGCATGATGGCAGTGACTTTATGATGCTGTAAAAAATAAATATGTAGAGAGTCGAAAATAAGTTTTTGTTCATATAATTACATTTTGGTGCAGGTTTTGCATGCTGTTTTATACCAAAACTAGGTATAGATGCTATAGATATTATAGATAATGGAAAGCTAATCCTTTTGTGAGGTTTTTAGTAATATGTGGATAGGACTGTCAGTGCCTCGTTTACAGTGAAGTTCCACCTTAGACTAATTTGCATATTTCCCAGAGGAGCATTGCGGCTTTAAGTCTCCTCACCTCGACATGCTTATCATGTCATTCTCCGCAAGGAGAAACGATACTTCTTGGATCCCGGTCAGACGCCTCTCAATCAGCCAAACCAGATCTCCACTTTGCACTGATGAGGGGCAGTACACCGAAACACAGTGTCTGCAAATTGAGATTCTGGTTTGGCTATTATCCTAAGTCATGTGACAAGGCTCGTTAAAGGGTCAACATTGACTGTTAGGATTGCTACTTCCAATAGGTGGCACTAGAGTTCTAGACCTATTCCTCTCTTAAGAGACAATTTGCACCTTAGACTAAAGAAGATATTCTAACCAAAAACTTCTTAGCTGCAGTCTTCATACTACAGACTGATGCAGCCATTGGGCTGTGGTATAAGTGGGAGAGATTGGATTCCAAGAATAAATGCCTCCATGATTAAGATATACTTATCATCAGTATGTGATCAGACCAGTAGAAGGCCAGCACCCAGAGCAGTGAAAATCATGGATTCGTTAAGGCACTTTTTTTAAAAATTTCAGCCAGTGCACAACTGGGGACAACATTGCTTGAGAATAATGTGTTTCAGGCCAGTTTGGCCCTTAGTCAGAAACTCAATAAAGCACCTATGGGGCCCTATATTTTATTTAAAGTGTACCTGTCAGCAAGTTTTTGTACCATAAACCTATCACATCTACTGTGCATTAGGTCACTGTAATTCAGAATAAATCTATTCCTTATTTCAAAGTAATCCTTTATCCACTTATTACGCAAATCAGGCTCAAATTTAGAGAGCTTGGCCCTGCACTTATAGATCTTCATCCATGTTCCATCTTTTCTGACAGCCATTATCAACAGTTCAGTGACTGACTGGTCACTCTATTTTGAGTGCCCTGCCTCTCCCATTGAAAACCCCATGCAGCACCGTTACTTCCAGCAGCAGTCATCTTCTCAGGTGGGTTGTGCATGTGTGGGACCCTAGGAGTCCGGTTGCCACAGTGGCATTACCTTCCTCACAGAGAGTGATGCCATGCCTGTAAGCAAGATGGGATTCCCTTGAAGGTAACACTGGCATGCAACACTTTCCTGACTCCAGACCAGAAGGGGGGGAGCTCTGAACCCGGTTTCAGAGTGGCTTCCCTATAAGTTATGGCCTGGAGGCGGGGTTAGTTAGTCAGTCTGAAGGAGACAGTGAAGGAGGAAGCAAGTGAGGAGAGCCTGGGAGTGGAGCTGTGACAGAGCTCACCCCAGGACTGAGTGCAAAAGACCGGACACTGGAGTCCGTGGTTGTGTAGGGACTGCATGCCCAGCAACCAAATCTGGTGGGCAGGAGATTGCAGGTCTCCTGGCCACAACTGACACTCGAAGGGACAGTAGCAGACTAGAGCCCCGAGTCACCATGAGGGAGTGACACCTGGAAAAGGCTCGAGCTGCCTGCCATGTGGGTAGTGTTCCACTTAAGGGACAGACTGAAAGAGGGACTTAAAGAGAGCTTAAGAGACATCAAGAACCTAGAGAACATCGCAGTAGGGAGGCCTCCAACCCCACCTGGCTAGGGAGATTCTGAACTGTTTTCAGGCTACCCGGATCTCCAATACCACCTGATACCTGTGCACTGGACTGCACCTACAATTAAAGGTAAAGAAACTACAGTCCCTGTGTCCTCCAATCATTCCTACACCCCAACATCCACAACCCCTAATAGACTGTTCTGGTAGCCCTGGGGCCCCTGCTCCATCTGTGGGGAGCCAAACCATCTCAGCTGCAACACCACCGGTCCCAGCGTTCCCCTTAAGCAGCGTCGGCCATCTATAGCCAAACACCACAGGTGGCGTCACAGACAATCCCTTATCCCATAGAAACATTTCCTCATCCCTTTAATTGCACACCCAGGGCAATGGACCGGGTCACTGCTTCCTTGATCACCTCTTTAAAAATTGCCTGACCTGATGCCAAGTACCCCATGGCCCAAACAGGTTTCGCAGATGCGCAGATTTTTTTTATTGTTATCTCGCTGCACCAGTAGGACTTAACTGTGCATGCTCTGCCACTGAGGATTTAGGATGAGGTGGCTGGACCCTCAGACAAGAATGCACTGTCAGTCAGGGAGCTTTGGACGGTAGCAGGTGCAGAAAGAAGGAAAAAGGATGGAAATCTATATATTCAAGGCCAAGCCTGTGGCACCCCAGGAGTCTGGTTGCCAAAATGGCATTGCCTTCCTCACAGGGGTGTGATGTTATGCCTGGAGGTAAGAAGGGATCCACTTAGCAGGTAACACAAACATACAATACCTTCCTAACTCCAGACCAGAAGGGGGAGCTCTAAACCTGGTTTCAGGGTAGCTTCCCTAAAAGTTCTGGTCTGGAGGTGGGGTTAGAGATTTTAGTGTGAGACACTGAAGGGAAAGGAAGCATGTGAGGAGAGAGACTAGGAATGGAGCTATGACTGAGCTCTTCCCAAGATTAAGCGCACAAGAAACCGGACACTGGAGTCCATGGTTGCACGGGTACTAAAGGCCCAGCTACTAGAACTGGAGGGCAGGAGATTGCAAGTCTTCTGGCCCATCTGACACCTGGAGGCACCACAGCAAGTCAGGAGCCGGGGGCTGCCAGTGAGAAGACAGTGCCCATGAAAGGCTCATGCTGTCAACCATATGGGTTAGGATAACAGACACTGAGTGGAACTTGTGTAAAGCTTCAGGCAGCAAGGGATAGACAGCACAGCGCAAAAGGAAGGTCTCCGAACCCACCTGGCTTGGTGGATCCCAAGATACTCCCAGGCTGCCCGGACCCCCATCAACACCTGTAACCTGTGCCCTGGACTGTACCTACACTTCACCAATAAAAGGTAAAGGAAATTGCAATCCCTGTGTCCTCCAATTATTTCCCTGCACCTTCAGTCCTGCACCCCACCATCTACCATCCCTTACCAACTGCACCGGTAGCCCTGGGGACTAGGTTCTACCTGTGGGGAGCTATACTAACTTTGCTGCAACACCATCAGCCCCAGTGGTCCCCTTTAAGCAGTGTTGGCCATCCCTTGCCGAATATCACCGTTGGCGTCACGAACATTTCCCCATAGACTTTATTGTCCACCACACTTCATCCACTTTAGGGTATGTGCACACGTTGCATAATGGTGTGCGGATATTTCCACACTGATTTTGGTAAATCCACAGGAAATCCACACTGTGGATTTACTGCGGAATTACTGTGGATTTACCAAAGTTTTTCTGCGGTTTTTGTGCAGATTCCACCTGCATATTTCTATTGAGGAGCAGGTGCAAACCGCAGCGGAATCCACACAAAGAATTGGCATGCTGCGGAATAAACAACGCAGCGTTTCAGCACATTTTTTTCCACAGCATGTGCACTGCGGATTTTGGTTTTCATAGCTTTACATGGTACTGTAAACTTATGGCCAATCTGCTGCGGATCCGCAGCAAAATCCGCAGCGTGTGCACATACTCTTAATTGGACGCCCAGGGCCAGGGACTGGGTCACTGCTTCCATGGCAACCCCTTTTAGTATCACCGGACCCGATACCGAGTACCCCACGGTCCTAGCGGACGCTCCAAGCCACGTTAACTTTTGCCTTATTTGCATAAAAATTGGATAAAGGATTACTTTGAAACAAATGCAACGTTTATAAAAGAAAGAAAGTATTAATTAAGGTTAATCTGAAATGAGTCACCTAACGTAGGTGTGCTTGATTTATTGTACAAAAATCTGCTGACAGGTTCCCTTTAAGAAAATAATAGGCAGCCAGACACTATGCACAGTTCTAAATATGTGTAATTAAAAAAAAATCTCCCTTCACTTTTCCTAAAGGACCCAGCTTTCTAGAAAAAAGGCAGAAGTCCTTAGTTGTTGGAGCACAGTGTGCAGTCATTGTTGCTGTAAAGTGCAAACAGATCTTGATTAGTAATAACAGCAAGGGAGAGTTCATGTGTATATAAGTCCCCCAAATACATTAACCCCTTCACACCATGGCCATTTTCTTTTTTTTTCTTTTTTTTTTTTCATTTTCTTTTTTTGCTCCCCTTCTACTCAGAGCCATAACTTTTTTATTTTTCTGGACGATATGGCCATCTGAGGGCTTGTTTTTTTGCAAGACGAGTTTTACAGTACTTTTGAACGACACCATTGATTTTACCATATCATGTACTGGAAAACAGGAAAAAATTCTAAGTGTGGTGAAATTGCAAAAAAACAAAAATGCAATTCCACAATTTTTTTTTATCATGTTCGCTAAATGCTAAAACTCACCTGGCAATATGATTTTCTGGGTCAGTATGAGTTTGAAGATACCAAACATGTCTAGCCCCTTCAAGACGCAGACCTTTTTCGTTTTTGCATTTTTGTTTTTCGCTCCCCTCCTTCCCAGAGCCATAACTTTTTTATTTTTCCATCAATATGGCCATGTGAGGGTTTATTTTTTTCAGGACAAGTTGTACTTTTGAACAACACCATTGGTTTTACCATGACTTGTACTAGAAAACAGGAAAAAAATTCCAAGTGCGGTGAAATTGCAAAAAAAGTGCAATCCCACACTTGTCTTTTGTTTGGCTTTTTTTGCTAGGTTCACTAAATGCTAAAACTGACCTGCCATTGTGATTCTCCACGTCATTACGATTTCATAGACAGCAAACATGTCTAGGTTATTTTTTATGAAAGTGGTGAAAAAAAATTCCAAACTTTCCAAAAAAAAATAAATTGCGCCATTTTCCGACACCCGTAGAGTCTCCATTTTTCAGGATCTCGGATTGGGTGAGGGCTTATTTTTTGCGTGCTGAGCTGACATTTTTAATGATACCACTATTCTGCAGAATCGTTCATTTGATCGCCCGTTATTGCATTTTAATTAGTGTTGAGCATTCCGATACTGCAAATATCGGGTATCGGCCGATATTCGCGGTTTCGGAATTCCGATACCGAGTTCCGATACTTTCTCTATATCAAATACCGGAATCGGAAGTTCTCATAATGCTATGAGCCAGTTTCATTTAATTCAGCCAATGAGGATTCCTAAGAAGTGTGGGCACATCCTGTTATGCATGTTAGTCATGTAACTACTGGCGTGGCTGTGATTGGCTGCTGAAATAATGTCATGATGCACCATAAAAGTCGCCGCCGCCATTTTGGGTTCACTCTGCTGTGAAATCAGTTAGGGACAGGATGCTGTGTCCTGACTGGGAGGGCCAGTTGGAGATAGCGATTTGCTTCATTGTGCTTTACCCAGGCTAATCTAGCAACCGCTGTGTGAGAACCTTGTTTTTGCCTTGCAGCGCTGTTCACGGCTGTGTGCAAGGTCTCTGTGTGTATGAGTGAAGCTCACTCTGTAGACTCTTCTGCAGCCACAGCTGGTTTTAGACAGCTCAGTGTGCTTCACTGCCTCATACTGTTCCATTGTCCTTTTTTTCAATTAGTGCCGCCTGCTGCACATTTTGTCCAGATTTATCCTATTAGTGGGTTTCCATCCGTATCCTGCTAGATTGTGGAAAAACACTATATAGGAGTACATAGAGGAGCTTTTTTAGGCCTTGCAGTGCCGTTCACAGCTGTCTGCACGGTCTCTGTGTGAGTGCAGCTCACTCTGTAGTCTATTCTGCAGCCACAGCTGGTTGTAGTCAGCTCAGGGTGCGCCACTGCCTCATACTGTTCCAGTGTCCTTTTTTTCAATTAATGCTGCCTGCTGCACATTTTGTCCAGATTTATCCTATTAGTGGGTTTCCATCCGTATCCTGCTAGATTGTGGAAAAACACTATATATAAGTACATAGATGAGGTTTTTTTTGGCCTTGCAACGCCGTTCACGGCTGTCTGCACGGTCTGTGTGTGAGTGTAGCTCACTCTGGAGTCTGTTCTGAAAAAAAAAACAAAGTTAATAAAGTTCACCAAACACTCCACTTTACAGTTGTGTAGGCCACATTAGCTCATATTAAAGTGTAGTCCACACTTTATAAAATTAGTGTTTCTTATACCTGTTAGCAGCTGTTCAGTAATAAGCATACTAAGCCCTTAATACTTTTCTGCCTATCTTTATCAGTCTACCAAGATGAAGAAGGCAGGGAGTAAGGCACGTGGTTGTGGGCGTGGAGGTGGAGCAGGGAGAGGACGTGGGGATTCTTTGCCTGCTGCGGGCACCGGTGACTCATCATCCCCCAGTTTTAGCAGGGAACAGTCCTTCATGCGCAGATTTATAGGAGCTCGCCGTACCCCGCTGCTGCGGGACGAACAAATTGAAGCCGTTGTCGGATGGATGGCAGCTAACGCATCGACTTCAATTAGTGCCACATCCTCTCAGGCACAGAGCACTGCAGAGCACCCATCTGTCTTTTCACCACCTGCCAAATTGCCCAGGCAGTCAGAGAGCCCAGGACAGGAGCCATCTCTACTTCTGTTCTCTGAATCTCTTGGCTTGGAAAGAGGGGGCCAGCCAAGCAGCATTTTAGAAATGGAAGAAGAGGCAGTATGCAGTGATGCCCAACAGCTTTGCGTCTCTGAATCTGAAGAAGCGGGTGGACCAGTGTCTCCGGTCAGCACACCTCAGTGCACATCTGATGATGAGACTCAGGTGCCACTTTCTGGTGCGTACTGTGCTGCCGAGACTACCCAGGAGAAACAGTTGTTGGAAGAGGGTAGTGTAGATGATGAGGTCCTTGACCCATCATGGCGTGAGGTACAAGAAGGTGATGGGAGCAGCTCTGAAGAAGTGATTCCCTGAACGGCCCAAAGAAGGAGAGGGAGGGGGAAGACTACGTTGCCTGTAGCCTCCACTTCAGCCCCCATTAGGAGCATGCCTCTTACAAAACCAAAAACAGGCACTTCCAAGACTTGCAGTGCCTGGTCCTTTTTTGACACAGTTGAAGATGACATTTGCATTGTCAAATGCAAGCTGTGTAATCAGAAAGTCAAAAGAGGGAAAAGTGTCAGCAACTTCAATACCACAAATATGTGGAAACATGTGCGGACCAAGCACGTGGTGGAGTTACAAAAACACACTGAAGACCTAGGCCAACCTACAGCGGCACCTGCCACAATGGACAGGCATGATACCTTTCCCTCACTGCCCATTGGGTAAATCTTGTGGAGCCGGGTACAGATCGTGAGAGTGGCGCTGTATGTGTTCTGCCAACTCCAAGGATTGCAGAAATCTAGTCTGTACACATTTACTCATCCTCATACTCCAGGTTCCTCTGAATCAGCGCTGCAGGAGCCATCACTGTCCACCTCCACATGGACCCGTGAATGTTTACCTGTTACGACTGATGTTAGCACAGCCATGGTCAAACATCAACAGGCCGTATTAAAATTAATTTCTTTGGGGAATCAAAGCCACACTGTGCAGGAGCTCTGGAATGCCATCAAGCAGGAGAGCAACGTGTGGTTTGCGCCAGCAAATCTCCAGCCAAGCATGGTAGTGTTTGACAATGGCCGAAATCTGGTGGCAGCTCTGGGCCTAAGCAACCTCACTCACCTCCCATGTCTGGCACATGTGCTCAACTTGGTCGTGCAGTTTTTTGAGGGGCTATCCTAATCTTGATGCACTGCTGCACAAGGTCCACCTAGAGTGTGCTCACTTGCGGCGTTCCAGCATGGCAAGATCGCGAATTGCAGCTCTGCAGCGCCGATTCCGCCTTCCGGAACATCGCATCATATGTGACCTACCCACCAGGTAGAAATCAATGTTACATATGTTGGAGCGGTTGTGTGAGCAGCAGCCAGCAGTAATGGATTACCAGCTGCATTAGGTGCAAAGAAGTCACACTGCGTGCAGTTCAGACTTCACACCCACTGAGTGGGCCACTATGAAGGACATCTGCCAGGTTTTGCATGTCTTCGATGATTCCATGCAGATGGCGAGTGCAGATGATGCACTAGTCAGCATAACTATCCCCCTTATCTGCCTGCTTGAAAAAACACTGCAAGCGCTAAGGGATGAGGTTGTGGAAGAGGTGGAGGATGAGGAGTCACAAATGACATCTGCTTTTGGACAGTCTGCGCAGCGTGGTTCCTCACAAAGGCCTAGGCAGGGGACAATTTGTGAGGAGGATGAGGAGGGGTCAATATAGGAGGAAGACATCTGTCCAGAGGAGGGAGTTACACAATCCTCCAGTAGTTAGTATGTAGAGCGAGGGTGGGGTGATGCAGAGCAGGCAGAGATCAAGCAGGGGACAGCGTTTCTTGGCCAGTTGGCTGTCTCTAGCACATGGTTGATTTCATGCTGCAGTGCCTGAGAAACGACCGCCGCATCGCCCACATTCTCAACACGGCTGATTATTGGGTGTACACCGTCCTAGATCCTCGATACCGGGACAACTTTCAAAGCCTCATAACACCGTTGAAATGGGAGCGTAAAATGCGGGAGTACCAAGACACACTGGTGCAGTCCATCATCTTCTCCAGTCCAATCGAGAGCAGTGCTGCTGGTGCTTTACAAAGCAGCTCAGTGCGTCGAGGCACTGGAGGAAGCTCTGCACAAAGAGGGAGCAGAAGCAGTGCCTCAGCACAAGGCAAGACCAGTATGGCCCAACTGTGGAAAAGTTTTGTGTGCCCGCCACAAATGTTTACACCATCACAGACGGCTCCAGTCAGCAGGAGGCAATGTTTCCGTCAGATGGTGACAGACTACATGTCTTGCCCTCTCAGTGTACTCCCAGATGACTCTTCACCCTTCAAGTTTTGGGTCTCTAAGCTGGATACATGGCCAGAGCTTAGCCAGTATGCATTGAAGGTGCTGGCTTGCCCTGCTGCTAGTGTATTATTGGAACTTGTCTTTAGTGCCGCAGGTGGTGAAATAACAGACCGTCGCATGCGACTATGCTCCAATAACATTGACCGGCTTACTTTTCTGAAAATGAACAAGGCCTGGATGTCGCAGGAATTTGCCTCTCCTCTTCCAGATTAAATAATTGGTTGGCAACAGTATCCAGGTCTCCTGTTGTGTTCATGTTTCTACCACCTGAAATGTAATCACTGGGCTCCAACACCACCAGTTGCTGCTCAGAAGTGCCGTCTGCACAGTCAACACATGACCCAGTGTTATTGGGTTTCAGTAACGTCAGCCGATCACCTGCTGTGTATCCAGCAATTTCTCCTGCTCCGTTCACACTCATCCTACAACAGATATTAAACTGCTTTGAGTGTAGGCCTCAGCCTACACTCTGTTTCTCCTGGATTTCCCGGGGCCCCAACACCGCCAGTTGCTGCTCAGAAGTGCTGTCTGCCCAGAGAAAAACACTTGCTCCTGTGTTAGTGGGGTTCAGTAACGTCAGCTGATCCCCAGCTGTGTATCTGGCAATTTGTCCTGCTACCTCCACGCTGACACTACAGCAGATATTAAGCTGCCTCGAGTGCAGGCCTCGGCCTACACTCTGCTTCTCCTGGATTCCCTGGGCTCCAACACCGCCAGTTGCTGCTCGGAAGTGCCGTTTGCACAGAGAAAAATGCTTGCTCCTGTGTTAGTGGGGTTCAGTCACGTCAACTACTCCCCTGCTGTGTATCCGGCAATTTGTCCTGCTACCTCCACACTGACACTACAACAGATATTAAATTGCCTCGAGTGCAGGCTTCGGCCTACACTCTGCTTCTCCTGGATTCCCTGGGCTCCAACACCGCCAGTTGCTGCTCAAAAGTGCCATTTGCACAGAGAAAAACACTCACTCCTGTGTTAGTGGGGTTCAGTAACATCAGCTGTTCCCCTGCTGTGTATCCGGCAATTGCTCCTGCTACCTCCACACTCACACTACTTCAGATATTAAACTTGCTCCAATTAGGCCTCGGCCTACACCCTGATTGACCCTGGGCTCCAACACCGCTAGTTGCTGCTCGGAAGTGCCGTCTGCACAGTCAAGACTTGCTGCCGTGTTATTGGGTTTCAGTAACGTCAGCAGATCCCCAGCTGTGTATCAGGCAATTTGTCCTGGTACCTCCACGCTGACACAACAGATATTAAAGGGAACCTGTCCACCCCAGGCATTTGTAACTGAAAGAGCCAACTTGTGCAGCACTAATGCAGGGACACTTGAGGGGGCAAGTGTCCCCGCATTATACAATGCGTCCCCTCATACCACGAAACCATCCCGGAGGTGGAACTTTCCTTCGTAATGAGACGCAGCACAGCCTTCATTCATACCCCTTGGCGCCGGGCGCCACCTCCTCAGTGTTGTTTTAATCTGTCCCGGAGCCTGCGCTGTTATGTTAAACCTTGGGCATGTGCAGTTAGCGCTGCCCGTCTTCTGACATCATTTGTTATATATACACAAAAAGTTGCTCAAAATAATATAATACACATCCCTCCTACATAGGTGGAGGAAGTACTGATCTAACATAATATCTCACATGCAGTGTGACCAAATAATAAAAAATGATCACTACTACGGTACTGATATATAAAAGACAATTTTATTAAGACAAAATTTAAAATTCAATTATTCACAAATACAGTAAACAACATGTAAGAAAAAAGGGTGTAGAATCCACAAAAAGGGACCTTGCTGCCATAGGCTAACTCTAAATCACCGGGGTTAGAACTGACATCAATACATAAAAAGGACCCATAAGAAAATACCACCTAAATATGTCCAAGAATAGCTATGTGAGGAACCTGAAGACCCACCTCTTTAGACAAGCCTACAACCTGCAGTAACTACCGATCGACCAAACCGCTGCATGACCAGCTCTACCCTCACCTACTGTATTCTCACCCATCCCTTGTAGATTGTGAGCCTTCGCGGGCAGGGTCCTCATTCCTCCTGTACCAGTTATGACTTGTATTGTTTAAGATTATTGTGCTTGTTTTTATTATGTATACCCCTCCTCACATGTAAAGCGCCATGGAATAAATGGCGCTATAACAATAAATAATAATAATAATAATAACGATTAAGGCAATGTAAAGATGGCCCTTACTATAATGTAATCCCCTAATAGGAGAACCTAACAGCCATATCACTCACAAAGAAAATGGCCTAAAGCCAAAAAGACATAAACTAGTGGGAAATATGGGAAAATACCTTAAGTGCGTCCCGTGTGAGAGCCTCGGCGTCCCTCTGCCCCGACGCGCGTTTCGCGTTCGCTTCTTCTGGAGGCGTGCCAGGGCAGGGGGTAGGCCGGAATTTATGTCACAGTTTGCGCCGTTCATTGGGCCGTACTGATGGAAAACCGCCATCAGCTGCGAGAGAGCAGAGCGATGTAATGTTGCGCCGGCGTCTAAGCTCCACATCACATGTACGGAAACCGGAGGTGACCACAAAGTACTTCCCGTCTAATAGGTAAAAGCAGCAGTACTACGTGCTACTGTGCAGGCATGTAGTCCCCGCATAGCGTGTACGGAATCTGGAAGTGAAGAAAGGGCTTTGCATCTATTACAGAATATGGAGCAGAGCAAGGTAACACTGCGCAAGCGTCTAGTGTCCGCACTAAATGTAGGGAAAACCGGAAGCCATAGTAGAAAACTGCCCGTGAGAAACAGTCTGCAGATACTCATGGTCCGTGGTACTATCGGCGCATGCCCAGATCTATAGGCACCCGAAACCATGGGACACCAGACAGCGGTAATGAGGTCGGCGGCACCAGGTCGTCCATAAGTACGACTCGGCAACACCGTACCTCAAACAACACCACTGTCCGGTTATCCCTCAGGTCCGCACTCCATTCATGCGCACCCCCACGGATATGAGAAATCCTACACAGAGATGTCCTGTATAGAAAGGTGAAACAATAAAGTGCAATGTGCTTGTTTAGTAATGAAGATGCCTATATGTGATGTTATGTCCATGGTACACATGGATAAATGTAATTACTATATATCAACCATGACACAAATCATAGCCATGGTAATAAAGTGTAAAATTAATAAAGATAATGAAAAATAAAAAATACAAAATTATAGTGAGATGAATAGCAAACCCCTAATGGGAGTATGGTATAGTGTATGAATCCCATATGTCAGAAACCATATAACTATAAAGGCACAGATGATTGGCCTCGGGGAGACCAAAACATCCAACACCGCGGAGACACCATCACGTGTTTCTCAACGCAGTGATTCCAGAACACTGCCCCCATCCCTTATGGGAAATATGCAGATGCATGTAAAGAAGCTGCGGAGACACCATCACGTGTTTCTCGACGCAAGCAGTGAATAGCCAGGCCTTTCCCCGGGAAGGAACAACCACGGGAAGGGCAGCATCCTATGAAGGAAAGCCACCTATGCCAAGCATGGTATCCATCCACAGACAGCTGTTTCGGGGTTTTTGCCCCTCATCAGTGTGGAGTAGGAATCTGGCTATTAGGAGCAGTGCCTAGTAAAAAGGCTATAAAGGCACAGATGATTGGCCTCGGGGAGACCAAAACATCCAACACCGCGGAGACACCATCACGTGTTTCTCAACGCAGTGATTCCAGAACACTGCCCCCATCCCTTATGGGAAATATGCAGATGCATGTAAAGAAGCTGCGGAGACACCATCAGGTGTTTCTCGATGCAAGCAGTGAATAGCCAGGCCTTTCCCCGGGAAGGAACAACCACGGGAAGGGCAGCATCCTATGAAGGAAAGCCACCTATGCCAAGCATGGTATCCATCCACAGACAGCTGTTTCTGGGTTTTTGCCCCTCATCAGTGTGGAGTAGGAATCTGGCTATTAGGAGCAGTGCCTAGTAAAAAGGCTATAAAGGAACAGATGATTGGCCTCGGGGAGACCAAAACATCCAACACCACGGAGACACCATCACGTGTTTCTCAACGCAGTGATTCCAGAACACTGCCCCCATCCCTTATGGGAAATATGCAGATGCATGTAAAGAAGCTGCGGAGACACCATCACGTGTTTCTCGACGCAAGCAGTGAATAGCCAGGCCTTTCCCCGGGAAGGAACAACCAAGGGAAGGGAAGCATCCTATGAAGGAAAGCCACCTATGCCAAGCATGGTATCCATCCACAGACAGCTGTTTCGGGGTTTTTGCCCCTCATCAGTGTGGAGTAGGAATCTGGCTATTAGGAGCAGTGCCTAGTAAAAAGGCTATAAAGGCACAGATGATTGGCCTCGGGGAGACCAAAACATCCAACACTGCGGAGACACCATCACGTGTTTCTCAACGCAGTGATTCCAGAACACTGCCCCCATCCCTTATGGGAAATATGCAGATGCATGTAAATAAGCTGCGGAGACACCATCACGTGTTTCTCGACGCAAGCAGTGAATAGCCAGGCCTTTCCCCAGGAAGGAACAACCACGGGAAGGGCAGCATCCTATGAAGGAAAGCCACCTATGCCAAGCATGGTATTCATCCACAGACAGCTGTTTCGGGGTTTTTGCCCCTCATCAGTGTGGAGTAGGAATCTGGCTATTAGGAGCAGTGCCTAGTAAAAAGGCTATAAAGGCACAGATGATTGGCCTCGGGGAGACCAAAACATCCAACACCGCGGAGACACCATCACGTGTTTCTCATCGCAGTGATTCCAGAACACTGCCCCCATCCCTTATGGGAAATATGCAGATGCATGTAAAGAAGCTGCGGAGACACCATCACATGTTTCTCGACGCAAGCAGTGAATAGCCAGGCCTTTCCCCGGGAAGGAACAACCAAGGGAAGGGAAGCATCCTATGAAGGAAAGCCACCTTTGCCAAGCATGGTATCCATCCACAGACAGCTGTTTCGGGGTTTTTGCCCCTCATCAGTGTGGAGTAGGAATCTGGCTATTAGGAGCAGTGCCTAGTAAAAAGGCTATAAAGGCACAGATGATTGGCCTCGGGGAGACCAAAATATCCAACACCGCGGAGACACCATCACGTGTTTCTCAACGCAGTGATTCCAGAACACTGCCCCCAACCCTTATGGGAAATATGTAGATGCATGTAAAGAAGCTGCGGAGACACCATCACGTGTTTCTCGACGCAAGCAGTGAATAGCCAGGCCTTTCCCCGGGAAGGAACAACCACGGGAAGGGCAGCATCCTATGAAGGAAAGCCACCTATGCCAAGCATGGTATCCATCCACAGACAGCTGTTTCGGGGTTTTTGCCCCTCATCAGTGTGGAGCAGGAATCTGGCTATTAGGAGCAGTGCCTAGTAAAAAGGCTATAAAGGCACAGATGATTGGCCTCGGGGAGACCAAAACATCCAACACCGCGGAGACACCATCACGTGTTTCTTAATGTAGTGATTCCAGAACACTGCCCCCCTCCCTTATGGGAAATATGCAGATGCATGTAAAGAAGCTGCGGAGACAGCATCACATGTTTCTCGACGCAAGCAGTGAATAGCCAGGCCTTTCCCCGGGAAGGAACAACCACAGGAAGGGCAGCATCCTATGAAGGAAAGCCACCTATGCCAAGGATGGTATCCATCCACAGACAGCTGTTTCGGGGTTTTTGCCCCTCATCAGTGCGGAGTAGGAATCTGGCTATTAGGAGCAGTGCCTAGTAAAAAGGCTATAAAGGCACAGATGATTGGCCTCGGGGAGACCAAAACATCCAACACCGCGGAGACACCATCACCTGTTTCTCAACGCAGTGAATCCAGAACACTGCCCCCATCCCTTATGGGAAATATGCAGATGCATGTAAAAAAGCTGCGGAGACACCATCACGTGTTTCTCGACGCAAGCAGTGAATAGCCAGGCCTTTCCCCGGGAAGGAACAACCACGGGAAGGGCAGCATCCTATGAAGGAAAGCCACCTATGCCAAGCATGGTATCCATCCACAGACAGCTGTTTCGGGGTTTTTGCCCAGTGCCTAGTAAAAAGGCTATAAAGGCACAGATCCATCCGAAACAGCTGTCTGTGGATGAAAGATAAAGATCCTACACTCAAACAATGAATGGACTATATGTGATATACTGAGGGGCAAAGTCCTACTAATCCTACCAAGCATCAAATGATAAATATAGTCAATGTATAATATACAATCCATGAAGAGTCATATTAATCATAACTTGGAAGAAGGTGGATATTCCTCAGGTCTTCCAAGAACGTCCCATCCCAAGATAGCAATTTCTTGAATGTAGTCTGGTAAAAAGATATAATTCTCATCCTCGCTCCCACGGCCCAGAATCGTTATCATAAACGGTCAGCATACATGGATGGTTAACTGTAGTAAAGCATATACACATAAAATGAATAAAAGCCAACATACCACAAACATCTAAAAAGTAATAAAGAGAATATAAAAACAAAAAAAACAACCAGAAATAATATTAAACCCAGAGAAAACCCCCTACCATCCTACTTCCTAAGCCATGTAATAAATTACAATTACGCACCAAAGCCGAAGCTCTCATTAAGCCCTTGAGGTGCAAGAGTGCCCAGTCTGTATATCCATTGGCTTTCTTTTTTAGCCAATCTTTTACCCATATCCCCTCCCCTAGGTCCAAGGTCAAGTATATCAATGCCCGTAACTGTCAGCAATCTAGAATTACATTGATGGTACCGCTTGAAATGCTTAGGGAGAGTCTTCAATGCGGTGTCATCAGTACTCCCTTTGGCCTTCTCAATATCAAGGCAATGCTCTCGTACCCTGATCTTCAACTCACGACTGGTCATGCCAATATAGACTTTCCCACAAGGGCACATACCATGATAGATGATGCCCTTTGATGAGCTTGTAATGTATGCCCTAATATCGAAAGTCCTGGTGTTGTCATGATTATTAAAGGTAGTGCTTTTTTTCATGTTGGCACACCCCTTACATATGCCACAAGGGAAGAATTCCCTTTTCCCCTTGGTCTTGTTGTAATTGGCCATTCTTTTGGGGTCATACATGCTATGCACTAGCATATCCCATAAACTAGGAGCTCTCCTTGCCACCATTGAGGGTCGTTCAGGGAGAATTTGTTTCAAAATGGGGTCTGTGAACAAGATCTTCCAGTGTTTGGAAATCACCTCGCGAAGGTGTTTCCACTCACTGCTGTAGTTGGTAATGAATCTTACCTGGTTGTCCTGTTCCTTTTTAGCTGGTACTAGTTTGTTTTTATGTAGTAGTTGTTGTCTTGGGGTATTTTTCGCTCTCCAGTATCCATACTGTATAGCCCGGCGATTATATCCATGGTCCTGGAATCTGCTTCTTAGTGCCTTGGCTTGTGCCTCAAATTGATCTTCCTCTGAGCAGATCCTTTTAATACGTAAGTATTGACCTATCGGTATGTTGTTGGTGGTGGATTTAGGATGCAGTGATGACTAGTGTTGAGCATTCCGATACCGCAAGTATCGGGTATCGGCCGATACTTGCGGTATCGGAATTCCGATACCGAGATCCGATATTTTTGTGATATCGGGTATCGGTATCGGATCAATAGGGATGTGTAAAATAAAGAATTAAAATAAAAAATATTGATATGCTCACCTCTCCGGCGGCCCCTGGACATCACGCTGCTAACCGGGAGGCTTCTTTGTTTAAAATGCGCGCCTTTAGGACCTGCGAATGACGTCCCGGCTTCTGATTGGTCGCGTGCCGCCCATGTGACCGCCACGCGACCAATCAGAAGCCGCGACGTCATTCTCATTCACAAAAACTCCTAATTCTAGGAATTGAGGACCTGCGAATGACGTCGCGGCTTCTGATTGGTCGCGTGCCGGTCACATGGGCGGCACGCGACCAATCAGAAACCGGGACGTCATTCGCACGTCCTAAAGGCGCGCATTTTAAACAAAGAAGCCTCCCGGTTAGCAGCGTGATGTCCAGGGGCCGCCGGAGAGGTGAGCATATCAATATTTTTTATTTTAATTCTTTATTTTACACATCCCTATGGATCCCAGGGCCTGAAGGAGAGTTTCCTCTCCTTCAGACCCTGGGAACCATGAGAATACCTTCCGATACTTGATGTCCCATTGACTTGTATTGGTATCGGATATCGGTATCGGCGATATCCGATATTGTTCGGGTATCGGCCGATACTATCCGATACCGATACTTTCAAGTATCGGACGGTATCGCTCAACACTAGTGATGACGCGTGTAGCAATGAATTTGTTGCTGTGGGCTTCCGGAATACTGTGGTAGATAAGTGTCCTTCGGGTGACTCTATAATAGATAGGTCCAGAAAGTCAATTTCATGCCCATACTTATATGTGAGCTTAATGTTCCTATCATTTTGATTTAACCTAACCATCAAGTCCCTAAGCTCTTCCACCGGACACTCCCAGATGAACATAATATCATCAATGAAGCGAATCCAATTATGGATTCGCTCCATACCCTGTATCTCGCTTTCTTGGAATATGGACCACTCCCAGGCCCCCATGAACAAATTGGCATATGAGGGGGCACAAGAGGCCCCCATCGCTGTACCCTGCTGTTGTAAGTAGACCCTCCCAGCGAACATGAAGGCATTATGTGTGAGGATGAATTTGAGCAGTTTAAGAATGAATTCAGACATGTCCCTCTCAATGCTACTATGAAAAAGATATTTTTTCACTGCCTGTAGGCCATCGGCATGCCTGATGCTGGAGTACAAAGCCTCAACATCGGCCGTGACTAAGATCATATCATCGGTTAATTGTATATTTTCTAGATGGCCTAGGGCAGCGGTAGTGTCCTTGATATACAAGGGCAATTGGACTACCAAAGGTTTTAAGTAATGTTCGATTTTGTCACAGGCAATTTCACATAACCCCTCATTGGCCGCCACTATTGGGCTACCCGGCGGGTCTTCTGGATTTTTGTGTACCTTAGGCACCAAATAGAATGTGGCCAATCTTGGATGCCACACAGGCGCAGTCAGCCTGACAACAAATGATGTCAGAAGACGGGCAGCGCTAACTGCGCAGTCCCAAGGGATAACATAACAGCACAGGCTCCGGGACAGATTCAAACGCTCAGGAGGCGGCGCATGGCACCAAGATCGTATGAATGATGGCTGTGCTGCGTCTCATTATGAAGGAAAGTCCCACCTCCGGGACGGTTTCACGGAAAGAGGGGGCACATTTTATAAGTGTTAACTTCAGCATGTGCAAGGAGCATAAGTAAAAGAGCCACCTTTTCCTTGTGCAACATTAGTGCTGCACAAGGTGGCTCTTTTAGTTACAAACGCCTGGGGGTTAAAGGTTCCCTTTCAACTTGATCCAATTAGGCCTCAGCCTACTCTCTGTTTCTCCTGTAATCCCTGGGCTCCAACACCGCCAGTTGCTGCTCAGAAGTGCCGTCTACACAGTCAACACATGCTCCAGTGTTTTGGGGTTCAGTATTGTCCGCTGATCCCCAACTGTGTGTGCAGCAATTTCTCCTGCTCCCTCCACATTCACACTACTACAGATTTGAAACTTGCTCCAATTTGGTGTCGGCCTGCACTCAGTTTCTCCTGTAATCCCTGGGCTCCAACAGCGCCAGTTGCTGCCCGGAAGTGCTGTCTGCACAGTGAACACCTGCTCCAGTGTTATTGGGGTTCAGTATCACCAGCTGCTCCCCTGCTGTGAGTGTGGCAAGTTCTTCACTCAGTTTCTAGCATTGACCCTGGGCTCCAACACCACCAGTTGCTGCCTGGAAGTGCTGTCTGCACAGTGAACACCTGCTCCAGTGTTATTGGGGTTCAGTATCACCAGCTGCTCCCCTGCTGTGAGTGTGGCAAGTTCTTCACTCAGTTTCTAGCATAGACCCTGGGCTCCAACACCGCCTGTTGCTGCCCGGAAATGCTGTCTGCACAGTCAACAGTTGCTCCCCTGTTATTGGGGTTCAGAAACGCCAGCTGCTCCCCTGCTGTGTGTGCGGCAAGTTCTCCACTCAGTTTCTAGCATTGACCCTGGGCTCCAACACCACCAGTTGCTGCCCGGAAGTGCTGTCTGCACAGTGAACACCTGCTCCAGTGTTATTGGGGTTCAGTAACGCCAGCTGCTCTCCTGCTGTGTGTGCGGCAAGTTCTCCACTCAGTTTATAGCATTGACCCTGGGCTCCAACACCGCCAGTTGCTGCCCGGAAGTGCTGTCGGCACAGTCAACACCTGCTCCAGTGTTATTGGGGTTCAGTATCGCCAGCTGCTCCCCTGCTGTGTGTGGCAAGTTCTCCACTCAGTTTCTAGCATTGACCCTGGGCTCCAACACCACCAGTTGCTGCCCTGAAGTGCTGTCTGCACAATCAACAGTTGCTCATCTGTTATTGGGGTTCAGTAAAGCCAGCTGCTCCCCTGCTGTGTGGCAATTTATCATGCTCCCTCCACACTAAGACTACAACAGATATTAAACTAGCTCCAATTAGGCCTCGGCCTACACTCTGCTTCTGGCATTGACCCTGGGCTCCAACACCGCCAGTTGCTGCTCGGAAGTGCCGTCTGCACAGTCAACACTTGCTGCCGTGTTATTGGGGTTCAGTAACATCAGCTGATCCCCAGCTGTGTATCCAGCAATGTCTCCTGCTCCCTCCATACTCACACTACTACAGAAATTAAAAGGAATCTGTCCCCCAGGTGTTTTATAACTGAAAGAGCCACCTTGTGCAGTACTAATGCTGCATTTGGACAAGGTGGCTCTTTTAGTTATTTTCCTTGCACACGCTGAACTAAACACTTATAAAATGTGCCCCCTCATACCGTGAAAATCCCAGAGGAGGGACTTTCCTTCTTAATCAGATGCGGCACAGCTGTCATTCATACCTCTTTGGCGCCAGGCGCTGCCTCCTCAGCGTTGTTTTAATCTGTCCCGGAGCCTGCGCTGTTATGTTAAACCTTGGGCATGCACAGTTAGCGCTGCCCGTCTTCTGACATCATTTGTTGTCAGGCTGACTGCGCCTGTGCGTCTGCGCTGCCCGAGCTCCCGCCTCGCAGTCTCTTCTGATTTATTCACACTGCTTGGCTGGCATTCATGGGCATGCGCATTGCAAATCTTCGCCTCTCGCTCATCTCCCTCCGCCTTCTTCAGACTGTGCGTCGTCAGCTGATCCCTAATTGCCGTGGCATGCGCTTAGGGATCAGCTGATGCCGCACAGTCTGAAGAAGGCGGAAGGAGATAACTGAGAGGCGAAAATATGCACAGCGCATGCCCATGAATCCCAGCCCCGCAGTGTGAATAAATCAGAAGACACTGTGGGGCGGGAACTCGGGCAGGGCGGCCGCACAGGCGCAGTCAGCCTGACAACAAATGATGTCAGAAGACGAGCAGCGCTAAATGCGCATGCCCATGGGATAACATTACAGCACTGGCTCTGGGACAGATTCAAACAACGCTCAGAAGGCGGCGCACAGCGCCAAGGTTGTATGAATGATGACTGTGCTGCGTCTCATTACGAAGGGAAGTCCCACCTCCGGGACGGTTTCACGGTATGAGGGGGCACATTTTATAAGTGTTAACTTCAGCGTGTGCAAGGAGCATAAGTAAAAGAGCCACCTTTTCCTTGTGCAGCATTAGTGCTGCACAAGGTGGCTCTTTTAGTTACAAATGCCTGGGGGGTTTAAGGTTCCCTTTCAACTTGCTCCAATTAGGTCTCAGGCTACACTCTGTTTCTCATGTAATCCCTGGGCTCCAACACTGCCAGTTGCTGCTCAGAAGTGTCTTTGGCACGGGTACTCCCTCCTTCTCAGCCTGGTTCCAGCACGCCAGCTGTTTCCGGGTAGTGTCAAGGTCACTTTGCCTCTAATACGTTGTCCTATCGGGTTGCAGTCGAGTTAGCCAACTCTATGGTGCCTGTAGTTTAGGTGCTTCCTATGTGGGCTGCAGGAACTGGCAATCAAGGCTGGTTCCATAGTGCCAATAGGACAAGCTCCCCCTGTAGGACTGTGGGTTTTTGATAACTACGACCGGCTGGCTCTCGGCCTAGCAATTTTTTTCCTGTGGACTTTCTGCTGCCTATCTGAGTTCCAGCACCATTAGCTGGTTCTTAGGAAGACAATCTTGAATAGGTCCCCCTGGTTCCAGTATCGCCAGCTGGTTCCAGGCAGAGCCTTTGGCTTAGGTGCCTCTTTCTGGGTATCCGAGTTCCACCAACCTCAAGTGGTCCTTGGTAGTGCTTTCTGGCATGGGTACCTCTTGCTTAGTAACCGAGTTCCAGTATTGTCAGCTGGTCCTTGGTAGTTCCATTGGCTCTTGTACCTTCTGTTACCCATCCGGGTTCCAGTACCATCAGCTGGTTCTCGTCAGTGTCTTTGGCTCTTGTACCTTCTGCTCCCCATCATGGTGCCAGTACCACCAGCTGGTTACAGGCAGAGCCTTTGGCTTAGGTGCCTCCTTCTGGGTATCCAAGTTCCACCAATGTCTGGTGGTCCTTGGTAGTGCTTTCTGGCATGGGTACCTCCTGCTTAGTAACTGGGTTCCAGTACTGTCAGCTGGTCCTCGGTAGTTCCATTGGCTCTTGTACCTTCGGGTAGCCATCCCGGTCCCAGTACCGTCAGCTGGTTCTCAGCAGTTCCTCAGACTTCTTGTACCTTCTGCTGCATTTCCTAGTTCAAGACCCTAAAGACGACAACCCTGAAGACCACCTCGAAGACGACGAAGACCCCAGAGACAACGACCCCTAAGACGATGACCCTGAAGGCGACGACCCTGGAGACGACGACCCTGGAGACCGAGAAGCAGAAGAACAAGAAGCTGCAGAAAAATAAGCAGAAGAACATTAAGCATAAGACTAAAAATCAGAGCAAAAGATATTATCTAAATTATAAGCAGAAGAAGACTAAGCAGTATATGGGGGTGAGTACGTTCCTCCTCATGGTGCTCCTGGAAAAAACCTGCTGCTGCAGGCCAAGCTGAACGCGGACAAATCCTGTTGTAAATCTTTTGTGACAGGCAGAACGGAAGGTGTAATCTTCATGCTTTTATAGATAACAACTACAGGAAGGCCTGTCACAAATAAGAATATGATAATGAAGAAGAATATGAAGAAGATGAAGAAGTTGAATATGACGAAGAATTATAGTTGAATAAAAAGAACATGAAGAATGTAAAAAAAAAGAATAATAGGAAGAAGGTGAAGAAGAAGATGCATAAGGTGAAGGAGAAGTTGATGAAAAAGATGCTGCTGAGGATGATGAAGAAGAAAGTGTAGGAGAAGTAAAAAAGAAGGTGAAGAGCATGGAAGTAGTGAAAGATAAATATCTGACAAAATATAAAAAATCTTAACATAGTCAATATCTTTGTAACTCCGAACGTCTTAAAAAAAAATTTATTCCTGCTATTCCATTTGATTGGCCTAAACCTCTATGCATTTAATATCTCCTCCACCTCCCCTAATACATCCTACATTATTCTTAGTTGTTTTCCTTTATGTTGAATTAACCTACAAGGAAAGAAAGGGTTTATTTTAATTCCGATATTTTTGTCACATTGACTTGCATTGGTGTCGGGTATCGGTATCGGCGATATCCGATATTTTTTGAATATTGGCCGATCCAATCCGATACCGATACTTCTGGATATTGGAAGGTATCGCCCAACACTAATTTTAATTCAATGTCGCGGCAACCAAAAAACATAATCCTGCCATTTTGACATATTTTCTCACTACACCGTTTAGCGATCAGGTTAATCCTTTTTTTAATTGATAGATCGGGCGATTCTGAACGTGGCGATACTAAATATGTGTATGTTTGATTTTTTTTATTGTTTTATTTTGAATGGGGTGAAAGGCGGGTGATTTAAACTTTTATATTTTTTTTATTTTATTCATATTTTTTAAAACTTTTTTTTTACTTTTGCCATGCTTCAATAGCCTCCATGGGAGGCTAGAAGCTGGCGTAGCCTGATAAGCTCTGCTACATAACAGCGATCATCAGATCGCTCCTATGCAGCTAAATTACAATCTTGCTATGAGCGCCACCCACAGAGTGGCGCTCACAGCAAGCCGGCATCAAAAATCATAGAGGTCTCAAGGAGACCTCAGTTTGTCATGCAGACGCATCGCTGAGTAAGACCGATTTAGGTCGAAACGCGTAGCCTTATTTATTACAAACACCTGTTTGGTCCACCACATGTAAGGATTATCTACTTTAACCATTTGGATTATTAACCCCTTTACCCCCAAGGGTGGTTTGCACGTTAATGACCAGGCCAATTTTTACAATTCTGACCACTGTCCCTTTATGAGGTTATAACTCCGAAACGCTTCAACGGATCCTGGTGATTCTGACATTGTTTTCTCGTGACATATTGTACTTCATGATAGTGGTAAAATTTCTTTGATAGTACCTGCGTTTATTTGTGAAAAAAACGGAAATTTGGCGAAAATTTTGAAAATTTCGCAATTTTCAAACTTTGAATTTTTATGCAATTAAATCACAGAGATATGTCACACAAAATACTTAATAAGTAACATTTCCCACATGTCTCCTTTACATCAGCATAATTTTGGAACCAATTTTTTTTTTTGTTAGGGAGTTATAAGGGTTAAAAGTTGACCAGCAATTTCTCATTTTTACAACACCATTTTTTTTTAGGGACCACGTCTCATTTGAAGTCATTTTGAGGGGTCTATATGATAGAAAATGCCCAAGTGTGACACCATTCTAAAAACTGCACCCCTCAAGGTGCTCAAAACCACATTCAAGAAGTTTATTAACCCTTCAGGTGTTTAATAGGAATTTTTGGAATGTTTAAATAAAAATGAACATTTAACTTTTTTACACCAAAAATTTTCTTCAGCTCCAATTTGTTTTATTTTACCAAGGGTAACAGGAGAAATTGGACCCAAAAAGTTGTTGTCCAATTTGTCCTGAGTACGCTGATACCCCATATGTGGCAGTAAACCACTGTTTGGGCGCATGGGAGAGCTCGGAAGGGAAGGAGCGCCGTTTGACTTTTCAAAGCAAAATTGACAGGAATTGAGATGGGACGCCATGTTGCGTTTGGAGAGCCACTGATGTGCCTAAACATTGAAACCCCCCACAAGTGACACCATTTTGGAAAGTAGACCCCCTAAGGAACTTATCTGGATGTGTGGTGAGCACTTTGACCCACCAAGTGCTTCACAGAAGTTTATAATGCAGAACCGTAAAAATAAAAAATCATATTTTTTCACAAAAATTATATTTTTGCCCCCAATTTTTTATTTTTCCAAGGGTAAGAGAAGAAATTGGACCTCAAAAGTTGTTGTCCAATTTGTCCCGAGTACGCTGATACCCCATATGTGGCAGTAAACCACTGTTTGGGCGCATGGGAGAGCTCGGAAGGGAAGGAGCGCCGTTTGACTTTTCAATGCAAAATTGACAGGAATTGAGATGGGACGCCATGTTGCGTTTGGAGAGCCACTGATGTGCCTAAACATTGAAACCCCCCACAAGTGACACCATTTTGGAAAGTAGACCCCCTAAGGAACTTATCTAGAGGTGTGGTGAGCACTTTGACCCACCAAGGGCTTCACAGAAGTTTATAATGCAGAGCCATAAAAATAAAACAAAATTTTTTTCCCACAAAAATTATTTTTTAGCCCCCAGTTTTGTATTTTCCCTAGGGTAACAGGAGAAATTGGACCCCAAAAGTTGTTGTCCAATTTGTCCTGAGTACGCTGATACCCCATATCTGGGGGGGGAACCACCGTCTGGGCGCATGGGAGGGTTCGGAAGGGAAGGAGCGCCATTTGGAATGCAGACTTAGATGGATTGGTCTGCAGGCGTCACATTGCGTTTGCAGAGCCCCTAATGTACCTAAACAGTAGAAACCCCCCACAAGTGACACCATTTTGGAAAGTAGACCCCCTAAGGAACTCATCTTGATGTGTTGTGAGAGCTTTGAACCCCCGAATATTTCACTACAGTTTATAACGCAGAGCCGTGCAAATAAAAAATATTTTTTTTTCCACAAAAATTATATTTTAGCCCCCAGTTTTGTATTTTTCCAAGGTTAGCAGGAGAAATTGGACCCTAAATGTTGTTGTCCAATTTGTCCTGAGTACGCTGATACCCGATATGTGGGGGGGAACCACCGTTTTGGGCGCATGGGAGGGCTCGGAAGGGAAGGAGCATCATTTGGAATGCAGACTTAGATGGATTGGTCTGCAGGCGTCACATTGCGTTTGCAGAGCCCCTAATGTACCTAAACAGTAGAAACCCCCCACAAGTGACCCCATATTGGAAACTAGACCCCTCAGTGAACTTATCTAGATGTGTTGTGAGAACTTTGAACCCCCAAGTGTTTCACTACAGTTTATAACGCAGAGCCGTGAAAATAAAAAATCTTTTTGTTTTCCCACAAAAATTATTTTTTAGCCCCCAGTTTTGTATTTTCCCAAGGGTAACAGGAGAAATTGGTCCACAAAAGTTGTTGTCCAATTTGTCCTGAGTACGCTGATACCCCATATGTTGGGGTAAACCCCTGTTTGGGCACACAGGAGAGCTCGGAAGGGAAGGAGCACTGTTTTACTTTTTCAACGCAGAATTGGCTGGAATTGAGATCGGACGCCATGTCGTGTTTGGAGAGCCCCTGATGTGCCGAAACAGTGGAAACCCCCCAATTATAACTGAAACCCTAATCTAAACACACCCCTAACCCTAATTCCAACGGTAACCCTAACCACACCTCTAACCCTGACACACCCCTAACCCTAATCCCAACCCTATTCCCAACTGTAAATGTAATCTAAACCCTAACCCTAACTTTAGCCCAAACCCTAACTGTAGCCCCAACCCTAACCCTAACCCTAGCCCTAACCCTAGCCCTAACCCTAGCCCTAACCCTAACCCTAACCCTAGCCCTAACCCTAGCCCTAACCCTAGCCCTAACCCTAACCCTAGCCCTAACCCTAGCCCTAACCCTAGCCCTAACCCTAGCCCTAACCCTAACCCTAGCCCTAACCCTAGCCCTAACCCTAGCCCTAACCCTAGCCCTAACCCTAGCCCTAACCCTAGCCCTAACCCTAACCCTAACCCTAATCCTAGCCCTAACCCTAGCCCTAATGGGAAAATGGAAATAAATACATTTTTTTTTATTTTTCCCTAACTAAGGGGGTGATGAAGGGGGGTTTGATTTACTTTTATAGCGGGTTTTTTAGCGGATTTTTATGATTGGCAGCCGTCACACACTGAAAGACCCTTTTTATTGCAAAAAATATTTTTTGCAATACCACATTTTGAGAGCTATAATTTTTCCATATTTTGGTCCACAGAGTCATGTCAGGTCTTCTTTTTTGCGGGACGAGTTGATGTTTTTATTGAAAACATTTTTGGGCACGTGACATTTTTTTATCGCTTTTTATTCCGATTTTTGTGAGGAAGAATGACCAAAAGCCAGCTATTCATGAATTTCTATTGGGGGAGGCGTTTATACCGTTCTGCGTTTGGTAAAATTGATAAATCAGTTTTATTCTTCGGGTCAGTACGATTACAGCGATACCTCATTTATATCTTTTTTTATGGTTTGGTGCTTTTATACGATAAAAACTATTTTACAGAAAAAATAATTATTTTTGCATCGCTTTATTCTCAGGACTATAACTTTTTTATTTTTTTGCTGATGATGCTGTACGGCGGCTCTTTTTTTGCGGGACAATATGACGCTTTCAGCGGTACCATGGTTATTTATATCTGTCCTTTTGATCGCGTGTTATTCCACTTTTTGTTCGGCGGTATGATAATAAAGCGTTGTTTTTTGCCTCGTTTTTTTTTTTTTTTCTTACGGTGTTTACTGAAGGGGTTAACTAGTGGGACAGTTTTATAGGTCGGGTCGTTACGGACGCGGCGATACTAAATATGTGTACTTTTATTGTTTTTTTTTTTTTATTTAGATGAAGAAATGTATTTATGGGAATAATATTTTTTTTTTTTTTCATTATTTTGGAATATTTTTTTTTATTTTTTTTACACATTTGGAAAATTTTTTTTTTACTTTTTTACTTTGTCCCAGGGGGGGACATCACAGATCAGTGATCTGACAGTTTGCACAGCACTCTGTCAGATCACTGATCTGACATGCAGCGCTGCAGCCTTCACAGTGCCTGCTCTAAGCAGGCTCTGTGAAGCCACCTCCCTCCCTGCAGGACCCGGATCCGCGGCCATCTTGGATCCGGGGCTCGAGCAGGGAGGGAGGTGAGGAGACCCTCGCAGCAACGCGATCACATCGCGTTGCTGCGGGGGGCTCAGGGAAGCCCGCAGGGAGCCCCCTCCCTGCGCGGTGCTTCCCTGCACCGCCGGCACATCGCGATCATCTTTGATCGCGGTGTGCCAGGGGTTAATGTGCCGGGGGCGGTCCGTGACCGCTCCTGGCACATAGTGCCGGATGTCAGCTGCGATAAGCAGCTGACACCCGGCCGCGATCGGCCGCGCTCCCCCCGTGAGCGCGCCCGATCGGCTATGACGTACTATCCCGTCCAGGGTCAGATAAGCCCAGGGCACCTCGACGGGATAGTACGTCTAAGGTCACAGAGGGGTTAAAGATTTCAAGTTTTTATCGGAGCTGGAGTATCTATTTTCTGTTGGATTTGCTGTTGCTAGACGCATCGCTGACCCCCGATCATGTTACGGGGGTCGCCCATGCGCTCATTTCCGGCCCGATGGCAGGAAGTGGTAGTTAAATGCCGCTGTCAGCATTTGACAGCGGCATTTAACTAGTTAATAGTGTCTGGTGGATCGCGATTCCACCTGCCGCTATTCCGTGCACATGTCAGCTGAACAAAACAGCTGACATGTTGCGACTTTGATATGAGCTCAGTGCCGGAGCCCACATCAAAGGGGGAGACACGACGTGCGCAGAACTAGTACAGCACATGTCGTGTAGGGGATAGGTGCTTTTTTAAGTAGGTGGTGAAAAAAATAAAAATTTGTATAAAAAAAAAAAAAAATGGTGCCATTTTCTAAGACCAGTAGCAGCGTCTCCATTTTTCTGGATCGGGGAATTGGCGAGGGTTTACTTTTTTCATGCCGAGCTGATATTATTATGACACCATTTTGGAGTGGATACATTTTATTGCATTTTATTGCACTGCTAAGGAGACCAAAAAAACTTAATTCTGGTGTTTTACATTTTTTTTCTCATTATGCCATTGAGTTACTAATTTTATATTTTGATGGATTGGGCATTTCTGAATACAGTGATACCAAATATGTGTATTTTGGGTGTTTTTTTTAATGGAGCAAAAGGGGGATGATTTGAACTTTTATATATTTTTTTAAATATTTAAAAACAATTTTTTTTAACACTTTTTACTGCCTTCAGTAGTTTTCTCAGGAGACTTGCAGTTGCAATCTTCTGATCACTTGTGCTGCACAAGGCGGCGCTCATAGTGGATCAGCAATGACAAGCACGGGGGTCACCCCCGGTTGTCATGCCCACCCATTGCGCCCCATGATCATGTGACAAGGGCGCCAATCTGCGAAGATAGTGACGCTCTTCTAGGGCTAGCATGTCAGAGGTTTACAGAGGTATTCAACATGTTAACAGCCGAGGATGGATCGCCATTCCAACCACGACTGTTAAGGGCACATGACAGCTGATCGTATGCAGATCACTGCTAGGAGCCTGCATCAAAGAGAGATATATGACATATGATACACCTATAAGTCATATGTCTTGAAGGGGTTAAATGGTTGTCCTTTTCCACTGAAAAAGATGGGCCCAGACAACTTTTCTATAATGTGTATTGGGGCCTTACAGAAGGACCTGAACATACATTTAGGCTATGTGCACACGTCAGGATTTCTTGCAGAAATTTCCTGACAAAAACCAGACATTTCTGCCAGAAATCCGCATGAGTTTTTTTCGCGTTTTTTATGTGTTTTTTTTGGCGTGGTTTTTGTGTGTTTTTTTCGCGTTTTTTCCCAATGCATTAAGTAGCGGGAAAAACGCAAAAAATCCGCAAAATTAATGAACATGCTGCTTTTTTTACCGCGATGCGTTTTTTTTTCACGGAAAAAAATGCATCATGTGCACAAAAATGCAGAATGCATTCTAAATGATAGGATGCATATGTATGCATTTTTAATGCATTTTTATAGCATTTTTATCACGAGAAAACGCGAAAAAAATGCGAAAAAACCTGAACGTGTGCACATACCCTTACAGTGTGGAACAACTGATTCTCTAGTTTAGTGATTTGGAGCAAGTCAGGAGATATGCATATTAGAAAATCAATGAGAAGAGCAGTTTTTGATCATATCTATAATTTTTTGCTGCAATCACTTTACTATGTCTAGTAATACAGCCAGTTAATTAATTACAGATAGAATGTATTTTCAACAATATGGTAACAAAAATAAATTCCTAAAACCACTTTTCTATAAAAAGTAACGTTTCTCTGCCAAAAACAACCTTGATCATCTGAAGCACTAAGGCCCTCTGTCTACATGAACATTCGTCAGACTGACAGAATGACTAAAGAGTCCAGAAAAACAGTGTAAGTGATGAAGTATGGTTTCTTATACTCCATTTATCCCAGTATAAATGGCAGAAAAAAGGAAAATGGTCGTATTACCACATAAGCGAGATATACGCAGGGTATCTCTCAATCTTGTGAACATTTATGAACGACAGATTAGCAAGATGTAGCTTGTGGCATTGTGATATAGGATGATGTATGGCCACTTATCCATATCACTGTAGCCTATTAAGGTGTTTCCCGTCTATTCACTGCCAGAGGCATTTGAAATCTCCTCCATTTTAAAGATGAATATATATATATATATATATATATATACATACAGGGACTGGGAGAAATTCTTGCCACACCTCCTGTTTGCCTATCGGGAGGTGCCCCAAGAATCCATGGGGTTCTCCCCGTTCGAGCTGGTATACGGGAGGCGGGTAAGGGGACCCCTAGACATAGTGCTAGAACTAGGGAAGGGGAGGGCCTCATTGAAGGGGTACCTATTGTACCCTATGTGCTGGAATTCCGGGACCGCCTACAGGAGCTGACCCAGGCTGTACGTGAGAACATGCAGGTGACCCAGTGGTGCCAGCGCATATGGTACGATCGGAGGGCCAGAGAGCGCACCTTGGAAATAGGACAGAAGGTCCTGGTGTTAGAGCCCACTAGGCAGAACAAGTTCCAAGCTGTATGGCAGGGGCCCTACCAGGTAGTGGGGAAAATAGCTGACACGACCTATAATGTCGCCGATTGTGACGACCCCAGGGTTATCCTCATGTTCCACGTGAATATGCTGAAGCTCTACTGGGAGCGCCCTGAAGAGGTAGTTGCCATCTGTGCACCTGAAGCAGAGGAATTATCCGGACTTCCCTTGCCGGATGTCTTAGCGGAAAGGACTCAATCTAAAACATGGGACCAGGTACACTTGGGTGAAGACCTAGGCCCCCGGGAGAGACAGCAGGCGAAGGAGTTGTTGAGGCAGCGACAGAGGATGTTTTCGGGGAGACCAGGGTACACTCGCCTGGCACAACACAAGGTTGAGAACCCACGATCAGACCCCCCTGCTACAAAACCCCTTCCGTGTCCCTGAGTCTGAACGAGAGGGGTTGCGACAAGAGATACAAGAGATGTTGCGCTTAGGTGTCATTGAAGAGTCAGATAGTCCCTGAGCATCCCCCATAGTGTTAGTGCCCAAGAAGGATGGGACTACACAGTTTTGTGTAGACTATCGTAAGCTCAATGAGAAAACAGTTACGGATGCATATCCCATGCCGCGTGTGGATGAGTTGTTAGACCGGCTGGCGGGGGCAAAGTATTTGACCACCATCGATCTATGCAAAGGCTACTGGCAGATTCCCCTTAGTCCTGACACTATTTCCAAGTCGGCATTTGTCACCCCGTTCGGTTTATTACATTTTCGAGTTATGCCATTCGGGATGAAGAATGCCCCGGCGACCTTCCATAGGCTGGCTGACCGGCTTCTGGATGGTGTCCAGGACTATGCTTGTGCCCACCTGGACGACATTGCCATCTACAGTGCGACATGGGAAGAGCAGCTAAATCACCTAGAGACAGTATTGGACAGGATCCACAAGGCCAGAATCACCCTGAACCCAAACAAGTGTCACATGGGCAAAGCAGAGGTTCAGTATTTAGGGCATTGGGTGGGAAGTGGGAAACAGCGACCAGAACCAGCCAAGATTGAGGCCATAGCCAAATGGCCCACGACATGCACTAAATCCCAGGTCATGGCGTTTCTAGGGACAGCGGGGTATTACAGGAAATTCGTTCCCAATTACAGCAGCGTAGCCAAGCCCCTCACTGATCTGACCCATAAGAACCAACCCCGCCAGGTAACCTGGACCCCAGAGTGTGAGGAAGCCTTCCGCCAACTAAAGGACGCCATCACCAACACCCCGGTATTGGCCGCACCCAATCCAACTAAACGTTTCCTTGTTCACACAGACGCTTCTATGTTTGGTTTGGGGGCAGTACTGAGCCAAGTCGTGCCGGACAGCCAAGAACACCCGGTAGCATACCTGAGTCGGAAACTACTGCCCCATGGAGTAAGCTATGCGGCCATCAAGAAGCAGTGCCTGGCGGTAGTATGGGCACTCAAAAAGTTGCAACCATATTTGTATGGACGACAGTTTTCCCTCCTAACGGACCATAATCCCCTAGTCTGGCTTAATTGGGTCTCCAGAGACAACGCCAGATTGCTGCCGTGGAGTTTAGCCCTACAACCTCTGGACTTCACCATCCACTACAGACCCGGCAAACAAAACGGTAACGCCGATGGACTAAGTCGACAAACGGAACATGTACCAACCCCATAAACTTCGGTCATCTCCAAACCGATCCATTAAGGATCACACTGTGTATGCCGATCGCGCCGCTGAAAAGGGGAGCCGTGTTACGTGTTACGGAACCACTCAGCACCCAGAATTTGTTGTGCAGTTATATGTATGTATAATAGGTTCCATGTGAGATGCATGTCCCTAATGCATCAGCCCACAGGCTGCGCTCCTGGGCAGAGGGGACACGATATTCCCCTTTTGTCCTCCTCCACCTTTGTAATTCCCACAGTAAATATCGGCAGGCTCCAGCCACCTGTGGCTATTGTAATGTGTGTCTGGCCTGCCGCTTTTCTATTGGCCTGCCATCTGTATCTGTGTGATATATTCTGTGTCCTGTGAGTAAAGTTATGTCAGACTGGAAATACGTGGAGAAGCAGTGATCTTTTATATGCACCCATGTAACCAAGCAATTCCAGCCAGCGTCATTCATTCAGATTCCAGCCAAAGCAGAGTGGACCTCCTGAAACACGGGGTGGTACTGAAAGGGGTACCCCAGCTTGGTAGACCCCGTTAAAGACGGATTGCGACTGATGGCAAAAAATTGATGTGTGAAAGGGGCCTTAGGCCAGTTTAACACGTCTTGATATTTCTGGTACCAGTAAACAAGGTACCAGAGATATCCGTGTCCATGTGCCACATAATAATAGTAATGGAGAGGTGTCAATAAGACACCTATTCATTACTAATCCTACAGTTGTTAAAGGGTTAATAAAACAAACATACAATAAGAAAAGCGTCTTTTAATGAAACAAAACAATATTCATGGCCCCTTAACAACTAGAGAATAGCAACCTGCACCTGTGAGTTTTGCCGATTTGGTTGTAAAATATAGGGGGGACCCCACATCGGTTTTGCTTTCATTCATTCTCCCCAGCTTGCACTGCTGCAGGCAGAGCAGGGAACAATGGATGAAAGCCGACTTCAGCACCATGCGCAGGGGGACAGCGCTTACAGTAGCGTTGTTTCCCCCTGCAGCCGTCCATGCGCACGGAGGACAGTGTACTCTGTTCTCCATGTGCACGTGTGCGGGACGTTTGGCGGGCCGTGTGTCCGGGTAAAAACGGACGTGTCTGCGTGTTTTTCACACGGTCCATCAAAACATGATGCCATCTGCATAGACCCATTTGAATGGGTCTACATGTGTCAGAGTCTCTGGTACGTGAGAAAACTGTCACTACACGTACCTGAGGCACTGATGTGTGAAACCGGCCTTAGTGAGCACTTCTCCTTTGCTAAGATCATCCACCCCACCTCTGAGGTGTGGCTTACCAAGATGCTGATTAGACACATGATTATTGCACAGGTGTGGCTTACACTGGCCACAATAAAAGACCAGTCTAAAATGTGCACTATTATCACACAGTATTATGCCAAAGATGTTGCAAGTTTTGATGGAGCATGCTGACTGCGGGAATGTCCACCAGAGCTGTTGCCTGAGAATCGAATGTTCATTTCACTACCATAAGCTGTCTCTCAAGGTGTTTCAGAAAATTTGGTAGTACATCAAACAGCATCACAACTACAGACCACGTGTACCACCCCAACCCAGAACTTCACCATCCAGCATCTTCACCCCCAAGATCATCTGAGACCAGCCACCCAGACAGCTGCTGCAACAGTCGGTTTGTATAACCAAAGAATCTCTGCACAAACTGTAAAAAAGTGCTTCATGGAAGCTCATCTGAATGCTCATAGTTCTTATTGGTGTTCCCACCTGATTGTATAAATCCCAGTTATCACTGTACAGGGTAGATGGCAGACTGAATGTATGGCGTCCTGTGAGTGAACGGTTTGGTGAGTGCCCAAGGTGGCGTTGGGGTTAAGGTATGGGTCGGTGAATGTTAAGGACAATGAACATAGATGAATTTTATTGATGCAATTTTGAATGCAGAGATACTGTGATGAGATTCTCAGGTTCATTGTTGTGCCATTCATGTACGACCATCACCTCATGCTGCAGCATGATAATGCATGGTTTCATGTTGCTAGGATCTTTACACAATTCCTAGATGCTGAAAACATCCCAGTTCTTGCCTGGCCAGCATGCTCAGAAGACATGTCACCCATTGAGCATGTTTGGGATGCTCTGGATCAACATACAAGACTGCGTATTCAAATTTCTAATATCCAGTAACTTCGCACAGCCATTGAAGAGGAGTAGAAAAACATTTCACAGAGCACAATCAACAATCTGATCAACTCTATGTGAAGGAGCTGTGTTGCCCTGCGTAAAGCAAAGGTCAGTTACACCAAATACTGCTTTTCTGACCCTCCCGGTACTGTAAAAATGCACATTTTAGGGGGGCTTTTATTGTGGTTAACCTAAGGCACATCTGGGCAACTGTAGGGTGAAGAGCCAAGCTAACGGTTTCTCCTCTGTATCTGGGCTGAAAATATCAGGACTGTCACCAGTGTTTCAGGGGGAAGAGATTGTGGGCCGGAGCAGTTCAGTGCACTTGACTGATGATGGCTGGGTTGACATAAATAGCAGTTTGAGCAGGAAGATGGGACACTTGGCGGGGAACAAGCTTGTTGGGACGTTTAACTCCCTCTCCACGGACCAATGCCTGCCAGCTGCGCCTATATCCCCAGCTAGCCAAACTGCCAAGACATCCTACCCTTAGCCCAGAGAGACTTCTGCACCGGGTAGTGACCAGGATAGAGTACGTACCTTGCTCTGCTCACCAATGCGGAGGCACCATTTAGTCCAATCCTTGCGGTGTCTGTGTGCTTCTACTATGGCCTTACCTACTGAACTTTCTGCTTCTTTTGTGCTGCCAACAATCAACTCTACTCCACCGTGTGCATGGAACAGGAGAACCCTTAGGATTCATCGTCGCAAGGAGAAAGTGCATCGCTCATCTGCGGAACAGGATCGGAGATATCTTGCGCCACCAAGGGATCTTTCAGCCACCCTCCTCCAGTGCACAGAGACTGATACGTTAATCCATTATTTTCTATTTCATTTGAATTTCCCCCATGCTCCCATCATATACTTTACCCCCCTGCTTGTACCATTACTGTTCTTATATATAAAGAACCTGTTAATCCTTGCTCTGCCTCCTGTGTGTCACTGCATCCTACGCACCTGCTAGCATCCTACACTTGGCATAGTCAGCAGGATGCAGTCCAACAGCATGCAGACGGTAGACCAAGCAGTTGGGGTGGCTCCAGGACTAGCAATTCATTGGGGGCCATTCTAATAATAATAATAATAATAATCTTTATTTTTATATAGCGCTAACATATTCCGCAGCGCTTTACAGGTTGCACACATTATCATCACTGTCCCTGTTGTGGCTCACATCTAGGTTCCCTATCAGTATGTCTTTGAAATGTGGGAGGAAACCGGAGTACCCGGAGGAAACCCACGCAAACACAGAGAGAACATACAAACTCTTTGCAGATGTTGTTCTTGGTGGGGTTTGAACCCAGGTTGAGCAATTTGCCAAAGTTCATGGGTAGCAACACTATGCTTTGGAGCTGGACTGAGCGCCTTAGAGGCATGTGTTATGATTAGGTAATTCAGTACCACAATGGACATAGAAGTCAGAGCACATACAGTGACCTGACAATAACCCAAAAACATAGAACGAGCTCTGAGACGTGGGAACTCTGCTGATCGCAATCCCTAATCCTCTCCAACCACACTAAAGGCAGCCGTGGATTGCGCCTAACGCTCCCTATGCAACTCGGCACAGCCTGAGAAACTAGCTAGCCTGAAGATAGAAAATAAGCCTACCTTGCCTCAGAGAAATACCCCAAAGGAAAAGGCAGCCCCGCACATATAATGACTGTGAGTTAAGATGAAAAGACAAACGTAGAGATGAAATAGATTTAGCAAAGTGAGGCCCGACTTTCTGAACAGAGCGAGGATAGGAAAGGTAGCTTTGCGGTCAACACAAAACCCTACAAATAACCATGCAAAGGGGGCAAAAAGACCCTCCGTACCGACTACGGCACGGAGGTACACCCTCTGCGTCCCAGAGCTTCCAGCAAGCAAGAAAAACCAAATAAGCAAGCTGGACAGGAAAAAACAGCAAACAAAAATAACGAAAGCGGAACTTAGCTATGCAGAGCAGCAGGCCACAGGAACGATCCTAGAGGAAGCAAGTCCAATACTAGAACATTGACTGGAGGCCAGGATCAAAGCACTAGGTGGAGTTAAATAGAGCAGCACCTAACGACTTCATCACATCACCTGAGGAAGGAAACTCAGAAGCCGCAGTACCACTCTCCTCCACCAACGGAAGCTTATAGAGAGAATCAGCCAAAGTACCACTTGTGACCACAGGAGGGAGCTCTGCCACAGAATTCACAACAGTACCCCCCCTTGAGGAGGGGTCACCGAATCCTCACCAGAGCCCCCAGGACGACCAGGATGAGCCATATGAAAGGCACGAACAAGATCGGGAGCATGGACATCAGAGGCAAAGACCCAGGAATTATCTTCCTGAGCATAACCCTTCCACTTAACCAGATACTGGAGTTTCTGTCTAGAATCACGAGAATCCAAAATCTTCTCCACAATATACTCCAACTCCCCCTCCACCAAAACCGGGGCAGGAGGATCAACAGATGGAACCATAGGTGCCACGTATCTCCGCAACAATGACCTATGGAATACGTTATGGATGGAAAAAGAATCTGGAAGGGTCAAACGAAAAGACACAGGATTAAGAACCTCAGAAATCCTATACAGACCAATTAAACGAGGTTTAAACTTAGGAGAGGAAACCTTCATATGAATATGACGAGAAGACAACCAAACCAAATCCCCAACACGAAGTCGGGGACCCACACAGCGTCTGCGATTAGCGAAACGTTGAGCCTTCTCCTGGGACAAGGTCAAATTGTCCACTACATGAGACCAAATCTGCTGCAACCTGTCCACCACAGTATCCACACCAGGACAGTCCGAAGACTCAACCTGCCCTGAAGAGAAACGAGGATGGAACCCAGAGTTGCAGAAAAACGGCGAAACCAAGGTAGCCGAGCTGGCCCGATTATTAAGGGCGAACTCAGCCAAAGGCAAAAAGGACACCCAGTCATCCTGATCAGCAGAAACAAAGCATCTCAGATATGTTTCCAAGGTCTGATTGGTTCGTTCGGTCTGGCCATTAGTCTGAGGATGGAAAGCCAAGGAAAAAGACAAGTCAATGCCCATCCTAGCACAAAAGGCTAGCCAAAACCTCGAAACAAACTGGGAACCTCTGTCAGAAACGATATTCTCTGGAATGCCATGTAAACGAACCACATGCTGGAAGAATAATGGCACCAAATCAGAGGAGGAAGGTAATTTAGACAAGGGTACCAAATGGACCATCTTAGAGAAGTGATCACAAACCACCCAAATGACCGACATTTTTTGAGAGACGGGAAGATCTGAAATAAAATCCATAGAGATATGTGTCCAAGGCCTCTTCGGGACCGGCAAGGGCAAAAGCAACCCACTGGCACGAGAATAGCAGGGCTTAGCCCGAGCACAAATCCCACAGGACTGCACAAAAGAACGCACATCCCGTGACAGAGATGGCCACCAAAAGGATCTAGCCACTAACTCTCTGGTACCAAAGATTCCAGGATGACCAGCCAACACCGAACAATGAACCTCAGAGATAACTTTATTTGTCCACCTATCAGGGACAAACAGTTTCTCCGCTGGGCAACGATCAGGTTTATTAGCCTGAAATTTTTGCAGCACCCGCCGCAAATCAGGGGAGATGGCAGACACAATTACTCCCTCTTTGAGAATACCCGCCGGCTCAGATAAACCCGGAGAGTCGGGCACAAAACTCCTAGACAG
Source organism: Ranitomeya imitator (assembly GCF_032444005.1). NCBI lineage: Eukaryota > Metazoa > Chordata > Amphibia > Anura > Dendrobatidae > Ranitomeya > Ranitomeya imitator. The sequence continues at coordinate 72,893,733 of NC_091290.1, read as the reverse complement.
GGCATCCGCCTTTACATTTTTAGAGCCCGGAAGGTACGAAACCACAAAGTCAAAACGGGCAAAAAAACAGCGACCAACGAGCCTGTCTAGGATTCAACCGCTTGGCAGACTCGAGATAAGTCAAGTTCTTATGATCAGTCAATTCCACCACGCGATGCTTAGCTCCTTCAAGCCAATGACGCCACTCCTCGAATGCCCACTTCATGGCCAGCAACTTTCGATTGCCAACATCATAATTTCGCTCAGCAGGCGAAAACTTCCTGGAAAAGAAGGCGCATGGTTTCATCACCGAGCCATCAGAACTTCTCTGCGGCAAAACAGCCCCCGCTCCAATCTCAGAAGCATCAACCTCGACCTGGAATGGAAGCGAAACATCTGGTTGACACCACACAGGGGCAGAAGAAAAATGACGCTTCAACTCTTGAAAAGCTTCCACAGCAGCAGAAGACCAATTGACCACATCAGCACCCTTCTTGGTCAAATCGGTCAATGGTTTAGCAATACTAGAAAAATTGCAGATGAAGCGACGATAAAAATTAGCAAAGCCCAGGAACTTTTGCAGACTTTTCAGAGATGTCGGCTGAGTCCAATCATGGATGGCCTGGACCTTAACAGGGTCCATCTCAATAGTAGAAGGGGAAAAAATGAACCCCAAAAATGAAACCTTCTGAACACCAAAGAGACATTTTGATCCCTTCACAAACAAAGAATTAGCACGCAGGACCTGAAACACCGCTCTGACCTGCTTCACATGAGACTCCCAATCATCCGAGAAGATCAAAATATCATCCAAGTAAACAATCAGGAATTTATCCAGGTACTCTCGGAAGATGTCATGCATAAAGGACTGAAACACTGATGGAGCATTGGCAAGTCCGAATGGCATTACAAGGTACTCAAAATGGCCCTCGGGCGTATTAAATGCAGTTTTCCATTCATCGCCTCGCTTAATACGCACAAGATTATACGCACCACGAAGATCTATCTTGGTGAACCAACTAGCCCCCTTAATCCGAGCAAACAATTCAGATAACAGCGGCAAGGGGTACTGAAATTTAACCGTGATCTTATTTAGAAGGCGGTAATCTATACAAGGTCTCAGCGAACCATCCTTCTTGGCCACAAAAAAGAACCCCGTTCCCAATGGTGACGATGACGGGCGAATATGCCCCTTCTCCAAGGACTCCTTCACGTAACTCCGCATAGCGGCGTGCTCAGGCACAGATAAATTAAACAGTCGACCTTTTGGGAATTTACTACCAGGAATCAAATCGATAGCACAATTACAATCCCTATGCGGAGGTAGGGTATCGGACTTGGGCTCATCAAATACATCCCAGTAATCAGACAAGAACTCTGGAACCTCAGAAGGGGTGGATGACGAAATAGACAGAAATGGGACATCACCATGTACTCCCTGACAACCCCAGCTGGATACAGACATGGATTTCCAATCTAATACTGGATTATGGACTTGTAGCCATGGCAACCCCAACACGACCACATCATGCAGATTATGCAACACAAGAAAGCGAATAACCTCCTGATGTGCAGGAGCCATGCACATGGTCAGCTGGGTCCAGTAGTGAGGCTTATTCTTGGCCAAAGGCGTAGCATCAATTCCTCTCAATGGAATAGGACACTGCAAGGGCTCCAAGAAAAACCCACAATGCCTAGCATACTCCAAGTCCATCAAATTCAGGGCAGCGCCTGAATCCACAAATGCCATGACAGAATAAGATGACAAAGAGCAGATCAAGGTAACGGACAAAAGAAATTTTGACTGTACCGTACCAATGGTGGCAGACCTAGCGAACCGCTTAGTGCGCTTAGGACAATCAGAGATAGCATGAGTGGAATCACCACAGTAGAAACACAGCCCATTCTGACGTCTGTGTTCTTGCCGTTCAACTCTGGTTAAAGTCCTATCGCACTGCATAGGCTCAGGTTTATGCTCAGATAATACCGCCAAATGGTGCACAGATTTACGCTCACGCAAGCGTCGACCGATCTAAATGGCCAAAGACATAGACTCATTCAAACCAGCAGGCATAGGAAATCCCACCATGATATCCTTAAGGGCTTCAGAGAGACCCTTTCTGAATATAGCTGCGAGCGCACCTTCATTCCATTGAGTGAGTACGGACCACTTTCTAAATTTCTGACAATATACCTCTATCTCATCCTGACTCTGACACAGAGCCAGCAAATTTTTCTCTGCCTGATCCACCGAATTAGGTTCATCGTACAGCAATCCGAGCGCCAGGAAAAACGCATCAATATTACATAATGCAGGATCTCCTGGCACAAGAGAAAATGCCCAGTCCTGAGGGTCGCCACGTAAAAAAGAAATAATGATCCTAACTTGTTGAACTGGGTCACCAGAGGAGCGAGGTTTCAAAGCCAGAAATAGTTTACAATTATTTTTGAAACTCAGAAATTTAGTTCTATCTCCAAAAAACAAATCAGGAATAGGTATTCTAGGTTCTAATATAGATTTCTGATCAATAGTGTCTTGAATCTTTTGTACTCTTGCCGTGAGCTGATCCACACATGAAGACAGACCTTTAATGTCCATCGCTACACCTGTGTCCTGAACCACCCAAATGTCTAGGGGAAAAAAAAGGCAAAACACAGTGCAGAGAAAAAAAAATGGTCTCAGAACTTCTTTTTTCCCTCTATTGAGAATCATTAGTACTTTTGGCCTCCAGTACTGTTATGATTAGGTAATTCAGTACCACAATGGACATAGAAGTCAGAGCACATACAGTGACCTGACAATAACCCAAAAACATAGAACGAGCTCTGAGACGTGGGAACTCTGCTGACCGCAATCCCTAATCCTCTCCAACCACACTAAAGGCAGCCGTGGATTGCACCTAACACTCCCTATGCAACTCGGCACAGCCTGAGAAACTAGCTAGCCTGAAGATAGAAAATAAGCCTACCTTGCCTCAGAGAAATACCCCAAAGGAAAAGGCAGCCCCCCACATATAATGACTGTGAGTTAAGATGAAAAGACAAACGTAGAGATGAAATAAATTTAGAAAAGTGAGGCCCGACTTTCTGAACAGAGCGAGGATAGGAAAGATAACTTTGCGGTCAACACAAAACCCTACAAATAACCACGCAAAGGGGGCAAAAAGACCCTCTGTACCGACTAACGGCACGGAGGTACACCCTCTGCGTCCCAGAGCTTCCAGCAAGCAAGAAAAACCAAATAAGCAAGCTGGACAGGAAAAAACAGCAAACAAAAATAACAAAAGCAGAACTTAGCTATGCAGAGCAGCAGGCCACAGGAACGATCCTAGAGGAAGCAAGTCCAATACTAGAACATTGACTGGAGGCCAGGATCAAAGCACTAGGTGGAGTTAAATAGAGCAGCACCTAACGACTTCACCACATCACCTGAGGAAGGAAACTCAGAAGCCGCAGTACCACTCTCCTCCACCAACGGAAGCTTATAGAGAGAATCAGCCGAAGTACCACTTGTGACCACAGGAGGGAGCTCTGCCACAGAATTCACAACACGCATGATGAGAATTCACCCCATGACCCCTGCACCGGAGGCTGAGGTGGCCATTATGGCCCTGGATGGGGAAGCCAGAGATTCAGTAATGTTACGGACCCCACAAGACTGGAATATCTTTAATAAGGTGCTGCAGATCTTGGAGGAGATTTCCGGGGACCCCACAGACATAGGGGAATTGAGAACGTGCATTTTTAGTAGGATGGTGAGACCATGACCCAATATATGAATGCATTGCAAGAGCTACACACTGCAATTATTAGGAAAGATGGCAGGGAAGTGGGACCCACAGACATAATGTAATGAGACCTCCTAGTGACAGGTTTGCGAGACATGCTAACAAAACAAGCCCTGAGAGAACATGTATGGGTAAACCCCCAAATGACTTTTCCTGAAGTAGGGAGTGAGGCACGCATGCATGAACAGGAAGAGGGGTGACAGTCTCAGTGGGAAAGGTCCAGAGCATGCGGGTATCTGTAAATGCTATTGCTGAATCCCAATGTGTGGAAGAACTGAAGAGAGAACTTCTGAGTGTGAAAGTAGAACTGGCTGACATCAAGAGAAAGACGGAGGCTACCAGTAAACCTCTAGAGGACAGTGGAGGCCCAGAGCCCCACCATAACTCCAGAATATTTCACCAGCCAAGGCTCATCACTTGTTACAACTGCGGAGAGAGCTGACACATTGCACAGGAGTACACTCGCTGTGGAAGAGTGACGTTCCACCGTCCATTAAACTAGAGGGCTCCGAGCCAGAGAGACGCTGCCCCGGAGACAGAACATGTGAGGAAGAGTAGTGGAAGTCCCCAAGTTTAGTGTCAACATGCCCCCTGATATGGGTAGAAATGGACAGACGTGTAGTGTGATGCCTGGTGGACAAGGGCTGGCAGGTGACAAAGATGCAGAGGCTTATTACTGGCAAAATTTTCCCTGGGTAAACCGGCCCAAATAGGGCTCTGAGATAAATCTAATGGCGGCCAACAAACTACCCATCCTGGTTGCAGGGGTGGTATGGATGCAAGTGTCTATCTGTGACGGAAAGGCGTGGTACTGACACAGGGAGAGGTGAATTATGGACCCATTGTCACCTTGGGGATGAATGTGCTGAAGGAGTTTGGAAACCTTCTCCAGAGACCCCCTAATGAAATTCTGAAAAAATTGGGCCCACACACACCACAGTGAAGAATTTTCCCACAACTGGCACGAATGGCACAAGTACAGGAGTCGAACTGTGAGGGAGGAGTGTTAGGGAAAATTAATTGTTCTGGCCTCCACCAAAATTGTTCTTCCACCAGGACAAACCGTGCTGTCCCTGCCCATTCGTGCTTGTGTCCCCCTGGAGGGGGTTGAGGTCCAAATTGAATCATCCTCCTCTGAACAACTAACCACAAGACTCCTAGTACCACATACATTGGCCATTGTAAGGGAATGAACTGTTCCGGTGCGGTGCATTAGCATAGGAGATCAGGACATTAATGTAGTTCCTAGAAGTGTATTGGCCTGAATTATGAACCTACCTAAAGAAATAATGCCCCCTCAAACAGTCCAATTGGAGGTACATCCCAGAGACCATTGGACTGTCAGTGAACTCCATTTCAGTGTCAGAACCTCGTAATATCAAGGAGGGCAGACCAATATTGGATCAAATGTGGGCTAAACTGGCCAAACTCGAACCTGCTCAGGTGCAACAGGTAGAAGCGCTGCTGGGCAAGTATGAGGAAGTCTTCGCCCTCCACAAAGATGATTTTGGCTGCACGGCGGCCATTACGCACAAAATACCAACTGGAAGCACCGCACCCATACAGGAGTGTTTCCGGCAAATTCCCCCACAGTTGTACCAGGAAGGGAAAATCAAGTTGAATCAGATGTTGCAGGCCTGTTTGATCCGGGAGAGCCAGAGTCCATGAACTGCCCCAATTGTGTTGGTATAAAAGAAAGATGGCATCTTGCGGTTTAGTGTGGATTAGCAAAAACGCAACATCTGTACGGTGAGGGACTCGTACCCGCTGCCCTGGATTGAGGAGTCCCTGTCTGCTCTGGGGAAAGCCAGGTTCTTCTCTACACTGGACATTACCAGTGGCTACTGGCAAGTCCCCATGTCTGAACAAGTTCGAGCTAAGACTGCCTTCATTCTCCCCATGGGTTTGTATGAGTTCGACCACATGCCGTTCGGCCTAGCCAACGCTCCTGTAACTTTCCAATGTCTCATGGAGAGAAGTCTAGGGTACTTGAACTTTGAGTCGACGCTGATCTACCTGTATGACATTATAACCTTTGCGACTTCATTCGAGGAACATCTGCAATGCCTGGAACAAGTATTGCCCTGCCTTCATAAGCATGGACTAAAAGTGAAACCCCAGAAATGCCATTTGTTCCGCACACAGATTGAATACCTGGGTCATGCCGTTTCTGCCGAAGGGGTGGAACCCTCCAGACAGAAGATCGCCGTGATTCAAGACTGGCCCACTCCAGAGACCATGAAAGATGTGCGGGCTTTCCTGGGACTGACCAGTTATTACAGGCTTTTTGTGAAGGAACTGTTGAAAAAGGTACCCTCTCGTGCCAAGAACTGGAAAATCTGTTGGCAGGAGCCCCAAGAAAAAGCCTTTCAAGATCTCAAAAGGGCATTCACCGAAGCTCCTATCCTTGCCAATGTGGATTTCTCTCAACCGTTCATTCTCCACACTGACGGGAGTCTGCTGGGACATGGCGCTGTGCTGTTGCAGAGGCAGGACAGAAGAGAGAGGGTGATCGCTTATGCATGTTGGTCCCTTCACGATTCCCAGCACAATCCGGTCAATTACAGTTCTTTAAAGTTGGAGCTGCTAGCATTGGTGTGGGCTATGATGGAGAGATTCACGGAATATCTGTCCGGCATTGAAATGTTGGTGCATACTGATAACAACCCGCTTGCGCACCTGGAGAAAATGGTTTTGTAAATTTTTGTTGGAAAAATGAGAAATCGCTGGTCAACTTTTAACCCCTTCCCGACCTTTGACGCCACGTAGGCGTCATGAAAGTCGGTGCCAATCCGACCCATGACGCCTATGTGGCGTCATGGAAAGATCGCGTCCCTGCAGACCGGGTGAAAGGGTTAACTCCCATTTCACCCGATCTGCAGGGACAGGGGGAGTGGTAGTTTAGCTTCACCCCCTCGTGGCTACGATCGCTCTGATTGGCTGTTGAAAGTGAAACTGCCAATCAGAGCGATTTGTAATATTTCACCCATTATAACGGGTGAAATATTACAATCCAGCCATGGCCGATGCTGAAATACCATCGGCCATGGCTGGAAATACTAGTGTGCCCCCACCCCACCCCTCCGATCGCCCCCCCACCCCCCCGATCTGGCCAGTACACTGCTCCGGCTCCCCTCCGTCCAGTGCTCCGCTCCCCCCCGTGCTCGTGTCCGCTCCCCCCGTGCTCCAATCACCCCCCCGTGCTCCAATCACCCCCCCTGCACTCCGATCCACCCCCCCGTGCTCCGTTCCACCCCCCCGTGCTCCATTCCAGCCCCCCCGTGCTCCGTTCCACGCCCCCCGCGCTCCGTTCCACCCCTCCCGCGCTCCGATTCCCCCCCCCCCCGTGCTCCGATCCCCCCCCCGTGGTCCCCCCCCACCCTATCATACTTACCGATCCAGCCGTGGTCCCGTCCGTCTTCTCCCGGGCGCCGCCATCTTCCAAAACGGCGGGCGCATGCGCAGTACGCCCGCCGAATCTGCCGGCCGGCAGATTCGTTCCAAAGTGCATTTTGATCACTGAGATATAATCTATCTCAGTGATCAAAATAAAAAAAATAATAAATGACCCCCCCCCCCCTTTGTCACCCCCATAGGTAGGGACAATAAAAAAATAAAGAAATTTTTTTTTTCCACTAATGTTAGAATAGGGTTAGGGTTAGGGGTAGGGTTAGGGTTAGGGGTAGGGTTAGGGGTAGGGTTAGGGGTAGGGCTAGGGTTAGGGGTAGGGTTAGGGGTAGGGTTAGGGCTAGGGGTAGGGTTAGGGGTAGGGGTAGGGTTAGGGCTAGGGTTAGGGCTAGGGTTAGGGCTAGGGTTAGGGTTAGGAATGTGCACACGTATTCTGGTCCTCTGCGGATTTTTCCGCTGCGGATTTGATAAATCCGCAGTGCTAAACCGCTGCGGATTTATGGCGGATTTACCGCATTTTTTTCTGCGCATTTCACTGCGGTTTTACAATTGCGATTTTCTATTGGAGCAGTTGTAAAACCGCTGCGGAATCCGCACAAAGAAGTGACATGCTGCGGAATGTAAACCGCTGCGTTTCCGTGCAGTTTTTCCGCAGCATGTGTACAGCGATTTTTGTTTCCCATAGGTTTACATTGAACTGTACACTCATGGGAAACTGCTGCGGATCCGCAGCGTTTTCCGCAGCGTGTGCACATACCTTTAGAATTAGGCTATGTGCACACGGTGCGGATTTGGCTGCGGATCCGCAGCAGTGTTCCATCAGGTTTACAGTACCATGTAAACATATGAAAAACCAAATCCGCTGTGCCCATGGTGCGGAAAATACCGCGCGGGAACGCTGCGTTGTATTTTCCGCAGCATGTCAATTCTTTGTGCGGATTCCGCAGCGTTTTACACCTGTTCCTCAATAGGAATCCGCAGGTGAAATCCGCACAAAAAACACTGGAAATCCGCGGAAAATCCGCAGGTAAAACACAGTGCCTTTTACCCGCAGATTTTTCAAAAATGGTGCGGAAATATCTCACACGAATCCGCAACGTGGGCACATAGCCTTAGGGTTAGGGTTGGAATTAGGGTTGTGGTTAGGGTTAGGGGTGTGTTGGGGTTAGTGTTGTGGTTAGGGGTGTGTTGGGGTTAGGGTTGTGATTAGGATTATGGCTACAGTTGGGATTAGGGTTAGGGGTGTGTTGGGGTTAGTGTTGGAGTTAGAATTGAGGGGTTACCACTGTTTAGGCACATCAGGGGTCTCCAAACGCAACATGGCGCCACCATTGATTCCAGCCAATCTCGTATTCAAAAAGTCAAATGGTGCTCCCTCACTTCCGAGCCCTGACGTGTGCCCAAACAGTGGTTTACCCCCACATATGGGGTACCAGCATACTCAGGACAAACTGCGCAACAATTACTGGGGTCCAATTTCTCCTGTTACCCTTGTGAATCTAAAAAAATGCTTGCTAAAACATAATTTTTGAGGAAAGAAAAATGATTTTTTATTTTCACGGCTCTGCGTTGTAAACGTCTGTGAAGCACTTGGGGGTTCAAAGTGCTCACCACATATCTAGATAAGTTCCTTGGGGGGTCTAGTTTCTAAAATGGGGTCACTTGTGGGGGGTTTCTACTGTTTAGGCACACCAGGGGCTCTGCAAACGCAACGTGACACCCGCAGACCATTCCATCAAAGTCTGCATTTCAAAAGTCACTACTTCCCTTCTGAGCCCCGACGTGTGCCCAAACAGTGGTTTACCCCCACATATGGGGTATCAGCGTACTCAGGAGAAACTGGACAACAACTTTTGGGGTCCAATTTCTCCTGTAACCCTTGGGAAAATAAAAAATTCTGGGCTAAATAATTATTTTTGAGGAAAGAAAACGTATTTATTATTTTCACGGCTCTGCATTATAAACTTCTATGAAGCACTTGGGGGTTCAAAGTGCTCACCACACATCTAGATAAGTTCCTTTCAGGGTCTAGTTTCCAAAATGGGGTCACTTGTGGGGGGTTTCTACTGTTGAGGCACATCAGGGGCTCTGCAAACGCAACGTGACGCCCGCAGAGCATTCCATCAAAGTCTGCATTTCAAAACGTCACTACTTCAATTCCAAGCCCCGGCATGTGCCCAAACAGTAGTTTACCCCCACATATGGGGTATCACCGTACTCAGGAGAAACTGGACAACAAATATTGGGGTCAAATTTCTCCTGTTACCCTTGGGAAAATTAAAAAATTCTGGGCTAAATAATTATTTTTGAGGAAAGAAAACGTATTTATTATTTTCACGGCTCTGCATTATAAACTTCTATGAAGCACTTGGGGGTTCAAAGTGCTCACCACATATCTAGATAAGTTCCTTTGGGGGTCTAGTTTCCAAAATGGGGTCACTTGTGGGGGGTTTCTACTGTTAAGCCACATCAGGGGCTCTGCAAACGCAACGTGACGCCCACAGAGCATTCCATCAAAGTCTGCATTTCAAAACGTCACTACTTCACTTCCGAGCCCCGGCATGTGCCCAAACAGTGATTTACCCCCACATATGGGGTATCAGCGTACTCAGGAGAAACTGGACAACAACTTTTGGGGTCAAATTTCTCCTGTTACCCTTGGGAAAATAAAAAATTGCAGGCTAAAAGATCATTTTTGAGAAAATAATTTTTTTTTTTATTTTCATGGCTCTGCGTTATAAACTTCTGTGAAGCACTTGGGGGTTCAAAGTCCTCACCACACATCTAGATTAGTTCCTTTGGGGGTCTAGTTTCTAAAATGGTGTCATTTCTGGGGGATCTCCAATGTTTAGGCACACAGGGGCTCTCCAAACTTGACATGGTGTCCGCTAATGATTGGAGCTAATTTTCAATTTAAAAAGCCAAATGGCGTGCCATCCCTTCCGAGCCCTGCCGTGCGCCCAAACAGTGGTTTACCCCCACATATGGGGTATCTGCGTACTCAGGACAAACTGGACAACAATATTTGGGGTCCAATTTCTCCTATTATCCTTGGCAAAATAGGAAATTCCAGGCTAAAAAATCATTTTTGAGGAAAGAAAAATTATTTTTTATTTTCATGGCTCTGCGTTATAAACTTCTGTGAAGCACCTGGGGGTTTAAAGTGCTCAATATGCATCTAGATAAGTTCCTTGGGGGGTCTAGTTTCCAAAATGGGGTCACTTGTGCGGGAGCTCCAATGTTTAGGCACACAGGGGCTCTCCAAACGCGACATGGTGTCCGCTAACAATTGGAGCTAATTTTCCATTCAAAAAGTCAAATGGCGCGCCTTCTCTTCCGAGCCCTGCCGAGTGCCCAAACAGTGGTTTACCCCCACATATAAGGTATCGGCGTACTCGGGAGAAATTGCCCAACAAATTTTATGATCCATTTTATCCTACTGCCCATGTGAAAATGAAAAAATTGAGGCGAAAAGAATTTTTTTGTGAAAAAAAATTACTTTTTCATTTTTACAGATCAATTTGTGAAGCACCTGAGGGTTTAAAGTGCTCACTAGGCATCTAAATTAGTTCCTTGGGGGGTCTAGTTTCCAAAATGGGGTCACTTGTGGGGGAGCGCCAATGTTTAGGCACACAGGAGCTATCCAAACGCGACATGGTGTCCGCTAACGATGGAAATAATTTTTCATTCAAAAAGTCAAATGGCGCTCCTTCCCTTCCGAGCCTTACCATGTGCCCAAACAGTGGTTTACCTCCACATGTGAGGTATTGGTGTACTCAGGAGAAATTGCCCAACACATTTAAGGATCCATTTTATCCTGTTGCCCATGTGAAAATGAAAAAATTGAGGCTAAAAGAATTTTTTTGTGAAAAAAAAGTACTTTTTCATTTTTACGGATCAATTTGTGAAGCACCTGGGGGTTCAAAGTGCTCACTATGCATCTAGATAAGTTCCTTGGGGCGTCTAGTTTCCAAAATGGGGTCACTTGTGGGGGAGCTCCAATTTTTAGGCACACGGGGGCTCTCCAAACGTGACATGGTGTCCGCTAAAGAGTGGAGCCAATTTTTGATTCAAAAAGTCAAATGGCGCTCCTTCCCTTCCAAGCCCTGCCGTGCGCCAAAACAGTGGTTTACCCCCACATATGAGGTATCAGCGTACTCAGGACAAATTGGACAACAACTTTCGTGGTTCAGTTTCTCCTTTTACCATTGGGAAAATAAAAAAATTGTTGCTAAAAGATAATTTTTGTGACTAAAAAGTTAAATGTTCATTTTTTCCTTCCATGTTGCTTCTGCTGCTGTGAAGCACCTGAAGGGTTAATAAACTTCTTGAATGTGGTTTTGAGTACCTTGAGGGGTGCAGTTTTTAGAATGGTGTCACTTTTGGGTATTTTCAGCCATATAGACCCCTCAAACTGACTTCAAATGTGAGGTGGTCCCTAAAAAAAATGGTTTTGTAAATTTCGTTGTAAAAATGACAAATCGCTGGTCGAATTTTAACCCTTATAACTTCCTAACAAAAAAAAATTTTGTTTCCAAAATTGTGCTGATGTAAAGTAAACATGTGGGAAATGTTATTTATTAACTATTTTGTGTCACATATCTCTCTGGTTTAACAGAATAAAAATTCAAAATGTGAAAATTGCGAAATTTTCAAAATTTTCGCCAAATTTCCGTGTTTATCACAAATAAATGCAGAATTTATTGACCTAAATTTACCACTAACATGAAGCCCAATATGTCACGAAAAAACAATCTCAGAACCGCTAGGATCCGTTGAAGCGTTCCTGAGTTATTACCTCATAAAGGGACACTGGTCAGAATTGCAAAAAACGGCAAGGTCTTTAAGGTCAAAATAGGCTGGGTCTTGAAGGGGTTAACACTTATGACTTCCTAACAAAAAAATGTTAGTTCCAAAATTGTGCTGATGTAAAGTAGACATGTTGGAAATGTTATTTGTTAGCTATATTGTGTGACATATCTCTGTGATTTAACATAGTAACATAGTAACATAGTTAGTAAGGCCGAAAAAAGACATTTGTCCATCCAGTTCAGCCTATATTCCATCATAATAAATACCCAGATCTACGTCCTTCTACAGAACCTAATAATTGTATGATACAATATTGTTCTGCTCCAGGAAGACATCCAGGCCTCTCTTGAACCCCTCGACTGAGTTCGCCATCACCACCTCCTCAGGCAAGCAATTCCAGATTCTCACTGCCCTAACAGTAAAGAATCCTCTTCTATGTTGGTGGAAAAACCTTCTCTCCTCCAGACGCAAAGAATGCCCCCTTGTGCCCGTCACCTTCCTTGGTATAAACAGATCCTCAGCGAGATATTTGTATTGTCCCCTTATATACTTATACATGGTTATTAGATCGCCCCTCAGTCGTCTTTTTTCTAGACTAAATAATCCTAATTTCGCTAATCTATCTGGGTATTGTAGTTCTCCCATCCCCTTTATTAATTTTGTTGCCCTCCTTTGTACTCTCTCTAGTTCCATTATATCCTTCCATATATTTTATGGGCATGAAAATTCAATTGCAGAAGTTTCCAAATGTTTGTTTTTTCCCAAATAAATGCAAGACATACCCAAGAAATTTTACCAATATCATGAAGTACAGTATGTCCTGAAAAAATATTCTCAGAATCCCGAGGATCCGTTGAAGCATTCCAAAGTTATTACCTCATGAAGTGACAGTGGTCAGAATTGTAGCACCTTCAGGGGTATAAGGGTTAAAGAAGGCAAGTTGGAGGGAATGTCAAAGATTGGGGTTGCTGGTAGCAAAATATGGGGCAAAAACTACCCAGCCCCTTCAATCCTCAGCCTTTACTTCCTTTAATGTGCATTAGGACTCCATGGCTAAGCAATCTAAATCTAGGGAGAGTTTAACCAAGACCTGCATTGGAGTTTTAACTATTTTTTCTGGCTGCTCAGTGTCTCAGATCTTTTCTAGAAAGTTTGCAAGTATGCGCAAAATATAATATACTAGATGGAGGCCCGATGCTATTGCATCGGGAGGGTGGTAATGTCATGATGAGTGCAGGCTTTGCAGCATTGAGATTCTCTCCCCCCATGCAGGCTCGGACTGGCCCACTGGGTAACAGCGGAATCCCCCATGGGCTCCTGTTTAGATCTGTGCCCCCGACCACACTGTATGGGCAGTACTTGCATAATTCCCTTGATTCACTCTGTACAGAAAAAAACAGCATCTCATCATTCATTAACCACGCTACCCAGTTTATTATTATATGGAGATATAGGTACATTTGTGAACGAAGGTAGTATAATATTTGCATGCAGGGGCAAAATGCCCCCCCCAAAGTCAATGTTACTAGTGGGCCCTTTTCACCCCAGTCCGACACTGCCCCCATCTGCTCACCCTATCCACTGTCTCCTTCCCCATGTGCTGATTTCTCCTATCTGTTCTCTCTTCTATGACCTGTCTACCCCATGTGCTATATGCATTGTTTTTGTTCCAGCGATGCTGATGCTCTTCAAGAGTCTCATTTCCACCTTGTTGTCTTCGATGCTGTACCTTTGCTGTTTCCTTTCATTGTCATTGGCGTACTTTTTAGGAGGAGCCATGTTGGCATTGATATTTGCTTTTTAAAGGGGTTTTCCCACCAAAGAAAGTTCATTTTAAAAATTGTCTGTGTCTGACCGTGTATGGAGCATACCGCATCTCCTGGGCAGGGGAGGAAGCAAAAGACAATACTGACATTACAGCAGGAGATCTCAGAGGATACATTTTGTTAGGTAAAATATTGCTTAAAAACAGTCAGTAAAATATTTTACCTGACAAAATAAATCCACTGTGATCCCCTGTTGTAATGTCAGTATTGTCTTTTGCTTCCTCCCCTGCCCAGGAGATGCGGTATGCTCCATACACGGTCAGACACAGACAATTTTTAAAATGAACTTTCTTTGGTGGGAAAACCCCTTTAATGTGACCGGCTTCCTCTGCCTGTAGACACGTCGCGCATCTGCCGCCGGGATCAGCTGAATGATTCACTGCGCCTGCTCGAAATTCGCACAGATGCAGTAAATCAGACCGCTGACATGTTTGTGCAGACAGATAGCAGCAGTCACATTAAAATTGTGCATCTGCTCCTCCTGTACAAAGATGGCGGCGGTCAGTGAATCATTCGGCTAATCCCTGCGGAGGTGTTTTCGTGATGGCGTTCCGCTGGTGGTACCGCACAAGAGGCTACATACGGTGTATGCAGTGTGTGTGTGTGTGTGTGGTGCTACGGTGTTCCACTGTTGGTACCACCCAAATAGCTGTTACTGCCATCAGTTTCCATATTGAGACACCCATCACTTGGGTATCCCAATATGGCGGTCAGTGAACTTCCGCTGCTTGGATTTCGGGGACCCAGACACATCTGATGGAACAGGATGTAAAGACATTACAAGGCAAGTATATATTAAGATTTTAGTTTTCAATTGGGATGCCTCTCTTATTGTTAAAGTGGCCCACTGAGCACAGCAAAGCAATGGTAGGTGGGAAAGATAGATAAGCTAATTACACTGGTGGAAAAATTGATTAAATTGATAAAAACAATTCATCATAAAATATATGCTTTATTGTATTATGCTTTGTTTAATTACTTTTACAATACAATAGTAGATTAGATTGTAAAACCTGGACCTGGCACAATTATCAATGCCCTATTCATCATTTTTATGAAATTGAAACCGGGTGATTTTCTTGATTTATTCGTTAATTCAACATTTTCATGACTGCCTCAGAGAAACCCAAATATTGGCTTTTGCTTGCTGAATTTAAAATACTTCTTGCAATACTAATATGTGATTGAATTTGCATGACCTAATTAAAATATATTTAAAGAAAAGGTTAGCATGCATAGAAGATGTGCATGTAAATTACAAATCACCTTATTGTTTCTGAGACCTTGCAAAAAGTGAAAGCAGAGTGAGTCATTTGCTAGTATAGTTTGTAATGTAATATTAGAAACAGATATATTTCATGATTGAGAAGCCATAAAGTGAGGAAATGAGGCAGAAATAAGCAAGACCTGAATGTAAGAGGATAATTCCCCAGTCATTTAGTAACATGAATGATAGTAGAGTTGAATATATTATTAAGGAAATAAGCCTGGATCCTAAAAAGTTTAAATTATGGTCCAAGCTTATCCTGTCCATCAATATTTCATCAATTGGGATTTTAGTATGCATATCATGATATATTTGTTGATAAGAGATATCTCTGTACAGATAGCTTAAATCCTTTGTCTTCAGTTGGACTTGGTTTTCCTGACTGCAATGTGAAATTAAATGTACGTGATGTACGTGATGCGCCCGCCAGGGCCGTGGGGTCCCCGGAATCAGACCGGATAGTTCTATGGGGGAGGTCACGGGGCTGTGATCTGTTTCACTAGCACTGGCCAAGTCATAAAATAGAGGATAATTATGTTGTGTTTGGTCGTAACGCCACTCGTGGTGTTCGGCAATGGGAGGCCGACGCTGTGGTTTAGGTCCACTGGGGTTGATGGTGACTCAGAAAAGATGGTTCATCTTGCCACGGGTAGAGCGGGGCCCCAGGGCAAATATATTTGACTGTTCAGATGGTGGTGAATGTTGGCATGCGGAGAATAAGTGAAGGACACAGAGGTTCAGTTTTCTTTACCTTTTACTTGAAAGTAGATGCTATCTGGGATACCAATTACAGATGACGGATTGAGTCCGGCTTGCCTGGAGGCTTTCAGGGGATCCCCACCCTGCCAGGTGGGGTTGGGGACTTTCCTTCTGCGCTTCTATCTTTTAGGGTCCCTGCTGCTTGTTGCTAAGCTGCGGCCCTCTCCTGCGTGATGGTTTCTAACCTGTATGGCAGACAGCGTGAGCCTATATCATGGGCACTGTCCTTTTCACTGTCAGCCCCGGGCTCTTGGTCTGCTACCGTGCCTTCAGGTGTTCAGTGTGGCCAGGGAGCTTGCAGTCCCCTGCCTTCCAGATTTGGCTGTCAGGGCGTACAGCACCCCCCCAGCCAAGGACTCTGGCGTCCCTTTTTATCAGGGCTCCACTCTGGGGTCAGCTATAGGGTTGAGCAAAACGGGTCGGCCAGATTCAGAAGTCGCCGACTTTTGGCAAAGTCGGGTTTCATGAAACCCGACCCGACCCCTGTGTGGGGTCGGCCATGAGGTCGGCGATCTTCTGATCTGGAATTGGAATTCCGATACCGAGTTCCGATATGTTTAAGATATCAGGAATCGGTATCAGAATTCATATTTAAGTGTAAAATAAAGAATAAAAATAAAAAAAATATTGATATACTCACCCTCGGACGCGCCCTGGTTCTCACCGGCAGCCTTCCTTCCTAAGAATGAGTGCCTGAAGGGCCTTCAATGACGTTGTGGCTTGTGATTGGTCGCGTGAGCGGTCACATGGGCGTCACGCGACCAATCACAAGCCGCGATGTCATCTAAGGTCCTTCAGGCGCTAATTCTTAGGAAGGAAGGCTGCGGGTTAGAACCAGGGCGCGTCCTAGGGTGAGTATATACCTATTAGGAATATACTCACCCTCGGACGCGCTCTCGGACGCTTCCTTCCTAAGAATTAGCGCCTGAAGGACCTTAGATGACATCGCGGCTTGTGATTGGTCGCGTGACGCCCATCACAAGCCGCGATGTCATCTAAGGTCCTTCAGGCGCTCATTCTTAGGAAGGAAGCGTCCGAGGGCGCGTCCGAGGGTGAGTATATTCCTAATAGGTATATACTCACCCTAGGACGCGCCCTGGTTCTAACCCGCAGCCTTCCTTCCTAAGAATCAGCGCCTGAAGGACCTTAGATGACATCGCGGCTTGTGAATGGTCGCGTGACGCCCATGTGACCGCTCACGCGACCAATCACAAGCCGCGACGTCATCGAAGGTCCTTCAGGCGCTCATTCTTAGGAAGGAAGGCTGCCGGTGAGAACCAGGGCGCGTCCGAGGGTAAGTATATCAATATTTTTTATTTTGATTCTTTATTTTACACTTAAATATGGATCCCAGGGCCTGAAGGAGAGTTTCCTCTCCTTCAGACCCTGGGAACCATTAGAAACCCAATGCAATGCATTGGGTTTCGTGTTTCGGCCGACCCCTACCCCGACTTTTCTATAGGATCGGCCGATTTCAATCGACCCGACTTTTGAAAAAGTCGGGTTTCGTGAAACCTGACCCGATCCTATAAAAAGAAAAGTCGCTCAACCTTAGTCAGCTATACATAGTTTTTATTCCCCTGAGCTCTTGTCTCTGCTCCTGTCCCTTCCCTCTCCACAGACCAACTGCCAACTCTCCTCTCACTGTTCTGTCACAAGCTCCAGCTGGCTCCTGTTTCCATGACAACTCCCCTGTTAACTCTCTCAGCTGACTACTTTCTGACTCACTAACCCCATCTTCTGGCCAGAATTGATAAGGAAGCTCCCCTTTCTTGCCTGGAGCAGTAATTGACATGTACACTGTGTTACTTGACATGGGGACCTTCCTTCTTGCCTCCAGGCATGACATCACCCCTTAGAGGGAGGCAATGTCACCGTGGCAACCAGACTCTGGGGTGCCACATATGGAGGTTTATAAAACAATTGACGGCATTTACAAGATGTTGAATTTCATTCTTTTTTATTTTAATTTTCCATGTTACTTTCTAAATCACATATTGAACTATTGCAGTTTTATCATTGTTCAATAAGTTATTTCCTATTATATATCTCACTTTTTTTTTATAGAAGGGTCAGTGGTAAATGCAGGACAAGATTGCAATGAAAGGCAATACCTCTGTCATAGAATAAGATCAGGCAGTGGAGGGGAGCAGATATTTTGACATTAAAATTCTCACCTCAAATTCTCCTTCATTGAAACCTCTCTCGAAATTTCATTTGCAGCAAATTAATCAGGTAAATCTCAATAATGGACAACTTTGAAAAGTTATGTGGGTGAGAGGAGAGAGCAAGAGAGAGAGAGAACCCCAATGAATGTGGAGCTCCGCGTCAGGGAAAGGGGGTACTCGGTATAGGGTCCTGCGGTTCACAGGTGAGTTGTCACGGTGGCTGACCCAGTCTGTGGCCCTGGGACATCCTTGTAAAAGGGAAAGGTCTTTAAAGGGATAAAGTTTATGTTCATGATGCCATCTGTGGTATTCTGTCAGGGTGACTGATGCTGTCCGCTGGGGTGATGTTATGGCAGATAGATGGTATACTTTCCCACAGGTGAAGTATATCCCCAGGGCTTCCCAGTGTGTTGATGGTAGAATGGTGAGAGGAGCAGTGAAGAACGAGGACACAGGTTTGCAGTCTCTTTACCTCGTTTACTGAAGTCTTCAGCAGCCACAGTCCAGGGCACCACAGAGAAGGTAGGGTCCGGCCGGTTCGGAGGCAAGTCCAGAGTCCCCTTGTCCAGATGGAAATCAATAGCCTTCCCTTGCGCTGTAGTGGTGCAGTCCCTTACTGCATAAGCTTCAAATAATGGCCTCACAGATGTGGTGTCTCTCTCTGTCCCCCGTAGTCGGATAGGACAAAACCCGTAGGACTGGTGGCTTGAGGCTGTTTATAGGGACTCTAGCATGGCCCGGCCTCTGAGGGGTGCCACCGTGCCTCCTGGGTGTAGGTGCAACCAGGTAACTTGCAATTAGCTGTCCTGCCGGTCTCTGAAGTAAGGCATAGAGATCCTTACTAAATCGGTGTTCCGGCTACTGGTGTTCTGCGCCTCAGAAGGAGGCAGCCTGTTTGAGGCTGGTCCCCTTCTGGTATCCTTTCCTGTGCTTTGCTTTCCTTCATGCTCGCTGCAATACAATTCTGCTTTCAAAATGTCTCTGGGAGTTGCAGCTCTTAGGGCATGCACAGCGCCATGGACCCTCTCCTCTGTCCTCTGACAGGAACTCGCTCCTGCCAGGAACAGCTTCCCTGGAGGACTCACTTTCCTTCAGACTACCAGTTATATATATATATATATATATATATATATATATATATATATATGAGTCACCTAGTAAATAGGATCAAAAGCACCCCCTGGTGGCCTGGAGTGTGAATGTGTTGCATGCTTGTGGTGCCTGGATACAGTTATCCTTCCTTGTCTCCAAACATAGCATCACCCTCCCCTGGAGGAAAGCAATGCCACTGTGACGACCAGGACCCTGTGGTGCCACACATGTAAGAGATTAAACTTTACAGGTGAGAGACCGAGGACTACACTGACTGTAAGAACTTACACTCTACAGGAGAGAGGACCCACTGACAAAGAGATTACGCTCTACTCTAGAGAAATGAGAGAGGGAGAAGACCCCACTGATCATAAGAGCTGACATTCTACAGGAGAAAGTGAGAGCGAGGATCCTACTGACAATAGTAGATTATTCTCTACAGAAAAGAGAGTCTTTCTCTCATTGATGTGGTATACAGCCCTATTGGATACTTAACCTTTTTTTATCTGGTTAACTATTTTCCAGGATACATTAATAGATTTGTCACATTGCATTTATGCACTTGAACTTTTCTGAGCAAAATGTTTAATCTGTTACATACCTGTCGGTTACCTGACTCTGACTGTGGTCCCACCCTGTTTGGCTTACCTCTGTCACATCCCTATTTATTGTTAGCTGTATGGTTTTACATATTTTGGCTTCAATAAAGTTCCATATTTTGTTATTATTTGGTTCTTCCTTTGGTGCTTTTTCTTATATGATTTTCATTAACTTTGGCACTGAACCTACTTTACCTATCCTTGCACTTTCACAATGAGTTGTGGGTGTTGGCCTTTATATAGGTTTTAGAAGAGAGAGACTTACCCAGTGACTCTGTAGATGAAAAACAACTCTGCTGTACAAACTGTGCCCTGCTGGTAATCATCAATCTGTGATGGATCAAGTACTGACCACCACTGTACATGGAATGATAATCCATAATATGTCATAGCTTCATAGCATTATGAGAAGGGCCACGCAGCCACGTTGCCACCCAAAAAAGGCCTTGGTTTCTTTTTGTGAATTGAATCTCAAAATTTTCAAGTTTGTGTGACCTTCATAAAAAATTCAACTCAAACTCGATCCTCCATGGATCAATACACTCATCTCTACCAGGGAGTAATTGATACAGTTCAAACCCCACCTGCAACTGCACAGTAACTGCTGGACTTGTCACATAGTACACTCACACTACACTCCTATAGAAGTTAATACAATATGCAATATTCTGAGATCTGTCTGATGTAAAGAAAATGTTTAAAATTGACAAACTGAAATTTACTGCTCATTTTAAAATGATCTGCAAGTTCCTAAAATATGAGTTAAATACCTTCCAAAACTCTTACCTGAGCTATCTTGAGTTTGATGGGTTTTTTTTTTTTTTGAGTTGAGTCACTCTATTGTAGGCATACTCACATTTGTTGCTTTTGGAGGGCAATATGTGAAATCTCTGTCTGCAGACCAACTTAGTTTTCTCTAGGGGTGTGCTTTTTAACCCCTTCCCGACCTTTGACGCCACGTAGGCGTCATGAAAGTCGGTGCCATTCCGACCCATGACGCCTATGCGGCGTCATGAAAAGATCGCGTCCCTGCAGATCGGGTGAAAGGGTTAACTCCCATTTCACCCGATCTGCAGGGACAGGGGGAGTGGTAGTTTAGCCCAGGGGGGGTGGCTTCACCCCCTCGTGGCTACGATCGCTCTGATTGGCTGTTGAAAGTGAAACTGCCAATCAGAGCGATTTGTAATATTTCACCCATTATAACGGGTGAAATATTACAATCCAGCCATGGCCGATGCTGAAATATCATCGGCCATGGCTGGAAATACTAGTGTGCCCCCACCCCACCCCTCCGATCGCCCCCCCAGCCCCCCGATCTGGCCGGTACACTGCTCCGGCTCCCCTCCGTCCAGTGCTCCGGTCCCCCCCGTGCTCTTGTCCGCTCCCCCCGTGCTCCAATCACCCCCCCGTGCTCCAATCACCCCCCCTGCACTCCGATCCACCCCCCCGGTGCTCCGTTCCACCCCCCCGTGCTCCATTCCAGCCCCCCCGTGCTCCGTTCCACGCCCCCCGTGCTCCGTTCCACCCCTCCCGCACTCCGATTCCCCCCCCCCGTGCTCCGATCCCCCCCCCCCCCGTGGTCCCCCCCCCACCCCATCATACTTACCGATCCAGCCGGGGTCCCGTCCGTCTTCTCCCTGGGCGCCGCCATCTTCCAAAATGGCGGGCGCATGCGCAGTGCGCCCGCCGAATCTGCCGGCCGGCAGATTCGTTCCAAAGTGCATTTTGATCACTGAGATATAATCTATCTCAGTGATCAAAATAAAAAAAATAATAAATGACCCCCCCTTTGTCACCCCCATAAGTAGGGACAATAAAAAAATAATGACATTTTTTTTTTCCACTAATGTTAGAATAGGGTTAGGGTTAGGGGTAGGGTTAGGGCTAGGTTAGGGTTAGGGCTAGGGGTAGGGTTAGGGTTAGGGCTAGGGGTAGGGGTAGGGGTAGGGTTAGGGTTAGGGCTAGGGGTAGGGGTAGGGTTAGGGTTAGGGCTAGGGTTAGGGTTTCGGTATGTGCACACGTATTCTGGTCCTCTGCGGATTTTTCCGCTGCGGATTTGATAAATCTGCAGTGCTAAACCGCTGCGGATTGATGGCGGATTTACCGCGGTTTTTCTGCGCATTTCACTGCGGTTTTACAACTGCGATTTTCTATTTGAGCAGTTGTAAAACCGCTGCGGAATCCGCACAAAGAAGTGACATGCTGCGGAATGTAAACCGCTGCGTTTCCGTGCAGTTTTTCCGCAGCATGGGCACAGCGATTTTTGTTTCCCGTAGGTTTACATTGAACTGTAAACTCATGGGAAACTGCTGCGGATCCGCAGCGTTTTCCGCAGCGTGTGCACATACCTTTAGAATTAGGCTATGTGCACACGGTGCGGATTTGGCTGCGGATTCGCAGCAGTGTTCCATCAGGTTTACAGTACCATGTAAACATATGGAAACCAAATCCGCTGTGCCCATGGTGCAGAAAATACCACGCGGAAACGCTGCGTTGTATTTTCCGCAGCATGTCAATTCTTTGTGCGGATTCCGCAGCGTTTTACACCTGTTCCTCAATAGGAATCCGCAGGTGAAATCCGCACAAAAAACACTGGAAATCCGCGGAAAATCCGCAGGTAAAACGCAGTGCCTTTTACCCGCGGATTTTTCAAAAATGGTGCGAAAATATCTCACACGAATCCGCAACGTGGGCACATAGCCTTAGGGTTAGGGTTGGAATTAGGGTTGTGGTTATGGTTAGGGGTGTGTTGGGGTTAGGGTTGTGGTTAGGGGTGTGTTGCGGTTAGGGTTGTGTTTAGGGTTATGGCTACAGTTGGGATTAGGGTTAGGGGTGTGTTGGGGTTAGTGTTGGAGGTAGAATTGAGGGGTTACCACTGTTTAGGCACATCAGGGGTCTCCAAACGCAACATGGCGCCACCATTGATTCCAGCCAATCTCGTATTCAAAAAGTCAAATGGTGCTCCCTCACTTCCGAGCCCTGACGTGTGCCCAAACAGTGGTTTACCCCCACATATGGGGTACCATCATACTCAGGACAAACTGCGCAACAATTACTGGGGTCCAATTTCTCCTGTTACCCTTGTGAATCAAAAAAAATGCTTGCTAAAACATAATTTTTGAGGAAAGAAAAATGATTTTTTATTTTCACGGCTCTGCGTTGTAAACGTCTGTGAAGCACTTGGGGGTTCAAAGTGCTCACCACATATCTAGATAAGTTCCTTGGGGGGTCTAATTTCTAAAATGGGGTCACTTGTGGGGGTTTCTACTGTTTAGGCACACCAGGGGCTCTGCAAACGCAACGTGACACCCGCAGACCATTCCATCAAAGTCTGCATTTCAAAAGTCACTACTTCCCTTCTGAGCCCCGACGTGTGCCCAAACAGTGGTTTACCCCCACTCATGGGGTATCAGCGTACTCAGGAGAAACTGGACAACAACTTTTGGGGTCAAATTTCTCCTGTAACCCTTGGGAAAATAAAAAATTCTGGGCTAAATAATTATTTTTGAGGAAAGAAAACGTATTTATTATTTTCACGGCTCTGCATTATAAACTTCTATGAAGCACTTGGGGGTTCAAAGTGCTCACCACACATCTAGATAAGTTCCTTTCGGGGTCTAGTTTCCAAAATGGGGTAACTTGTGGGGGGTTTCTACTGTTTAGGCACATCAGGGGCTCTGCAAACGCAACGTGACGCCCGCAGAGCATTCCATCAAAGTCTGCATTTCAAAACGTCACTACTTCAATTCCAAGCCCCGGCATGTGCCCAAACAGTAGTTTACCCCCACATATGGGGTATCACCATACTCAGGAGAAACTGGACAACAAATATTGGGGTCAAATTTCTCCTGTTACCCTTGGGAAAATTAAAAAATTCTGGGCTAAATAATTATTTTTGAGGAAAGAAAACGTATTTATTATTTTCACGGCTCTGCATTATAAACTTCTATGAAGCGCTTGGGGGTTCAAAGTGCTCACCACACATCTAGATAAGTTCCTTTCTGGGTCTAGTTTCCAAAATGCGGTCACTTGTGGGGGGTTTCTACTGGTAAGCCACATCAGGGGCTCTGCAAACGCAACGTGACGCCCACAGAGCATTCCATCAAAGTCTGCATTTCAAAACGTCACTACTTCACTTCCGAGCCTCGGCATGTGCCCAAACAGTGGTTTACCCCCACATATGGGGTATCAGCGTACTCAGGAGAAACTGTACAACAACTTTTGGGGTCCAGTTTCTTCTGTAACCCTTGGGAAAATAAAAAATTCTGGGCTAAATAATTATTTTTGAGGAAAGAAAACGTATTTATTACTTTCACGGCTCTGCATTATAAACTTCTATGAAGCACTTGGGGGTTCAAAGCGCTCACCACACACCTAGATAAGTTCCTTTTGGGGTCTAGTTTCCAAAATGGGGTCACTTGTGGGGGGTTTCTACTGTTAAGCCACATCAGGGGCTCTGCAAACGCAACGTGACGCCCACAGAGCATTCCATCAAAGTCTGCATTTCAAAACGTCACTACTTCACTTCCGAGCCCCGGCATGTGCCCAAACAGTGATTTACCCCCACATATGGGGTATCAGCGTACTCAGGAGAAACTGGACAACAACTTTTGGGGTCAAGTTTCTCCTGTTACCCTTGGGAAAATAAAAAATTGCAGGCTAAAAGATCATTTTTGAGAAAATAATTTTTTTTTTTTTTTTTCATGGCTCTGCGTTATAAACTTCTGTGAAGCACTTGGGGGTTCAAAGTCCTCACCACACATCTAGATTAGTTCCTTTGGGGGTCTAGTTTCCAAAATGGTGTCATTTCTGGGGGATCTCCAATGTTTAGGCACACAGGGGCTCTCCAAACGTGACATGGTGTCCGCTAATGATTGGAGCTAATTTTCCATTTAAAAAGCCAAATGGCGTGCCATCCCTTCCGAGCCCTGCCGTGCGCCCAAACAGTGGTTTACCCCCACATATTGGGTATCTGCGTACTCAGGACAAACAGGACAACAATATTTGGGGTCCAATTTCTCCTATTATCCTTGGCAAAATAGGAAATTCCAGGTTAAAAAATCATTTTTGAGGAAAGAAAAATTATTTTTTATTTTCATGGCTCTGCGTTATAAACTTCTGTGAAGCACCTGGGGGTTTAAAGTGCTCAATGTGCATCTAGATAAGTTCCTTGGGGGCTCTAGTTTCCAAAATGGGGTCACTTGTGGGGGAGCTCCAATGTTTAGGCACACAGGGGCTCTCCAAACGCGACATGGTGTCCGCTAACAATTGGAGCTAATTTTCCATTCAAAAAGTCAAATGGCGCGCCTTCCCTTCCGAGCCCTGCCGAGTGCCCAGTGGTTTACCCCCACATATGAGGTATCGACGTACTCGGGAGAAATTGCCCAACAAATTTTATGATCCATTTTACCCTACTGCCCATGTGAAAATGAAAAAATTGAGGCGAAAAGAATTTTTTTGTGAAAAAAAAGTACTTTTTCATTTTTACAGATCAATTTGTGAAGCACCTGAGGGTTTAAAGTGCTCACTAGGCATCTAAATAAGTTCCTTGGGGGGTCTAGTTTCCAAAATGGGGTCACTTGTGGGGGAGCGCCAATGTTTAGGCACACAGGAGCTCTCCAAACGCGACATGGTGTCCGCTAACGATGGAAATAATTTTTCATTCAAAAAGTCAAATGGCGCTCCTTCCCTTCCGAGCCTTACCATGTGCCCAAACAGTGGTTTACCCCCACATATGAGGTATTGGTGTACTCAGGAGAAATTGCCCAACACATTTTAGGATCCATTTTATCCTGTTGCCCATGTGAAAATGAAAAAATTGAGGCTAAAAGAATTTTTTTGTGAAAAAAAAGTACTTTTTCATTTTTACGGATTAATTTGTGAAGCACCTGGGGGTTCAAAGTGCTCACTATGCATCTAGATAAGTTCCTTGGGGCGTCTAGTTTCCAAAATGGGGTCACTTGTGGGGGAGCTCCAATTTTTAGGCACACGGGGGCTCTCCAAACGTGACATGGTGTCCGCTAAAGAGTGGAGCCAATTTTTGATTCAAAAAGTCAAATGGCGCTCCTTCCCTTCCAAGCCCTGCCGTGCGCCCAAACAGTGGTTTACCCCCACATATGAGGTATCAGCGTACTCAGGACAAATTGGACAATAACTTTCGTGGTTCAGTTTCTCCTTTTACCATTGGGAAAATAAAAAAATTGTTGCTAAAAGATAATTTTTGTGACTAAAAAGTTAAATGTTCATTTTTTCCTTCCATGTTGCTTCTGCTGCTGTGAAGCACCTGAAGGGTTAATAAACTTCTTGAATGTGGTTTTGAGTACCTTGAGGGGTGCAGTTTTTAGAATGGTGTCACTTTTGGGTATTTTCAGCCATATAGACCCCTCAAACTGACTTCAAATGTGAGGTGGTCCCTAAAAAAAATGGTTTTGTAAATTTCGTTGTAAAAATGACAAATCGCTGGTCAAATTTTAACCCTTATAACTTCCTAACAAAAAAAAATTTTGTTTCCAAAATTGTGCTGATGTAAAGTAAACATGTGGAAAATGTTATTTATTAACTATTTTGTGTCACATATCTCTCTGGTTTAACAGAATAAAAATTCAAAATGTGAAAATTGCGAAATTTTCAAAATTTTCGCCAAATTTCCGTTTTTATCACAAATAAACGCAGAATTTATTGACCTAAATTTACCACTAACATGAAGCCCAATATGTCACGAAAAAACAATCTCAGAACCGCTAGGATCCGTTGAAGCGTTCCTGAGTTATTACCTCATAAAGGGACACTGGTCAGAATTGCAAAAAACGGCAAGGTCTTTAAGGTCAAAATAGGCTGGGTCATGAAGGGGTTAATCCCTTACTCCCACACACTGCCACTCACAGCTTGGCAGTTTCACGGTCTCAGAGTCTTTTTATAGAGGTGTGCTCATTTATCCCTTCCTCCGAGATGCTGCCAATCACAGCTGCAGCATAGAGAATGCTAGAGCAGTTGTTGAGCTGTGATTGACTGAGCGGGAGGAGTGAAAGTGCATGTCTCCAGAAAAGGCTAAGAGGGAAGGCCCAGTTGTACTACAAGAAGAGATTTCACATACTACTCTCCAAAACAACAGGTGTAAATATCTCTGCAACTGAGTGACTAAACACAATGGAAAGAAGTGTCAGAATCAGGGTAGCTTATGGAGTTTACATTGCATGTAACTTACTTTTCTGAGCAAATGATAAGATTATTTAAATGATTTAGGCTAGTATTACAGTACAAAGTCAATGGAAATAAGTGTCAATGCTTCTAAACAGGATTCTAGTCTTGGACAATGTGAAGAGCAGAACAAAAATGATTACCTCAATGAACAAAAATTAAAAAAAAGAATTTGTGATAAATATTGACCTGTCCATTCAAGGACATTTTAGCTATAGTATGAAATCCTGTTTTTCTTGTCTGTGGAATTGCCTTTGTACTGTTTGTTGTGAAACTGACGCCCACGAAACTGTTTTCTTTTCTTTTCTTTCTTTCCTGTTTTGTCTCTTTGTTTAAACATGCAAAACTTGTATAACCACTAAACCTACTGAAACAACTATATAAAGAAGGGATAGCACCTTGAAGGCAGGCGTGCTTCAGAGACTTTACAGTGATACACTATACAAGACGTGTCTTGTGTATTATTTCTGGTGATTCCCCACTTCCAAAGGCTGCTCCGACTGAGTGTGATCCCGACATTTCCTGGCGCCTGAACAGGGACCCGAGGTCTGTGTATTCCTTCAAGAACACCGGCAGAATACGAACGAAAAGAGAATCTGGGATAATGGACGGCAGATGAACAAAAACCTGGCCAGGTAAGAGACACTGTTAGATCTCTTATATCTGCCCTGCACTGTCCGTAAGATTTTCTGTGTCGTATTCTTTAGCGGGTAGTTCTAGTAGAGGAGGATACCTATAGCTCGGGTTCTTGAACTATTTAGGAATTGATCACCTCATGGAGTACGGCATTGAATGAGAGTGAATGTGAATAGAAGGTGTGTGGAAGTTGGGAATAGCCCTATAAGCCGCCCAGGGGGTTGAAACAGAAGAAGTGACTGTCCCACTGGGCAACGTGGTTGCGTCCTTTCGGGGAGACCTCCGCGCCTATGTTCAATCTCTGATCCTGTCTTTGACAAAAACCTGGTCTCGGATAAGTGTATGATAGTATGAGCCCAGGACAGATAAATTAGCCTGGGACAAGAATACGTTGTATGTGATAGTATAAGCCCAGGACAGATATTAGCCTGGGACAAGATCCGTTGTATGTTCTTTTTCCTTTTCTGTCTGGTTGCATTTGTGTTGTTTGCTATAGGTGTAGGAATCAGGATTTTCTTACATCAACACAGTTTAAACATCCTAGCTCCTTAGGAAGAAGGTAACGACTCGAGGTATTCTCATACCCAAACGCCACCTAGGGCAAGAAAAAGACATCCTAGCTCCTTAGGAAGAAGGTAACGAGGTATTCTCATACCCAAACGCCACCTAGGGCAAGAAAGCTCAGGATAAGAAAATGGGGAATAAGCAAACAAAGTCGGAACCAGAAGAATTAGATTTCTATACTATCATAAAGGAGAGAAGTGGTGAAGATGCCACTAAGGGGCTGAAAAAGATTTTTAGTAAGTTTGGAGTTACTAGGGCAGAAGCTTTTAGTAGAAAACTATGGGAAGGAATTCAGGAAAGGAAAAAAGGCATAATCAGAGACAAGAAATGGATAGATCAGATCCAAGCATTGATTGAAGTCTCTAGGGTAGCAGAAAATGAGGGATGGACATATAATCAACAGAGTAAAAAGTGGTGTATTAGACCCACAGGCTGTGGAGAAAAACAAAATGTGGAATCTAAAAATACCCCACCCCCATACCTTAACCCACATGCCCCATCTTTTCTCCAAACACCACCTCAAAGTTTAGCCGGACCAGGAGGATGGGTATGTCCGCACTGTGGACAACAAAATCCAGACTGGAGAAATGATTGCCTAGCCTGTGGTACACCTAGACATGGCGCTGTACTTGCCCCTGTTAGGGTAGTACCAAGACCCTTTAGGGAACCTGGTGCTGACGGAGTAATGGGAACTAGATATCACCAAACTCGACAATATTTCCCTTGGTCCCCCGCTGAAGGCATGTCTCTCTTGCATAACGCACCAGATCCCACCCAGTGTCCAGTTAGATTTGCACAATATATACAGCAAATTATGCAGACTCACGCTGGAGTTTGGGCAGATGGAGAAGAATTATGTAGAATGAAAATGACTCCTGGACTCTTCCAGGAGCTATTAGCAAATCTACAGGTACATAGGCCCCAAGCAGGAGATGGTGCCTTACAAACGATAGAATCAGGTACACAATTTGTAGATCACTTAATGGTTTTCATGAGGGAGAGACAGAGGCAGAGAGGAACAACGGGAGTGGTGGCTCAGAAATCTGGACAATCAGTAGACGAATATTATCTAAGTGTAGAAAATAATTTCAGAGATGAAGGCATGGATCTAACCGCTCCAGGAATGATGAGGTTAGTTACAAAAACCTTTATAGATTGATTGTCTCCAAAAGTGAAGGAAAAGCTTAAGGCCGCAACCCCTGATTGGAGAACCTTGGAAGACCCACACCTGGCTAGACAGAAAGCTGTAGGGATAGAAATGGACTTAAGAGAAAATTCTAAGCCAGTAAGAATTGCACAGGCTAATACTGGCTCTGCTAATCAAAAGTTTACTTGTCATTACTGTAAGAAGCCAGGACATTTCCAAAGGGAATGTAGGAAGAGAAAAGCAGATATAGATTCAGGAACCTTTGTACCCAAAAATAGGATAAATAACCCAGTGCCTGATCAAACAGACAGCTCAGAATGACTGAAAGTTATGCAGGTCTCTCTTCCTTCTAGAAGACCAATAATACAAGTTGAAGTTGAGGGTAAAAATGTACCTTTTCTGATAGATACGGGAGCAACATCCTCCATTTTAAATCAGGACTTTTTACCATATTTTGACAATATATCCTCAAAGGTTACATATGCAGAAGGGTATGATGGTAAAATTCAGGCGTTGCCCTTTACAAAACCTTTAAATGTGAGCTTTGGCCCTAAAACTTTTGTATCCAAATTTTTATTTGCTAAAGGTGCACCTACCTGCTTGTTGGGTACTGATGTCTTAAGTAAAATGCATGCAAACATCCATTTTAGAGAAGATGGCACAGTTATGCTGACCATCCCTGAAGATGCAGAAACTCTGGAACCATATGTTAGAATACAGGCAATGGAGGATTTTCCCGAAATTTACACTCAACAAGCAAAAATTGACTTGTCTCGGGTTCCTGACAGCCTATGGGCAAAAGGAGACACTGATGTAGGATTTTTTATCAGTAGCTCCTATACTGTTAGAAACTGCCCCGGGAACCATATTACCTCAGCTTAGGCAATACCCCATCAGCGCCCAGCAAGAACAGGCGATTTCTCAACAAATTCAGGATTATGTGTTACAAGGTGTTTTGGTAGAAATCAGGTCACCCGCCAATACACCCTTATATCCTGTTAAAAAGAAAGTGTCCTCCAAAGAAACTATGGTGAAATATCGCATGGTGCACGACTTACGGGAAATCAATAAGGTTTTGGCACCGGTCACCCCTGTGGTACCGAATCCTCATACCTTACTGTCTCAAATTCCCAGCACTGCTGCATATTTTACGGTAATTGACTTATCAAACGCATTTTTTTCTGTGCCACTACATAAGAACTGTTGGCATTTGTTTGCCTTTACATTCAAGGGTAAACAATTAGCATGGACAAGATTGCCACAAGGTATGGTACACTCACCAACTTTGTACTCTGAAGCAATGCAGACCGTGCTAAAAAATTTCATCCCAGAACCAGGAGTAGTCATTCTACAGTATGTAGATGACTTACTTATTTGTTGCCCTGATGAACAGACGGCAGTTACCTCAACTGTTAATTTCTTAATTTTCCTAGCGCAAGAAGGCTGTAAAGTAAATAGACAGAAACTCCAGGCTTGTCAACAAACAGTCGTGTTTTTAGGTCACTGCATATCACAGGGCATCAGACACCTCACACCTCAACGTACGGAAGCCATACGTAACATGCTTGAACCCAGGAATCACAAACAGCTGCGTGCTTTCCTAGGTATTGTTTCACACTGTAGACAGTGGATCATACATGCAAGTCAACTCATGCAGCCTTTATATGACTGTATTGCCAACACACCATATTCACTCAGTGAAGAGGCTAAACAGTCATTTTCCTCTTTGAAAACAGCACTGGTATCAGCTCCGGCTTTGGGACTCCCAGACTACACTAAACCTTTTCAATTGATGGCAGCTAAGATATCCTCACATGCTACAGGGGTGCTCACACAAAAACATGGAAACAAACAGAGACCTGTGGCATACATATCAGCTCATCTGGACCCTGTAGCTAGAGCCGCACCTTCTTGTGTAAGAGTAGTAGCCGCAATTTCACTGTTATTAGATAAAGCTTCTGAGATTGTTCTTGATCACCCACTTCTAGTTCAGACCACTCATGATGTACATGGCATTCTTAACCAGGTCCAACCTAAACATATTTCAATGGCCAGACACCTCCGTCTCCAATGTTCCCTACTAGGGTTGAGCGAAACGGGTCGAACATTTTCAAAAGTCGCCGACTTTTGGCGAAGTCGAGTTTCATGAAACCCGATCCGACCCCTGTGCGTGGTCGGCCATGCGGTACGCAACTTTCGCGCCAAAGTCGCGTTTCAATGACGCGAAAAGCGCCATTTCTCAGCCAATGAAGGTAAACGCAGAGTGTGGGCAGCGTGATGACATAGGTCCTGGTCCCCACCATCTTAGAGAAGGGCATTGCAGTGATTGGCTTGCTGTCTGCGGCGTCACAGGGGCTATCAAGGGGAGTTCCCGCCGACCGCCATGTTACTGCTGCTGATCTGAGCTTAGGGAGAGGTTGCTGCCGCTTCGTCAGAAGCAGGGATAGCGTTAGGCAGGGTCCATTAACCACAAAACCGCTTGTGCTGTAGCGATTTCCACTGCCCAACACCACCTTCGGTGTGCAGGGACAGTGGAAGCTCCTTTTTTTTTTTTTTTCCTCAGCGCTGTAGCTCATTGGGCTGCCCTAGAAGGCTCCCTGATAGCTGCATTGCTGTGTGTACGCCGCTGTGCAAACCAACTGCTTTTTTCAAAGCACAAATCCTCTTGTTCCTTCCTTTCTGCACAGCTATCTTGTTTGTTTGTCCACACTTTTTATTTAATTTGTGCATCAGTCCACTCCTTATTGCTGCCTGCCATACCTGGCTGAGATTACTGCAGGGAGATAGTAATTGTAGGACAGTTCCTTTTTTTTTTTTTTTTTTTTTTTGTGGGAGATTAAGATTGACATTTCTGCTAGAGTGCCATCTCTGTCTGTGTCATCTCTCACTCAGTGGGCCATAGAAAGCCTATTTATTTTTTTGCTTGATTTGGGTTCCAAAATCTACCAGAAAAAATCACAACATCAATCAGTGGGAGAAAAATATTGGCCTCAGGGCTTGTGTGCCACTCCTTACTCCTGTGTGTGCCATCTCTCACTCAGTGGGCCATAGAAAGCCTATTAATTTTTTTGCTTGATTTGGGTTCTAAATTCTACCTGAAAAAATCAATAAATCAATCAGTGGGAGATTAATATTGGCCTTTGGGCTTGTGTGCCAGTCCTAAGCGTGCCATCTCTCTCTCTCTCAGATAGTGGGCCATAGAAAGCCTATTTTTTTATTATTTTATTGGGTTTATAAATTTTTCCTGGAAAAAAAAAAAAAGTGGTAGATTAATATTGGCCTCTGGGCTTGTGTGCCAGTCCTGAGCGTGCCATCCCTCTCACAAATAGTGGGCCATAGAAAGCCTATTTATTTTTTTGGTTGATTTGGGTTCATAATTCTACCTGAAAAAATCAATCAATCAATCAGTGGGAGATTAATATTGGCCTTTGGGCTTGTGTGCCAGTCCTAAGCGTGCCATCTCTCTCTCTCAGATAGTGGGCCATAGAAAGCCTATTTATTATTATTTTTTTTATTGGGTTTATAAATTTTCCCTGGAAAAAAAAAAAAATGGGAGATTAATATTGGCCTCTGGGCTTGTGTGCCAGTCCTGAGCGTGCCATCTCTCTCACAAATAGTGGGCCATAGAAAGCCTATTAATTTTTTTGCTTGATTTAGGTTCCAAAATCTACCAAAAAAAATCACTAAATCAATCAGTGGGAGATTAATATTGGCCTCTGGGCTTGTGTGCCACTCCTGACTCCTGTGTGCATCATCTGTCACTCAGTGGGCCCTAGAAAGCCTATTTTTTGTTTTATTTGTTTTCTAAATTCTCCCTGAAACAATCATTTTATTTTCTTTGGTTTCTAAATTATTCCTGAAAAAAATCATTTTTTTTGTATTTTTTTTTTCTCTCAAGTCTCCCTGAAAAAAAAAAAAAAAAAATCTGTGGGAGATTCATATTGCCCCTTCTGCTTGTGTGCCAGTCTTGACTCCTGGGTGTGCCATCTCTCTCTCTCTCCCCAATTGTGGGCCATAGAAAGCCTATTAATTTTTTTGCTTGATTTGGGTTCCAAAATCTACCAAAAAAAATCACTAAATCAATCAGTGGGAGATTAATATTGGCCTTTGGGCTTGTGTGCCACTCCTGACTCCTGTGTGCGTCATCTGTCACTCAGTGGGCCCTAGAAAGCCTATTTTTTGTTTTATTTGTTTTCTAAATTCTCCCTGAAACAATCATTTTATTTTCTTTGGTTTCTAAATTATTCCTGAAAAAAATCATTTTTTTTGTATTTTTTTTTCTCTCAAGTCTCCCTGAAAAAAAAAAAAAAAAAAAAAAATCTGTGGGAGATTCATATTGCCCCTTCTGCTTGTGTGCCAGTCTTGACTCCTGGGTGTGCCATCTCTCTCTCTCTCCCCAATTGTGGGCCATAGAAAGCCTATTAATTTTTTTGCTTGATTTGGGTTCCAAAATCTACCAAAAAAAATCACTAAATCAATCAGTGGCAGTTTAATATTGGCCTCTGGGCTTGTGTGCCACTCCTGACTCCTGTGTGCATCATCTGTCACTCAGTGGGCCCTAGAAAGCCTATTTTTTGTTTTATTTGTTTTCTAAATTCTCCCTGAAACAATCATTTTATTTTCTTTGGTTTCTAAATTATTCCTGAAAAAAATCATTTTTTTTGTATTTTTTTTTCTCTCAAGTCTCCCTGAAAAAAAAAAAAAAATCTGTGGGAGATTCATATTGCCCCTTCTGCTTGTGTGCCAGTCTTGACTCCTGGGTGTGCCATCTCTCTCTCTCTCCCCAATTGTGGGCCATAGAAAGCCTATTAATTTTTTTGCTTGATTTGGGTTCCAAAATCTACCAAAAAAAATCACTAAATCAATCAGTGGGAGATTAATATTGGCCTCTGGGCTTGTGTGCCACT
Source organism: Ranitomeya imitator (assembly GCF_032444005.1). Classification (NCBI taxonomy): domain Eukaryota; kingdom Metazoa; phylum Chordata; class Amphibia; order Anura; family Dendrobatidae; genus Ranitomeya; species Ranitomeya imitator. The sequence goes on along the minus strand of NC_091290.1, from coordinate 72,859,584 downwards.
CCTGACTCCTGTGTGCGTCATCTGTCACTCAGTGGGCCCTAGAAAGCCTATTTTTTGTTTTATTTGTTTTCTAAATTCTCCCTGAAACAATCATTTTATTTTCTTTGGTTTCTAAATTATTCCTGAAAAAAATCATTTTTTTTGTATTTTTTTTTCTCTCAAGTCTCCCTGAAAAAAAAAAAAAAAAAAAATCTGTGGGAGATTCATATTGCCCCTTCTGCTTGTGTGCCAGTCTTGACTCCTGGGTGTGCCATCTCTCTCTCTCTCCCCAATTGTGGGCCATAGAAAGCCTATTAATTTTTTTGCTTGATTTGGGTTCCAAAATCTACCAAAAAAAATCACTAAATCAATCAGTGGGAGATTAATATTGGCCTCTGGGCTTGTGTGCCACTCCTGACTCCTGTGTGCGTCATCTGTCACTCAGTGGGCCCTAGAAAGCCTATTTTTTGTTTTATTTGTTTTCTAAATTCTCCCTGAAACAATCATTTTATTTTCTTTGGTTTCTAAATTATTCCTGAAAAAAATCATATTTTTTGTATTTTTTTTTCTCTCAAGTCTCCCTGAAAAAAAAAAAAAAAAAAAAAATCTGTGGGAGATTCATATTGCCCCTTCTGCTTGTGTGCCAGTCTTGACTCCTGGGTGTGCCATCTCTCTCTCTCTCCCCAATTGTGGGCCATAGAAAGCCTATTAATTTTTTTGCTTGATTTGGGTTCCAAAATCTACCAAAAAAAATCACTAAATCAATCAGTGGGAGATTAATATTGGCCTCTGGGCTTGTGTGCCACTCCTGACTCCTGTGTGCGTCATCTGTCACTCAGTGGGCCCTAGAAAGCCTATTTTTTGTTTTATTTGTTTTCTAAATTCTCCCTGAAACAATCATTTTATTTTCTTTGGTTTCTAAATTATTCCTGAAAAAAATCATTTTTTTTGTATTTTTTTTTCTCTCAAGTCTCCCTGAAAAAAAAAAAAAATCTGTGGGAGATTCATATTGCCCCTTCTGCTTGTGTGCCAGTCTTGACTCCTGGGTGTGCCATCTCTCTCTCTCTCCCCAATTGTGGGCCATAGAAAGCCTATTAATTTTTTTGCTTGATTTGGGTTCCAAAATCTACCAAAAAAAATCACTAAATCAATCAGTGGGAGATTAATATTGGCCTCTGGGCTTGTGTGCCACTCCTGACTCCTGTGTGCGTCATCTGTCACTCAGTGGGCCCTAGAAAGCCTATTTTTTGTTTTATTTGTTTTCTAAATTCTCCCTGAAACAATCATTTTATTTTCTTTGGTTTCTAAATTATTCCTGAAAAAAATCATTTTTTTTGTATTTTTTTTTCTCTCAAGTCTCCCTGAAAAAAAAAAAAAAAAAAAAATCTGTGGGAGATTCATATTGCCCCTTCTGCTTGTGTGCCAGTCTTGACTCCTGGGTGTGCCATCTCTCTCTCTCTCCCCAATTGTGGGCCATAGAAAGCCTATTAATTTTTTTGCTTGATTTGGGTTCCAAAATCTACCAAAAAAAATCACTAAATCAATCAGTGGGAGATTAATATTGGCCTCTGGGCTTGTGTGCCACTCCTGACTCCTGTGTGTGTCATCTGTCACTCAGTGGGCCCTAGAAAGCCTAATTTTTGTTTTATTTGTTTTCTAAATTCTCCCTGAAACAATCATTTTATTTTCTTTGGTTTCTAAATTATTCCTGAAAAAAATCATTTTTTTTGTATTTTTTTTTCTCTCAAGTCTCCCTGAAAAAAAAAAAAAAAAAAAAAATCTGTGGGAGATTCATATTGCCCCTTCTGCTTGTGTGCCAGTCTTGACTCCTGGGTGTGCCATCTCTCTCTCTCCCCAATTGTGGGCCATAGAAAGCCTATTAATTTTTTTGCTTGATTTGGGTTCCAAAATCTACCAAAAAAAATCACTAAATCAATCAGTGGGAGATTAATATTGGCCTCTGGGCTTGTGTGCCACTCCTGACTCCTGTGTGCGTCATCTGTCACTCAGTGGGCCCTAGAAAGCCTATTTTTTGTTTTATTTGTTTTCTAAATTCTCCCTGAAACAATCATTTTATTTTCTTTGGTTTCTAAATTATTCCTGAAAAAAAATCATTTTTTTTGTATTTTTTTTTCTCTCAAGTCTCCCTGAAAAAAAAAAAAAAATCTGTGGGAGATTCATATTGCCCCTTCTGCTTGTGTGCCAGTCTTGACTCCTGGGTGTGCCATCTCTCTCTCCCCAATTGTGGGCCATAGAAAGCCTATTAATTTTTTTGCTTGATTTGGGTTCCAAAATCTACCAAAAAAAATAACTAAATCAATCGGTGGGAGATTAATATTGGCCTCTGGGCTTGTGTGCCACTCCTGACTCCTGTGTGCGTCCTCTCTCACTCAGTGGGCCCTACAAAGCCTTTTTTTTTTTTTTTTTCCTAAATTCTCCCTGAAACAATCATTTCATTTTATTTGTTTTATAAATTCTTCTGTAAAAAATAATTTTTTTTTAATTTTTTTTTTTTCTGAAGTCTCCCTTTTAAAAAAAACAAACACAAATCAGTGGGAGATAAATATTTACATTTGCGCTTCAGTGACAGTCCTGCGTGTGTGCCATCTCATTTGTTGCCAACAACAACAGAGTGTGTAACATTGTGGCTGATTTTCGTTGTGGTCTCACCCACCTGTAAAGGGGTAGCTAAATCATACTGAAGTTATAGCTCACCGTGTAAGTTGTGTGACAGCAACAAATACCGTTCGTTTGGTAACGTTTTTAAAACAATGAGGAAGTCTGATGGAAGAGGTCGTGGCCGGGGGCGTTCATTGTCAGCTGGTAATGAGGGTACTGGTAGTGGTGGAGCATCAGCTGGTCGTGGGGAAAAAAATATTGCACCTAAGTCTGGAGCTGTGGAGCCAGGTTCGTCGTCTGGCTACACAAGGCCTCGAACGCTCCCTTTTCTGGGAGTAGGAAAACCGCTTTTAAAGCCGGAGCAGCAAGAGCAAGTTTTGGCTTATCTTGCTGACTCAGCCTCTAGCTCTTTTGCCTCCTCTCGTGAAACTGGTAAATGTCAAAGCAGCGCGTCGTTAGTGGATGTTCACGGTCAGGGACAAGTCGCTTCCTTGTCCTCTTCAGCAAAAACAACAACAGAGAAGAATGCAGCAGGCGACACAACGAGTTACTCCATGGAGCTCTTTACACATACCGTCCCTGGCTTAGAAAGTGAAGCAGTTAACAGTCCATGCCCATTACAAGTTGAATCTGACATGGAGTGCACTGATGCACAGCCACAGCCAGACTACTAGACTGGTCCTTTGCCTCAGACCACAACATTGCCCTCGCAGGGTGCTGATCAAGAATCAGACCCTGATGAGACTATGTTGCCCCATCACGAACGCTATACCACCGACCGACACGGTGACACAGACGAAGTTGCACACGAGCTACAAGAAGAGGTAATAGATGACCCAGTTCTTGACCCCGATTGGCAGCCATTGGGGGAACAGGGTGCAGGCGGCAGCAGTTCTGAAGCGGAGGAGGAGGGGCCGCAGCAGGCATCAACATCGCAACAGGTTCCATCTGCCGGGCCCGTATCTTGCCCAAAACGCGTGGCAAAGCTAAAACCTGTTGGAGGACAGCGTGGCCATCCGGTTAAAGCTCAGTCTGCAATGCCTGAAAAGGTATCCGATGCTAGAAAGAGTGCAGTCTGGCATTTTTTTAAACAACATCCAATTGATCAGCGCAAAGTCATCTGTCAAAAATGTTCAACTACCTTAAGCAGAGGACAGAATCTGAAAAGTCTCAATACAAGTTGCATGCATAGACATTTAACCACCATGCATTTGCAAGCCTGGACTAACTACCAAACGTCCCTTAAGGTTGTAGCACCCTCGGCCAATGAAGCTAGTCAGCAACGCAACATCCCTTCCGGCAGTGTAGGGCCACCATTTTCCGCACCACCTGCAGTATCTGTGCAGGTTTCTTTGCCAGGCCAAAGCCGTCAGGGTCAGGGAATCACCAGTTTCGTAGTAGGAAACACTGCATCTAGGGCACCGGTGGCAACAATACCATCTCCCACCGTCTCTCAGTCTGCCATGTCCACCGGCACCCCCGCTAGTTCCACGATCTCCAGCTCTCCAGTCCAGCTCACCCTACATGAGACTATGGTTAGAAAAAGGAAGTACTTAGCCTCGCATCCGCGTACACAGGGTTTGAACGCACACATAGCTAGACTAATCTCGTTAGAGATGATGCCCTACCGGTTAGTTGAAAGCGAAGCTTTCAAAGCCCTGATGGACTACGCTGTACCACGCTACGAGCTACCCAGTCGACACTTTTTTTCCAGAAAAGCCATCCCAGCCCTCCACCAGCATGTTAAAGAGCGCATCGTCCATGCACTCAGGCAATCTGTGAGCACAAAGGTGCACCTGACAACAGATGCATGGACCAGTAGGCATGGCCAGGGACGTTACGTGTCCATCACGGCACACTGGGTAAATGTGGTGGATGCAGGGTCCACAGGGGACAGCAAGTTTGGGACAGTTCTGCCTAGCTCACGGTCTAGGAAACAATTGGCTGTAGCCGTTCGCACCCCCTCCTCCTCCTCTTCGTCCTCCTGCAGAAGCGAGAGCTCGTCCACAGACCGCAGTCGCACAACCACTCCATCCGCAGCTGCCACTGTTGCACACCAGGTCTCCCATTATGGGGCAGCTACTGGCAAACGTCAGCAGGCTGTATTGGCTATGAAGTGTTTGGGCGACAACAGACACACCGCGGAAGTTCTGTCCGAGTTCTTGCAGAAAGAAACGCAGTCGTGGCTGGGCACTGTAGATCTTGAGGCAGGCAAGGTAGTGAGTGATAACGGAAGGAATTTCATGGCTGCCATCTCCCTTTCCCAACTGAAAAACATTCCTTGCCTGGCTCACACCTTAAACCTGGTGGTGCAGTGCTTCCTGAAAAGTTATCAGGGGTTATCCGACCTGCTCCTCAAAGTGCGTGGACTTTGCTCACATATCCGCCGTTCGCCCGTACACTCCAGCCGTATGCAGACCTATCAGCGTTCTTTGAACCTTCCCCAGCATCGCCTAATCATAGACGTTGCTACAAGGTGGAACTCAACACTGCACATGCTTCAGAGACTGTGCGAACAGAGGCGGGCTGTTATGTTTTTGTGGGAGGATACACATACACGAGCATGCAGTAGGATGGCAGACATGGAGTTGTCAGGTGTGCAGTGGTCGAAGATTCAAGACATGTGTCAAGTCCTTCAGTGTTTTGAGGAATGCACACGGCTGGTTAGTGCAGACAACGCCATAATAAGCATGAGCATCCCCCTAATGCGTCTGCTGATGCAAAGTTTGACGCACATAAAGGATCAGGCGTCTGCAGCTGAGGAAGAGGAAAGCCTTGATGACAGTCAGCCATTGTCTGGCCAGGGCAGTGTACAGGACGAGGTAGCGGGCGAAGAGGAGGAGGAGGACGAGGAGGATGATGGGGATGATTATATTTTTAATGAGGAAGCTTTTCCGGGGCCACTGGAAATTGGTGGCGCGGCAAGGCCGGGTTCTGGTTTTTTGAGGGACACAAGTGACGTGGATTTGCCTGAAACTGCCCCTCAACCAAGCACAACCGCAGATTTGAGAACTGGAACTTTGGCCCACATGGCGGATTATGCCTTACGTATCCTCAAAAGGGACACACGCATAACTAAAATGATGAATGATGACGATTACTGGTTGGCCTGCCTCCTTGATCCTCGCTATAAAGGCAAATTGCAAAATATAATGAGAACTTGGAACTAATATTAGCAACCAAACAATCAACTCTTGTTGACCGTTTGCTTCTGGCATTCCCTGCACACAGCGCCCGTGATCGTTCTCACATGAGCTGCAGAGGCCAGCAGACCAGAGGAGTTAGAGGGGCAGAAATCAGAAGTGGCGTTGGCCAGAGGGGGTTTTCTGACCAGGTTGTGGAGTGATTTTGCTATGACCGCAGACAGGACAGGTACTGCAGCATCAATTCAAAGTGACAGGAGACAACATTTGTCCAGTATGGTTACAAACTATTTTTCATCCCTTATCGATGTTCTCCCTCAACCGTCATTCCCATTTGATTACTGGGCATCCAAATTAGACACCTGGCCAGAATTGGCAGAATATGCATTGCAGGAGCTTGCTTGCCCGGCAGCTAGTGTCCTATCAGAAAGAGTATTCAGTGCTGCAGGTTCAATACTAACAGAAAAAAGGACTCGTCTGGCTACCCAAAATGTAGATGATCTAACCTTCATTAAAATGAACCACAACTGGATTTCGAAATCTTTTGCCCCACCTTGCCCGGCTGACACCTAGCTTTCCTATGAAAAGGTCTTGCCTGTGGACTATTCTGAATGCCTTTTCCAATCTCGTAATTTTCAGCACCTGATTGTCCAGCATACGACATGTTTACACCTCACTAAATGGCCAAACTCCCCACACGGGGCCGTGGTATCGACACTTGGCGACAGCACCCGTGAGAGTGCAGTTTGTCTGAAGAGGTGGGTGAGCCCGCTTTTGGTCGACGGCACTGCCACTGGGTCCCTCCTAGTACAATAAAGTGTCTCTGGCGGTGGTGGTGCGCACCCAACGTCAGACACACCGTTGTAATATGAGGGGCCCTGGGCCTGTACCGCCGGCCACAAGACAGTTTCCCCCCACCCCAGCTCAAACAGTGCTCTACCACTTGCAAAATTATCTCACAGCTCCACCAATGTTTAGTCTATGCGCTGACATCCTTCAATGCCTGCCACTGACAATACCATTGTATTGACATTTTTGTTATGTTAGGCCTTCGATGCCTGTCTGTGGTCACTCCTTCCACTAGGCCTCCACTGACCACACCACTGCTGCCCGTGTACCCCTGGAACCAATTTAAAATTGCCTACAGCCATGTGTTATTATTTTAGGCCTTCGATGCCTGTCTGTGGTCACTCCTTCCACTAGGCCTCCACTGACCACACCACTGCTGCCCGTGTACCCCTGGAACCAATTTAAAATTGCCTACAGCCATGTGTTATTATTTTAGGCCTTCGATGCCTGTCTGTGGTCACTCCTTCCACTAGGCCTCCACTGACCACACCACTGCTGCCCGTGTACCCCTGAAACCAATTTAAAATTGCCTACAGCCAGCCCAATTTTTTTATTTTAGGCCTTCGATGCCTGTCTGCGGTCCATTCTTTCAACTACTACTACACTGACCAGGGCACTGCTGCCCGTGTACCCCTGGAACCAATTTAAAATTGCCTAAAGCCATGTGTTATTATTTTAGGCCTTCGATGCCTGTCTGCGGTCACTCCTTCCACTAGGCCTCCACTGACCACACCACTGCTGCCCGTGTACCCCTGGAACCAATTTAAAATTGCCTACAGCCAGCCCAATTTTTTTATTTTAGGCCTTCGATGCCTGTTTGCGGTCACTCCTTCCACTAGGCCTCCACTGACCACACCACTGCTGCCCGTGTACCCCTGGAACCAATTTAAAATTGCCTACAGCCAGCCCAATTTTTTTATTTTAGGCCTTCGATGCCTGTCTGCGGTCCATTCTTTCAACTACTACTACACTGACCAGGGCACTGCTGCCCGTGTACTCCTGGAACCAATTTAAAATTGCCTACAGCCATGTGTTATTATTTTAGGCCTTCGATGCCTGTCTGTGGTCCATTCTTTCAACTACTACTACACTGACCAGGGCACTGCTGCCCGTGTACCCCTGGAACCAATTTAAAATTGCCAACAGCCATGTGTTATTATTTTAGGCCTTCGATGCCTGTCTGTGGCCACTCCTTCCACTAGGCCTCCACTGACCACACCACTGCTGCCCGTGTACCCCTGGAACCAATTTAAAATTGCCTACAGCCAGCCCAATTTTTTTATTTTAGGCCTTCGATGCCTGTCTGCGGTCCATTCTTTCAACTACTACTACACTGACCAGGGCACTGCTGCCCGTGTACCCCTGGAACCAATTTAAAATTGCCTACAGCCATGTGTTATTATTTTAGGCCTTCGATGCCTGTCTGTGGTCACTCCTTCCACTAGGCCTCCACTGACCACACCACTGCTGCCCGTGTACCCCTGGAACCAATTTAAAATTGCCTACAGCCATGTGTTATTATTTTAGGCCTTCGATGCCTGTCTGCGGTCACTCCTTCCACTAGGCCTCCACTGACCACACCACTGCTGCCCGTGTACCCCTGGAACCAATTTAAAATTGCCTACAGCCAGCCCAATTTTTTTATTTTAGGCCTTCGATGCCTGTTTGCGGTCACTCCTTCCACTAGGCCTCCACTGACCACACCACTGCTGCCCGTGTACCCCTGGAACCAATTTAAAATTGCCTACAGCCAGCCCAATTTTTTTATTTTAGGCCTTCGCTGCCTGTCTGCGGTCCATTCTTTCAACTACTACTACACTGACCAGGGCACTGCTGCCCGTGTACCCCTGGAACCAATTTAAAATTGCCTACAGCCATGTGTTATTATTTTAGGCCTTCGATGCCTGTCTGTGGTCACTCCTTCCACTAGGCCTCCACTGACCACACCACTGCTGCCCGTGTACCCCTGGAACCAATTTAAAATTGCCTACAGCCATGTGTTATTATTTTAGGCCTTCGATGCCTGTCTGCGGTCACTCCTTCCACTAGGCCTCCACTGACCACACCACTGCTGCCCGTGTACCCCTGGAACCAATTTAAAATTGCCTACAGCCATGTGTTATTATTTTAGGCCTTCGATGCCTGTCTGTGGTCCATTCTTTCAACTACTACTACACTGACCAGGGCACTGCTGCCCGTGTACCCCTGGAACCAATTTAAAATTGCCTACAGCCATGTGTTATTATTTTAGGCCTTCGATGCCTGTCTGTGGTCACTCCTTCCACTAGGCCTCCACTGACCACACCACTGCTGCCCGTGTACCCCTGGAACCAATTTAAAATTGCCTACAGCCAGCCCAATTTTTTTATTTTAGGCCTTCGATGCCTGTCTGCGGTCCATTCTTTCAACTACTACTACACTGACCAGGGCACTGCTGCCCGTGTACCCCTGGAACCAATTTAAAATTGCCTACAGCCATGTGTTATTATTTTAGGCCTTCGATGCCTGTCTGTGGTCACTCCTTCCACTAGGCCTCCACTGACCACACCACTGCTGCCCGTGTACCCCTGGAACCAATTTAAAATTGCCTACAGCCATGTGTTATTATTTTAAGCCTTCGATGCCTGTCTGCGGTCACTCCTTCCACTAGGGTTCCACTGACCACACCACTGCTGCCCGTGTACCCCTGGAACCAATTTAAAATTGCCTACAGCCAGCCCAATTTTTTTATTTTAGGCCTTCGATGCCTGTTTGCGGTCACTCCTTCCACTAGGCCTCCACTGACCACACCACTGCTGCCCGTGTACCCCTGGAACCAATTTAAAATTGCCTACAGCCAGCCCAATTTTTTTATTTTAGGCCTTCGATGCCTGTCTGCGGTCCATTCTTTCAACTACTACTACACTGACCAGGGCACTGCTGCCCGTGTACCCCTGGAACCAATTTAACCCCTTCAAGACCCAGCCTATTTTGACCTTAAAGACCTTGCCGTTTTTTGCAATTCTGACCAGTGTCCCTTTATGAGGTAATAACTCAGGAACGCTTCAACGGATCCTAGCGGTTCTGAGATTGTTTTTTCGTGACATATTGGGCTTCATGTTAGTGGTAAATTTAGGTCAATAAATTCTGCATTTATTTGTGATAAACACGGAAATTTGGCGAAAATTTTGAAAATTTCGCAATTTTCACATTTTGAATTTTTATTCTGTTAAACCAGAGAGATATGTGACACAAAATAGTTAATAAATAACATTTCCCACATGTTTACTTTACATCAGCACAATTTTGGAAACAAAATTTTTTTTTGTTAGGAAGTTATAAGGGTTAAAATTCGACCAGCGATTTGTCATTTTTACAACGAAATTTACAAAACCATTTTTTTAGGGACCACCTCACATTTGAAGTCAGTTTGAGGGGTCTATATGGCTGAAAATACCCAAAAGTGACACCATTCTAAAAACTGCACCCCTCAAGGTACTCAAAACCACATTCCAGAAGTTTATTAACCCTTCAGGTGCTTCACAGAAGCAGAAGCAACATGGAAGGAAAAAATGAACATTTAACTTTTTAGTCACAAAAATTATCTTTTAGCAACAATTTTTTTATTTTCCCAATGGTAAAAGGAGAAACTGAACCACGAAAGTTGTTGTCCAATTTGTCCTGAGTACGCTGATACCTTATATGTGGGGGTAAACCACTGTTTTGGCGCACGGCAGGGCTTGGAAGGGAAGGAGCGCCATTTGACTTTTTGAATCAAAAATTGGCTCCACTCTTTAGCGGACACCATGTCACGTTTGGAGAGCCCCCGTGTGCCTAAAAATTGGAGCTCCCCCACAAGTGACCCCATTTTGGAAACTAGACGCCCCAAGGAACTTATCTAGATGCATAGTGAGCACTTTGAACCCCCAGGTGCTTCACAAATTGATCCGTAAAAATGAAAAAGTACTTTTTTTTCGCAAAAAAATTCTTTTAGCCTCAATTTTTTCATTTTCACATGGGCAACAGGATAAAATGGATCCTAAAATGTGTTGGGCAATTTCTCCTGAGTACACCAATACCTCACATGTGGAGGTAAACCACTGTTTGGGCACATGGTAAGGCTCGGAAGGGAAGGAGCGCCATTTGACTTTTTGAATGAAAAATTATTTCCATCGTTAGCGGACACCATGTCGCGTTTGGATAGCTCCTGTGTGCCTAAACATTGGCGCTCCCCCACAAGTGACCCCATTTTGGAAACTAGACCCCCCAAGGAACTAATTTGGATGCCTAGTGAGCACTTTAAACCCTCAGGTGCTTCACAAATTGATCTGTAAAAATGAAAAAGTAATTTTTTTTCACAAAAAAATTCTTTTCGCCTCAATTTTTTCATTTTCACATGGGCAGTAGGATAAAATGGATCATAAAATTTGTTGGGCAATTTCTCCCGAGTACGCCGATACCTCATATGTGGGGGTAAACCACTGTTTGGGCACTCGGCAGGGCTCGGAAGAGAAGGCGCGCCATTTGACTTTTTGAATGGAAAATTAGCTCCAATTGTTAGCGGACACCATGTCGCGTTTGGAGAGCCCCTGTGTGCCTAAACATTGGAGCTCCCCCACAAGTGACCCCATTTTGGAAACTAGACCCCCCAAGGAACTTATCTAGATGCATATTGAGCACTTTAAACCCCCAGGTGCTTCACAGAAGTTTATAACGCAGAGCCATGAAAATAAAAAATAATTTTTCTTTCCTCAAAAATGATTTTTTAGCCTGGAATTTCCTATTTTGCCAAGGATAATAGGAGAAATTGGACCCCAAATATTGTTGTCCAGTTTGTCCTGAGTACGCTGATACCCCATATGTGGGGGTATACCACTGTTTGGGCGCACGGCAGGGCTCGGAAGGGATGGCACGCCATTTGGCTTTTTAAATGGAAAATTAGCTCCAATCATTAGCGGACACCATGTCACGTTTGGAGAGCCCCTGTGTGCCTAAACATTGGAGATCCCCCAGAAATGACACCATTTTAGAAACTAGACCCCCAAAGGAACTAATCTAGATGTGTGGTGAGGACTTTGAACCCCCAAGTGCTTCACAGAAGTTTATAACGCAGAGCCATGAAAATAAAAAAAAAAATTATTTTCTCAAAAATGATCTTTTAGCCTGCAATTTTTTATTTTCCCAAGGGTAACAGGAGAAATTTGACCCCAAAAGTTGTTGTCCAGTTTCTCCTGAGTACGCTGATACCCCATATGTGGGGGTAAATCACTGTTTGGGCACATGCCGGGGCTCGGAAGTGAAGTAGTGACGTTTTGAAATGCAGACTTTGATGGAATGCTCTGTGGGCGTCACGTTGCATTTGCAGAGCCCCTGATGTGGCTTAACAGTAGAAACCCCCCACAAGTGACCCCATTTTGGAAACTAGACCCCCAAAGGAACTTATCTAGATGTGTGGTGAGCACTTTGAACCCCCAAGTGCTTCATAGAAGTTTATAATGCAGAGCCGTGAAAATAATAAATACGTTTTCTTTCCTCAAAAATAATTATTTAGCCCAGAATTTTTTAATTTTCCCAAGGGTAACAGGAGAAATTTGACCCCAATATTTGTTGTCCAGTTTCTCCTGAGTACGGTGATACCCCATATGTGGGGGTAAATCACTGTTTGGGCACATGCCGGGGCTCGGAATTGAAGTAGTGACGTTTTGAAATGCAGACTTTGATGGAATGCTCTGCGGGCGTCACGTTGCGTTTGCAGAGCCCCTGATGTGCCTAAACAGTAGAAACCCCCCACAAATGACCCCATTTTGGAAACTAGACCCTGAAAGGAACTTATCTAGATGTGTGGTGAGCACTTTGAACCCCCAAGTGCTTCATAGAAGTTTATAATGCAGAGCCGTGAAAATAATAAATACGTTTTCTTTCCTCAAAAATAATTATTTAGCCCAGAATTTTTTATTTTCCCAAGGGTTACAGGAGAAATTGGACCCCAAAAGTTGTTGTCCAGTTTCTCCTGAGTACGCTGATACCCCATATGTGGGGGTAAACCACTGTTTGGGCACACGTCGGGGCTCAGAAGGGAAGTAGTGACTTTTGAAATGCAGACTTTGATGGAATGGTCTGCGGGTGTCACGTTGCGTTTGCAGAGCCCCTGGTGTGCCTAAACAGTAGAAACCCCCCACAAGTGACCCCATTTTAGAAACCAGACCCCCCAAGGAACTTATCTAGATATGTGGTGAGCACTTTGAACCCCCAAGTGCTTCACAGACGTTTACAACGCAGAGCCGTGAAAATAAAAAATCATTTTTCTTTCCTCAAAAATTATGTTTTAGCAAGCATTTTTTTAGATTCACAAGGGTAACAGGAGAAATTGGACCCCAGTAATTGTTGCGCAGTTTGTCCTGAGTATGCTGGTACCCCATATGTGGGGGTAAACCACTGTTTGGGCACACGTCAGGGCTCGGAAGTGAGGGAGCACCATTTGACTTTTTGAATACGAGATTGGCTGGAATCAATGGTGGCGCCATGTTGCGTTTGGAGACCCCTGATGTGCCTAAACAGTGGAAACCCCTCAATTCTAACTCCAACACTAACCCCCCCACACCCCTAACCCTAATCCCAACTGTAGCCATAACCCTAATCACAACCCTAACCCCAACACACCCCTAACCACAACACTAACCCCAACACACCCCTAACCCTAACCACAACCCTAATTCCAACCCTAACCCTAAGGCTATGTGCCCACGTTGCAGATTCGTGTGAGATATTTCCGCACCATTTTTGAAAAATCTGCGGGTAAAAGGCACTGTGTTTTACCTGCGGATTTTCCGCGGATTTCCAGTGTTTTTTGTGCGGATTTCACCTGCGGATTCCTATTGAGGAACAGGTGTAAAACGCTGCGGAATCCGCACAAAGAATTGACATGCTGCGGAAAATACAATGCAGCGTTTCCGCGCGGTATTTTCCGCACCATGGGCACAGCGGATTTGGTTTTTCATATGTTTACATGGTACTGTAAACCTGATGGAACACTGCTGCGAATCCGCAGCCAAATCCGCACCGTGTGCACATGGCCTAATTCTAAAGGTATGTGCACACGCTGCGGAAAACGCTGCGGATCCGCAGCAGTTTCCCATGAGTGTACATTTCAATGTAAACCTATGGGAAACAAAAATCGCTGTGCACATGCTGCGGAAAAACTGCACGGAAACGCAGCGGTTTACATTCCGCAGCATGTCACTTCTTTGTGCGGATTCCGCAGCGGTTTTACAACTGCTCCAATAGAAAATCGCAATTGTAAAACCGCAGTGAAATGCGCAGAAAAAAACGCGGTAAATCCGCCATAAATCCGCAGCGGTTTAGCACTGCGGATTTATCAAATCCGCAGCGGAAAAATCCGCAGAGGACCAGAATACGTGTGCACATTCCTAACCCTAACCCTAGCCCTAACCCTACCCCTACCCCTAACCCTACCCCTAACCCTACCCCTAACCCTAGCCCTACCCCTACCCCTACCCCTAACCCTAACCCTAACCCTAACCCTACCCCTAACCCTAACCCTATTCTAACATTAGTGGAAAAAAAAAATTTCTTTATTTTTTTTATTGTCCCTACCTATGGGGGTGACAAAGGGGGGGTGTCATTTATTATTTTTTTTATTTTGATCACTGAGATAGATTATATCTCAGTGATCAAAATGCACTTTGGAACGAATCTGCCGGCCGGCAGATTCGGCGGGCGCACTGCGCATGCGCCCGCCATTTTGGAAGATGGCAGCGCCCGGGAGAAGACGGACGGGACCACGGCTGGATCGGTAAGTATGATAGGGTGGGGGGGGACCACGGGGGGAGATCGGAGCACGGGGGGGGGAATCGGAGCGCGGGAGGGGTGGAACGGAGCGCGGGGGGCGTGGAACGGAGCACGGGGGGGCTGGAATGGAGCACGGGGGGGTGGAACGGAGCACGGGGGGGGTGGATCGGAGTGCAGGGGGGGTGATTGGAGCACGGGGGGGTGATTGGAGCACGGGGGGAGCGGACACGAGCACGGGGGGGAGCGGAGCACAGGACGGAGGGGAGCCGGAGCAGTGTACCGGCCAGATCAGGGGGGTGGGGGGGCGATCGGAGGGGTGGGGTGGGGGCACACTAGTATTTCCAGCCATGGCCGATGATATTTCAGCATCGGCCATGGCTGGATTGTAATATTTCACCCGTTATAATGGGTGAAATATTACAAATCGCTCTGATTGGCAGTTTCACTTTCAACAGCCAATCAGAGCGATCGTAGCCACGAGGGGGTGAAGCCACCCCCCCTGGGCTAAACTACCACTCCCCCTGTCCCTGCAGATCGGGTGAAATGGGAGTTAACCCTTTCACCCGATCTGCAGGGACGCGATCTTTCCATGACGCCGCATAGGCGTCATGGGTCGGAATGGCACCGACTTTCATGACGCCTACGTGGCGTCATGGGTCGGGAAGGGGTTAAAATTGCCTACAGCCATGTGTTATTATTTTAGGCCTTCGATGCCTGTCTGTGGTCACTCCTTCCACTAGGCCTCCACTGACCACACCACTGCTGCCCGTGTACCCCTGGAACCAATTTAAAATTGCCTACAGCCATGTGTTATTGTTTTAGGCCTTCGATGCCTGACTGCGGTCACTCCTTCCACTAGGCCTCCACTGACCACACCACTGCTGCCCGTGTACCCTTGGAACCAATTTAAAATTGCCTACAGCCATGTGTTATTATTTTAGGCCTTCGATGCCTGTCTGTGGTCACTCCTTCCACTAGGCCTCCACTGACCACACCACTGCTGCCCGTGTACCCCTGGAACCAACATCAGAAAATATAAAAATAAGTATTTTGCTTATAAAAAAGAAAATACTGGAGAGATATCAAATGCAGACATTTTAACATTAAAAACAAACACACAACTAAAATCTGGTACAGTACTAAAAATGGCCACCAGCTACAATTATTTTCTCCTGCAAGTAGTTAACTGAAAGGTTTTTTAAATTGAAAACACAGATATGGCATCCACCGAGTGTTGTCCTGTCGCGTCTTCTTTATATTATTGCCGAGAAGATGCAAAACAATGAAAATAATAAAATCATTAATTACCAAAATAATAGAGAAAGTCAACACCACATTGCAAATAAACATTCATTCCAAATAAAGAAGCAGGGCGCGTCCGAGGGTGAGTATATACCTAATAAGAATATAATCACCCTCGGACGCGCAATGCTTATTTCCAACAGCCTTCCTTCCTAAGAATCAGCCCTTCCGTGGTGTAGAGAGACGTTGTGTTACACTCCAAGGTGTTCCCCAGGTTGCCTTTCCTGAGCTTCGATCTTCCGGCTCTCGTTTAGTAGTTGTTGGAAACTACACTGCATTAGGCCTTCAAATTGGGTATGGGGTGTAGAGAGAGGGTGTGTTACACTCCAAGGTGTTCCCCAGGTTGCCTTTCCTGAGCTTCGATCTTCCGGCTCTCGTTTAGTAGTTCTTGGAAACTACACTGCATTAGGCCTTCAAATTGGGTATGGGGTGTAGAGAGAGGGTGTGTTACACTCCAAGGTGTTCCCCAGGTTGCCTTTCCTGAGCTTCGATCTTCATGCTCTCGTTTAGTAGTTGTCGGAAACTACGCTGCATTAGGCCTACAAATTGGGTATGGGGTGTAGAGAGAGGGTTTGTTACACTCCAAGGTGTTCCCCAGGTTGCCTTTCCTGAGCTTCGATCTTCCGGCTCTCGTTTAGTAGTTGTTGGAAACTACGCTGCATTAGGCCTTCAAATTGGGTATGGGGTGTAGAGAGAGGGTGTGTTACACTCCAAGGTGTTCCCCAGGTTGCCTTTCCTGAGCTTCGATCTTCCGGCTCTCGTTTAGTAGTTGTTGGAAACTACGCTGCATTAGGCCTTCAAATTGGGTATGGGGTGTAGAGAGATGGTGTGTTCCACTCCAAGGTGTTCCCCAGGTTGCCTTTCCTGAGCTTCGATCTTCCGGCTCTCGTTTAGTAGTTCTTGGAAACTACACTGCATTAGGCCTTCAAATTGGGTATGGGGTGTAGAGAGAGGGTGTGTTACACTCCAAGGTGTTCCCCAGGTTGCCTTTCCTGAGCTTCGATCTTCATGCTCTCGTTTAGTAGTTGTCGGAAACTACGCTGCATTAGGCCTACAAATTGGGTATGGGGTGTAGAGAGAGGGTTTGTTACACTCCAAGGTGTTCCCCAGGTTGCCTTTCCTGAGCTTCGATCTTCCGGCTCTCGTTTAGTAGTTGTTGGAAACTACACTGCATTAGGCCTTCAAATTGGGTATGGGGTGTAGAGAGAGGGTGTGTTACACTCCAAGGTGTTCCCCAGGTTGCCTTTCCTGAGCTTCGATATTCCGGCTCTCGTTTAGTAGTTGTTGGAAACTACACTGCATTAGGCCTACAAATTTGGTATGGGGGAAACATTGGCGCATCTGCGGTCCCTCCTTCCTCTAGGCCTCCACTGACCTGTCTACTGCTGCCCGTGTTCCCCTGGAACCAATTTTAAATTGCCTACAGGCAGCCCAATTTATTATGTTAGGGCTTCGAAGCCTGTCTGCGGTCCCTCCTTCCACTAGGCCTCCACTGACCTGTCTACTGCTGCCCGTGTACCCCTTGAACCAACATCATAAAATAAAAAAAAAAGTATTTTGCTTATTAAAAAGAAAATACTGGTGAGATATCAAATGCAGACATTTTAACATTAAAAACAAACACACAACTAAAATCTGGTACAGTACTAAAAATGGCCACCAGCTACAATTACTTTCTCCTGCAAGTAGTTAACTGAAAGGTTTTTTAAATTGAAAACACAGATATGGCATCCACCGAGTGTTGTCCTGTCGCGTCTTCTTTATATTATTGCCGAGAAGATGCAAAACAATGAAAATAATAAAATCATTAATTACCAAAATAATAGAGAAAGTCAACACCACATTGCAAATAAACATTCATTCCAAATAAAGAAGCAGGGCGCGTCCGAGGGTGAGTATATACCTAATAAGAATATAATCACCCTCGGACGCGCAATGCTTATTTCCAACAGCCTTCCTTCCTAAGAATCAGCCCTTCCGTGGTGTAGAGAGACGTTGTGTTACACTCCAAGGTGTTCCCCAGGTTGCCTTTCCTGAGCTTCGATCTTCCGGCTCTCGTTTAGTAGTTGTTGGAAACTACGCTGCATTAGGCCTTCAAATTGGGTATGGGGTGTAGAGAGAGGGTGTGTTACACTCCAAGGTGTTCCCCAGGTTGCCTTTCCTGAGCTTCGATCTTCCGGCTCTCGTTTAGTAGTTCTTGGAAACTACACTGCATTAGGCCTTCAAATTGGGTATGGGGTGTAGAGAGAGGGTGTGTTACACTCCAAGGTGTTCCCCAGGTTGCCTTTCCTGAGCTTCGATCTTCCGGCTCTCGTTTAGTAGTTCTTGGAAACTACACTGCATTAGGCCTTCAAATTGGGTATGGGGTGTAGAGAGAGGGTGTGTTACACTCCAAGGTGTTCCCCAGGTTGCCTTTCCTGAGCTTCGATCTTCCGGCTCTCGTTTAGTAGTTGTTGGAAACTACACTGCATTAGGCCTACAAATTGGGTATGGGGTGGAGAGAGATGGTGTGTTCCACTCCAAGGTGTTCCCCAGGTTGCCTTTCCTGAGCTTCGATCTTCCGGCTCTCGTTTAGTAGTTCTTGGAAACTACACTGCATTAGGCCTTCAAATTGGGTATGGGGTGTAGAGAGAGGGTGTGTTACACTCCAAGGTGTTCCCCAGGTTGCCTTTCCTGAGCTTCGATCTTCCGGCTCTCGTTTAGTAGTTCTTGGAAACTACACTGCATTAGGCCTTCAAATTGGGTATGGGGTGTAGAGAGAGGGTGTGTTACACTCCAAGGTGTTCCCCAGGTTGCCTTTCCTGAGCTTCGATCTTCCGGCTCTCGTTTAGTAGTTCTTGGAAACTACACTGCATTAGGCCTACAAATTGGGTATGGGGTGGAGAGAGATGGTGTGTTCCACTCCAAGGTGTTCCCCAGGTTGCCTTTCCTGAGCTTCGATCTTCCGGCTCTCGTTTAGTAGTTCTTGGAAACTACACTGCATTAGGCCTTCAAATTGGGTATGGGGTGTAGAGAGAGGGTGTGTTACACTCCAAGGTGTTCCCCAGGTTGCCTTTCCTGAGCTTCGATCTTCCGGCTCTCGTTTAGTAGTTCTTGGAAATTACACTGCATTAGGCCTACAAATTGGGTATGGGGTGGAGAGAGATGGTGTGTTACACTCCAAGGTGTTCCCCAGGTTTCCTTGCCATTGCTTCGGTCTTCCGACTCTCGTTTAGTAGTTGTAGAAAAGTACACTGCATTAGGCCTACAAAATGGGTATGGGGTGGAGAGAGATGGTGTGTTACACTCCAAGGTGTTCCCCAGGTTGCCTTTCCTGAGCTTCTATCTTCAGGCTCTCATTAAATTGTGGTTAAATGGAACAACTGCATTTGGCGTACTAGTTGGTTTGGGGCCTACTATCGGTGTCTGCCACTCCTTGCTGTTCTCCTGGTTTCCTGTCCTGAAATTCCATTTTCAGGCTCTCGTTAAGTAGTTGTTAATGTTAGACTGCATTTGGCCTACTAGTTGGGTTGGGGCCTACTATCGGTGTCTGCCACTCCTTGTTGTTCTCCTCCACTGAACAAAGCTGTGCCGCCTGTTTACTACGGTTGCCAATTTTGAACTGCATTTCGACTACTTACTGATTTGGCCCTACTCTCTGTGTCAGCCTCTCATTCCAGTTGTCCTCCACTGCAATGCCCCCTGGTTATTCCTGTGTTACCAATTTTGAACTGCATTTAGCCCACTTTATTCTTTGGGCCTATATCTGTGTTTCCACTTCATCGTGCCCATTGCCCAGCCAGTGATAGATGAGTCTGCTGGTACATTGACCCATAACGCAACATTCCCCGTGCATGCTACACAGCAACATTGTGACCCTGCTGAAAGTCAGGTTGCTCTTCCCGCATACCATACCACCTTACACGGGGACAAAGAGGAAGGTGCAGATGAAAGTGCAGGTTCCTTCATCAGGTGGGGGGAGGAATACTAGTTGGCGACGTCACTGGCACAGGGCCTCTCATAGTACGCAAAAGTGTTGCTGCCGGTAGGAGGCGCCCCCGCCGTGCAAACACACCGCTGTACTTTGAGGGGCCCTGTGCCAGTGCCAATGCCAACAAGTGGGCCCCCCCTGCTTGCTCAGGATCACAGCACTTGCAAAGTTGAAATACTTACCTCTCCCTGCTCCACTGCCGTGACGTGGTCCAGATTTCCTGGGCCCACTAATTACTTGAACCAGCCCTACCCCACACAACTTTAGCCAAATGACCCCCAATTTCAAATGCTTTCCAATTATTATAAGGTAAATTACGCTTGACAAGCTTCATTAAGAAGAATGGATGGTTTTGACACTAAAATGGGCACTCTAGGTGTTTTCCTGGCCCCCACTCACTGCCGACTATGCTGCCCCATTGACTTGCATTGGGTTTCGTGTTTCGGTCGATCCCGACTTTACGTCATAATCGGCCGATTTCACTCGACCCGACTTTTGAGATAGTCGGGTTTCGCGAAACCCGGCTCGACTCTAAAAAGGTCAAGGTCGCTCAACTCTATTCCCTACTACTGCCGCCCAACATTTCCTTTGCCAGGATTCAGACTCTTAATCTCGCGTCTTTGCTCCCTTTAGAGTCTGAGGGGGGTACCATACCTGAGGAAACTGCACTCTCCAACTCCTTTGACCCATCAAAGTCAATGCATGATTGTGTACAATTAATGGAACACGAGACTCAGGGCTTATGTAATGTACGTGACAAGCCACTCTGTAATGCTACATTTGAACTTTTCATAGATGGCAGTAGATATGCAGATATGAATGGACAATTTCATACAGGTTATGCGGTAGTAACTCAGCATGAAGTGCTGAAAGCAGAACCTCTCCCTGCTAATCAGTCTGCACAAGAAGCAGAACTTACGGCATTAGTTGAAGCTCTAAAAATAGCCAAAGATCAGACAGCAAACATATACACTGATTCTAGATATGCACATGGCATTATTTTCGATTTTGGCGTAATATGGAGAGCCAGAGGTTATATGACTGCTTCAGGCCAACCTGTTAAACATGCCTCCCTCATTAGACAGATTCTGGAGGCAGCACAAGAAACTAAAGAAATAGCGGTGATAAAGGTAGCTGCACATGTGAGACTCGACACCGAGGAAGCCAGGGGTAACGATAAAGCCGATAAGGCAGCAAAACAGGCAGCACGTAAACCCTTACATCATGCCCACACACTAGATAGCTCTGAAGATGATGAGGAAAGATTGAAGGAAGCTCAGAAACAGGTAGACGACGAAGAACGAGGGCAGTGGCAGAAAAAAGGGGCAGAAGATCAGCAAGGATTATGGAAAAAAGGAACTTTGTTGTGTTTACCCAGAGCCTGGTACCCCGCAGTGGCAAGTGACCTCCACCTACCCACGCATGTGTCAGCAAATGGTATGACGCTCAAGGTAAAAGAAAGGTGGTTGGCTCCAGGCTTTGTTAATTTTGCTCGGAACATGTGTGCTGCATGCGCTATATGCCTGGCACACAATCCAGGTCAGGCAATTAAAACCCTAACCAAGCATCATGTAAGACCACTGTATCCCTTTCAAAGACTCCAGATCGACTACATCCAACTTCCTAGGTACAATGGATACAAATATGTGCTTGTGTGTGTGGACATGTTCTCAGGGTGGCCAGAGGCTTATCCAGTTCGTAAAGCCTCAGCAAAAACTACTGCCATTAAAATAGCACATGAACTGATACCCCGTTACGGCATGCCTGAGGTGATCGAGTCAGATAGGGGTACCCATTTTACTGGGGAAATATTCCAGAATGTTATGAAAATGTTGGGAGTAGAAAACCAGTTTCACACTCCATATCATCCACAGAGTTCAGGTAAAGTGGAAAGATTAAATGGGACAATAAAATTAAAAATCCAGAAGGCCATGGCAGAAACAGGAAAGCCTTGGACCGAGTGTCTACCACTTGCCCTGTATTCCATCCGAAACACCCCAAGGGGGAAGGCTAAGCTGTCACCACATGAGATTCTTTTTGGTAGAGCAGCAAATTTGGGTTGTTATTTTCCACAACAACTGATGTTGAATACTGAGACTTTAACTGCTTATGTACAAGAATTACAAAAACGTTTAACTAAAGTGCATTCGCAAGTTTTTGCTTCCCTTCCAGATCCAGAAAATCTCGAAGGAGGCCACAAGTTGGAACCTGGTGATCAAGTCTACGTGAAAAGACACACCAGAAAGACTCTGGAACCGAGATTTGACGGACCTTTCCAAGTTCTGTTAACAACTCCAACAGCAGTCAAGCTTGAAGGAAAGGCATCATGGATACATGCAAGCCATTGCAAAAAAGCAGTATAAGACTCATGATATTGATGTTAATAATGTTAACCTCAACGGAGGCATGGGAAAGACTGAATTCTCTAGCCCCTTTGAACAATAGATTCGTACAACATCATAGAAAATTAGTGCATGACTTGTTAAATAATACGCAACCCCTGGCAGATTGTTGGATCTGTACCCATTCACCAGTATCAGCCACAAGTATACCTTTTCTAGCAGTTCCCGTGTCAGCTGAAGAAATATTCGCTTGGCCTAATTGTTCAGACAACCTGGCCAACAACCAACCTGGCAATACTAGACTATGGAATACTACAATCGCCATTCCAATTGTGGGATGGGTAGAATTTCCTTGGTGGCAGGGCAATCTTACAGGAAAAATAGACAACTTACAATATTTAGCATTCAAGGGAGGAAAATGGGTACATAACCACCAAAACAAGAAACAGAGATCCCTAAAAAATAACTTTTAATGATACCATTAAAAAACTATATTTATCCAAGATATATAAAAACAGTATTAAATGTACCTAATGGACCCTAGAATGAACTACAATGAGTCCTACCTGGCAGTGGAGGTTGGCACCCTACTTTTCTGCGGTTGGCGCCCCCACTCCTCGACGGCTAACCCTTTAAGGCCCTATTAAGGACCTAAAATAGAAGAAAGGCTAAATATGCCCTACTCTCAACACCTATACTAATCACCTGCCTGCCAGTGGAGGTTGGCACCCTACTTTACTGCGGTAGGCGCCCCCACTCAACGGCGGCTAGCCCTAGGGTCCCTAATAATCCCTAAGATTAAGGATAGACAAACAGATATTGTCCCACAAACACCGCGATACCCGTAGAAGAGAGGAAAAAAAAAAAAACACAAAACGAGAAAATAAGGTCCCAAAAATAGATAGATAATAAATTTGGAAATCACAGAAAATAACACTGTACTCTAATGCTATACCACAAAGGGTAAGCCAATAATGTTATAATGGAGGCACTATGTTAGCCTCCAGGTAATATGATACTGCCCAAATACGGGTATGCTGGGTGCAGCAATATTAATGTCCACAAACAGAAACCCAGCACTCAACTGAGGAACCACTCTCGTGACATTGTATATCAGTATTTGATGTAAAAATAACAACTAGTATGTGTCCATAAATATGGCACAACAACCATGACACAGAGTGGACAAAAAGACAAGCTACAAGGCAGCACCTGGGATCACAATCACCACTAAACAATAAAGTGGCGAAACTTCATCAAAATATATAACACATGAGAATTTAAGGACACAATCGTCCTAATGGTGCAGAAATAGACAATCAGACTTAGATGTCACCAATATACTCATCTATTTGTTGTATTCTCATGGTTTGAACCCGGCTGCTGCCACAAAATCCAGAGCGGTACTATGGACATAACCAGCATCTGTCAGATGGTCCCCAAGCAATGCCCCATTGGGTCCCCAAGCAATGCCCCATTGCTTGGGGACCATCTGACAGATGCTGGTTATGTCCATAGTACCGCTCTGGATTTTGTGGCAGCAGCCGGGTTCAAACCATGAGAATACAACAAATAGATGAGTATATTGGTGACATCTAAGTCTGATTGTCTATTTCTGCACCATTAGGACGATTGTGTCCTTAAATTCTCATGTGTTATATATTTTGATGAAGTTTCGCCACTTTATTGTTTAGTGGTGATTGTGATCCCAGGTGCTGCCTTGTAGCTTGTCTTTTTGTCCACTCTGTGTCATGGTTGTTGTGCCATATTTATGGACACATACTAGTTGTTATTTTTACATCAAATACTGATATACAATGTCACGAGAGTGGTTCCTCAGTTGAGTGCTGGGTTTCTGTTTGTGGACATTAATATTGCTGCACCCAGCATACCCGTATTTGGGCAGTATCATATTACCTGGAGGCTAACATAGTGCCTCCATTATAACATTATTGGCTTACCCTTTGTGGTATAGCATTAGAGTACAGTGTTATTTTCTGTGATTTCCAAATTTATTATCTATCTATTTTTGGGACCTTATTTTCTCGTTTTGTGTTTTTTTTTTTTTCCTCTCTTCTACGGGTATCGCGGTGTTTGTGGGACAATATCTGTTTGTCTATCCTTAATCTTAGGGATTATTAGGGACCCTAGGGCTAGCCGCCGTTGAGTGGGGGCGCCTACCGCAGTAAAGTAGGGTGCCAACCTCCACTGGCAGGCAGGTGATTAGTATAGGTGTTGAGAGTAGGGCGTATTTAGCCTTTCTTCTATTTTAGGTCCTTAATAGGGCCTTAAAGGGTTAGCCGTCGAGGAGTGGGGGCGCCAACCGCAGAAAAGTAGGGTGCCAACCTCCACTGCCAGGTAGGACTCATTGTAGTTCATTCTAGGGTCCATTAGGTACATTTAATACTGTTTTAATATCTTGGATAAATATAGTTTTTTAATGGTATCATTAAAAGTTATTTTTTAGGGATCTCTGTTTCTTGTTTTGGTGGTTATATGTCTCTGAGATTCCGTACTATTGTTATTGGGTTTTTTCAAGGAAAATGGGTACCTAGGAATAAGACTGGATTAACTGATTTAGGACAGGTCCCCACTGAAAATCTACAGCTCAGTTTCAGTACAACCACCCCTTCCTCTGATGCTTTCAAACCTACAGTATTGGAAAGATACATACATAATAGAAAATGGGAACATTCTGAGTTGTTCCCCCAAGGTGATGCAGACAGTTGTACAAGTAAGCCGGGGAACCTGGTTTGTAATGAATCCAATGAGTATGTCAACGGAATGCATGTATGTGGGAATCCCGCAGCCGGGTACTGTAGCCCCTTGGGACAAAAACCCTCTTGGTGTATGCTTCAGAATGTATCTAGTTTTGTGGATTTGGCTCACAGATTGGTATTGCAGCACTCAGCTTTGTGGGATCTGCCTGAGGGTACATTTTGGATATGCGGAGAAGGAGCATATAAATGGCTTCCCGTAGGTATAAAGGGTACTTGTACATTAGGACGCCTAACCCCGGCTACTTTCATAATTTCAAATAAACAAGTGAATATGCAAGCCGTGCCCAAGCACACACTGTATAAAAGAGCTGCAGATAACTCACCACGTCCCTCGGGGAGGCCGCATATAGTACAAATGGGAATTCCCAACAAAATTGCTAGTACCATTTTTATTTATCCTATGTTAACACAAATGTGGGATAAATTAGTTAGAGCCACGGATTATCTAGATGATCAGATTTGGGATATATTGGACATATTAAATACTAGTATAGCTGTACAGAATCAGCTTATAATAGTCACTAACCAACATACCCTGGTATTGGATTACCTAACTTCCTCACAAGGGGGTATGTGTCAAATCATCGGACCCACCTGCTGTCATTATATAGACCCGAATAGTACTATGAGTATGAGATTTAAATTAAAAGACGTACAACGACTCAGGGATCAGTATGACAAAGACAATGACCAAAATAAGGATAGCTGGTGGTCAGATACCTTTTCTTTTCTTAACCCGGCCAATTGGTTCAGAGGGATTGGTGGGTGGGTTACCGGGATTATGCAAAGCCTAATACATACAGTTATGGTTATTGTAATTATATATGTATTATTCAAGGTTGTACTCAAGAGTATCTCGGTATGCACAAATAAATTTTGTGTAATGGATGCGAGAATATAAAGTTTTTTTTGTAATATCACAAAAAGAATGACTAAAATGATCGACAAGGTTTTGAATGGAATATGTCAAAGGGGGGATTGTGAAGAGCAGAACAAAAATGATTACCTCAATGAACAAAAATAAAAAAAAAGAATTTGTGATAAATATTGACCTGTCCATTCAAGGACATTTTAGCTATAGTATGAAATCCTGTTTTTCTTGTCTGTGGAATTGCCTTTGTACTGTTTGTTGTGAAACTGCCGCCCACGAAACTGTTTTCTTTTCTTTTCTTTTCTTTCTTTCCTGTTTTGTCTCTTTGTTTAAACATGCAAAACTTGTATAACCACTAAACCTACTGAAACAACTATATAAAGAAGGGATAGCACCTTGAAGGCAGGCGTGCTTCAGAGACTTCCCAGTGATACACTATACAAGACGTGTCTTGTGTATTATTTCTGGTGATTCCCCACTTCCAAAGGCTGCTCCGACTGAGTGTGATCCCGACAGACAACCTTGTTATGTTTGCTAATGACAGGTGTTATGAAGGCAATCCAGAAACACAGTGTGCTTAGCGATCAGAGCGCACACAGTGATCTGACAAATACCCAAAAATACAAGAACGAGCTCTGAGACGTGGAAACTCTGTAGACTGCACACCTGATCCTATCCTAAACACAACTAAAAGCGGCTGTGGATTGCGCCTAACAACTACCTAGGCAACTCGGCACAGCCTAAGAAACTAGCGAGCCTGAAGATAGAAAAATAGGCCTGACTTGCCCCAGAGAAATTCCCCAAAGGAAAAGGCAGCCCCCCACATATAATGACTGTGAGTAAGATGAAAAGACAAAATGTAGGGATGAAATAGATTCAGCAAAGTGGGGCCCGATATTCTAGGACAGAGCGAGGACAGTAAAGCGAACTTTGCAGTCTACAAAAAACCCTAAAGCAAAACCACGCAAAGGGGGCAAAAAAACCCCACCGTGCCGAACTAACGGCATGGCGGTACACCCTTTGCGTCTCAGAGCTTCCAGCAAAACAAAAGACAAGCTGGACAGAAAAAAAAGCAACAAAAAAGCAAAAAGCACTTAGCTATACAGAGCAGCAGGTCACAGGAACAATCAGGAGAAGCTCAGATCCAACACTGAAACATTGACAAGGAGCAAGGATAGCAGCATCAGGCGGAGTTAAGTAATGAAGCAGTTAACGAGCTCACCAGAACACCTGAGGGAGGAAGCTCAGAAGCTGCAGTACCACTTGTGACCACAGGAGTGAATTCAGCCACAGAATTCACAACAGTACCCCCCCCTTGAGGAGGGGTCACCGAACCCTCACCAGAGCCCCCAGGCCGACCAGGATGAGCCGCATGAAAGGCACGAACAAGATCGGAAGCATGAACATCAGAGGCAAAAACCCAGGAATTATCTTCCTGAGCATAACCCTTCCATTTAACCAGATACTGGAGTTTCCGTCTAGAAACACGAGAATCCAAAATCTTCTCCACAATATACTCCAATTCCCCCTCCACCAAAACCGGGGCAGGAGGCTCAACAGATGGAACCATAGGTGCCACGTATCTCCGCAACAACGACCTATGGAATACATTATGTATGGAAAAGGAGTCTGGGAGGGTCAAACGAAAAGACACAGGATTGAGAACCTCAGAAATCCTATACGGACCAATAAAACGAGGTTTAAATTTAGGAGAGGAAACCTTCATAGGAATATGACGAGAAGATAACCAAACCAGATCCCCAACACGAAGTCGGGGACCCACACGGCGTCTGCGATTAGCGAAAAGTTGAGCTTTCTCCTGGGACAAGATCAAATTGTCCACTACCTGAGTCCAGATCTGCTGCAACCTATCCACCACAGAATCCACACCAGGACAGTCCGAAGACTCAACCTGTCCTGAAGAGAAACGAGGATGGAACCCAGAATTGCAAAAAAATGGAGAAACCAAGGTAGCCGAGCTGGCCCGATTATTAAGGGCGAACTCAGCCAACGGCAAAAAGGACACCCAATCATCCTGGTCTGCAGAAACAAAACATCTCAGATATGTTTCCAAGGTCTGATTGGTTCGTTCGGTCTGGCCATTAGTCTGAGGATGGAAAGCCGAGGAAAAGGATAGGTCAATGCCCATCCTACCACAAAAGGCTCGCCAAAACCTTGAAACAAACTGGGAACCTCTGTCAGAAACAATATTCTCAGGAATGCCATGCAACCGAACCACATGCTGAAAGAACAAAGGTACCAAATCAGAGGAGGAAGGCAATTTAGCCAAGGGCACCAGATGGACCATTTTAGAAAAGCGATCACAGACCACCCAAATGACTGACATCTTTTGAGAAACGGGAAGGTCAGAAATGAAATCCATCGAAATATGTGTCCAAGGCCTCTTTGGGACTGGAAAGGGCAAAAGCAACCCACTGGCACGAGAACAGCAGGGCTTAGCCCTAGCACAAATCCCACAGGACTGCACAAAAGTACGTACATCCCGTGACAGAGATGGCCACCAGAAGGATCTAGCCACTAACTCTCTGGTACCAAAGATTCCAGGATGACCAGCCAACACCGAACAATGAAGTTCAGAGATAAGTTTATTAGTCCACCTATCAGGGACGAACAGTTTCTCTGCTGGATAACGATCAGGTTTATTCGCCTGAAATTTTTGCAGCACCCGCCGCAAATCAGGGGAGATGGCAGACACAATGACTCCTTCCTTGAGGATACCTGCTGGCTCAGATAAACCCGGAGAGTCGGGCACAAAACTCCTAGACAGAGCATCCGCCTTCACATTTTTAGAGCCCGGAAGGTACGAAATCACAAAGTCGAAGCGGGCAAAAAATAACGACCAACGGGCCTGTCTAGGATTCAAGCGCTTGGCAGACTCGAGATAAGTCAAGTTCTTATGATCAGTCAATACCACCACGCGATGCTTAGCTCCTTAAAGCCAATGACGCCACTCCTCGAATGCCCACTTCATGGCCAGCAACTCTCGATTGCCCACATCATAATTACGCTCAGCGGGCGAAAACTTCCTGGAAAAGAAAGCACATGGTTTCATCACTGAGCAATCAGAACCTCTCTGTGACAAAACCGCCCCTGCTCCAATCTCAGAAGCATCAACCTCGACCTGGAACGGAAGAGAAACATCTGGCTGACACAACACAGGGGCAGAACAAAAACGACGCTTCAACTCCTGAAAAGCTTCCACAGCAGCAGAAGACCAATTAACCAAATCAGCACCCTTCTTGGTCAAATCGGTCAATGGTTTGGCAATGCTAGAAAAATTACAGATGAAGCGACGATAAAAATTAGCAAAGCCCAGGAACTTTTGCAGACTTTTCAGAGATGTCGGCTGAATCCAATCCTGGATGGCTTGGACCTTAACTGGATCCATCTCGATAGTAGAAGGGGTAAAGATGAACCCCAAAAATGAAACTTTCTGCACACCGAAGAGACACTTTGATCCCTTCACAAACAAAGAGTTAGCACGCAGGACCTGAAAAACCATTCTGACCTGCTTCACATGAGACTCCCAATCATCTGAGAAGATCAAAATGTCATCCAAGTAAACAATCAGGAATTTATCCAGATACTCACGGAAGATGTCATGCATAAAAGACTGAAACACAGATGGAGCATTGGCAAGTCCGAACGGCATCACTAGATACTCAAAATGACCCTCGGGCGTATTGAATGCAGTTTTCCATTCATCTCCTTGCCTGATTCTCACCAGATTATACGCACCACGAAGATCTATCTTAGTGAACCAACTAGCCCCCTTAATCCGAGCAAACAAGTCAGATAACAATGGCAAGGGATACTGAAATTTAACAGTGATCTTATTAAGAAGGCGGTAATCAATACACGGTCTCAGCGAACCATCCTTCTTGGCTACAAAGAAGAACCCTGCTCCCAGTGGTGATGACGATGGGCGAATATGTCCCTTCTCCAGGGATTCCTTCACATAACTGCGCATAGCGGCGTGTTCGGGCACGGATAAATTAAATAATCGACCTTTAGGAAATTTACTACCAGGAATCAAATTGATAGCACAATCACAATCCATATGCGGAGGTAGAGCATCGGACTTGGGCTCTTCAAATACATCCTGATAATCAGACAAGAACTCTGGGACCTCAGAAGGGGTGGATGACGAAATCGACAAAAATGGAACATCACCATGTACCCCCTGACAACCCCAGCTGGATACCGACATGGAATTCCAATCCAATACTGAATTATGGGTTTGTAGCCATGGCAACCCCAACGCGACCACATCATGCAGATTATGCAACACCAGAAAGCGAATAACTTCCTGATGTGCAGGAGCCATGCACATGGTCAGCTGGGCCCAGTATTGAGGTTTATTCTTGGCCAAAGGTGTAGCATCAATTCCTCTCAATGGAATAGGACACCGCAAAGGCTCCAAGAAAAACCCACAACGTTTAGCATAATCCAAATCCATCAGATTCAGGGCAGCGCCCGAATCCACAAACGCCATGACAGAAAACGACGACAAAGAGCATATCAAGGTAATGGACAGAAGGAATTTGGACTGTACAGTACCAATGACGGCAGACCTAGCGGACCGCTTAGTGCGCTTAGGACAATCAGAAATAGCATGAGTGGAATCACCACAGTAGAAACACAGACCATTCAGACGTCTGTATTCCTGCCGTTCAACTCTAGTCATAGTCCTATCGCACTGCATAGGCTCAGGTTTAACCTCAGGCAGTACCGCCAAATGGTGCACAGATTTACGCTCGCGCAAGCGTCGACCGATCTGAATGGCCAAAGACAAAGACTCATTCAAACCAGCAGGCATAGGAAATCCCACCATGACATCCTTAAGAGCCTCAGAGAGACCCTTTCTGAACAAAGCTGCCAGCGCAGATTCATTCCACTGAGTGAGTACTGACCATTTCCTAAATTTCTGACAATATACTTCTATATCATCCTGACCCTGGCACAAAGCCAGCAAATTTTTCTCAGCCTGATCCACTGAATTAGGCTCATCGTACAGCAATCCGAGCGCCAGGAAAAACGCATCGACACTACTCAATGCAGGGTCTCCTGGCGCAAGAAAAAATGTCCAGTCTTGAGGGTCGCCGCGCAAAAAAGAAATAATAATCAAAACCTGTTGAATAGGATTACCAGAAGAATGAGGTTTCAAGGCCAGAAATAGCTTACAATTATTTTTGAAACTTAGAAACTTAGTTCTATCTCCAAAAAACAAATCAGGAATAGGAATTCTTGGTTCTAACATAGATTTCTGATCAATAGTATCTTGAATTTTTTGTACATTTATAACGAGATTATCCATTGAAGAGCACAGACCCTGAATATCCATGTCCACACCTGTGTCCAGAATCACCCAAATGTCTAGGGGAAAAAAAAAAAGTGAACACAGAGCTGAGAAAAAAAAATAAAAAATGATGTCAGAACTTTTTCTTTCCCTCTATTGAGAATCATTAGTTGGTTCCTTGTACTGTTATGTTTGCTAATGACAGGTGTTATGAAGGCAATCCAGAAACACAGTGTGCTTAGCGATCAGAGCGCACACAGTGATCTGACAAATACCCAAAAATACAAGAACGAGCTCTGAGACGTGGAAACTCTGTAGACTGCACACCTGATCCTATCCTAAACACAACTAAAAGCGGCTGTGGATTGCGCCTAACAACTACCTAGGCAACTCGGCACAGCCTAAGAAACTAGCTAGCCTGAAGATAGAAAAATAGGCCTGACTTGCCCCAGAGAAATTCCCCAAAGGAAAAGGCAGCCCCCCACATATAATGACTGTGAGTAAGATGAAAAGACAAAACGTAGGGATGAAATAGATTCAGCAAAGTGGGGCCTGATATTCTAGGACAGAGCGAGGACAGTAAAGCGAACTTTGCAGTCTACAAAAAACCCTAAAGCAAAACCACGCAAAGGGGGCAAAAAAAACCCACCGTGCCGAACTAACGGCACGGCGGTACACCCTTTGCGTCTCAGAGCTTCCAGTAAAACAAAAGACAAGCTGGACAGAAAAAAAAGCAACAAAAAAGCAAAAAGCACTTAGCTATACAGAGCAGCAGGTCACAGGAACAATCAGGAGAAGCTCAGATCCAACACTGAAACATTGACAAGGAGCAAGGATAGCAGCATCAGGCGGAGTTAAGTAATGAAGCAGTTAACGAGCTCACCAGAACACCTGAGGGAGGAAGCTCAGAAGCTGCAGTACCACTTGTGACCACAGGAGTGAATTCAGCCACAGAATTCACAACACAACCTATTTTATATATATGTATAGAAAATATTTTCATTTTTGCACCTCAGCTCAATAAGCCATCTATCGTCTTTGCCAATGGTTAGTTATATAACTTGAAGCTTATAGACCCCAATGCAAAATATTTTAAAGGGCCCTCAAATACCGCAGGTCTTAAATAGTAATAGTCTTTACCCATGGGGCAAAATTACCTTTGGGGTCGCCTTACCTCCAGGTTCTGGGTGTGATTGCAACCCTTGGACCTATTATACTTACGCCCCTGTCTATGGTGTAAACATGTTCTCAATGCAAGGTTAGAAAGTCAAACAAATACAAAATAAACATAATCCCTCCATTAAAATGTTGCCCTGGTTGATTATGGACCTATGACATCATGGCCTTTTATTTTGTCATGAGTCTTTGAATAATGGCAAACAAGAAGAAAGACACTTTTATCAAAAAAGTCTACATATGATGTCAAGTCTGTGTTCAATGTCCTGTAAATAGTTTAATCGCTTGTACTTCCTAATTTTGTTTCTTTTTGAAAGTGCATTTGAACAGCAAGGTTGATTGCTGTTGAGGGGAACTAGGAAAAAAAAAAAAAAAATCTCTATAAATCTTCAGCAGAGCGAGTGTGAGCGAGCTGAGTGTGACCAGAGCGTAAGTGTGGACGCCGGTAAGTGTGACTTGTGATTCAGTGAAGAGGTATTTGGAAAGCCTTTAACAAATACCTGTGTGAATTGGTGTGAGTTGCTGAATTGGGGGTAGCTATATTCATAAGGGTTAACTTAGGGTGGGGGCTCATAGTTAAGGGTTTATAAGGGGCAGCTGTTTGGGGCTCAAGTCCTTTTTGAAAGTGCATTTGAACAGCAAGGTTGATTGCTGTTGAGGGGAACTAGGAAAAAAAAAAAAAAAAAAAATCTCTATAAATCTTCAGCAGAGCGAGTGTGAGCGAGCTGAGTGTGACCAGAGCGTAAGTGTGGACGCCGGTAAGTGTGACTTGTGATTCAGTGAAGAGGTATTTGGAAAGCCTTTAACAAATACCTGTGTGAATTGGTGTGAGTTGCTGAATTGGGGGTAGCTATATTCATAAGGGTTAACTTAGGGTGGGGGCTCATAGTTAAGGGTTTATAAGGGGCAGCTGTTTGGGGCTCAAGTCCTTTTTGAAAGTGCATTTGAACAGCAAGGTTGATTGCTGTTGAGGGGAACTAGGAAAAAAAAAAAAAAAAAATCTCTATAAATCTTCAGCAGAGCGAGTGTGAGCGAGCTGAGTGTGACCAGAGCGTAAGTGTGGACGCCGGTAAGTGTGACTTGTGATTCAGTGAAGAGGTATTTGGAAAGCCTTTAACAAATACCTGTGTGAATTGGTGTGAGTTGCTGAATTGGGGGTAGCTATATTCATAAGGGTTAACTTAGGGTGGGGGCTCATAGTTAAGGGTTTATAAGGGGCAGCTGTTTGGGGCTCAAGTCCTTTTTGAAAGTGCATTTGAACAGCAAGGTTGATTGCTGTTGAGGGGAACTAGGAAAAAAAAAAAAAAAAAATCTCTATAAATCTTCAGCAGAGCGAGTGTGAGCGAGCTGAGTGTGACCAGAGCGTAAGTGTGGACGCCGGTAAGTGTGACTTGTGATTCAGTGAAGAGGTATTTGGAAAGCCTTTAACAAATACCTGTGTGAATTGGTGTGAGTTGCTGAATTGGGGGTAGCTATATTCATAAGGGTTAACTTAGGGTGGGGGCTCATAGTTAAGGGTTTATAAGGGGCAGCTGTTTGGGGCTCAAGTCCTTTTTGAAAGTGCATTTGAACAGCAAGGTTGATTGCTGTTGAGGGGAACTAGGAAAAAAAAAAAAAAAAAATCTCTATAAATCTTCAGCAGAGCGAGTGTGAGCGAGCTGAGTGTGACCAGAGCGTAAGTGTGGACGCCGGTAAGTGTGACTTGTGATTCAGTGAAGAGGTATTTGGAAAGCCTTTAACAAATACCTGTGTGAATTGGTGTGAGTTGCTGAATTGGGGGTAGCTATATTCATAAGGGTTAACTTAGGGTGGGGGCTCATAGTTAAGGGTTTATAAGGGGCAGCTGTTTGGGGCTCAAGTCCTTTTTGAAAGTGCATTTGAACAGCAAGGTTGATTGCTGTTGAGGGGAACTAGGAAAAAAAAAAAAAAAAAATCTCTATAAATCTTCAGCAGAGCGAGTGTGAGCGAGCTGAGTGTGACCAGAGCGTAAGTGTGGACGCCGGTAAGTGTGACTTGTGATTCAGTGACTTTGGAGTCAGGGAGTTTTCAGGGGAGGAATTACTGAATTGCTGTCTGATTTTTATCAATACTTTGTATTTATTTATTTTTTTTATTGAACTGTTCTGTCTGGTGCAATCCCCATTAGGAAATGTGCTCCACGATTGTTAATGCCATCCAGTGCACATCTTGCCACATGTATGCAGTCCTTGAGCAGCCGATCGAGGGTGCATACTGCTGTGCGAGATGTGAGCACGTTGTGCATTTGGAAACCCAGATTTTGACTCTAAATGTGCAGCTGGCAACACTGAGATCCATAGACAACATGGAGAGGAGTCTTCTGCTCACGGAGCAGACGCTCAATGGGACAGATGAGGGGGGGGATGGTGGGATGGAGCTGCAGGACAATGAAGTAGCAAGCTGGGTGACAGTTAGGAAGCGGGGTAGAGGGAAGAGTGCCAGGGAGGCTAGTCCTGATCTGGAACACCCCAATAAGTTTGCTAAGTTGGCAGATGAGGGGGGTGCCAGTACAGGGGTAGCACTGCTGCAGCCAGGCATGTCCTCTGAAAGCCGGAGGAGTGACTGCTCCAGTAAGGAGGGAAATAGGAGAGCAGGGCAGGCCAGACAGGTGCTGGTAGTGGGCGACTCAATTATTAGGGGAACAGATAGGGCAATCTGTCACAAAGACAGGGATCGTCGAACGGTGTGCTGCCTACCTGGCGCTCGAGTCCGACACATCGCTGATCGGGTGGACAGATTATTGGGAGGGGCTGGTGAGGACCCAGCGGTCATGGTGCACATTGGCACTAATGACAAAGTTAGAGGTAGGTGGAAGGTCCTTAAAGATGATTTCAGGGAATTAGGCTGCAAGCTGAAAGCAAGGACCTCCAACGTGGTATTTTCCGAAATACTGCCGGTACCACGTGCCACGCCAGAGAGGCAACGGGAGATTAGGGAGGTTAATAAGTGGCTCAAGAATTGGTGTAGGAAAGAGGGGTTTGGGTTCCTGCAGAACTGGGCCGACTTCTCAGTTGGCTACAGGCTCTACGCTAGGGACGGGCTGCACCTCAATGGGGAGGGTGCAGCTGTGCTGGGGGAGAGAATGGCTAGAAGGTTGGAGGAGTGTTTAAACTAGGAATTGGGGGGGAGGGTATTCATTTTATAGGAGGGGAAGATAGTGCAGACAGAGTCCTGGGCACAAATAAGGAAGTTGGGGGTGGCGGTGGCATGGGGGGTGGGGTCAGAACAGTTAATAATTTAAGAAATAGAAGTACAGAGAGGAACATAAAGTGCATGTATACTAATGCCAGAAGCCTCGCCAACAAAATGGACGAATTAGAACTAATGTTGTTGGAGCATAATTATGACATGGTGGGGATATCTGAAACGTGGCTGGATGAGAGCCATGACTGGGCTGTTAACTTGCAGGGCTATAGCCTGTTCAGAAATGACCGTACAGATAAGCGAGGGGGAGGGGTGTGTCTATATGTAAAATCATCCTTAAAACCCATCCTGCGCGATAATATAGGTGAATTTAATGAAAATGTAGAATCCCTGTGGGTGGAGATAAGGGGAGGGGGAAAAAATAATAAATTACTGATAGGGGTTTGTTATAAACCTCCAAAAATAATGGAAGCAATGGAGAATATCCTAGTAAAGCAAATAGATGAAGCTGCGACTCAAGGAGAAGTCATTATTATGGGGGACTTCAACTACCCTGAAATAGATTGGGGAACAGAAACCTGCAGTTCCAGCAAAGGTAATCGGTTTTTGACAATTATGAGAGACAATTACCTTTCACAACTGGTTCAGGACCCAACAAGAAGGGGGGCACTGCTAGACCTAATATTAACCAACAGGCCAGACCGCATATCAAATATAAGGGTTGGGGGTTACTTGGGAAATAGCGATCACAAAATAATAAGTTTTCATGTATCCTTTAAAAAGATGTGTAGTAGAGGGGTTACAAGGACACTAAACTTCAGGAGGGCAAATTTCAAACGGATGAGAGAGGATCTTGGTGCAATTAACTGGGACGATATCCTGAGACACAAAAATACACAGAGAAAATGGGAGACGTTTATTAGCATCCTGGATAGGACCTGTGCACAGTATATACCGTATGGGAATAAACATATTAGAAATAGGAGGAAACCAATATGGCTAAATAGAGCTGTAAGGGGCGCAATAAGGGACAAAAAGAAAGCATTTAGAGAATTAAAGGAAGTAGGTAGCGAGGAGGCATTAAATAAATACAGAAAATTAAATAAATTCTGTAAAAAGCAAATCAAGGCAGCAAAGATTGAGACAGAGAGACTCATTGCCAGAGAGAGTAAAAATAATCCTAAAATATTCTTTAACTACATAAATAGTAAGAAACTAAAAAATGATAGTGTTGGCCCCCTTAAAAATAGTCTGGGTGAGATGGTGGATGAGGATGAGGAAAAAGCCAATATGCTAAATGACTTTTTTTCATCAGTATTTACACAAGAAAATCCCATGGCAGACAAAATGTCTAGTGATAAAAATTCCCAATTAAATGTCACCTGCTTAACCCAGCAGGAAGTGCGGCGGCGTCTAAAAATCACTAAAATTGACAAATCTCCGGGCCCGGATGGGATACACCCTCGAGTACTGCAGGAATTAAGTACAGTCATTGATAGACCATTATTTTTAATCTTTAAAGACTCCATAATAACAGGGTTTGTGCCACAGGACTGGCGTATAGCAAATGTGGTGCCAATATTCAAAAAGGGAACAAAAACTGAACTCGGAAACTATAGGCCAGTAAGCTTAACCTCTACTGTGGGTAAAATCCTGGAGGGCATTCTAAGGGACGCTATACTGGAGTATCTGAAGAGGAATAACCTCATGACCCAGTATCAGCACGGGTTTACTAGGGACCGTTCATGTCAGACTAATTTGATCAGTTTCTAGGAAGAG
Organism: Ranitomeya imitator; assembly: GCF_032444005.1. NCBI lineage: Eukaryota > Metazoa > Chordata > Amphibia > Anura > Dendrobatidae > Ranitomeya > Ranitomeya imitator. The sequence continues at coordinate 72,822,504 of NC_091290.1, read as the reverse complement.
GTAAGTTCCGGATTGGACCAAGGGAACCCAGTGGATGTAGTGTATATGGACTTTTCAAAAGCTTTTGATACGGTGCCACACAAAAGGTTGATACATAAAATGAGAATAATGGGGATAGGGGAAAATATGTGCAAGTGGGTTGAGAGCTGGCTCAGGGATAGGAAACAAAGGGTGGTTATTAATGGAGCACACTCGGACTGGGTAGCGGTTAGCAGTGGGGTACCACAGGGGTCAGTATTGGGCCCTCTTCTTTTTAACATATTTATTAATGACCTTGTAGGGGGCATTCAGAGTAGAATTTCAATATTTGCAGATGACACTAAACTCTGCAGGGTAATCAATACAGAGGAGGACAATTTTATACTACAGGATGATTTATGTAAACTAGAAGCTTGGGCTGATAAATGGCAAATGAGCTTTAATGGGGATAAATGTAAGGTCATGCACTTGGGTAGAAGTAATAAGATGTATAATTATGTGCTTAATTCTAAAACTCTGGGCAAAACCGTCAATGAAAAAGACCTGGGTGTATGGGTGGATGACAAACTTAAATTCAGTGGCCAGTGTCAGGCAGCTGCTACAAAGGCAAATAAAATAATGGGATGCATTAAAAGAGGCATAGATGCTCATGAGGAGAATATAATTTTACCTCTATACAAGTCACTAGTTCGACCACACTTAGAATACTGTGCACAGTTCTGGTCTCCGGTGTATAAGAAAGACATAGCTGAACTGGAGCGGGTGCAGAGAAGAGCGACCAAGGTTATTAGAGGACTGGGGGGTCTGCAATACCAAGATAGGTTATTACACTTGGGGCTATTTAGTTTGGAAAAACGAAGACTAAGGGGTGATCTCATTTTAATGTATAAATATATGAGGGGACAGTACAAAGACCTTTCTGATGATCTTTTTAATCATAGACCTGAAACAGGGACAAGGGGGCATCCTCTGCGGTTGGAGGAAAAAAGGTTTAAGCATAATAACAGACATGGATTCTTTACTGTAAGAGCAGTGAGACTATGGAACTCTCTGCCATGTGATGTTGTAATGAGTAATTCGTTACTTAAATTTAAGAGGGGACTGGATACCTTTCTGGAAAAGTATAATGTTACAGGGTATATACACTAGATTCCTTGATAGGGCGTTGATCCAGGGAACTAGTCTGATTGCCGTATGTGGAGTCGGGAAGGAATTTTTTTCCCCAATGTGGAGCTTACTCTTTGCACATGGGGTTTTTTTGCCTTCCTCTGGATCAACATGTTAGGGCATGTTAGGTTAGGCTATGGGTTGAACTAGATGGACATATAGTCTTCCTTCAACCTTAATAACTATGTAACTATGTAACTATGTAAATCTGTATTCTGCTTTCTTCTGTAGTTCATGTTTATCCTACAGACGATGAATATAGTGTATTGTGTATGAGTACAATGTGTTACTGGCCGAATACTTCCTACAGACTAAACAAAACATTCCATCCTTTACCCGTTTTGACATGTAAATGACACGTGCATAGTATATTATTAAGGTAAATGGCACACGGTTTTATATTAAGGTCTATTTTACCCATTTTTGATCATTTAAAATATGAATAAGGTTACTCTGACTCATATTCTAAATAAAGAATGGATATATTTTTCTAAAAGCTAAATAGATTATGTTTTGAATTGATAATCTGGAACTAACATTCTTCCTAAAATAGCAAAAATAGGAAGAATGCCGTTTAGAAAAGATGCTTTAGATATAGTAAATAGCTGAACTGGAAGATTTTAATACGTAAGACGTAAATGTAATGGAATAAAACAATAATTTTCACTGAATTGTAACGTTTTGATTTGCTCATCAAACTATTTCTTTTCATAGAGTTGATGTTCTGTAGGTCTTCATCAAAATACATTGAAGCATGCTATTAGTTTGAGTCAGGAAAACAGATTATTTTTTAAAGGGAACCTGTCACCCCAAAATCGAGGGTGAGATAAGCCCACTGGCATCAGGGGCTTATCTAAAGCAATTCTGTAATGCTGTAGATAAGCCCCCAATGTATCCTAAATGATGAGAAGAGGTTATATTATACTCACCTGGGCGGGCGGTCCGATCCGGTGGGCGTCGTGGTCCGGTCCAGGGCCTCCCATCTTCATAGGATGACGTCCTCTAATGGTCTTCACGCTGCGGCTCTGATGCAGGCGTACTTTGTCTGCCCTGTTGAGGGCAGAGCAATGTACTCTGAGGTCAGAGAGGCCCAGCGCCTGCGCACTGCAGTACTTTGCTCTGCCCTCAACAGGGCAGAAAAAGTACACCTGTGCCGAAGCCGCAGCGTGAAGACCAAAAGAGGACGTCATCTGATGAAGATGGGAGGCACCGGACCGCGACGCCCATCGGGTGAGTATAATCTAACCTCTTTTTCTTATCTTTTAGGATATATCGGGGGCTTATCTACAGCATTCCAGAATGCTGTAGATAAGCCCCTGATGCTGGTGGGCTTAGCACACCCTCGATTTTGGGGGTGACAGGCTCCCTTTAATACCGATTCAAAATGGATTAAAGTCTCCATGAAGATGCAATATATAGGAAAATTTTTGCAGCAAATGTTACATTCTTCTTATGTGCCGTGTGGGAAGAACAGGTGAACAAGCAAAGGGTTCTACTTAGAATTAGCCATACATGTAGGATTGGTTACATTTCAAACTGCAGGACCAAACTGATCACCAGCGATATGGTTACATACCACTTAAAGGGGTTGTTTGGCTACAGGGTACAAGTCTGCAGTAATTCTATGTGACTGCAGAATTGTGAATGCTCACACAGCGCACACTGCACACTGTGAGGATACTTCGGTGCTGGCGCTGGGAGTGGGGGGTCATGTGAGGGCAAGTATGCGATCTGCATACCTACAGCCACATTCTGTCTAAGGCTACTTTCACACTAGCGTTAACTGCAATCCGTCACAATGCGTCGTTTTGCAGAAAAAACGCATCATGCAAAAGTGCTTGCAGGATGCGTTTTTCCCCATAGACTTGTATTGACGACGCATTGCGACGGATTGCGACACGTCGCATCCGTCGTGCGACGGATGCGTCGTGCTTCTGCGGACCGTCGGGAGCAAAAAACGCTACATGTAACATTTTTTGCTCCTGACGGACCGCTTTTTCCGACCGCGCATGCGCGGCCGGAACTCCGCCCCCACCTCCCCGCACCTCACAATGGTGCAGCGGATGCGCCGGAGAAATGCATCCGCTGCCTCCGTTGTGCAATGCGTTAAACGCTAGCATTGGAATCTCTTCCCGACGCATTGCACGGGGAGATTCCGACGCTAGTGTGAAAGTAGCCTTAGCTGTGTCTGGCCTCACTCTAAACACTTGCATTGAGTGAGGCTGTGCCCATCTAGTCTGCACATGACCACATGAATGCAACTCACATATGTGAATCCTCACGGTACACAGTGCTCAAGATATGAAGATTAGGTCGATATGTTTTGTGCTTATTTATAAAAAATATCCAAGTTTGAGAAAAATGTAAAAAAAATTGCAATTTTCAAATGTTGAATGATTATACCTTTAAGCTAGATAGTCATACCACAGCAAAACATTAATAAATAACATTTCCCTGATGTCTGCTTTACATCAGCACTAGAGTTGAGCGAAACGGGTGGGCCATTTTCAGAAGTCGCCGACTTTTGGCAAAGTCGGGTTTCATGAAACCCGACCCCTGTGTGGGGTCGGCCATGAAGTCGGCGATCTTCTGAATCTGGAATCGGAATTCCGATACCGATTCCCGATATGTTTAAGATATCGGGAATTGGTATCGGAATTCAGATTTAAGTGTAAAATAAAGAATAACAATAAAAAATATTGCTATACTCACCCTCGGACGCGCCCTGGTTGTAACCGTGAGCCTTCCTTCCTAAGAATCAGCGCTTGAAGGACCTTTCGATGACGTCATGGCTTCTGATTGGTCGCGTGACGCCCATGTGACCACTCACGCGACCAATCACAAGCCGCGATGTCATCGAAAGGTCCTACAAGCGCTGATTCTTAGGAAGGAAGGCTGCGGGTTACAACCAGGGCACGTCCGAGGGTGAGTATATTCCTAATAGGTATATACTCACCCTCGGACACGCCCTGGTTGTAACCCGCAGCCTTCCTTCCTAAGAATCAGCGCTTGAAGGACCTTTCGATGACGTCACGGCTTCTGATTGGTCGCGTGACGCCAATGTGACCGCTCACGCGACCAATCACAAGCCGCGACGTCATCGAAAGGTCCTACAAGCGCTGATTCTTAGGAAGGAAGGCTCCCGGTTACAACCAGGGCGCGTCCGAGGGTGAGTATAGCAATATTTTTTATTTTTATTCTTTATTTTACACATTAATATGGATCGCAGGGCCTGAAGGAGAGTTTCCTCTCCTTCAGACCCTGGGAACCATTAGAAACCCAATGCACTGCATTGGGTTTTGTGTTTCGGCTGACCCCGACTTTTCTATAGGATCGGCTGATTTCACTCGACCCGACTTTTGAAAAAGTCGGGTTTCGTGAAATCCAACCCGATCCTATAAAAACAAAAGTCGCTCAACCCTAATTAGCACCATCTGTAAAATGTTCTTTTATTTTGTCAGCATTTTAAGAGGTTTAACCCCTTCAAGTCGCGGCCCTTTTTCGTTTTTGCGTTTTCATTTTTCACTTCCCTCCTTCCCAGAGCCATAACTTTTTTATTTTTCTGTCAATATGGTCATGTGAGGGCTTATTTTTTGCGGGACGAGTTGTACTTTTGAACGACACCATTGGTTTTACCATGTCTTTTACTAGAAAACGGGAAAAAAATTCCAAGTGCGGTGAAATTGCAAAAAAAGTGCAATCCCACACTTGTTTTTTGCTTGGCTTTTTTGCTAGGTTCATTAAATGCTAAAACTAACCTGCCATTGTAAATCTCTAGGTCATTACGAGTTCATAGAAATCTAACATGTCTATGTTATTTTTTATCCAAGTGGTGAAAAAAAATTCAAAACTTTGCTTAAAAAAAAAATAAAAGTGCCATTTTCCGAAACCCGAAGCGTCTCCATTTTTCGTGATCTGGGGTCAGGTGAGGGCTTATTTTTTGCGTGCCGTGCTGTCATTTTTAATGATACCATTTCGGTGCAGATACGTACTTTTGATCGCCCGTTATGGCATTTTAATGCAATGTCACGGCGACCAAAAAAATGTAATTTTGACGTTTTGGATTTTTTTCTCGCTACGCTGTTTAGCGATCAGATAGATAGATAGATCGGTCGATTCTGAACGCGGCGATACCAAATACGTGTAGGTTTTTTTTTTTTAATTGTTTTATTTTGGATGGGGCGAAAGGGGGTGATTTAAACTTTTATATTTTTTATATTTTTTTCATATTTTTAAAAACATTTTTTTTTACTTGTGCCATGCTTCAATAGCCTCCATGGGAGGCTAGAAGCTGGCATAGCCTGATCGGCTCTGCTACATAGCAGCGATCACCAGATCGCTGCTATGTAGCTGAAATGCAGGTGTGCTGTGAGCGCCGACCACAGGGGGGCGCTCACAGCAGGCCGGCATCAGTAACCATAGAGGTCTCAAGGACCTCTATGGTTACCTTCCTGATGCATCGCCGACCCCCGATCATGTGACGGGGTCGGTGATGACATCATTTCCGGCCGCTATTGCGCGCACATGTCAACTGTACAAAACAGCTGACATGTCGCGACTTTGATGTGGGCTCACAGCCGGAGCCCACATCAAAGGGGGTGACACGGCATGCGCAGTAATAGTATGGCGCATGTCATGAAAGGGTTAAAAATTAAGCAGTAATTTTTAATTTTTTCTAGGAAATTTACAAGATATATTTTTTTAGGGACCTATCCATGTTTGAAGTACTTTTAGGGGTCCCACATATTGGGAAACCCCCAAAAGTTATACCATTTTAAAAACACCACCCCCTGAAATATTGAAAACTGCAGTCAGGTAGTTTATTAACCCTTCAGGTGATTTTCAGGAATTAATGCAAAGTGGCATAACAGAAATGAAAAAGTGTATTTTTACCACCTAAATGTTGCTAACTTCTGAACAGGTTACAACTAGAGATGAGCGGTGTTCGAGTCGAACTGTTCGCCAATTTCACATTCGAGCTGTTTTGGGCGGTGTTCGAGTCGTTCGATGAACCCGAACAATTTGCTTAAAATTCGTCTGTTCGAGTTTCTGTTCAATAACTGTTTGTTCACCAAAAGCCTCGCTTGATTTGCACATTAAAACTGTTTATCATTGTTAATAGACTGTTTCAGTGTATAGTGGGCGGGGGGGCAGGGAAGAGATCTGTGCTGAAATAATGCCAATCTCCTTTTTTTTTCCCGCATTTACAGTGGGGCGGTGCAGTCTCTCAGCCTATCAGCAGTGCACACACACAGCAATGTGCATGTGATGCACACAAGCAAGGGCATGTGTCATTGGCTGTGTATGTCACATGTCCTTGCCCTATAAGAACCAGCCATTTGCCCCGTAGCCACCATTTCCTCACTGCTACAGCTTAGTGTTAGACGGCATCGCTGCTGCTGTGGGCGAAAACAGACTAAGAGTGTTTTTTTGGAGCGAATTTTCAGAGAGATAGGTTTAGGGAGTTGGGAGGAGTCAGGACTAGTTGTAATATCAGCCCTTTTCAGGGTAGGTTACAGCAGTTCATAGCACTGTTTGCCAGGAAGGTCTGTGCCAGTGCTGTGCAAGTGTTTGTCACAGCATTTGGTGTAATCTAGCTCAGCCAATCCTTTTGGGCTAGTAGAATTGTCTGATAGTCATCTGAGTAGCCCACCTGTGAAGCTGGCTACACCACCTGTGTATCTCAATTTTCACTGCATCTAATCCAGTTAATAGTTTTGGGCCTAGGAGCAGTGCCTGCACGTCAGCAGAGTAGCCCGCCTGTGAAACTAACTACGCCACCTGTGTATCTCTATTTTCACTGCATCTAATCCAGTTAATAGTTTAGGGCCTAGGAGCAGTGTCTGCATGTCAGCAGAGTAGCCCGCCTGTAAAACTAACTATACCCCCTGTGTATCTCAATTTTCACTGCATCTCATCCAGCTAATAGTTTTGGGCCTAGTACCACAGATTGGCCACTCAGTTCTGCTCAGTTTTCATCCATCGGTTGTTGTGCCAACAACTACAGATACAGAATTGCCAATTAGTTAAGCACTAAAATGAGTGGCAAAAGGCCTGCTGCTGGTGGAAAGGGGAATAGGCATGTTGGAAAGGGAAAAAAAGGTTGTGTCCGTGGGGTAGGTGGTAAAGCAACAGTAACATCTGCAGAAGAAAGACCGTCTTCCAGCCAAAGTAAGATGTCTACTTCTTTTCGTGGACAATCTGATATGATCCCTTTCTTACGACCATTGCTACAAGCATCGCCAAAAATTCCAGATGAGGCACAAAAACAGCAGGTGCTTGAACGGATATCAAGTGCTCATTCAAGTGGGCTCTCCTCCATGTCAACTTCAACATCACAACTTCTCCAGTCCTCAGAGTTGTCACCTCAATCGCACTTGCTTCCTCACAGCTCCCAAGTCTCCAGCTGCCCGTCTGAGCATGGGGTAATACACATGGTTATGTCCGTAGAGCTGTTTACGCATACTATAGCCTTGGAATCAGAGGTCTGCTCCAGAGCTTATGTGAATCCTGATGAGTAAATGATCTGCACTACTGATGCCCAGAATCTTTGTGAGTCGGATCCAGGCCTAGATGAAGAAGGTTCTGAGCATAATGCAGACCCTTGTTCCCAAACTGTAACTCCTGTTGGTGGAGACAATGAGGAAGATGATGATGAGACTGAGATACCTGATTGGAACGAAAACTTAACTTTTCGGTCGGGGCAGGAAGAGGTTGGCTCTGAGGACTATGGGTGTGAGAACACACAGGATGATGATAATGAGGTTGTAGACCCCACTTACTGTCAACCCCCAGTCCGCCAGTCCATGAGGTCAGCAGAGGAGGTGGAGGAGGAAGCTAGTGACGAGTCTGACGACGAGGTAACGGTGTACCTTCCTGGACAGAGACAAAGTACTTGAAGCACGTCAACAACTGCATCCTCAACCCCAACTGTGCCTCAGACCAGAAGTCGTGGTGGCTCTTCAGGTCGCACGGGCTCTAAGCCTTGCATAGCTTGGGCATTTTTTGACATCGCAAAGGATGACCCAACTCATGTGGTCTGTAATATATGTCAATAAAATCTCAGTAGAGGCCAAAAAATCACTAGCTTGAGTGCTTCATGCATTAACCGTCACATGGATATGAGGCATAAGTTGCAGTGTAGCTCACTGTGCTACAATGTGGCCTAGTGGGCCGGGTCAACCACCCTCTGCCCCATCAAGTGAATCCGCATCCTCTTCATCCTCTGTGACTGTGGGGACAGCAGTCGCACATGGTTTTGGATGCAGACCTTCCACCTCTTTTCCCGCAACAGCCAGTGTGATTGGCGGATCGTCAGGACATTTGCAAGTGGAAACACCTGCTGGTATTTAGCGCTCTCAGACATCAACACCACAGTTTGATCAAGGCAACATAACATCTCTGCCTGCACCTTCCTCACAGACCAGCAGTTGGCCGGGGACACCCTACTCAACTCCGTCTAAGCACGGCAGCCAGCTCTCAGTCCCTCAGATGTGGACAAGTAAAAGACCATTTCCTCCTTCCCATGACAAAGCAAAGAGGTTGAATTTCTCCATCTGCGAGCTGTTGCCTACAGAAATGCTGCCTTTCCGCCTGGTGGACACAGAGGATTTTCAAGAACTTATGTCCACCGTTCACATCCCGCAGCTCGACAACTTGCATCTCTACAGAAGTCGTTGGGCCTGCCAGTTCACCAGCTGAAATGCGATGTGCCCACACGGTGGAATTTAACTTTGCACATGTTGCAGCGACTGTGGCAGCACCAACGAGCCCAGGTGCAATACGTTATGACGTATAGCCTGGGCCAATGAGATCAAAAGGTGGGCCAAATCATGCTGCAGGAGTGGTCTCAGATCAAGGACCTATGCACCCTTCTGCAGTTTTGAAATAGCAACAAAGATGTTTACTGCTGACGATGCCATTATCAGCGTGACCATTCCTGTGATTTACATGCTGGAGAACACCTTACACAGTGTTCGGAGTCAGGTGGTGGAACAAGAGGAGGAGGAGGAGGAACAAGAGGAGTCATATGTGGAAGGGATCATATCTCCAAGATCAAGAAGGTTAGCAGCACCAAGGCGGCTGGCATTGGAGGCTGGGGAGAGGGGTTACCTAGGGCGCATGGTAGCAGCCAAACTGTTGAGGAAGGTGCAGGAGGCGAGGAAGAAGTGGAGGACGAACTGGCACTGGGCATGGAAGACTCATCAGATGAGGGAGACCTTGATCAAATTTCTGTTGTGCGAGGTTGGAGGGAGAGGGCAGACGAAGGAAGGACAACAAGGACTTGGTCCTCCTGGATGCACAAGACACATGAGTGCCTTCTTGCTGCACTACCTGCAACATGACCCTCGGATTGTCAGAATCCGAAGTAATGCCGACTACTGGGTTGCCACACTCTTAGATCCCCGGTACAAATGCAAATTTGGCTAAATAATTCCTGCCATAGAAAGGGATTCACGCATGCAGGAGTATCAGCAGAGACTGTTACAGAATCTAACATCTGCTTTTCCACAAAACACCAGTGGTGCACGTAGTGAATCTCTGAGTTCTAACTTGCCAACCATGGGACTATTGAGTCATCACTCAAACCGTAACAGTAACATTGTATCTGGTGGTAAAAGCAATTTGTTCCAATCGTAATTTTTTTAGACCATCCTTTGCAAGGCCACAGGAGACAAGAAGTCTGACGCACAGCCAACGCCTAGGGAGGATGGTACAAGAGTATCTCTAAGTTAACATCGATGCCATGACTGTGAAACTGGACCCTTGCTCATTTTGGGCTTCCAATCTTGAAAAATGGCTTGAGCTCACCACTCAAGCCTTGGAGATCTTTTCGTGCCTCGCAGCCAGTGTTCTCTCTGACTGTGTGTTCAGTGCTGCTGGTGGTGTGACACCATTATTCTCAGCAGTGATCTGGGAGTCAGAGATGCTTCCAGGGATCTTCCCCATGCTGCTCTCCTTCCATTCAGCAATTTTCCATCCATTTCAACATTTTCTCAGCCCCCCGACCTCCTTGTAGCGTCTGCCAGAAAAATGCTTGGATTACTCATTGACTCTCATTATGCTTATTACTTGAAAATAGCATCCGAACATTAGAAATTGTTTGGTTCGAGTAACTAGCATAAGAGCATTTAAATGTTCGATCATCTCTATTTACAACATAAATCATAATTAGATACCTTTTTGACTGTATGGTGGAGGCTCAGTAAAATTGTAAAGACTCTTTAATAAAGAATTACAAAATACATAATTTGAAAATAATTTTGTCAGTATGACAGTTTCATACAAATTTTTATTTGCATGACATGACAAGGACCTAAAATAACCAATGAAACAAATGAAACACTTAACAAATGAGACTGTTAATAGTGAGATGATAAATTTCATTCACGTATTTGTAGGTGTGATAATTAAAATAACCATCAGCTGATATAAATACAGTATAATTAGAAGCCTGAGTACTATCAGATGCTATTTTAACAATGTGTAAGTGAATGTGACGCACCTCGCTCATTGCTCTCATACTTTCCTAATTATTAAGAGTAAATTTGTCTGTATTTAGAAATGATTTACTCACATTTATAAATAACCTAATTTGTCGTGAATTTGAGAACACTGTGGAAAAAACATTCATATACCACATATACATACTGTATGTAAAGTTCTACACATATACCGTATTTTCTGGTGTATAAAACGACTGGGCATATAAGACGACCCCCAACTTTTCCATATAAAATATGGAGTTTGGGATATACTCGCCGTATAAGATGGGGTCATCTTATACGCCCAGTCATCTTATGCGGCGTGTGCGGTGCAGATGGTTCCCAGAGTCTGGAGGAGAGGAGACTCTCCTTCAGGCCCTGGGATCCATATTCATGTAAAAAAATGAATAAAATAAAAAATATGGGATATACTTACCCTCCGGCGGCCCGCGGCTCTCAGCGGTGCAAGATGCGGCCTCCGTTCCTAAGGATGCATTGAGCGAAGGACCTTCGATGATGTCACGGTCGCCTGACCGGTCATGTGACCGTGACATCATCGAAGGTCCTTCACTCAATGCATCCTTAAGAACGGAGGCCACTGCTTGCACCGCTGAGAGCCGCGGGCCGTCGGAGGTTAAGTATATCCCAGTCTCCTCTCCTCCAGATCCTGGGAACCATACAGGACCTCACCCAATGTGAATAGAAGCAAACTCTGTTGCTTAACAGTCGCCACAAATACGCTGTGCCCTGTTAGCAGTTACAGGGTGCAGCTGAAAGACACTAGAGGGATCCTTATGAATCATCCCCACTAAACTGGTGATTGGACTCGTTTGACCCTCGATGGCTTTTGAGCCCACACCTGAGGACGCCCTGAGTCAGATGCAGAGTCCAAGCGGGAATTCCCACCCTACACTGATCAGTTGTCAGGAAAGTGCAGAGAATGCGCATGGTGCCACACTGGTGGGCACTGCGAAGAGACACTGTAACGTGTGCTGAGTGTGCAAGTAGCACTGTTGGGTGCTAGGTAGCTTCCACCATATGCAAGCAGTCATCAACAAAAGGAATGGGAATGATTAAGGAGCGGCCATGCAAACCTTTTATAGCAATAGCAGACCGGGACCTTCCAGAAGGTCCAATAGGAACCACAAAAGGACCTGAACATGTGATCCCCAACCTCCAATTGGAGGTCGTCCCGTGGGCATGCTCTGTATGAGAAAAGAGGCACTTAGTCCCAGAAAGGCCTGCTTGCTGCTGATCAGTACTGGCTACAAATACACAGCCTGGAAAGGCCGCAGTAACCAGTCGTACAATGTCAGATACTATAACAAAAGAGAACAGAGTAGGCCAAACAAATGGGGATCACCACACATACTGGATTTAGGCAAAAATAGAACATAGCTTTATTCAGGAAAATACATATATAATCACAAAAACACTAACCTTTAAAACCATTAAAACCGGGAACATAGCCCTAAACATAAGCCCACACTGAGGCTACACCCTGCGCCTCACACTTAAGGATAGTGACAGTATTACCAAAAGAGTAGCACCTATATAAACAGCATTGACATGAGAAATCCTATTAGCAATATACCCAGTATATATGTATACAGTCCTCCAGTTGCCATATCCTGAAGAAACACAATAGTTGTCCCGCATACCTTAGTCCATAATCAAGTCTCATACCCTCATTTAACTCCGGACAGTATAATAATACAAGATATGGCTATTTTCCCCACGAATGTGATAATACACAAACAAACTGTTTGCTAAACTAAGGTACCCTTAGACTGTCAATACAATGCATCTCCCAATAAATCTTGTGGGTTCGTACAGGGGTGTATGTCATCCCAGCACACCTCAGCTGCTGAGGCTGAAAGTGTGCCCCTGTACACCCTTCCCTAGCAGCCAACCACATACAATACCCAAAAGTGGTCAGATGCAATGTCCTAAACCTGTCAGAGTGAGGCACAGGTTGAGTGGATGCCCAACGCGTGTCGCCACTAACCAGTGGCTTCGTCAGGGGTAAAAGCCGCCTTACGTGTCCTAGATTTAAATACACATTATTCATTAGTCGTACCTGATACAGCTGCGTTCCCCATGAGCCACTGCATGGAGTCTGCACAAAGCATAGTGCGCCATCATGGACTATTTCCTGGACCCAGTGCGCATGCGCCGGCGTTCAAAGGGTAGAGAAATACAATGCCCGCACCTGGTTACTATAGCGACGCATATACAAGGTATTCAGCGCAGGCACACTACCTGAGTAAATTGCTTAGTAACCATCCAGCACAGTGCGCATGCGCCAGCATACAGAAGGCGGAAGTGCGATACTGATCCCTGGTAACCATGAAGGCGCATACACAAATAGCAACACCTGGCATTAGCACACTGCCTGGGTGTTCAACATATTGTTAGTTAAGCCCTGATCTTGGTGCTAGCGTATTGAACCATACTGTGTGATTTGCAATGTATTAATCTGTATGCTGGCGCATGCGCACTGTGCTGGATGGTTACTAAGCAATTGACTCAGGTAGTGCACCTGCGCTGAAGACCTTTTATATGCGTTGCTTTAGTAACCAGGGGCGGGCATTGCATTTCTCTAGCCTTTGAACGCCGGCGCATGCGCTCTGGGTCCAGGAAATAGTCCATAATGGCACACTATGCTTTGTGCAGACTCCATGCGGAGGCTCATGGGGAACGCAGCTGTATCAGGTACGACTAATGAATACATGTGTATTTATATCAAGGACACGTAAGGCAGCTATCACCCCTGATGAAGCCACTGGTTAGTGGCGACACATGTTGGGCATCAGCTCAACCTGTGCCTCACTCTGACAGGTTTAGGACATTGCAGCGGGCCGCTTTTGGGTATTTTATGTGGTTGGCCGCAGGGGAAGGGTGTACAGGGGCACACATTCAGCCTCAGCAGCTGAGGTGTGCTGGGATGACATACATCCCTGTATGAACCCACAAGATTTATTGGGAGGTGCATTGTATTGACAGTCTAAGGGTACCTTAGTTTAGCAAACAGTTTGTTTGTGTATTATCGCATTCATGTGGAAAATAGCCATATCTTGTATTATTATACTGTCCAGAGTTAAATGAGGGTATGTGTTAGGTGTCGAGTTCCCGCCTCTGCACAGGAGGAATCTCGAACCATCTCCGCTGCGGTCTCCCATTCTTCTCCAGCCACAGTGGAGTTTGCTCAGCGGAGACGTCGGTCCCAGCGTCTAGCTCAGGGTAATACTGGACGACTGGTTACTACTGCCCTTCCAGGCTCTGTTCTTGTAGCCAGCAATGTTCAGCAGCGAGCAGGTCTTTCTGGGACTAAGTCCAGATTTTCCCTTTCTGAGCATGCCCACGGGATGACCTCCCATTGGAGGTCGGGGTCACATGCTTAGATACTGCAGCTAATCCCATTGGTCCTCTAGGAAGGTCCTAAAGGTGTTCTTCTGTGGCAAACTCCCATTGCTCCTTCTCGGAAGGTCTTGTAGTTGCTGCAGCTATAAAAGGTTTGCATGGCCGCACGGCCATGCGCTAGTATACAATTGTTATCGTGTGTGTTGATGAGTGCAAGTCGTTCCTTAAAAAACCCATCCCTTGTTGTTTGACTGTTGGCGTAAGGTGTATGGCTGCAATCTAGCGCCCGGCTGAACTCTCAACTTTAACACACAAAACAGCGTCTAACTGCTGTGACCGCCAGTGCAGCGCCGTGCGCTATTAGAGCGCTTACCTTACCCAAGTCTGGGTGGCTAGTGGCGTCCGCTAATGTGGCACGGCATGCACTTCTGTGCATATTAGTTACTCTGATACCCCAATTGTGGTGTCGATCGCAAGAGGTCTACACTAACTCTAATCCTGTGTCCTGGGATAGAGTTCTGTGGTTCCTTGCTTGCGCTCTCTGTGCGGTACCGCGACCCTGTGACTTAACAGGGATCGCTTTCTTCATACAGGATGAAGTTAACCCATGTGTGTATCCTCATTGTACCGCCATGTAGTCCGTCATTACTTAGCAGCAGGTTCCATCTCTGCACGGTGGACCCCAGGCTGCGAACGCACCTTATTATATCTATTTAATTATTTGGTGCATTCCGCTAGCCCTAACAGTATGAGACTTGATTATGGACTAAGGTATGCGGGACAACTATTGTGTTTCTTCAAGATATGGCAACTGGAGGACTGTATACATATATACTGGGTATATTGCTAATAGGATTTCTCATGTCAATGCTGTCTATATAGGTGCTACTCTTTTGGTAATACTGTCGCTATTCTTAAAAGGGACTCTGTCACGTGAATTTGGAGGGAACAATTTTCAGCCATAGAGGCGGGGTTTTAGGGTGTTTGATTCACCCTTTCCTTACCCGCTGGCTGCATGCTGGCTGCAATATTGGATTGAAGTTCATTCTCTGACCTCCATAGTACATGCCTGCACAAGGCTAGATTGACAAAGGTCTTCGGACCGAAACGTTTCCGCAGGAGGCAGAATAAATATGTGAGCTGCTTTTCACTATCCGGTGTGGCGCTGTCCTTTTCTTCAGTTTGGACAAGGTAGCAGGGAGGCGCAGTCATCCTGCCTGGCTGAAACAAAATGTTGTAGATATGTGACCAGGGTCTGGTTGGCCCTCTCTACCAACCCATTCGTCTTGGGATGGTATGCTGAAGAGAGATTAAGCTCAATACTAAATAGGCGACAAAGCTCTCTCCAGAACCGAGATGTAAACTGGGGACCCTGGTCACTGACAATCTTGTCAGGCATACCGTGTAATCAGAAGACATGTTTGACAAACAACACCACCAAGGTTCATGCAGAAGGTAATTGTGGGAGAGGCATCAAATGCATCATTTTAGAGAAATGGTTGGTAACTACCCAAATAACAGTGAAGCCACGGGACTTGGGTAAGCCTACCACAAAGTTCATCCCGACCATCTCCCAGGGCCTATCAGCCTCCGGTAGGGGGTAGAGTAACCCACCAGGCCGTTGTCGAGGAGACCTATTCTTGGCGCAAGAGACTCATGCCTGAGTATATTCTCTAACATCACGGGCCATATGCGGCCACCAGTACGTCCTCTCCAGAAGCTCAGATGTACTTTTGATCCCAAAATATCCTCCCACCCTGGACAAGTGAGCCCAAGAGAGAACCTCCGGTCACAAATTGGATGGCATGAAAGTATTCCCTGGAGGGACATACTCTAGCGACACCAGAGCCACAGTTCTCAGACTCTCAGAGGGAACTATTAGCCGAGACTCCTCCTCCTCCTCTGATGACACCACGGAGTGGGAGAGAGCATCGGCGCCATTGTTCTTGTCTCCAGATAGGAAATAAAGAGTGAAGTGGAACTGGGAGAAGAACAGGGACCATCTGGCCTGGCGAGAATTCAGCCACTGGGTTGTCTGCAAATATACCAAATTCTTGTGGTCAGTGTAGACTTGGAAGGGAAAGCGAGCCCCTTCCAGAAGGTTTCTCAATTCTGAAAAAGCCAACTTCATTGCTAACAACTCCCTGTCCTGGATGTAATAATTCCTCTCTGCCGGAGTGAAGTGTTGTGAATTCTGCTCTTGGGCTCCCTCCAGTGGTTATGAGTGGTAGTGCTGCGGTAGTTGAATCGCAGCATTTATCAGGTGTTTCTATTTTTTGTAATTTGGGCTGGGCTATTTAGTCCTGCTTTATCCTTTAGTCAGTGGCAGTTGTCCATTGTTTTTAGAGGATTCACATCCATGCCTGGTCTCTTCTGTTCTGCTGTTCATTTCAACAAAGATAAGTTCTGGCTTTGTTTTTGCTGTCCACCTGCTGTGGACCTTATAGTTCTGTGCATTTTCATGTTTGGTCTAGTCCAGCTTTGTCAGTGAAGGATTTTTTGCAGCCTAGCTGTGTCTCTGGAGATGCAGATATACCCTCCATGTGTTTAGTCGGATGTGGTGATTTATATTTTCTGTGGTGGAAATTTTCTAGTGTTATAATACTGACCGCATAGTACTCTGTCCTATTCTTTCTTTTTAGCTAGTATGGCCTCCTATGCTAAATCCTGATTTCATGTCTGCATATGTTATTTCCCTCTCCTCTCACAGTCAATATTTGTGGGGGGCTGTCTATCCTTTGGGGATTTTCTCTGAGGCAAGATAGGTTTCCTGTTTCTGTCTTTAGGGGTAGTTAGTTCTTAGGCTGTGTCGAGGGGTCTAGGGAGTGTTAGGTACCCCCCACGGCTACTTCTAGTTGTGCTGCTAAGTTCAGGGTTTGCGGTCAGTCCAGGGACCACCTTCTCCAGAGTACGTCTCATGCTGCTCCTAGGCCACCAGATCATAATAGTACAACTGGCCAACAATGAGTTAATTGCATCTCAGAAGAAGGGAGGAGGGGTTTTGAGCCATTTTTTTTCCTTAGCCTGTTTTGTCTTTTTCTCCTTCTTAATCTCTGGGTGGCTACGGAACCTAGTAATAATATGGATGTTCAGGAGTTAGATTCTCGGGTGGATCAGCTTGCTGCTAGGGTACAGGGTATTTCAGATTATATTATTCAGACTCCTGCCTTAGAACCTAAGATTCCTACTCCTGATTTATTTTTTGGTGACAGATCCAAATTTTTGAGTTTCAAAAATAACTGTAAACTGTTTTTTGCATTGAGACCCCGGTCCTCTGGTGACCCCATTCAGCAGGTTAGAATCATCATATCCCTGCTGTGTGGTGACCCACAGGATTGGGCATTTTCCCTGGAATCTGGCAATCCTGCTTTGCTTAATGTTGATTCTTTCTTTCAAGCATTGGGGTTATTGTATGATGACCCTAATTCTGTGGATCAAGCTGAGAAGATCTTGTTGGCCCTGTGTCAGGGTCAAGAAGCGGCAGAATCGTATTGCCAGAAATTTAGAAAATGGTCTGTACTTACTAAATGAAATGAGGATGCCTTGGCGGCAATTTGCAGAAAGGGTCTTTCTGAATCTGTTAAAGATGTTATGGTGGGGTTCCCCACGCCTGCTGGTCTGAGTGATTCTATGTCTCTGGCCATTCAGATTGATCGGCGCTTGCGCGAGCGTAGAGTTGTGCACACTGTGGCGTTGTCCTCCGAGCGGAGCCCTGAGTCCATGCAGTGTGATAGGATTTTGTCTAGAGCTGAACGACAAGGATTTAGGCGTCAGAATAGGTTGTGTTTTTACTGCGGCGATTCTGCTCATGTTATTTCTGATTGCCCTAAGCGTACTAAGAGAATCGCTAGTTCTGTTACCATCAGTACTGTACAACCTAAATTTCTGTTATCTGTGACCTTGATCTGCTCATTATCGTCATTTTCTGTCATGGCATTTGTGGATTCAGGCGCCGCTCTGAATTTAATGGACTTAGAATTTGCCAGACGTTGTGGTTTCCCCTTGCAGCCTTTGCAGAACCCTATTCCTTTAAGGAGCATTGATGCTACACCGTTGGCTAAAAATAAACCTCAGTTTTGGACACAGCTGACCATGCGCATGGCGCCAGCCCATCAGGAAGATTGTCGTTTTCTGGTGTTGCATAATTTGCATGATGATATTGTGCTGGGTTTTCCATGGTTACAGCTACATAATCCGGTGTTAGATTGGAAATCTATGTCTGTGACTAGTTGGGGTTGTCAGGGGGTTCATGGTCATGTTCCTTTGATGTCAATTTCCTCTTCCCCCTCTTCTGAAATTCCTGAGTTTTTGTTAGATTTCCAGGATGTATTCGATGAGCCCAAATCCAGTTCCCTTCCACCACATAGGGACTATGATTGCGCTATTGACTTGATTCCAGGTTGTAAGTTCCCTAAGGGTCGACTTTTCAACCTGTCTATGCCAGAACATGCCGCCATGCGGAGCTATATTAAGGAGTCTTTGGAGAAGGGGCATATTCGGCCATCTTCTTCACCATTGGGAGCAGGGTTTTTTTTTGTTGCCAAGAAGGATGGCTCCTTGAGACCCTGTATTGATTATCGCCTCTTGAATAAAATCACGGTCAAATTTCAATACCCTTTGCCTTTGCTCACTTATTTGTTTGCTAGGATTAAGGGGGCTAGCTGGTTTACTAAGATTGATCTTCGAGGGGCATATAATCTTCGTATTAAACAGGATGACAAATGGAAAACTGCATTTAATATGCCCGAAGGCCATTTTGAATACCTTGTGATGCCATTCGGACTCTCTAATGCCCCATCTGTGTTCCAGTCCTTCATGCATGATATCTTTCGGAGTTATCTTGATAAATTCATGGTTGTATATTTGGATGATATTTTGACTTTTTTCCGATGATTGGGAGTCTCATGTGAAACAGGTCAGGATGGTATTTCAGATCCCCCGTAATAATGCTTTGTTTGTGAAGGGGTCGAAGTGCCTCTTTGGAGTGCAGAAGGTTTCTTTTTTGGGCTTCATTTTTTCTCCCTCATCTATTGAAATGGATCCGCTTAAGGTTCAGGCCATTCATGATTGGATTCAGCCCACATCTGTGAAGAGCCTTCAGAAATTCTTGGGCTTTGCTAATTTTTATCGTCGCTTCATTGCCAACTTCTCCAGTGTGGTTAAACCTCTGACCGATTTGACGAAGAAAGGCGCTGATGTGACGAATTGGTCCTCTGCGGCTGTTTCTGCCTTTCAGGAGCTTAAATGCTGATTTACTTCTGCCCCTGTGTTGCGTCAGCCGGATGTTTCTCTTCCATTTTAGGTTGAGGTTGACGCGTCTGAGATTGGGGCAGGGGTCGTTTTGTCTCAGAGGAATTCTGATGGTTCCTTGTTGAAACCGTGTGCCTTCTTTTCTCGGAAGTTTTCGCCTGCAGAACGCAATTATGATGTCGGCAATCGGGAGTTGTTGGCTATGAAGTGGGCATTTGAGGAGTGGCGACTATGGTTCAGCAAAACGGGTCGGCCATTTTCAGAAGTCGCCGACTTTTGGCAAAGTCGTGTTTTATGAAGCCCGAACCGACCCCTGTGTGGGGTCGGCCATGAGGTCGACGATCTTCTGAATCTGGTATCGGAATTCCGATATCGAGTTCCGATATGTTTGCAATATCGGAAATTGGTATCGGAATCCATATTTAAGTGTAAAATAAAGAATTAAAATAAAAAATATTGCTATACTTACCCTCTGACGCGCCCTGGTACTAACCGGCAGCCTTCCTTCCTTAGAATCAGCGCGTGAATGACCTTAGATGACGTCACGGCTTGTGATTGGTCACACAACCGCCCATGTGACCGCTCACGCGACCAATCACAAGCCGCGACGTCACCGAAGGTCCTTCAAGTGCTGATTCTTAGGAAGGAAGGCTGCCGGAAAGAAGCAGGGCGCGTCCGAGGGTGAGTATATACCTAATAGGAATATACTCACCCTCGGACGCGCCTTTCTTCTTTCCGGCAACCTTCCTTCCTAAGAATCAGCGCTTGAAGGACCTTCGGTGATGTCGCGGCTTGTGATTGGTCGTGTGATCGGTCACATGGGCGGTCGCGCGACCAATCACAAGCCGCGACGTCATCTAAGGTCATTCACGCGCTGATTGTAAGGAAGGAAGGCTGCCGGTTAGCACCAGGGCGCGTCAGAGGGTAAGTATAGCAATATTTTTTATTTTAATTCTTTATTTTACACTTAAATATGGATCCCAGGGCTGGAAGGAGAGTTTCCTCTCCTTCAGACCCTGGGAACCATTGGAAACCCAATGCACTGCATTGGGTTTCGAGTTTCGGCCGACCCCGACCCCGACTTTTTTATAGGATCGGCCGATTTCACTCGACCCGACTTTTGAAAAAGTCGGGTTTCGTGAAACCCGACCCGATCCTATAAAAGTAAAAGTCGCTCCACCCTAGTAGCGATATTGGCTTGAGGGGTCCAAGCACCGTATTGTGGTCCTGACCGATCATAAGAATCTGATTTACCTCGAGTCAACCGGCTGAATCCTAGACAGACTCGATGGTCCCTGTTTTTCTCCCGTTTTGATTTTGTGGTCTCGTATCTTCCGGGTTCTAAGAATGTTAAGGCTGATGCTCTCCCTAGGAGTTTTTTTCCTGATTCCCTGGGGTTCTGGAGCCGGTCGGCATTCTGAAGGAAGGGGTGATTCTTTCTGCCATCTCCCCTGATTTACGACGGGTTCTTCAGGAATTTCAGGCTAATAAACCTGACCGCTGTCCAGTGGGGAAACTGTTTGTTCCTGATAGATGGACTAGTAAAGTGATTTCTGAGGTTCATTGTTCTGTGTTGGCTGGCCATCCTGGGATTTTTGGTACCAGAGATTTGGTTGGTAGGTCCTTTTGGTGGCCTTCTTTGTCGCAGGATGTGCGTTCTTTTGTGCAGTCCTTTGGGATTTGTGTGCGGGCTAAGCCTTGCTGTTCCTTCGCTAGTGGGTTGCTTCTGCCTTTGCCGGTCCCTGAGAGACCTTGGACGCATATTTCTATGAATTTTATTTCAGAGCTTCCGGTTTCCCAGAGGATGTCTGTTATCTGGGTGGTTTGTGACCGGTTTTCTAAGATGGTTCATTTGGTACCTTTGCCTAGATTGCCTTCCTCTTCTGATTTGGTTCCGTTGTTTTTTCAGCATGTGGTTCGTTTGCATGGCATTCCGGAGAATATTGTGTCCGATAGAGGTTCCCAGTTTGTTTCTAGGTTTTGGCGGGCCTTTTGTGCTAGGCTGGGCATTGATTTGTCTTTTTCTTCTGCATTTCATCCTCAGACAAATGGCCAAACCGAGCGAACTAATCAGACTTTGGAAACTTATTTGAGATGCTTTGTGTCTGCTGATCAGTATGATTGGGTGGCTTTCTTGCCATTGGCCGAGTTTGCCCTTAATAATCGGGCTAGTTCTGCTACCTTGGTTTCGCCTTTTTTTTGTAATTTTGGTTTTCATCCTCGTTTTTCTTCAGGGCAGGTTGAGATTTCTGATTTGCCTGGTGTGGATTCTGTGGTTGACAGAAGATCTTGTTGGCCCTGTGTCAGGGTCAAGAAGCGGCAGAATCGTATTGCCAGAAATTTAGAAAATGGTCTGTACTTACTAAATGAAATGAGGATGCCTTGGCGGCAATTTGCAGAAAGGGTCTTTCTGAATCTGTTAAAGATGTTATGGTGGGGTTCCCCACGCCTGCTGGTCTGAGTGATTCTATGTCTCTGGCCATTCAGATTGATCGGCGCTTGCGCGAGCGTAGAGTTGTGCACACTGTGGCGTTGTCCTCCGAGCGGAGCCCTGAGTCTATGCAGTGTGATAGGATTTTGTCTAGAGCTGAACGACAAGGATTTAGGCGTCAGAATAGGTTGTGTTTTTACTGCGGCGATTCTGCTCATGTTATTTCTGATTGCCCTAAGCGTACTAAGAGAATCGCTAGTTCTGTTACCATCAGTACTGTACAACCTAAATTTCTGTTATCTGTGACCTTGATCTGCTCATTATCGTCATTTTCTGTCATGGCATTTGTGGATTCAGGCGCCGCTCTGAATTTAATGGACTTAGAATTTGCCAGACGTTGTGGTTTCCCCTTGCAGCCTTTGCAGAACCCTATTCCTTTAAGGAGCATTGATGCTACACCGTTGGCTAAAAATAAACCTCAGTTTTGGACACAGCTGACCATGCGCATGGCGCCAGCCCATCAGGAAGATTGTCGTTTTCTGGTGTTGCATAATTTGCATGATGATATTGTGCTGGGTTTTCCATGGTTACAGCTACATAATCCAGTGTTAGATTGGAAATCTATGTCTGTGACTAGTTGGGGTTGTCAGGGGGCTCATGGTCATGTTCCTTTGATGTCAATTTCCTCTTCCCCTTCTTCTGAAATTCCTGAGTTTTTGTTAGATTTCCAGGATGTATTCGATGAGCCCAAATCCAGTTCCCTTCCACCACATAGGGACTATGATTGCGCTATTGACTTGATTCCAGGTTGTAAGTTCCCTAAGGGTCGACTTTTCAACCTGTCTGTGCCAGAACATGCCGCCATGCGGAGCTATATTAAGGAGTCTTTGGAGAAGGGGCATATTCGGCCATCTTCTTCACCGTTGGGAGCAGGGTTTTTTTTTGTTGCCAAGAAGGATGGCTCCTTGAGACCCTGTATTGATTATCGCCTCTTGAATAAAATCACGGTCAAATTTCAATACCCTTTGCCTTTGCTCACTGATTTGTTTGCTAGGATTAAGGGGGCTAGCTGGTTTACTAAGATTGACCTTCGAGGGGCATATAATCTTCGTATTAAACAGGATGACAAATGGAAAACTGCATTTAATATGCCCAAAGGCCATTTTGAATACCTTGTGATGCCATTCGGACTCTCTAATGCCCCATCTGTTTTCCAGTCCTTCATGCATGATATCTTTCGGAGTTATCTTGATAAATTCATGGTTGTATATTTGGATGATATTTTGACTTTTTTCCGATGATTGGGAGTCTCATGTGAAACAGGTCAGGATGGTATTTCAGATCCCCCGTAATAATGCTTTGTTTGTGAAGGGGTCGAAGTGCCTCTTTGGAGTGCAGAAGGTTTCTTTTTTGGGCTTCATTTTTTCTCCCTCATCTATTGAAATGGATCCGCTTAAGGTTCAGGCCATTCATGATTGGATTCAGCCCACATCTGTGAAGAGCCTTCAGAAATTCTTGGGCTTTGCTAATTTTTATCGTCGCTTCATTGCCAACTTCTCCAGTGTGGTTAAACCTCTGACCGATTTGACGAAGAAAGGCGCTGATGTGACGAATTGGTCCTCTGCGGCTGTTTCTGCCTTTCAGGAGCTTAAATGCTGATTTACTTCTGCCCCTGTGTTGCGTCAGCCGGATGTTTCTCTTCCATTTTAGGTTGAGGTTGACGCGTCTGAGATTGGGGCAGGGGTCGTTTTGTCTCAGAGGAATTCTGATGGTTCCTTGTTGAAACCGTGTGCCTTCTTTTCTCGGAAGTTTTCGCCTGCAGAACGCAATTATGATGTCGGCAATCGGGAGTTGTTGGCTATGAAGTGGGCATTTGAGGAGTGGCGACTATGGTTCAGCAAAACGGGTCGGCCATTTTCAGAAGTCGCCGACTTTTGGCAAAGTCGTGTTTTATGAAGCCCGAACCGACCCCTGTGTGGGGTCGGCCATGAGGTCGACGATCTTCTGAATCTGGTATCGGAATTCCGATATCGAGTTCCGATATGTTTGCAATATCGGAAATTGGTATCGGAATCCATATTTAAGTGTAAAATAAAGAATTAAAATAAAAAATATTGCTATACTTACCCTCTGACGCACCCTGGTACTCACCCGAGGGTGAGTATATACCTAATAGGAATATACTCACCCTCGGACGCGCCTTGCTTCTTTCCGGCAACCTTCCTTCCTAAGAATCAGCGCTTGAAGGACCTTCGGTGATGTCGCGGCTTGTGATTGGTCGTGTGATCGGTCACATGGGCGGTCGCGCGACCAATCACAAGCCGCGACGTCATCTAAGGTCATTCACGTGCTGATTGTAAGGAAGGGTTCTAAGAATGTTAAGGCTGATGCTCTCTCTAGGAGTTTTTTTCCTGATTCCCTGGGGTTCTGGAGCCGGTCGGCATTCTGAAGGAAGGGGTGATTCTTTCTGCCATCTCCCCTGATTTACGACGGGTTCTTCAGGAATTTCAGGCTAATAAACCTGACCGCTGTCCAGTGGGGAAACTGTTTGTTCCTGATAGATGGACTAGTAAAGTGATTTCTGAGGTTCATTGTTCTGTGTTGGCTGGCCATCCTGGGATTTTTGGTACCAGAGATTTGGTTGGTAGGTCCTTTTGGTGGCCTTCTTTGTCGCAGGATGTGCGTTCTTTTGTGCAGTCCTTTGGGATTTGTGTGCGGGCTAAGCCTTGCTGTTCCTTCGCTAGTGGGTTGCTTCTGCCTTTGCCGGTCCCTGAGAGACCTTGGACGCATATTTCTATGGATTTTATTTCAGAGCTTCCGGTTTCCCAGAGGATGTCTGTTATCTGGGTGGTTTGTGACCGGTTTTCTAAGATGGTTCATTTGGTACCTTTGCCTAAATTGCCTTCCTCTTCTGATTTGGTTCCGTTGTTTTTTCAGCATGTGGTTCGTTTGCATGGCATTCCGGAGAATATTGTGTCCGATAGAGGTTCCCAGTTTGTTTCTAGGTTTTGGCGGGCCTTTTGTGCTAGGCTGGGCATTGATTTGTCTTTTTCTTCTGCATTTCATCCTCAGACAAATGGCCAAACCGAGCGAACTAATCAGACTTTGGAAACTTATTTGAGATGCTTTGTGTCTGCTGATCAGTATGATTGGGTGGCTTTCTTGCCATTGGCCGAGTTTGCCCTTAATAATCGGGCTAGTTCTGCTACCTTGGTTTCGCCTTTTTTTTGTAATTTTGGTTTTCATCCTCGTTTTTCTTCAGGGCAGGTTGAGCTTTCTGATTTGCCTGGTGTGGATTCTGTGGTTGACAGGCTGCAGCAGATTTGGGCTCATGTGGTGGACAATTTGGTGTTGTCTCAGGAGGAGGCTCAGCGTTTTGCTAACCGTCATCGGTGTGTTGGTTCCCGGCTTCGGGTTGGGGATTTGTTCTGGTTGTCTTCCCGTCATGTTCCTATGAAGGTTTCTTCCCCTAAGTTCAAGCCTCGGTTTATTGGTCCTTATAGGATTTCTGAGATTATCAATCCAGTGTCTTTTCATTTGGCCCTTCCAGCCTCTTTTTCCATTCATAATGTTTTCCATAGATCTTTGTTGCGGAAGTATGTGGTGCCCGTTGTTCCCTCTGTTGATCCTCCGGCCCCGGTGTTGATTGATGGGGAGTTGGAGTATGTGGTTGAGAAGATTTTGGATTCTCGTTTTTAGAGGCGGAAGCTTCAGTATCTGGTCAAATGGAAGGGTTATGGCCAGGAGGATAATTCTTGGGTTGTTGCCTCCGATGTTCATGCTGACGATTTGGTTTCTGCCTTTCATTTGGCTCGTCCTGATCGGCCTGGGGGCTCTGGTGAGGGTTCGGTGACCCCTCCTCAAGGGGGGGGGGTACTGTTGTGAATTCTGCTCTTGGGCTCCCTCCGGTGTTTATGAGTGGTAGTGCTGCGGTAGTTGAATCGCAGCATTTATCAGGTGTTTCTATTTTTTGTAATTTGGGCTGGGCTATTTAGTCCTGCTTTATCCTTTAGTCAGTTCCAGTTGTCCATTGTTTTTGGAGGATTCACATCCATACCTGGTCTCTTCTGTTCTGCTGTTCATTTCAACAAAGATAAGTTCTGTCTTTGTTTTTGCTGTCCACCTGCTGTGGACCTTATAGTTCTGTGCATTTTCATGTTTGGTCTAGTCCAGCTTTGTCAGTGAAGGATTTTTTGCAGCCTTGCTGTGTCTCTGGAGATGCAGATATACCCTCCATGTGTTTAGTCAGATGTGGTGATTTGTATTTTCTGTGGTGGATATTTTCTAGTGTTCTAATACTGACCGCATAGTACTCTGTCCTACTATAAAAAGCTAGTATGGCCTCCTATGCTAAATCCTGATTTAATGTCTGCGTATGTTATTTCCCTCTCCTCTCACAGTCAATATTTGTGGGGGGCTGTCTATCCTTTGGGGATTTTCTCTGAGCAAGATAGGTTTCCTGTTTCTGTCTTTAGGGGTAGTTAGTTCTTAGGCTGTGTCGAGGGGTCTAGGGAGTGTTAGGTTCCCCCCACGGCTACTTCTAGTTGCACTGCTAAGTTCAGGGTTTGCTGTCAGTACAGGGACCACCTTCTCCAGAGTACGTCTCATGCTGCCCCTAGGCCACCAGATCATAACAGTGAAGGTCTTGAGGAAAAGGAAGCAAGGATGCTTCCGACCTTGAGCGTCCTTTTGGAAGAGGATCGCTCCAGCTCCAACAGATGAGGCATCCACCTCAATAATAGAAGGCTTATCTATATCGGGACAATGTAGAATGGGAGCTATAGCAAAGTAGGACTTAACAGATAGGAAGGCTTTGGAGACCTCCACCGACCACAATTTGGGATTTGCTCCCTTCTTGGTGAGGGCTACCAAGGGAGCTACCAAAGTTGAGAAGTGGGGAATAAACTGGTGATAATAATTAATGAACCCCGTGAAGCGCTGCGCCACTTTGAGATTAATAAGTTTCCTGCCAGTCCATCACTGCTTGTAGCTTGGCAGGATTCATAGCTAATCCCTGGGCTGAGATGATATAGCCAAGGAAAGGCAAGGACTCCTGCTCAGACACTTCAACTTGGTGTAGAGGGAGTTCGCCTGTAGGAGGTCGAAGACTCTGCAAACATCTCTCCGGTGGGAATCAATATCTGGAGTGAAGATGAGAATATCATCCAGATAGACTACCACCAAGGTGGAGAGCATATCCTGGAAGAAATCATTCACAAAGTCTTGGAAGACGGCTGGAGCATTAGAGATGGCAAAGGGCATCACCAGATATTCATAGTGCCCATCTCTGGTATTAAAAGCCATCTTCCACTCTTCCCCCTCATGGATACGAATCAGGTTATCAGCACCCCGCAGATCTAGCTTAGTAAATACCCTTGCTCCCCGGAGCCTATCGAAGAGCTCTGATATCAGAGGGAGAGGGTACTTTTTCTTGACAATAATGGCATTAAGACCTCTGTAGTCTATGCATGGACGTACTTCTCCACTCTTCTTCTGCACAAAGAAGAACCCCGCCCCCGCAGGTGACACTGACTTCCTAATGAATCCTCTTGCCAGATTCTCCTGGATGTATTGTGATATAGCCTCCATCTCCGGGAGAGACAAGGGATAGACAAGTCCCCAAGGAGGCTCTGCTCCTGGCAAGAGGTCATTAGGACAGTCATAGGGGCGGTGAGGCTGAAGAGTTTCCGCAGCTCCCTTGGAGAAAACGTCTGCATAAGACCAGTAGTGTTTGGGTAGAGGGCTAAGATCTGTGGGTATCTCCGTAGTGGCAACCTGAACGCACTCCCTCTGACATCTACCTTCACAAGATTTACTCCATCCAAGAATTCTCCCAGAGGACCTCTCAATATGTGGGGAGTGGTAGCGCAACCAAGGTATCCCTAGAAGAATCCCGTCTATTCCCTCAGGAATGACGAGAAGGAAAATGATCTCCTGATGGGATGGAGACATGAATAGTGTAAAGGGAATACTCTGATGTGTAATCTGTGAAGGCAGTGCCAACCAATTCACCACTCTTACGGTCACTGGTTTCGCTAGCATAACCAGGGGTATTGTGTGCCATTGGGGGAAGGAAGAAGACATGAAATTTCCCTCCATCCCGGAGTCCACACAAAACTGAACCGTAAAACTGGAAGGGCCAAAAGTAATTGTCCCCTTGAAAGACAATTTGGAGGAAAACGCCACCGTGTCTAGTGAGCCTCCTCCTACAGTTAAAAGACGCTGTCGTTTCCCTGCCGCTGTGGACAATTCTTGGAATAATGACCTGACTGCTGGCAGACACTACAGACCATGGATGTTCAAGAAGCCCGAGACTTAGGTCCTGCTTGAGATACCTCCATGGCCTCATAGGGCTCGGATGCCTGGACAGGTGACTCCAGAAGTTTGACGAAGATAGGTGCCAACCGAAACCTCTGTCTACACTTGGCTTGCTCCAACCTTCGCTCGTTAAAATGGAGGTCTATGCAAGTGGATAAAGTTATTAACTCCAGTGTAGCGGGAATCTCCCTAGTGGCCAAGGTGTCCTTTAGGTGTCAGCCAGTCCTCTCCAAAACACTGGAATCAGGACATTATACGGCCACTCCAGATTAGATGCTAATGTCCAGAAGTGGACAGCAAAATGGTTGACTAAGGACGAACCCCTTGTCAATGCCAACAGTTGAAGCACCAAATCATGGGTGACACGAGGTCCCATAAAAACCTGTTTCAGAGTGTCCAGGAACCTAGGAGTACTCTTCACCACATCATCGTCACGCTCCCACAGTGGCGTTGCCCACTCCAACGCCCTGCCCGACAGAAGGGATACAATAAATCCCACTCTAGCCCGTTCCATGGGAAAACATGCAGCCAGGAGCTCAAGATGTATAGCGCACTGGCTCACGAATCCCCGACACAGCTTACTGTCTCCAGCAAACGTGTCCGGTAACGGGAGATTAGATAATGTCAGAGCAGGGGTGGCAGTGGACAGACTGGCTGCAGCCACGCTAGCAGCCTGAACAGCGACTGCGGTAAAATCCACAGCCGAGGTTGTGCACTCAAGAGCCGCCAATCCAGCTGCTGGATGTACCGTTGCAATCGCTGTTCGTCCACCATTACTAGCCATACCGTGGTGCTAGTGTAATGTTAGGACTGGCAGAAATAATAAAAATAAAATAATAATAAATAATAAAATAAGCAAATAATAGTAATAGAGAATATGAGGTGTGTTCGTAGTCCAGGGTCCACTGTGCAGAGATGACACCTGCTGCTGAGTAATGGCAGACAAACGCTTGCTCACACGTGGGTTAGACCTCACCCAGAGTGAATAGAAGTGAACTCTGTGGCTTTAAAGAGTCGTCACAAATACACTGCGCCCTGTTAGCAGTCACAGTGTGCAGCTGAAAGACACTAGTGGGATCCCTATGAAACACCCCTACTAAACTGGTGATTGGACTCTCTAACCCTCGGTGACTTTTGAGCCCACGCCTGAGGACGCCTTGAGTCAGATGCAGAGTCCAAGCGGGAATTCCCACCCTACACTGACTGGTTGTCAAGAAAGCGCAGAGAATGCGCACAGTGTCGCCCTGGCGGGCACTGGGAAGAGACACTGTAACGTGTGCTGAGTGCGAAGGTAGCACTGTCGGATGTTAGGTAGCATCCAGCATTCGCGAGCACTGCAGTCATCAACACAAGGAATGCGAATGACTAAGGAGTAAATAGATAAATGGAGGGCACCGCAAGAATACACCAAAGATTGGAAGTTTCGCTGTGGGCTTGTGATTAAACATGAAGAAAGAGCAAGAAAAGATGACATGATATCTTTTCCCTGAGGAAGCCGTTACTCAGGCGGCGATACGCATGGGAGCCTATCCCACATTCTGCTTCCCCACTTCACAAGATCTTTCTCTATGGCTCTGGACTGTGGGTATGATGGTTTTTTTTTTTAGGTCATTCGAGGACATCCAGCAGAGGGCGCATCACTGGGACTGAAGGTAACTATAGGTCATTGACCTACAATATCTTCATTCCCCGGGTTTTACAGCCAGGAGCACAGCTGCATTATAGCAGAGCTCCTGCTTGTAAAATATTTTAACCCCTTCAGATGGATTTACAGCGTGGGACGTTACAGATCAACAGAAGGTATGTATATTGTTGGTTTATTATTTTTAATTTGTTACAGAACGAGGGTCTTCAGGTGGATTGAGAGAGCAATAAAAATATTAAAACAACCTGTGTGTTTATTTCATTAAAATACTTTTTAATAATGTGTGTGTGTTTTTTTAACTCTTTCATAGAATTGGATTAATAATGGATAGGTGTCAGAATTGACTCCTCTCCATTATTAATTTGGCTTAATGTCACCTTACAATAGCAAGGTGGCATTAACCCTTCATTACCCCATATCCCACCGCTACACGGGAATGGGAAGAGAGTGGCCAAGTGCCAGAATAGGCGCATCTTATAGATGTGCCTTTTCTGGGGTGGCTGGGGGCAGATGTTTTTAGCCATGGGGGGGCAAAAACCATGGACCCTCTCCAGGCTATTAATATCTGCCCTCAGTCACTGGCTTTACTACTCTGGCGGAGAAAATTGCGCGGGAGCCCACGCCAATTTTTTCCGCGATTTAACCCTTAAATTTAATAGCTAGAGCGCCGAAATTTTGCACATGCACACTACTAACATTAGTAGTGTGTAATATGCAAAAAAAAGGGGGATATGACATGGTTTATTGTATGTAAACCATGTCTCATATCATGTCGGGTTTACGCAGGAGAAATGAAAAGCCGGCAATTGAATTACCGGCTTTTCAACATTATCGCGCTGAAGTAAATATAAATATATATATATATATGTGTCTCTATGATATATATATATATGTATATATATATATAGTTGAGCGACTTTTAGTTTTTTAGGGTCGAGTCGGGTTTCGCGAAACCCGACTATCTCAACAGTCGAGTCGAGTGGAATCGGCCGATTATCGCGAAAAGTCGGGGATCGACCGAAACACAAAACCCAATGCAAGTCAATGGGGGAGCATAGTCGGCAGTGAGTGGAGGCCAGGAAAACACCTTCAGTGCCCATTTTAACGGCAAAAACATTCATTCTTGTTACTGAAGCTTGTCAATCTTAATTTAACTTATAATAATAGTTAGGCATTGGAAATTGGAGGTCATTTGGCTAAAGTTGGGGGGGTAGGGCTGGTTCAAGTATTTAGTGGGCCCAGGAAATCTGAACCACGTCACGGCAGTGAAGCAGGGAGAGGTAAGTATTTAAACTTTGCAAGTGCTGTGATCCTGAGCAAGCAGGGGGGCCCACTTGTTGGCATTGGCACTGGCACAGGGCCCCTCAAAGTACGGCGGTGTGTTTGCACGGCGGGGGCGCCTCCCACCAGCAGCGACACTTTTTGCGTACTATGAGGGGCCCTGTGCCAGTGACGTCGCCAATGAGTATTCCCCCCCCCACCTGATGAAGGAACCTGCACTTTCATCTGCACCTTCCTCTTTGTCCCCGTGTAAGGTGTTATGGTATGCGGGAAGGGGAACCTGACTTTCAGCAGGGTCACATTCTTGCTGTGTAGCGTGCACCGGGAATGTAGCGTTCTGGGTCAATGTACCAGAAGACTCATCTATCACTGGCTGGGCAATGGGCAGGATGAGGAGGAAACAAAGATATAGGCCCAAAGAATAAAGTGGGCTAAATGCAGTTCAAAATTGGTAACAGGACTAACCAGGGGGCATTGCTTTGTTCAGTGGAGTACAACTGTAATGAGAGGCTAACACAGTGAGTAGGCCCAAATCAGTAAGCAGGCTAAATGCAGTTCAAAATTGGTAACAGTAGTAAACAGGTGGCACTGGTTTGCTCAGTGTAGGAGAACATCAAGGAGCGGCAGACACCGTTGGTAGGGCCAACAAAACAAGTAGGCCAAATGCAGTGTTATATTAAAAACAATTTAACAAGAGCCTGAAGATAGAAGCTAGGGAAAGGCAACCTGGAGAACACCTTGGAGCAGAAGACACCGTTTGTAGAACCAAGACCCAACTTGTAGGCCTAATGCAGTGTTGTTTCAACAACTATTTAACGAGAGCCTGAAGATTGAAGCTCAGGAAAGGCAACCAGGAGAACACCTTGGAGCGGCAGACACTGGTAGTAGGCCCCAACCCAACTAGTAGCCCCACTGCAGTTGTTCCATTAAAAAACTATTTAACAAGAGCCTGAAGATTGAAGCTCAGGAAAGGCAACAAGGAGAACACCTTGGAGCGGCAGACACTGTTAGTAGGCCCCAACCCAACTAGTAGCCCCACTGCAGTTGTTCCATTAAAAAACTATTTAACAAGAGCCTGAAGATTGAAGCTCAGGAAAGGCAACCTGGAGAACACCTTGGAGCGGAAGAATCAGTTTGTAGACCACAACGAAACTTGTGGCCCCAATGCAGTTTTATAATTCTGACAGGCTGAAAACCAGCCCTTTTTTTTTTTTTTTTTTTTTAGAGGAGAGCAGCTGTATTAAGTGGCACAGACAGACACTGCTAGTAGGCCTTACACCACAAAGTTGGCTCACTGCAGGTTGAAAAAAAGGTAATAATAATAATAATAATCTTTATTTTTATATAGCGCTAACATATTCCGCAGCGCTTTACATTTTTTTTTTCACACATTATCATCACTGTCCCCGATGGGGCTCACAATCTAAATTCCCTATCAGTATGTCTTTGGAATGTGGGAGGAAACCGGAGTGCCCGGAGGAAACCCACGCAAACACGGAGAGGACATACAAACTCTTTGCAGATGTTGTATATGGGTACACGGTCGCCATTGGTGTGCTCAGCGGAGGACAAATGGAAGGATGGACCGCAGACAGACTTAGTAGACCTACAATAAAGAAAGTAGGCTCTATGCACTTTTAAATAGGTTCCAGGGGTACACAGGCAGCATTGGTGTGGTCAGCGGAGGACTATTGGAAGGAGGGACCACAGACAGACTTAGTAGTTCTAAAATAAAAAAAATTAGGCTCAATGCAGTTCGAATTATCTTGCAGGGGTACACAGTCAGCATTGGTTTGTTCAGCGGAGGACGATTGGAAGGAGTGTCTGACACAGTTAGTACTCCCCAAAAATAAATAGATCTTAATGTCTCGCAAAACAACAAAACCAAAAAACAAATGGGTGGCATACTTAGGTAGAGGGGTGGGCTCCTCTGCTGAGTTTCAGACATAGGAATTTGGCGCTAAGTATTTACTGGTGACAATACAGGACACTGACCCTGACTATTTTAACTAGCATCATATATTGTATGTCAACAAATTGGTATTGTCAGTGCCAGGCATTGAAGGATGTCAGCGCATAGACTAAACATTGGTGGAGCTGTGAGAGATAATTTTGCAAGTGGTAGAACAATGTTTGAGCTGGGGGCGAAACTCTCTTGTGGCCGACGGTACAGGCCCAAGGCCCTTCATGTTACAACGGTGTGTCTGACGTTGGTTGCGCGCCACCACCACCAGAGACACTTTATTTTACTATGAGGGACCCAGTGGCAGTGCCATCGGCCAAAAGCGGGCACATCCACCTCTTCAGACAAACGGCACTCTCACGGGTGCTTGCGCCAAGTGGCGAGACCACGGCCCCGTGGGGGGGGAGTTAGCGCATTTAGGGAGGTGTAAACATGTCGTATGCTGGACAAACAGCTGCTGCAGATTAAGAGATTGGAACAGTCAATAAGACCAGTCCACAAGCAAGACCTTTTTATAGGAAAGCTAGGTGTCAGCTGGGAAAGGTGGGGCAAAATAATTCGAAATCCATGAGTGGTTCATTTTAATGAAGGTTAGATCATCAACATTTTGGGTAGCCAGACGAGTCCTTTTTTCGGTCAATATTGAACCAGCAGCACTGAATACTCTTTCTGATAGCACACTAGCTGCTTGGCAAACAAGCTCCTGCAATGCATATTCTGCCAATTCAGGTCAGGTGTCTATTTTGGATGCCCAGTAATCAAATGGGAATGATGGTTGAGGGAGAACATTGATAAGGGATGAAAAATAGTTTGTAACCATACTGGACAAATGTTGTCTCCTGTCACTTTGAATTGATGCTGCAGTACCTGTCCTGTCTGCGGTCATTGCGAAATCACTCCACAACCTGGTCAGAAAACCCCTCTGTCCAATGCCACTTCTGATTTGTGCAACTCTAACACCTCTGCCCTGTTGCCCCCTGCAGCTCGTGTGAGAACCATCACCGGCGCTGTGTGCTGGGAATGCCTGAATCAAACGGTCTACCAGAGTTGCTTGTTTGGTTGCTAATATTTGTTCGAGGTTCTCATGTGGCATGATAATTTGCAATTTGCCTTTATAGCGAGGATCAAGGAGGCAGGCCAACCAGTAATCGTCATCGGTCATCATTTTAATAATGCGTGGGTCCCTTTTGAGGATACGTAGGGCATAATCCGCCATGTGGGCCAAACTTCCAGTTGTCAAATCTGTGGTTGTGCTGGGTTGAGGGGCAGTTTCAGGCAAATCTACGTCACTTGTCTCCCTCAAAAAACCTGAGCCGGGCCTTGCAACGCCACCAGTTTCTATTGGCCCCGGAGAAGCTTGCTCATTCAAAAAATACTCATCCCCATCATCCTCCTCATCCTCCTCCTCTTCGCCCGCTACCTCGTCCTGTAGATTGCCCTGACCAGACAATGGCTGACTGTCATCAAGGCTTTCCTCTTCCTCGGCTGCAGACGCCTGCTCCTTTATGTGCGTCAAACTTTGCATCAGCAGACGCATTAGGGGGATGCTCATGCTTATTATGGCATTGTCTGCACTAACCAGCCATGTGCATTCCTCAAAACACTGAAGGACTTGACACAGGTCTTGTACCTTCGACCACTGCACACCTGACAACTCCATGTCTGCCATCCAACTGCCTGCCCATGTATGTGTATCCTCCCACAAATACATAAAAGCACGCCTCTGTTCGCACAGTCTCTGAAGCATGTGCAGTGTGGAGTTCCACCTTGTTGCAACGTCGATGATTAGGCGATGCTGGGGAAGGTTCAAAGACTGCTGATGGTTCTGCATACGGCTGGAGTGTACGGGCGAACGGCGGATATGCGTGCAAAGTCTGCGCACTTTGAGGAGCAGGTCGGGTAATCCCGGATAACTTTTCAAGAAGCACTGCACCACCAGGTTTAAGGTGTGAGCCAGGCAAGGAATGTGTTTCAGTTGGGAAAGTGCTATGGCAGCCATAAAATTCCTTCCGTTATCACTCACTACCTTGCCTGCCTCAAGATGTACAGTGCCCAGCTATGACTGAGTTTCTTTCTGCAAGAACTTGGACAGAACTTCCGCGGTGTGTCTGTTGTCGCCCAAACACTTCATTGCCAATACAGCCTGCTGACGCTTGCCACTAGCTGTCCCATAATGGAACACCCCGTGTGCAACAGTGGCAGCTGCGGATGGGGTGCTCGTGCGACTGCGGTTTGTGGACGAGCTCTCGCTTCTGCAGGAGGACGAGGAGGAGGAGGAGGGGGGCGAATGCCTACAGCCAACTGTTTCCTAAACCGTGGGCTAGGCAGAACTGTCCCAATATTGCTGTCTCCTGTGGACCCTGCATCCACCACATTAACCCAGTGTGCCGTGATGGACACGTAACGTCCCTGACAATGCCTACTGGTCCATGCATCTGTTGTCAGGTGCACCTTTGTACTCACAGATTGCCTGAGTGCATGGACGATGCGGTCTTTTACATGCTGGTGGAGGGCTGGGATGGGTTTTCTCGAAAAGAAGTGTCGACTGGGTAGCTCGTAGCATGGTTCAGCGTAGTCCATCGGGGCTTTGAAAGCTTCGCTTTCAACTAACCGGTAGGGCATCATCTCTAATGAGATTAGTCTAGCAATGTGGGCGTTCAAACCCTGTGTACGCGGATGCGAGGATGAGTACTTCCTTTTCCTAACGAGAGTCTCATGTAGGGTGAGCTGGACTGGAGAGCTGCAGATGGTGGAACTAGCGGGGGTGCCGGTGGACTGAAAGAGGGTTGGAGATGGTATTCTTGCTGGTGCCCTACATGCAGTGTTTCCTACTACAAAACTGGTCATTCCCTGACTGCTTTGGCCTGGCGACGAAATCTGCACATTTACTGCAGGTGGTGTGGGAAATGGTGGGCTTACAGTGAGGTAAGGGATGTAGCGTTGCTGACTAGCTTCATTGGCCGAGGGTGCTACAACCTTAAGGGACGTTTGGTAGTGAGTCTAGGCTTGCAAATGCATGGTGGTTAAATGTCTACGCATGCAACTTGTATTTAGACTTTTAAGATTCTGACCTCTGATTAAGGTAGTTGAACATTTTTGACAAATGACTTTGCGCTGATCATTTGGATGTTGTTTAAAAAAATGCCAGACTGCACTCTTTCTACTATCTACCTTTTCAGGCATTGCAGACTGAGCTTCTTTAACCGGATGGTCACGCTGTCCTACAACTGGTTTTGGTTTTGCCATGCGTTTTTGGCCAGATATGGGCCTGGCAAATGGAACCTGTTGTGATGTTGATGCCTTCTGCGGCTCCTCCTCCTCTGCTTCAGAGCTACTGCCGCCTGCACCCAGTTCCCCCAATGGCTGCCAATCGGGGTCAACAACTGCGTCATCTATAACCTCCTCTTCTAGCTCGTGTGCAACTTCGTCTGTGTCACCGTGTATGTCGGTGGTATAGCGTTCGTGACGCGGCACCATAGTCTCATCAGGGTCTGATTCTGGATCAGTACACTGCGAGGGCAATGTTCTGGTCTGAGTCAAAGGAACAGCATAGTAATCTGGTTGTGGCTGTGCATCTGTGCACTCCATGTCCGATTCAACTTGTAATGGGCATGGCCTGTTAACTGTTTCACTTTCTAACCCAGGAACGGTATGTGTAAAAAGCTCCATGGAGTAACCCGTTGTGTCGCCTGACGCATCCTTCTCTGTTGTTCTTGGTGAAGAAGACAAGGAAGCGACTTGTCCCTGACTGTGAACATCCACTAACGACGCGCTGCTTTTACATTTAGCAGTTTCAGAAGAGGAGGCGAAAGAGCTAGAAGCTGAGTCAGCAAGGAAAGCCAAAACTTGTTCTTGTTGCTCCGGCTTTAAAAGCGGTTTTCCTACTCCCAGAAAAGGGAGCGTTCGAGGCCTTGTTCAAAACTGGCTCAACAACTCGAGACTTAGGTGCTATATTGCTTTTCCCACGACCACCTGATGCTCCACCACCACTACCATCATTACCAGCTGGCAATGACCGCCCACGGCCACGACCTCTTCCACCAGACTTCCTCATTGTTTGAAAAACGTAACCAAACTAACAGTATTTGTTACTGTAAAACCAGTTACAAGGTGAACTCAAACTTCTGTTGGATTTATATATCCCTTTATAGGTGGGTGAGACTGCAGGGAAAATCAGGCCCAATGTATAACAGTACACAGCTTCAGTGGCAGACAGATATGCCACTAACAGGACTGACGCTGATGCAGACACTAACAATTAAAATCTCCCCCTTTTTATTTTTTCTGGGACAATATTGAAGAAATGTGGCCCACTCTTATACAGTATATGTTTTGTGGCACAAAATTAGAGACAGATGCCACACACAGCACTGGCACTGAGGCAGAATTGCCAATCTTAATCTCCCACTATTTGTTTTTTTTTTCCAGGGAGAATTAAAAGAAATCTGGCCCAGTATTACACACTAGGTTTAATGTGGCACAAAATTTGAGACAGGTGGCACACACAGGAGTGGCACTGAAGCAGAAATGCCAATCTTAATCTCCCACTTTTTTTTTTCAGGGAGAATTGAAAAGAAATCTGCCCCAGTATTACACACTAGGTTTAATGTGGCGCAAAATTTGAGACAGGTGGCACACACAGCACTGGCAATGAGGCAGATATGCCAATCTTAATCTCCCACTATTTTTATTTTTTCAGGGAGAATTGAAAAGAAATCTGCCCCAGTATTACACACTAGGTTTAATGTGGCGCAAAATTTGAGACAGGTGGCACACCCAGCACTGGCAATGAGGCAGAAATGCCAATCTTAATCTCCCACTATTTTTATTTTTTCAGGGAGAATTGAAAAGAAATCTGGCCCAGTATTACACACTAGGTTTAATGTGGCGCAAAATTTGAGACAGGTGGCACACACAGCACTGGCAATGAGGCAGAAATACCAATCTTAATCTCCCACTATTTTTATTTTTTCAGGGAGAATTGAAAAGAAATCTGGCCCAGTATTACACACTAGGTTTAATGTGGCGCAAAATTTGAGACAGGTGGCACACACAGCACTGGCAATGAGGCAGAAATGCCAATCTTAATCTCCCACTATTTTTATTTTTTCAGGGAGAATTGAAAAGAAATCTGGCCCAGTATTACACACTAGGTTTAATGTGGCACACAATTTGAGACAGATGCCACACACAGCACTGGCACTGAGGCAAAATTGCCAATCTTAATCTCCCACTATTTTTTTTTTTATTCATGGGAGAATTGGCAAGAAATCAGGCCCACTGTTAGACTGTATGTTTTCTGTGCCAGAAAATGAGACACAGATGCCACACACAGGACTGCCACTGATACAGATTTGCCAATTTTAATCTGCACTTTTTTTTTTTCCTTCAGGGAGACTAGTGAATAAATCTCGGCCACTGTATTAGAGTATATTTTCTGTGGCAGAAAGTGGCTTGAAGAGATATAACGAAACAAAAAAAAAAGGGACTGTCCTACAATTACTATCTCCCTGCAGTAATCTCAGCAATGTATGGCAGGCAGCAATAACAAGGAGTGGACTGCTGCACAAAAAAGTCAAAAGTGTGGACAAACAAACAAGAAAGCTGTGCAGAAAGAAAGGAGCAACAGGATTTGTGCTTTGAAAAAAGCAGTTGGTTTGCACAGCGGTGTACAAACAGCAATGCAGCTATCAGGGAGCCTTCTAGGGCAGCCCAATGAGCTACAGCGCTGAGGAAAAAAAAAATCTAGCCTCCACTGTCCCTGCTAAGAAAAGGTGGTGTTGGACAGTAGAAATCGCTACAGCACAAGCGGTTTGGGGGTTAATGTACCCTGCCTAACGCTATCCCTGCTTCTGACGAAGCTGCAGCAACCTCTCCCTATACTCAGATCAGCAGCAGTAAGATGGCGGTCGGCGGGAACGCCCCTTTATAGCCCCTGTGACACAGCAGAAAGCAAGCCAATCACTGCAATGCCCTTCTCTAAGATGGTGGGGACTGAGACCTATGTCATCACGCTGCCCACACTCTGCGTCCACCTTCATTGGCTGAGAAATGGCGCTTTTCGCGTCATTAAAACACGACTTTGGCGCGAAAGTCGCGTGCCGCATGGCCGACCCCACACAGGGATCGGGTCGGGTTTCACGAAACCCGACTTTGCTAAAAGTCGGCGACTTTTGAAAATTGCCGATCTGTTTCGCTCAACCCTAATGACAACTCTAAACATCCAAATGACCCTGATCAAAAATTCACATACCCTGGTGATTTTGGCCTGATACCATGCACAGAAGTTGACACAAATGGGTTTGAATGGCTACTAAAGGTAACATCTTCACCTGTGACCTGTTTGCTTGTAATCAGTGTGTGTGCATAAAAGCTGAATGAGTTTCTGGGATCCAGGCATTCTGGATTGTGAATCATGGGGATAGCAAAAGAATTGTCAATGGATCTACGGGAAAAGGAAGGTAAACTGTATTAAACAGGAAAGTGATAGAAAAAGATATCCAAGGAATTGATAATGCCAGTTAACAGCGTTCAAACTGTCATTAACAAATGGAAAATCAGTGGATCTGTAAAAACAAAACCAGGGTCAGGTAGACCAACAAAAATGTTGTCCACAACTGCCAGGAAAATTGTTCAGATGCAAAGAAAAACCCACAAATAACCTCAGCTGAAATGCAGAACGCTCTGAAAACTAGCGGTGTGGCTGTTTCAAAATGCACAATAAGGGGGCACTTTAAGAAAAATGTCTGCATGGTCAAATCGTCAGAAGAAAGCCATTACTTCTCAAATGCCACAAAGTATCTCGACTGCAATACACAAAACAGAACAGAGACAAGCTTAAAAACTTCTAGACCAAGGTAATTTGGAGTGATGAGACCAAAATTGAACTTTTTGGCCACAACCATAAACGTTAAATTTGGAGAGAAGTCAACAAGGCCTATGATGAAAAGAACACCATTCCTACTGTAAAGCATGGAGATGGATCGCTGACGTTTTGGGGATGTGTGAGCTACAAAAGCACAGAAATCTTGGTCAAGGTTGAAAGAAAGATGAATTCAGCACGTTATCAGAAAATACTTTAGGCAAATTTGCATTCATCAGCCTGGAAGCTGCGCATGGGACGTATTTGGATGTTCCTACATGACAACAATCCAAAACACAAGGTCAAGTAGACAGGTGAAAGTGAAGGTTCTACAGTGGCCATCTAAGTCTCCTGACCTCAATATCATCGAACCACTCTTGGGAGATCTCAAGTGCGCAATTTGTGCTAAACAGCCCAGGAATTTATAGGAACTGCATGCTTAATGCCAAGAATAGTGGGCAGATTTACCATCTGAGAAAATAAAGAACCTCATCCACAACTACCACAAAAGACTTCAAGCTGACATTGATGTTAGAGGTGGCAATACATTATATTAAGAAATGGGTTATGTGAACTTTTGATCAGGGTCATTTGTATGTTTTGGGTTGTCATTATGATTTAAATAAAAAAGCACAGTAGTTTGACAATAAATGGTATCATCCAACCACTGACCATGAGTGGAGAAAAAGTTTTGGTGTTTATCATTCATATTCTCTGAAAAAAGGCCAAAAAAGCAAAAATTCTATTGGGGTATGTAAACTTTAGAGCACAACTGTATAACCTTTTTAACTAGGTTTTTATAAGTTTCAGACCATTGAGGCAGTTAATTTAATCAGACGATACGTTGAAAAAAGATGTGTGAAATTTACTTTCAGACGGATTTCATACAGATGTCATTCTGATACCTGGTTGAGAAAATATTGCATCATTGCATTGCAGTTTCTTGGTGGTGTGTGAACATGATCATACAGACTTGTTCACTGTGCAAGTAGCCCATGTGTTCCTGTTTCCATTGCATTGCAATCGCAATAAACACATATTACAATATGGAGAACACTCGAGCGACTCTCGGCAATGAGAATCAGAATTAATTTTTATACATTTAGTTTGATTCCAGCCTTCCTCTGCTGCCTCATTATATTGCTTGAATCCATCGAGGGATTCATCTGAATCACGTCCTGTGGAGAATTAGCTGGAAGCCACGATGTAAGTGCTCAGCATAAAAAGCAGGATAAATATGATCCAAAGTGTTATGTAAAATGTTAAAAATGAAAACTTCAACTGAATCCACAAAAAAGCAAATCCCCACTCAGGTACGCCATCTGTCAATGGAAATATAGGAGGTTTCCACATTACTGGTAACACAAAGGCTCCGTAAAAACAATATGGCTCCTTGCCCCCCAAAAGAAATCCATTGCATTTGGCACTTCCGAATCCAAATGCTCCCCCCTCCATTCTGAGCCCCACAGTGTGTCTAAACCACATTGAGTGGCCACATGTTTGGTATTTTTGTAGTGATGAGAGCTTGCCTAGTTTACAAGTGCACTTGTCAAAAGCACAAGCTGGGGACAATGTATTGGGCACTGCAATGTACCAGCACTACATTGTAGTGACACTAAAATAGCAGATTTGCAATTTTCACTCTGCAACATCCACTGCTGCTTTTTTTCTGAAAAACATCCAGGGAGTCAAATCATCACTACAACTATAGATACATTCACAAAAGGGTAGAATTTTTAAAATGGGATCACTTAAGGGAGGTATTCTGCTCTTCTAGCACTTATTCATGTGTGTAATATGTTGTTAATGTGCAACTTTATCAGATGAGTTCACACCTCTGTTTTAATTCTACTTTGTTTCCAGTTAAGACCCTATTGTGCTTGTTTGTTCCGAGTTTCTATGGTATTACTTCTAGCACTTAGAGGATTTGTATATGGAGTCTACAAACAATTCTAGGAAAATCAGTGCTCCAGGAGCAAAACGGCGCTTCTCCTCTACCGAGACTTGCTTTATGGCTAAGCAGTACTGTACAGCCATGGAATATTTCCACATTAAGCAGAAATTGTGGGACAAATTTTGGTGCCATTTTTGTCCTGAAAGCTTTACAACAAAATCTGAACTCCAACATGGTGCTTTCCTTCTGAGCTTTGTGCCTCAAAAGTAATTTTCAACCACATATGGATTATTGGTGTACTCTGGATAAATTTCAAAAACAAATTGTATGGTTCAAATTATCCTGTTATCCTTGTGAAAACAAAATAATTGGGACTCAAAAAACTTTTTGTGGGAAAAATTAGATTTTTTTTTTATTTTTCACAGCTCAATGTTACAAACTTCTGTAAGACACTTAGAGGTTCAAGGTTCTCACCACACATCTAGATAAATTCCGTGAGGGGTGTAGTTTCCAAATTGAGGTCACTTGTGGGGATTTACACTTTTTAAGCACATCAGGGGCTCTGCAGACGTGACATGGTGTCCTCTAACGATTCTATCAAATTTTGTGTTCAAAAAGTCAAATGACTCTTTTTCTCTTCCGAGCCCTGCCATGCACCCTAACAGTAGTTTTCCACCATGTTTTGGGAATCAGCTAACTGAAGAGAAATTGCGCAACAAATTGTATGGTAAATTTTCTCCTGTTACCCTTCTGAAAATAAGAAAATTGTGGCTAAAAGAACATTTTTGTGGGAAACCTGATTATTTACAGTTCAACGTTATAAAATTCTTTGGTCACCACATATCTAAATAAGTTCTTTGAGCAATCTAGTTTCCAAAATGGGGTTACTTGTGGCGTTTTCACTGTTTAGGCACATCAAGGGGTTTCCTAATTCAACACTGCGTCCTCTAATAATTCCAGCAAATTTTGTGTTAAAAAAGTTAATCTGCGCTTCTTGCCTTCTGTGGACCTTGAAGTTCTGAGCACACAAAGTGACCTGACAATAACCAAAAGACATAGGACGAGCTCTGAGACGTGGGAACTCTGCTGACCGCAATCCCTAATCCTATCCAACCACACTAGAGGTAGCCGTGGATTGCGCCTAACGCTCCCTATGCAACTCGGCACAGCCTGAGAAACTAGCTAGGCCTAAGATAGAAAAATAAGCCTACCTTGCCTCAGAGAAATACCCCAAAGGAAAAGGCAGCCCCCCACATATAATGACTGTGAGTAGAGATGAAAATACAAACGCAGAGATGAAATAGATTTAGCAAAGTGAGGCCCAACTTACTGAACAGACCGAAGATAGGAAAGATAACTTTGCGGTCAACACAAAACCCTACAAACAACCACGCAGAGGGGCAAAAAGACCCTCCGCACCGACTAACGGTACGGAGGTGCTGCCTCTGCGTCCCAGAGCTTCCAGCAAGCCAGAAAAACCAATTAAGCAAGCTGGACAGAAAAAATAGCAAACAAAAATAACACAAGCAAAACTTAGCTTATGCAGAGCAGACAGGCCACAGGAACGATCCAGGAGGAAGAAAGACCAATACTAGAACATTGACTGGAGGCCAGGAGCAAAGCACTAGGTGGAGTTAAATAGAGCAGGACCTAACGACTTCACCACATCACCTGAGGAAGGAAACTCAGAAGCCGCAATACCACTTGTGACCACAGGAGGGAGCTCTGCCACAGAATTTACAACAGTACCCCCCCTTGAGGAGGGGTCACCGAACCCTCACCAGAGCCCCCAGGCTGACCAGGATGAGCCATATGAAAG
This sequence comes from Ranitomeya imitator, assembly GCF_032444005.1. Taxonomy (NCBI): domain Eukaryota; kingdom Metazoa; phylum Chordata; class Amphibia; order Anura; family Dendrobatidae; genus Ranitomeya; species Ranitomeya imitator. The sequence continues at coordinate 72,779,047 of NC_091290.1, read as the reverse complement.
GCACAAACAAGATCGGCAGCATGGACATCAGAGGCAAAGACCCAGGAATTATCTTCCTGACCATAACCCTTCCACTTAACCAGATACTGGAGTTTCCATCTCGAAACACGAGAATCCAAAATCTTCTCCACAATATACTCCAACTCCCCCTCCACCAAAACCGGGGCAGGAGGATCAACAGATGGAACCATAGGTGCCACGTATCTCCGCAACAATGACCTATGGAATACGTTATGGATGGAAAAAGAATCTGGAAGGGTCAAACGAAAAGACACAGGATTAAGAACCTCAGAAATCCTATACGGACCAATGAAACGAGGCTTAAACTTAGGAGAGGAAACCTTCATAGGAATATGACGAGATGACAACCAAACCAAATCCCCAACACGAAGTCGGGGACCCACACAGCGTCTGCGATTAGCGAAACATTGAGCTTTCTCCTGGGACATGGTCAAATTGTCCACTACATGAGTCCAAATCTGCTGTAACCTGTCCACCACCGTATCCACACCAGGACAGTCCGAAGACTCAACCTGCCCTGAAGAGAAACGAGGATGGAACCCAGAGTTACAGAAAAACGGCGAAACCAAGGTAGCCGAGCTGGCCCGATTATTAAGGGCGAACTCAGCCAAAGGCAAGAAGGACACCCAATCATCCTGATGAGCAGAAACAAAGCATCTCAGATATGTTTCCAAGGTCTGATTGGTTCGTTCGGTCTGGCCATTAGTCTGAGGATGGAAAGCCGAGGAAAAAGACAAATCAATGCCCATCCTTGCACAAAAAGCTTGCCAAAACCTCGAAACAAACTGGGAACCTCTGTCAGAAACGATGTTCTCTGGAATGCCATGTAAACGAACCACATGCTGGAAGAACAATGGCACCAAATCAGAGGAGGAAGGTAATTTAGACAAGGGTACCAAATGGATCATCTTAGAGAAGCGATCACAAACCACCCAAATGACCGACATTTTTTGAGAGACGGGGAGATCCGAAATAAAATCCATAGAGATATGTGTCCAAGGCCAGAACGAGAACAGTAGGGCTTAGCCCGAGCACAAATCCCACAGGACTGCACAAAAGAACGCACATCCCGCGACAGAGACGGCCACCAAAAGGATCTAGCCAATAAATATCTGATACCAAAGATTCCAGGATGACCAGCCAACACCGAACAATGAACCTCAGAGATAACTTTATTGGTCCACCTATCAGGGACAAACAGTTTCTCCGCTGGGCAACGATCAGGTTTATTAGCCTGAAATTTTTGCAGCACCCGCCGCAAATCATGGGTGATGGCAGACAAAATTACTCCCTCTTTGAGAATACCCGCCGGCTCAGACAAACCCGGAGAGTCGGGCACAAAACTCCTAGACAGGGCATCCGCCTTCACATTTTTAGAGCCCGGAAGGTACGAAACCACAAAGTCAAAACGGGAGAAAAACAGCGACCAACGAGCCTGTCTAGGATTCAACCGTTTGGCAGACTCGAGATACGTCAAGTTCTTGTGATCAGTCAAGACCACCACGCGATGCTTAGCTCCTTCAAGCCAATGACGCCACTCCTCGAATGCCCACTTCATGGCCAGCAACTCTCGATTGCAAACATCATAGTTTCGCTCAGCAGGCGAAAACTTCCTGGAAAAGACGGCGCATGGTTTCATCACCGAGCAATCAGAACTTCTCTGCGACAAAACAGCCCCCGCTCCAATCTCAGAAGCATCAACCTCAACCTGGAACGGAAGCGAAACATCTGGTTGACACAACACACGGGCAGAAGAAAAACGATGCTTTAACTCTTGAAAAGCTTCCACAGCAGCAGAAGACCAATTGACCACATCAGCACCCTTCTTGGTCAAATCGGTCAATGGTTTAGCAATACTAGAAAAATTACAGATGAAGCGATGATAAAAATTAGCAAAGCCCAGGAACTTTTGCAGACTCCTCAGAGATGTCGGCTGAGTCCAATCATAGATGGCCTGGACCTTAACAAGGTCCATCTCGATAGTAGAAGGGGAAAAAATGAACCCCAAAAATGAAACCTTCTGAACACCAAAGAGACACTTTGATCCCTTCACAAACAAAGAATTAGCACGCAGGACCTTGAACACCATTCTGACCTGCTTCACATGAGACTCCCAATCATCCGAGAAGACCAAAATATCATCCAAGTATACAATCAGGAATTTATCCAGGTACTCTCGGAAGATGTCATGCATAAAGGACTGAAACACCGATGGAGCATTGGCAAGTCCGAAAGGCATAACTAGGTACTCAAAATGGCCCTCGGGCATATTAAATGCAGTTTTCCATTCATCGCCCCGCTTAATACGCACAAGATTATACGCACCACGAAGATCTATCTTGGTGAACCAACTAGCCCCCTTGATCCAAGCAAACAAATCAGATAGCAGCGGCAAGGGGTACTGAAATTTGACCGTGATTTTATTTAGAAGGCGGTAATCTATACGTCTCAGCGAACCATCCTTCTTGGCCACAAAAAAGAACCCCGCTCCCAATGGCGACGATGACGGGCGAATATGACCTTTCTCCAAGGACTCCTTCACGTAACTCCGCATAGCGGCGTGCTCAGGTACAGATAAATTAAACAGTCGACCTTTAGGAAACTTACTACCAGGAATCAAATCGATAGCACAATCACAATCCCTATGCGGAGGTAGGGCATTGGACTTGGGCTCATCAAATACATCCCGGTAATCAGACAAGAACTCTGGGACCTCAGAAGGGGTGGATGACGAAATAGACAGAAATGGAACATCACCATGTACCCCCTGACAACCCCAGCTGGACACAGACATTGATTTCCAATCTAATACTGGGTTATGGACTTGTAGCCATGGCAACCCCAACACGACCACATCATGCAGATTATGCAACACCAGAAAGCGAATATCCTCCTGATGTGCAGGAGCCATGCACATGGTCAGCTGGGTCCAGTACTGAGGCTTATTCTTGGCCAAAGGCGTAGCATCAATTCCTCTCAATGGAATAGGACACTGCAAGGGCTCCAAGAAAAACCCACAACGCCTAGCATACTCCAAGTCCATCAAATTCAGGGCAGCGCCTGAATCCACAAATGCCATGACAGAATAAGATGACAAAGAGCAGATCAAAGTAACGGACAAAAGAAATTTTGACTGTACCGTACCAATGGTGGCAGACCTAGCGAACCGCTTAGTGCGCTTAGGACAATCGGAGATAGCATGAGTGGAATCACCACAGTAGAAACACAGCCCATTCTGATGTCTGTGTTCTTGCCGTTCAACTCTGGTCAAACTCCTATCGCACTGCATAGGCTCAGGTTTATGCTCGGATAATACCGCCAAATGGTGCACAGATTTACGCTCACGCAAGCATCGACCGATCTGAATGGCCAAAGACATAGACTCATTCAGACCAGCAGGCATGGGAAATCCCACCATGACATCCTTAAGGGCTTCAGAGAGACCCTTTCTGAAAATAGCTGCCAGCGCACCTTCATTCCATTGAGTAAGCACGGACCACTTTCTAAACTTCTGACAATAATTCTCTATCTCATCCTGACCCTGACACAGAGCCAGCAAATTTTTCTCTGCCTGATCCACCGAATTAGGTTCATCGTACAGCAATCCGAGCGCCAGGAAAAACGCATCAATATTACATAATGCAGGATCTCCTGGCGCAAGGGAAAATGCCCAGTCTTGAGGGTCGCCACGTAATAAAGAAATAATGATCTTAACTTGTTGAACTGGGTCACCAGAGGAGCGAGGTTTCAAAGCCAGAAACAGTTTACAATTATTTTTGAAACTCAGAAATTTAGCTCTATCTCCAGAAAACAAATCAGGAATAGGAATTCTTGGTTCTAACATAGAATTCTGAACCACAAAGTCTTGAATATTTTGTACTCTTGCAGTGAGATGATCCACACATGAAGACAGACCTTTAATGTCCATCACTACACCTGTGTCCTGAACCACCCAAATGTCTAGGGGAAAAAAAAGGCAAAACACAGTGCAAAGAAAAAAAAAATGGTCTCAGAACTTCTTTTTTCCCTCTATTGAGAAGCATTAGTACTTTGGGCCTCCAGTACTGTTACGATTAGGTAATTCAGAACCACAATGGACCTTGAAGTTCAGAGCACACAAAGTGACCTGACAATAACCAAAATACATAGGACGAGCTCTGAGACGTGGGAACTCTGCTGACCGCAATCCCTAATCCTATCCAACCACACTAGAGGTAGCAGTGGATTGCGCCTAACGCTCCCTATGTAACTCGGCACAGCCTGAGAAACTAGCTAGGCCTAAGATAGAAAAATAAGCCTACCTTGCCTCAGAGAAATACCCCAAAGGAAAAGGCAGCCCCCCACATATAATGACTGTGAGTAGAGATGAAAATACAAACGCAGAGATGAAATAGATTTAGCAAAGTGAGGCCCAACTTACTGAACAGACCGAAGATAGGAAAGATAACTTTGCGGTCAACACAAAACCCTACAAACAACCACGCAGAGGGGCAAAAAGACCCTCCGCACCGACTAACGGTACGGAGGTGCTCCCTCTGCGTCCCAGAGCTTCCAGCAAGCCAGAAAAACCAATTAAGCAAGCTGGACAGAAAAAATAGCAAACAAAAATAACACAAGCAAAACTTAGCTTATGCAGAGCAGACAGGCCACAGGAACGATCCAGGAGGAAGCAAGACCAATACTAGAATATTGACTGGAGGCCAGGAGCAAAGCACTAGGTGGAGTTAAATAGAGCAGCACCTAACGACTTCACCACATCACCTGAGGAAGGAAACTCAGAAGCCGCAGTACCACTTGTGACCACAGGAGGGAACTCTGCCACAGAATTCACAACACTTCTGAGCCCTGCCGTGCACCCAACCAGAAATTGTGGCTAAAAGAACATTTTTGCAGGCAATGTGATTTTTTATTTTCACAGCTCAATGTTATAAAGCACAAGGGAGTTCAAGGTGCACTCTGCATATATAGATAAGTTCTTTGAGGAGTCTAATTTCAAAATGGGGTCACTTGTGGGGGTCAAATGGTGCTCCTTCCCTTCAGAGCCCTGCCGTGTGCCTAAACATTAGTTTTCCCCCACAAAGTGGGTATCAGCATGCTCAGGAAAATTTGCACAACCAACTTTGGTGTCAATTTTTTTCCTGTAACCGTTGTGAAATTAAAAAGCATGGGTTTTGATTACAACTTTTGATAAAAAAAAGTAAAATGTTCATGTTTTCCATCCACATTCATTTAATTCCTGTGAAACACCTAAAGGGTTAATAAACTTCTTGAATGTGGTTATGAGCACTATAAGGAGTGCAGTTTTTTGGATTGTGTCACTTTTGGGTTTTTTTTTATATGTACCCATCATAGTCTCTTCAAATGTAATGTGATCTGGAAAAAAAAAATTTTTTGTTTTTGAATTTTGGAACTTGCCATCCCAAAAATATGATATTTAAAAAATTGTGCTGATGTAAAAGTAGACTTATGGTAAATTTTATTTATCAACTATTTTTTGTGACATATGACATAACTCTCTGATTTTAGGGCATAAAAATTCAAAGTTTGAAAATTGCAAAATTGTCAAAATTTTCTCCAAATTTCTGATTTTTTTTTTCACAAATAAACTGAAATTATATTGAAGAAATGTTACCACTATCATGAAGTACAATATGTAAATAAAAAACGCTCTCAGAATCAGTGGAATGCGTTGGAACATAAAGTGACACTGATCAGAATTGCAAAATGTGGCCTGGTCATGAAGATGAAAACAGACTTAGGGGTCAAAGGGTTAATTAACTTGGGATTATTCTGTGATGTGTACAGTAGATGTTCTCTTAATTTTTTTACAATTTAATGCAAATCTTGTCTCAATGTACAGGCAGTATGTTATATAATAAATTAAATGATGTAATTCAAAACTGAAAAAAAAATGCCCCTGAAAGGTTTTGTCAACGGAAATATGAAAAATAAATGGCTCTTGGAAGACAGGGATCAAAATACACAAGCAAAATAAATCTAAAAATCTAACAATGGTCATGGTGGGAAGGAGATAAAGAATAAATAAGTTTGAAAATTGCTTTCTCGTTGGCGATTGTAATGGTAGAAGCTGAATTATTTTTGTACACTTCTCTATATAGGACTCTGTGAAAGAAAAACAGCTTTCCCTGAATTTGTTGTGAAGAGTGTTTAATTGCTATTGATGGTTACAAATAAAGATGGATGGAAAGCAGGAGGCTTTATGTTGTGGAAAATAGTCACAGGTTGTATACAATGCATTCAGTAATAGGACTAGACATTGCTAGTCACTGGTTAGGAAACATATAGTGCTTATATCTTTTTCGTCTCTGATAACACTTATATTTCCATATATAGAATTGTATTAAGATAAAAAATATTCTTAAAAATATCACTATTATTATTATTTTTACACTAAAATACAAAGTATCCCTGCCCTGAAAGGCCTATTTATCATTGGTCAGCACTTGCAAGTAGGAAAATTAATCGTATTGGCCCCAATTCATTAAAGCCATTTCTTCAGAATTCCAATGCAAAATTGCTCTAAAAAGAGGCAAAATTGTGACACAACTGGGAGTTTTGCAAAAATATAGCAACTTTGATGTTTTCATTCCAGTTAATCTTAGCTTCTTCAAAACTGGCAGAGCATGTGCATCAACTTCAGGGCAGCAGGGACATGATGCATTGGCTCATCTAATTCATGACAAGCTGATATCTTACTTCAGTCAGGGACTGATGTTACATTTCTGAGTTGGTGCATAGAATCACATGCCATAAGAGTCAAGGGAAGAGTAAGCCAGTACTTTTTTATACATAGATTTTTTTTTTCTTTTTTTCATATTTTGTTTGTTCTTTTATTTTTGTTATGGGGCTGAATTAAAACAACATACAATTTACAAAACTAAGCTAGCTATCTAGAACCACTAGGTGTAAGCTCAAATGGAGAAAGAGTTGGAAGTGTCAGTAAAGTTGAAAGAAACATAGAATGAGTAATCCAACTTTTTCTCATTTTTTTGTATTTTTTGTATTTTTGTTTATTTAACTCACTTAATAAAAGCTACAATTTACAAAACTAGATTAGCTATCTAGAACCATGAGGAGCAAGTACAAGTGCAAGGAGAGTTGGATGTGTCAATATGTGTGGATGAGACAAAGGAGAAGCAGTTCAACATTTATTATTTTTTTTTTCATTTTTTTTAAGCAACTCACTTAAAACAGCATACAATTTACAAAACTAAACTAGTTATCTAGAACCATGAGGCGTAGGTCCAAGTGACAGTAGAGTTAGATTTGTCAGTATGGAAGAAAGAGGCAAGGGTGGGGTAATCCAATGCTGTTTTTTTGAATGTTTTTACCTTTTTTTTATGTAACTCACATAAAACAACCTATATTTTTCAAATCTAAAATTAGCTATCTAGAATAACAAGACATAGAAGCCAAGGGGAGGAAGAGGCGGACTTAGGGGATAGGTGGAAGAGGCAAGGGAGGAGTAATCCCACAATATTTTTTTTTAGGGAACTGACTTCAAAGAGCATATAGAATGAACCCAAAATAAACTAATAAGCTGCAACCAGGGGTTGGTGGTCTAACTTGAGGAGGAGCTGTAGGAGGTGGATGTGGCAGTGTAGGCAAAAGAGGTGGAGGAGGAGGTAGCCAACAAAGTTTTTGAGGTTTTTCATTTGGGGAAGAGGCATCAAAATAAAACAAATGGCAAATAGTGTTGAAGACTGGCTTGGTGTGGCTGTTGTCTAGTCATCCTAAGGTATGGGCAAGTCCTGTGGGATCCACGTCTCATTCATTTTAAGGAATGTTAGCTTTGTCACATTGGATGTGGAAAGGCAGATGTCTGTGATGACACTGTTGTGAATTCTGTTGTCGGGCTCCCTCCTGTGGTCATGAATGGTACTTCGGCTGGTTCTGTCCATGGACTTTCTCTGGTGCCTGTGGGTGTTTCTGAATTTCCTTCCACAGGTGACGAGGCTAATTCGTTAGTGGGCTGCTCTATTTAACTCCACTTAGATCTTTGCCCCATGCCAGCTGTCAATGTTGTACTATGGCTCTAGTTCGCTCCTGGATCGTTCTGAGTTCCTGTTGCTCCAGCAGAAGCTAAGTTCCTCTGTGCTATTTTGCTTGTTTGCTATTTTTTCTGTCCAGCTTGCTTTTGTCATTATTGCCTTGCTTGCTGGAAGCTCTGGGACGCAGAGGGGCGCCTCCCGCACCGTGAGTCGGTGCGGAAGGTATTTTTCCCTGCACTCTCTGCGTGGCTTTTTGTAGGTTTTTGTGCTGACCGCAAAGTAACCTTTACTATCCTCGGTCTGTTCAGTTAGTCGGGCCTCACTTTGCTAAATCTATTTCATCTCTGTGTTTGTATTTTTGTCTTTGCTCACAGTCATTATATGTGGGGGGCTGCCTTTTCCTTTGGGGAATTTCTCTGAGGCAAGGTAGGCTTTATATTTCTATCTTCAGGGCTAGCTAGTTTCTTAGGCTGTGCCGAGTTGCATAGGGAGCGTTAGGCACAATCCACGGCTATTTCTAGTGTGTTTTGATAGGTTTAGGGATTGCGGTCAGCAAAGTTCCCACGTCCCAGAGCTCGTCCTTATTATCAGTAACAATCAGGTCCATTATTTGTCCTAACCACCGGATCATAACATGACACCCTCTACTGTGCTAAACACACATTCCAACAGCGTACTTGCTGCAGGCAGGCCAGAATCTCCAAGGCATAAAGGGAAAGTCCAGGCCATGTGTCCAATTTGGAGACCCAAAAGTTAAATTGTGTCGGCACAGCTGTAAGTACATGGAGACATGTGGACACGTACTCTTCCACCATGTGGTTGTAATGCAGCCCCCTGCTAATACAGACCATATCAAATAGTAGTGCTGGATTTTGTGGCATGCTCATAATGTTTTGCCACATTTCAGCCATCCTAACCCTACCTTCTGATGTGCTGGTGGTGCCCCAGCTACGTTGGTGTATTCCTCCTCTTCCTTGCTTCTACCTTGTTGTTCCACTGAGCCTCTGCTGTCAGGTGGGAAAGCCCTTAGTAGTTTTTCTACCAACGTGTGCTTGTATTCTCACATTTTGGGATCCCTCTCCAGTGAAGGAAGTAATGAGGTTACATTGTCCTAGTAGCGTAGAACCAGCAAGATGACCATCCAGTAATCTACACTGATAACAATACAGACAACTCGTCAGTAGTGTTGAGCGATACCTTCCGATATCGGAAAGTATCGGTATCGGTTTGGATCGGCCGATATTCAAAAAATATCGGATATCGCCGATACCGATACCCGATCCCAATGCAAGTCAATGGGACCAAAATATCGGAATTAAAATAAACCCTTTCTTTCCTTGTAGGTTCATTCTACATGAAGGAAAACAACTAAGAATAATGTAGGATGTATGGGGGAGGTGGCGGAGACATTAAAGGCAATGAGGATTAGTCCAATCAAATAGAATAGCATGTTTTTTGGTTTTTTTTAAAGACGTTCGGATTGAAAAAGATATTGACTATGTAAATTTTTTTTATTTTGTCAGATATTGATGTTTCACTATTCCACGACCTTCCCCTTCTTTTTTTTCCTTTTCCCACACTTTCATCTTCATCATCATCAGCATCTTTGACATCAACTTCTTCACCTTATTCATCTTCTTCTTCATCTTCTACCTATTTTTTTTTTTTTATTACATTCTTCATATTCATTTTCTTCAACTATTATTATTCTTCCTATTCTACATATTCTTTTTATTCCACTGTTATTATTCTTCCTATTCTACTTCTTCATCATATTCTCATTTGTGACTGGCATTCCCGTAGTTGTTATCTATAAAAGTTGGAAGATTACACCTTCCGTTCTGCCAGTCACAAAAGTTACATTTGTCCGCGTTCAGTTTGGCCTGCAGCATCAGGCTTTATCCAGGGGCACCACGAGGAGGAACGGACTCACCCCCATACACTGCTTAGTCTTCTTCTGCATATAATTTAGATAATATCTTTTGCTCTGATATTAAGTCTTATGCTTAATGTTCTTCTGCTCTTTGTTCTGCAGCCTCTTGTTCTTCTGCTTCTCGGTCTTCCATGTTGTCGTCTCCAGGGTCGTCGTCTCCAGTGTCGTCATCTCCGCCGTCGTCGTCTCAGCCGTCGTCGTCTCCGCCGTCGTCGTCTCCGCCGTCGTCGTCGTCGTCGTCATCGGGGTGGTCTTCCGGGTCGTCGTCATCGGGGTGGTCTTCCGGGTTGTCGACGTTAGGGTCTTCAACTTGGAAATGTAGCAGAAGGTACAAGAAGGCTGAGAAAATGCCAAGAACCAGCTGATGGAACTGGAACTCGGATGGCTACCCGAAGGTTCAAGAGCCTATGGAACTACCGAGGACCAGCTGACGTTACTGGAACCCGGTTACTAAGCAGGAGGTACCCGTGCTAAAAAGCACTACCAAGGACCGCCTGACGTTGGCGGAACTCGGATACCCAGAAGGAGGCACCTAAGCCAAAGGCTCTGCCCGGAACCAGCTGACGTTACTGGAATCAGGATGGGGAGCAGAAGGTACAAGAGCAAAAGACACTGCCGAGAACCAGCTGACGGTACTGGAACCCGGATGGGTAGCCGAAGGTCCAAGAGCCAATGGAACTACCAAGGACCAGCTGACGTTACTGGAACCCGGTTACTAAGCAGGAGGTACCCGTGCCTGAAAGCACTACCAAGGACCACCTGACGTTGGTGGAACTTGGATACCCAGAAGGAGGCACCTAAGCCAAAGGCTCTGCCCGGAACCAGCTGACGGTACTGGAACCAGGATGGGAAGCAGAAGGTACAAGAGCAAAAGACACTGCCGAGAACCAGCTGACGGTGCTGGAACCAGGTGGTGGACCCGAAGGCCCACAGGAGAGGAGAGAACAGCTAGGCCGCGAGGCAGCCGCAGTTACCGAACCCCAACAGTCCTACAGGGGGAGCTGGGCCTACTGGCACTACAGAACCAGCCTTGACTACCAGTTCACGCAGCCCACATAGGAAGCTCCTAAACTGGAGGCACCCTGGAGTTGGCTAACTCGACCGCACCACGACGGGGCAAGCATAGGCGTCTCAGTGAAGTTGACACAACCCGGAAACAGCTGACGGTGCTGAAACCAGGCTTGGCACGAGGGAGTACCTGTGACAAGAACACTGCCGAGAACCAGCTGGCGGTGCTGGAACCCGGATGCGTTGCCCCAGTGTGCAAGAGCCAATGGCACGACCGAGGACCAGCTGACGGTGCTGGAACCCGGTTACTAAGCTGTAGGTGCCCGCGCTTAAAAGCACTACCAAGGACCGCCTGGCGTTGGCGGAACTCGGATACCCAGGAGGAGGCACCTAAGCCAAAGGCTCGGCCCGGAACCAGCTGACGGTGCTGGAACCAGGTGGTGGACCCGAAGGCCCACAGGAGAGGAGAGAACAGCTAGGCCGCGAGGCAGCCGCAGTTACCGAACCCCAACAGTCCTACAGGGGGAGCTGGGCCTACTGGCACTACAGAACCAGCCTTGACTACCAGTTCACGCAGCCCACATAGGAAGCTCCTAAACTGGAGGCACCCTGGAGTTGGCTAACTCGACCGCACCACGACGGGGCAAGCATAGGCGTCTCAGTGAAGTTGACACAACCCGGAAACAGCTGACGGTGCTGAAACCAGGCTTGGCACGAGGGAGTACCTGTGACAAGAACACTGCCGAGAACCAGCTGGCGGTGCTGGAACCCGGATGCGTTGCCCCAGTGTGCAAGAGCCAATGGCACGACCGAGGACTAGCTGACGGTGCTGGAACCCGGTTACTAAGCTGTAGGTGCCCGCGCTTAAAAGCACTACCAAGGACCGCCAGGCGTTGGCGGAACTCGGATACCCAGGAGGAGGCACCTAAGCCAAAGGCTCGGCCCGGAACCAGCTGACGGTGCTGGAACCAGGTGGTGGACCCGAAGGCCCACAGGAGAGGAGAGAACAGCTAGGCCGCGAGGCAGCCGCAGTTACCGAACCCCAACAGTCCTACAGGGGGAGCTGGGCCTACTGGCACTACAGAACCAGCCTTGACTACCAGTTCACGCAGCCCACATAGGAAGCTCCTAAACTGGAGGCACCCTGGAGTTGGCTAACTTGACCGCACCACGACGGGGCAAGCATAGGCGTCTCAGTGAAGTTGACACAACCCGGAAACAGCTGACGGTGCTGAAACCAGGCTTGGCACGAGGGAGTACCTGTGACAAGAACACTGCCGAGAACCAGCTGGCGGTGCTGGAACCCGGATGCGTTGCCCCAGTGTGCAAGAGCCAATGGCACGACCGAGGACTAGCTGACGGTGCTGGAACCCGGTTACTAAGCTGTAGGTGCCCGCGCTTAAAAGCACTACCAAGGACCGCCTGGCGTTGGCGGAACTCGAATACCCAGGAGGAGGCACCTAAGCCAAAGGCTCGGCCCGGAACCAGCTGACGGTGCTGGAACCAGGTGGTGGACCCGAAGGCCCACAGGAGAGGAGAGAACAGCTAGGCCGCGAGGCAGCCGCAGTTACCGAACCCCAACAGTCCTACAGGGGGAGCTGGGCCTACTGGCACTACAGAACCAGCCTTGACTACCAGTTCACGCAGCCCACATAGGAAGCTCCTAAACTGGAGGCACCCTGGAGTTGGCTAACTTGACCGCACCACGACGGGGCAAGCATAGGCGTCTCAGTGAAGTTGACACAACCCGGAAACAGCTGACGGTGCTGAAACCAGGCTTGGCACGAGGGAGTACCTGTGACAAGAACACTGCCGAGAACCAGCTGGCGGTGCTGGAACCCGGATGCGTTGCCCCAGTGTGCAAGAGCCAATGGCACGACCGAGGACCAGCTGACGGTGCTGGAACCCGGTTACTAAGCTGTAGGTGCCCGCGCTTAAAAGCACTACCAAGGACCGCCTGGCGTTGGCGGAACTCGGATACCCAGGAGGAGGCACCTAAGCCAAAGGCTCGGCCCGGAACCAGCTGACGGTGCTGGAACCAGGTGGTGGACCCCAAGGCCCACAGGAGAGGAGAGAACAGCTAGGCCGCGAGGCAGCCGCAGTTACCGAACCCCAACAGTCCTACAGGGGGAGCTGGGCCTACTGGCACTACAGAACCAGCCTTGACTACCAGTTCACGCAGCCCACATAGGAAGCTCCTAAACTGGAGGCACCCTGGAGTTGGCTAACTCGACCGCACCACGACGGGGCAAGCATAGGCATCTCAGTGAAGTTGACACAACCCGGAAACAGCTGACGGTGCTGAAACCAGGCTTGGCACGAGGGAGTACCTGTGACAAGAACACTGCCGAGAACCAGCTGGCGGTGCTGGAACCCGGATGCGTTGCCCCAGTGTGCAAGAGCCAATGGCACGACCGAGGACTAGCTGACGGTGCTGGAACCCGGTTACTAAGCTGTAGGTGCCCGCGCTTAAAAGCACTACCAAGGACCGCCTGACGTTGGCGGAACTCGGATACCCAGGAGGAGGCACCTAAGCCAAAGGCTCGGCCCGGAACCAGCTGACGGTGCTGGAACCAGGTGGTGGACCCGAAGGCCCACAGGAGAGGAGAGAACAGCTAGGCCGCGAGGCAGCCGCAGTTACCGAACCCCAACAGTCCTACAGGGGGAGCTGGGCCTACTGGCACTACAGAACCAGCCTTGACTACCAGTTCACGCAGCCCACATAGGAAGCTCCTAAACTGGAGGCACCCTGGAGTTGGCTAACTCGACCGCACCACGACGGGGCAAGCATAGGCGTCTCAGTGAAGTTGACACAACCCGGAAACAGCTGACGGTGCTGAAACCAGGCTTGGCACGAGGGAGTACCTGTGACAAGAACACTGCCGAGAACCAGCTGGCGGTGCTGGAACCCGGATGCGTTGCCCCAGTGTGCAAGAGCCAATGGCACGACCGAGGACCAGCTGACGGTGCTGGAACCCGGTTACTAAGCTGTAGGTGCCCGCGCTTAAAAGCACTACCAAGGACCGCCTGGCATTGGCGGAACTCGGATACCCAGGAGGAGGCACCTAAGCCAAAGGCTCGGCCCGGAACCAGCTGACGGTGCTGGAACCAGGTGGTGGACCCGAAGGCCCACAGGAGAGGAGAGAACAGCTAGGCCGCGAGGCAGCCGCAGTTACCGAACCCCAACAGTCCTACAGGGGGAGCTGGGCCTACTGGCACTACAGAACCAGCCTTGACTACCAGTTCACGCAGCCCACATAGGAAGCTCCTAAACTGGAGGCACCCTGGAGTTGGCTAACTCGACCGCACCACGACGGGGCAAACATAGGCGTCTCAGTGAAGTTGACACAACCCGGAAACAGCTGACGGTGCTGAAACCAGGCTTGGCACCAGGGAGTACCTGTGACAAGAACACTGCCGAGAACCAGCTGGCGGTGCTGGAACCCGGATGCGTTGCCCCAGTGTGCAAGAGCCAATGGCACGACCGAGGACTAGCTGACGGTGCTGGAACCCGGTTACTAAGCTGTAGGTGCCCGCGCTTAAAAGCACTACCAAGGACCGCCTGGCGTTGGCGGAACTCGGATACCCAGGAGGAGGCACCTAAGCCAAAGGCTCGGCCCGGAACCAGCTGACGGTGCTGGAACCAGGTGGTGGACCCGAAGGCCCACAGGAGAGGAGAGAACAGCTAGGCCGCGAGGCAGCCGCAGTTACCGAACCCCAACAGTCCTATAGGGGGAGCTGGGCCTACTGGCACTACAGAACCAGCCTTGACTACCAGTTCACGCAGCCCACATAGGAAGCTCCTAAACTGGAGGCACCCTGGAGTTGGCTAACTCGACTGCACCACGACGGGGCAAGCATAGGCGTCTCAGTGAAGTTGACACAACCCGGAAACAGCTGACGGTGCTGAAACCAGGCTTGGCACGAGGGAGTACCTGTGACAAGAACACTGCCGAGAACCAGCTGGCGGTGCTGGAACCCGGATGCGTTGCCCCAGTGTGCAAGAGCCAATGGCACGACCGAGGACCAGCTGACGGTGCTGGAACACGGTTACTAAGCTGTAGGTGCCCGCGCTTAAAAGCACTACCAAGGACCGCCTGGCGTTGGCGGAACTCGGATACCCAGGAGGAGGCACCTAAGCCAAAGGCTCGGCCCGGAACCAGCTGACGGTGCTGGAACCAGGTGGTGGACCCGAAGGCCCACAGGAGAGGAGAGAACAGCTAGGCCGCGAGGCAGCCGCAGTTACCGAACCCCAACAGTCCTACAGGGGGAGCTGGGCCTACTGGCACTACAGAACCAGCCTTGACTACCAGTTCACGCAGCCCACATAGGAAGCTCCTAAACTGGAGGCACCCTGGAGTTGGCTAACTCGACCGCACCACGACGGGGCAAGCATAGGCGTCTCAGTGAAGTTGACACAACCCGGAAACAGCTGACGGTGCTGAAACCAGGCTTGGCACGAGGGAGTACCTGTGACAAGAACACTGCCGAGAACCAGCTGGCGGTGCTGGAACCCGGATGCGTTGCCCCAGTGTGCAAGAGCCAATGGCACGACCGAGGACCAGCTGACGGTGCTGGAACCCGGTTACTAAGCTGTAGGTGCCCGCGCTTAAAAGCACTACCAAGGACCGCCTGGCGTTGGCGGAACTCGGATACCCAGGAGGAGGCACCTAAGCCAAAGGCTCGGCCCGGAACCAGCTGACGGTGCTGGAACCAGGTGGTGGACCCGAAGGCCCACAGGAGAGGAGAGAACAGCTAGGCCGCGAGGCAGCCGCAGTTACCGAACCCCAACAGTCCTACAGGGGGAGCTGGGCCTACTGGCACTACAGAACCAGCCTTGACTACCAGTTCACGCAGCCCACATAGGAAGCTCCTAAACTGGAGGCACCCTGGAGTTGGCTAACTCGACCGCACCACGATGGGGCAAGCATAGGCGTCTCAGTGAAGTTGACACAACCCGGAAACAGCTGACGGTGCTGAAACCAGGCTTGGCACGAGGGAGTACCTGAGACAAGAACACTGCCGAGAACCAGCTGGCGGTGCTGGAACCCGGATGCGTTGCCCCAGTGTGCAAGAGCCAATGGCACGCCCGAGGACCAGCTGACGGTGCTGGAACCCGGTTACTAAGCTGTAGGTGCCCGCGCTTAAAAGCACTACCAAGGACCGCCTGGCGTTGGCGGAACTCGGATACCCAGGAGGAGGCACCTAAGCCAAAGGCTCGGCCCGGAACCAGCTGACGGTGCTGGAACCAGGTGGTGGACCCGAAGGCCCACAGGAGAGGAGAGAACAGCTAGGCCGCGAGGCAGCCGCAGTTACCGAACCCCAACAGTCCTACAGGGGGAGCTGGGCCTACTGGCACTACAGAACCAGCCTTGACTACCAGTTCACGCAGCCCACATAGGAAGCTCCTAAACTGGAGGCACCCTGGAGTTGGCTAACTCGACCGCACCACGACGGGGCAAGCATAGGCGTCTCAGTGAAGTTGACACAACCCGGAAACAGCTGACGGTGCTGAAACCAGGCTTGGCACGAGGGAGTACCTGTGACAAGAACACTGCCGAGAACCAGCTGGCGGTGCTGGAACCCGGATGCGTTGCCCCAGTGTGCAAGAGCCAATGGCACGACCGAGGACTAGCTGACGGTGCTGGAACCCGGTTACTAAGCTGTAGGTGCCCGCGCTTAAAAGCACTACCAAGGACCGCCTGGCGTTGGCGGAACTCGGATACCCAGGAGGAGGCACCTAAGCCAAAGGCTCGGCCCGGAACCAGCTGACGGTGCTGGAACCAGGTGGTGGACCCGAAGGCCCACAGGAGAGGAGAGAACAGCTAGGCCGCGAGGCAGCCGCAGTTACCGAACCCCAACAGTCCTACAGGGGGAGCTGGGCCTACTGGCACTACAGAACCAGCCTTGACTACCAGTTCACGCAGCCCACATAGGAAGCTCCTAAACTGGAGGCACCCTGGAGTTGGCTAACTTGACCGCACCACGACGGGGCAAGCATAGGCGTCTCAGTGAAGTTGACACAACCCGGAAACAGCTGACGGTGCTGAAACCAGGCTTGGCACGAGGGAGTACCTGTGACAAGAACACTGCCGAGAACCAGCTGGCGGTGCTGGAACCCGGATGCGTTGCCCCAGTGTGCAAGAGCCAATGGCACGCCCGAGGACCAGCTGACGGTGCTGGAACCCGGTTACTAAGCTGTAGGTGCCCGCGCTTAAAAGCACTACCAAGGACCGCCTGGCGTTGGCGGAACTCGGATACCCAGGAGGAGGCACCTAAGCCAAAGGCTCAGCCCGGAACCAGCTGACGGTGCTGGAACCAGGTGGTGGACCCGAAGGCCCACAGGAGAGGAGAGAACAGCTAGGCCGCGAGGCAGCCGCAGTTACCGAACCCCAACAGTCCTACAGGGGGAGCTGGGCCTACTGGCACTACAGAACCAGCCTTGACTACCAGTTCACGCAGCCCACATAGGAAGCTCCTAAACTGGAGGCACCCTGGAGTTGGCTAACTCGACCGCACCACGACGGGGCAAGCATAGGCGTCTCAGTGAAGTTGACACAACCCGGAAACAGCTGACGGTGCTGAAACCAGGCTTGGCACGAGGGAGTACCTGTGACAAGAACACTGCCGAGAACCAGTTGGCGGTGCTGGAACCCGGATGCGTTGCCCCAGTGTGCAAGAGCCAATGGCACGACCGAGGACCAGCTGACGGTGCTGGAACCCGGTTACTAAGCTGTAGGTGCCCGCGCTTAAAAGCACTACCAAGGACCGCCTGGCGTTGGCGGAACTCGGATACCCAGGAGGAGGCACCTAAGCCAAAGGCTCGGCCCGGAACCAGCTGACGGTGCTGGAACCAGGTGGTGGACCCGAAGGCCCACAGGAGAGGAGAGAACAGCTAGGCCGCGAGGCAGCCGCAGTTACCGAACCCCAACAGTCCTACAGGGGGAGCTGGGCCTACTGGCACTACAGAACCAGCCTTGACTACCAGTTCACGCAGCCCACATAGGAAGCTCCTAAACTGGAGGCACCCTGGAGTTGGCTAACTCGACCGCACCACGACGGGGCAAGCATAGGTGTCTCAGTGAAGTTGACACAACCCGGAAACAGCTGACGGTGCTGAAACCAGGCTTGGCACGAGGGAGTACCTGTGACAAGAACACTGCCGAGAACCAGCTGGCGGTGCTGGAACCCGGATGCGTTGCCCCAGTGTGCAAGAGCCAATGGCACGACCGAGGACTAGCTGACGGTGCTGGAACCCGGTTACTAAGCTGTAGGTGCCCGCGCTTAAAAGCACTACCAAGGACCGCCTGGCGTTGGCGGAACTCGGATACCCAGGAGGAGGCACCTAAGCCAAAGGCTCGGCCCGGAACCAGCTGACGGTGCTGGAACCAGGTGGTGGACCCGAAGGCCCACAGGAGAGGAGAGAACAGCTAGGCCGCGAGGCAGCCGCAGTTACCGAACCCCAACAGTCCTACAGGGGGAGCTGGGCCTACTGGCACTACAGAACCAGCCTTGACTACCAGTTCACGCAGCCCACATAGGAAGCTCCTAAACTGGAGGCACCCTGGAGTTGGCTAACTCGACCGCACCACGACGGGGCAAGCATAGGCGTCTCAGTGAAGTTGACACAACCCGGAAACAGCTGACGGTGCTGAAACCAGGCTTGGCACGAGGGAGTACCTGTGACAAGAACACTGCCGAGAACCAGCTGGCGGTGCTGGAACCCGGATGCGTTGCCCCAGTGTGCAAGAGCCAATGGCACGACCGAGGACCAGCTGACGGTGCTGGAACCCGGTTACTAAGCTGTAGGTGCCCGCGCTTAAAAGCACTACCAAGGACCGCCTGGCGTTGGCGGAACTCGGATACCCAGGAGGAGGCACCTAAGCCAAAGGCTCGGCCCGGAACCAGCTGACGGTGCTGGAACCAGGTGGTGGACCCGAAGGCCCACAGGAGAGGAGAGAACAGCTAGGCCGCGAGGCAGCCGCAGTTACCGAACCCCAACAGTCCTACAGGGGGAGCTGGGCCTACTGGCACTACAGAACCAGCCTTGACTACCAGTTCACGCAGCCCACATAGGAAGCTCCTAAACTGGAGGCACCCTGGAGTTGGCTAACTCGACCGCACCACGACGGGGCAAACATAGGCGTCTCAGTGAAGTTGACACAACCCGGAAACAGCTGACGGTGCTGAAACCAGGCTTGGCACGAGGGAGTACCTGTGACAAGAACACTGCCGAGAACCAGCTGGCGGTGCTGGAACCCGGATGCGTTGCCCCAGTGTGCAAGAGCCAATGGCACGACCGAGGACTAGCTGATGGTGCTGGAACCCGGTTACTAAGCTGTAGATGCCCGCGCTTAAAAGCACTACCAAGGACCGCCTGGCGTTGGCGGAACTCGGATACCCAGGAGGAGGCACCTAAGCCAAAGGCTCGGCCCGGAACCAGCTGACGGTGCTGGAACCAGGTGGTGGACCCGAAGGCCCACAGGAGAGGAGAGAACAGCTAGGCCGCGAGGCAGCCGCAGTTACCGAACCCCAACAGTCCTATAGGGGGAGCTGGGCCTACTGGCACTACAGAACCAGCCTTGACTACCAGTTCACGCAGCCCACATAGGAAGCTCCTAAACTGGAGGCACCCTGGAGTTGGCTAACTCGACCGCACCACGACGGGGCAAGCATAGGCGTCTCAGTGAAGTTGACACAACCCGGAAACAGCTGACGGTGCTGAAACCAGGCTTGGCACGAGGGAGTACCTGTGACAAGAACACTGCCGAGAACCAGCTGGCGGTGCTGGAACCCGGATGCGTTGCCCCAGTGTGCAAGAGCCAATGGCACGACCGAGGACCAGCTGACGGTGCTGGAACCCGGTTACTAAGCTGTAGGTGCCCGCGCTTAAAAGCACTACCAAGTACCGCCTGGCGTTGGCGGAACTCGGATACCCAGGAGGAGGCACCTAAGCCAAAGGCTCGGCCCGGAACCAGCTGACGGTGCTGGAACCAGGTGGTGGACCCGAAGGCCCACAGGAGAGGAGAGAACAGCTAGGCCGCGAGGCAGCCGCAGTTACCGAACCCCAACAGTCCTACAGGGGGAGCTGGGCCTACTGGCACTACAGAACCAGCCTTGACTACCAGTTCACGCAGCCCACATAGGAAGCTCCTAAACTGGAGGCACCCTGGAGTTGGCTAACTCGACCGCACCACGACGGGGCAAGCATAGGCGTCTCAGTGAAGTTGACACAACCCGGAAACAGCTGACGGTGCTGAAACCAGGCTTGGCACGAGGGAGTACCTGTGACAAGAACACTGCCGAGAACCAGCTGGCGGTGCTGGAACCCGGATGCGTTGCCCCAGTGTGCAAGAGCCAATGGCACGCCCGAGGACCAGCTGACGGTGCTGGAACCCGGTTACTAAGCTGTAGGTGCCCGCGCTTAAAAGCACTACCAAGGACCGCCTGGCGTTGGCGGAACTCGGATACCCAGGAGGAGGCACCTAAGCCAAAGGCTCGGCCCGGAACCAGCTGACGGTGCTGGAACCAGGTGGTGGACCCGAAGGCCCACAGGAGAGGAGAGAACAGCTAGGCCGCGAGGCAGCCGCAGTTACCGAACCCCAACAGTCCTACAGGGGGAGCTGGGCCTACTGGCACTACAGAACCAGCCTTGACTACCAGTTCACGCAGCCCACATAGGAAGCTCCTAAACTGGAGGCACCCTGGAGTTGGCTAACTCGACCGCACCACGACGGGGCAAGCATAGGCGTCTCAGTGAAGTTGACACAACCCGGAAACAGCTGACGGTGCTGAAACCAGGCTTGGCACGAGGGAGTACCTGTGACAAGAACACTGCCGAGAACCAGCTGGCGGTGCTGGAACCCGGATGCGTTGCCCCAGTGTGCAAGAGCCAATGGCACGACCGAGGACCAGCTGACGGTGCTGGAACCCGGTTACTAAGCTGTAGGTGCCCGCGCTTAAAAGCACTACCAAGGACCGCCTGGCGTTGGCGGAACTCGGATACCCAGGAGGAGGCACCTAAGCCAAAGGCTCGGCCCGGAACCAGCTGACGGTGCTGGAACCAGGTGGTGGACCCGAAGGCCCACAGGAGAGGAGAGAACAGCTAGGCCGCGAGGCAGCCGCAGTTACCGAACCCCAACAGTCCTACAGGGGGAGCTGGGCCTACTGGCACTACAGAACCAGCCTTGACTACCAGTTCACGCAGCCCACATAGGAAGCTCCTAAACTGGAGGCACCCTGGAGTTGGCTAACTCGACCGCACCACGACGGGGCAAGCATAGGCGTCTCAGTGAAGTTGACACAACCCGGAAACAGCTGACGGTGCTGAAACCAGGCTTGGCACGAGGGAGTACCTGTGACAAGAACACTGCCGAGAACCAGCTGGCGGTGCTGGAACCCGGATGCGTTGCCCCAGTGTGCAAGAGCCAATGGCACGACCGAGGACTAGCTGACGGTGCTGGAACCCGGTTACTAAGCTGTAGGTGCCCGCGCTTAAAAGCACTACCAAGGACCGCCTGGCGTTGGCGGAACTCGGATACCCAGGAGGAGGCACCTAAGCCAAAGGCTCGGCCCGGAACCAGCTGACGGTGCTGGAACCAGGTGGTGGACCCCAAGGCCCACAGGAGAGGAGAGAACAGCTAGGCCGCGAGGCAGCCGCAGTTACCGAACCCCAACAGTCCTACAGGGGGAGCTGGGCCTACTGGCACTACAGAACCAGCCTTGACTACCAGTTCACGCAGCCCACATAGGAAGCTCCTAAACTGGAGGCACCCTGGAGTTGGCTAACTCGACCGCACCACGACGGGGCAAGCATAGGCGTCTCAGTGAAGTTGACACAACCCGGAAACAGCTGACGGTGCTGAAACCAGGCTTGGCACGAGGGAGTACCTGTGACAAGAACACTGCCGAGAACCAGCTGGCGGTGCTGGAACCCGGATGCGTTGCCCCAGTGTGCAAGAGCCAATGGCACGACCGAGGACTAGCTGACGGTGCTGGAACCCGGTTACAAAGCTGTAGGTGCCCGCGCTTAAAAGCACTACCAAGGACCGCCTGGCGTTGGCGGAACTCGGATACCCAGGAGGAGGCACCTAAGCCAAAGGCTCGGCCCGGAACCAGCTGACGGTGCTGGAACCAGGTGGTGGACCCCAAGGCCCACAGGAGAGGAGAGAACAGCTAGGCCGCGAGGCAGCCGCAGTTACCGAACCCCAACAGTCCTACAGGGGGAGCTGGGCCTACTGGCACTACAGAACCAGCCTTGACTACCAGTTCACGCAGCCCACATAGGAAGCTCCTAAACTGGAGGCACCCTGGAGTTGGCTATCCCGACCGCACCACGACGAGGCAAGCATAGGTGTCTCAGTGAGCTTGACACAACCCGGAAACAGCTGACGGTGCTGAAACCAGGCTTGGCACGAGGGAGTACCTGTGACAAGAACACTGCCGAGAACCAGCTGGCGGTGCTGGAACCCAGATGCGTTGCCTTGCCTATTAAAGATTGTCTTCCTAGAGCCCCAACTAGCGGTGTTGGAGCAAAGGGTAAGCAGGGGGAGATGAGTGTAGGCCGAAGCCTGCACTGGAGGCAGCTTTGTGTCTGCGTTGCGTTTGCAGGACACTTTGCCGGCTACACACTGGGGGAACAGCTGGCGTTGCTGAACCCCACTAACACAATGGCGTGTGTTTTTCTCTGTGCAGCTAGCACTTGCGGGCAAAAACTAGCGATGTTAGAGCCCGTGTTGAAGCAGGAGGAGGAGGAGAGGAGCAGAGTGTAGGCCGAAGCCTAGTTGAACCAATTTCAAAGGAAACCTTTAACCCCCCCCTCAGGTGTTACAAAGTACAAGAGACACACCTTGAGCAGTATTAATGCTGCACAAGTGAAAGGTTGCTCTATTAATTTGTCTACTTGCACACGCTGAATGAAAGACATACACAATTTACCCCATTCTACAGTCAAACTGTAGTGGATGCGTGACTTGGTTTTTTGATGAGACGCAGCACAGGTGTCCAAAATAACGCCTTGGTGCTTGGCGCAGCTTCCTGAGCGTTGTTATTTGCTGTACAGGAGTCTGCGCTCTTGTGTTATCCCTTGGCAATGCCCTGTTAGCGCTGCCCATCTTATGACATCATTTCATGTTGGCCGGTGCGGTTAACGATGGCCATAAATCCCAGACCCACAGTGTCTTTTCATAAAGCCACACTGCGGTGCTGGGATTCGTGGCCTTGAGCAGTAAATATTTTGGCCGCTCACACACGTCCTTACACCTGCTTCAGACTGGGCGGCCTCTGCTGATCCCTTCTCACATGCCGCGGCCATGAGGCTGCACAGTCTGAAGAAGGCGGAAGGAGATGAGTTAAGACAGGCGAAGATATGCACTGCTCGTGCCCATCAATCACACCCTCGCAGTCAAAATAATTAAGACAACGAGGAGCATTTTATTCAGGCAGGGCGGACGAACAGGCGCAAGTAGCCAACCAATGATGTCAGAAGACGGGAAGCGCTACCAAGGGGGGTGCTGCGTATCATTAGAAAGGAAAGTCACACCTCAGGGACAGTGGAATGGTCTCAAAGAGACACATTTTGTACGTGTTGAGTTCCACGTGGGCAAGGAGAAAACATCAGCCACCTTGTACAAATGCAGCAGTACTGCTGTACAAGGTGGCTGTTATACATATAAACACCTGGGGGTGGGGGCCAGGCTCCCTTCAATTTCAGTTCATGTGCCTGCGTGGCGTTTGCAGGTCACGTTGCAAGCTGCACAGCAGGGGAACAGCTGGCGGTGCTGAACCCCACTAACACATTGGCTGGTGTTTTTCTCTGTGCAGCTAGCATTTCCGGGCAAAAACTAGCGGTGTTTGAGCCCAGGGTCAGCAGGAGGAGGAGGAGAGGAGCAAAGTGTAGGCCGAAGCCTGCACTGGTGGCAGCTTTTGGTCGGTTGTGCCAGCGTGGCTTGTGCTGGACACGATGCCGGCTACACAGCGGGGGAACAGCTGGCGGTGCTGAACCCCACTAACACATTGGCTGGTGTTTTTCTCTGTGCAGCTAGCATTTCCGGGCAAAAACTAGCGTTGTTAGAGCCCAGGGTCAGCAGGAGCAGGAGAGGAGCAGAGTGTAGGCCGAAGCCTAGTTGAACCAATTTCAAAGGTTACCTTTAACCCCCCCTCAGGTGTTACAAAGTACAAGAGCCACTCCTTCTGCAGCATTAATGCTGCACAAGTAAAAGGTTGCTCTATTAATTTTTCTACTTACACAAGCTGAATGCAACACGTAGACTATTTAGCCCATTATACTGTTAATCAGTAGTGGAGGCGTGACTTGTCTTTTTAAAGAAAAGCAGCACAGGTGTCGAAAACAACACCTTTTTGCATGGGCGCAGCTTCCTGAGCGTTGTTAGTTGCTGTACAGGAGTCTGCGCTCTTGTGATCCTTTGGCCATGCGCTGTGAGCGCTTCCTGTCTTATGACCTCATTTCATGTTGGCCGTTGCGGTTAGCGATGGACATGAATCCCAGACCCACAGTGTGTTTTTAAAAAATCACACTGCGGTGCTGGGATTCGTGCCCTGGTGCACTAAATATGTTTGCCGCTCACACATGTCCTTACACCTGCTTCAGACTGGGTGGCCTCATCTGATCCCTTATCGCCTGCCGCGGCCATGAGGACACCCAGTCTGAAGAAGGCGGAAGGAGATGAGTGAACACAGGCAAACATATGCACTGCACATGCCCATCAATCACACCCTCGCTGTCCAAAAAAATAAGACACCGAGGGCCGTTGTTTCGAGCAGGGGAGATGCACAGGCGCAGCCAGCTAACCAATGATGTCAAAAGACGGGCAGCGCTAACAAGGGTGGTGCTGCGTGTCATTACAAAGGAAAGTCACACCTCAGGGACATTGTAATGGTCTCTAATGAGACACATTTTGTACGTGTTGAGTTCCACGTGGGCAAGGAGAAAAAGTCAGCCACCTTGTACAAATGCAGCAGTACTGCTGTACAAGGTGGCTGTTATACATAGAAACACCTGTGGGTGGGGGGCAGGCTCCCTTCAATTTCAGTTCATGTGCCTGCGTGGCGTTTGCAGGTCACGTTGCAAGCTACACAGCAGGGGAACAGCTGGCGTTGCTGAACCCCACTGACACATTGACTGTTGTTTTTCTCTGTGCAGATTGCATGTCCGGGCAAAAACTAGCGGTGTTAGAGCCCAGGGTCAGCAGGAGGAGGAGGAGAGGAGCAAAGTGTAGGCCGAAGCCTGCACTGGTGGCAGCTTTTGGTCGGTTGTGCCAGCGTGGCTTGTGCTGGACACGATGCCGGCTACACAGCGGGGGAACAGCTGGCGGTGCTGAACCCCACTAACACATTGGCTGGTGTTTTTCTCTGTGCAGCTAGCATGTCCGGGCAGAAACTGGCGTTGTTTGAGCCCAGGGTCAGCAGGAGGAGGAGAGGAGCAAAGTGTAGGCCGAAGCCTGCACTGGTGGCAGCTTTTGTTCTGTTGTGCCAGCGTGGCTTGTGCTGGACACGTTGCCGACTACACAGCAGGGGAACAGCTGGCGGTGCTGAACCCCACTAACACATTGGCTGGTGTTTTTCTCTGTGCAGCTAGCATTTCCGGGCAAAAACTAGCGGTGTTTGAGCCCAGGGTCAGCAGGAGGAGTAGAGGAGCACAGTGTAGGCCGAAGCCTAGTTGAACCAATTTCAAAGGTTACCTTTAACCCCCCCCTCAGGTGTTGCAAGGTACAAGAGCCACACCTTGAACAGCATTAATGATGCACAAGTCAAAGGTTGCTCTATTTAATTTTGCTCCATGCACACGCTGAATTAAACACGTACACTATTTAGCCCATTATACTGTCAAACAGTAGTGGAGGCGTGACTAGTACTACTAGTCTTTTTAAGGAGACACAGCACAGGTGTACAAATTAACACCTAGGTGCTGTGCGCAGATTCCTTACCGTTGTTATTTGCAGTACAGGAAACTGCGTTCTTGTGTTATCCCTTGGCAATACCCTGTTAGTGCAGGCCGTCTCATGACCTCATTTCATGTTGGCCGGTGCGGTTAACGATGGCCATGAATCTCAGACCCACAGTGGCTTTTCCT
Organism: Ranitomeya imitator; assembly: GCF_032444005.1. Classification (NCBI taxonomy): domain Eukaryota; kingdom Metazoa; phylum Chordata; class Amphibia; order Anura; family Dendrobatidae; genus Ranitomeya; species Ranitomeya imitator. The sequence continues at coordinate 72,752,982 of NC_091290.1, read as the reverse complement.
AAAGTCACACTGCGGTGCTGGGATTCGTGGCCTTGTGCAGTAAATATGTTCGCCGCTCACACATGTCCTTACACCTACTTCAGACTGGGCGGCCTCAGCTGATCCCTTATCGCATGCCGCGGCCATGAGGCCGCACAGTCAGAAGAAGGCGGAAGGAGGGGAGTGAAAACAGGGGAACATATGCACTGCTCGTGCCCATCAATCACACCCTCGCAGTCAAAATATATGAGACAACGGGGGGCGTTATGTCGGGCAGGGGGGACGCACAGGCACAGCCAGCCAACCAATGATGTCAGGAGACGGGCAGCGCTAACAATGGGGGTGCTGCGTGTCATTAAAAAGGAAAGTCACACCTCAGGGACATTGTAATGGTCTGTAATGAGACACATTTTGTACTTGTTGAGTTCCACGTGTGCAAGGAGAAAAAGTCAGCCACCTTGTACAAATGCAGCAGTACTGCTGTACAAGGTGGCTGTTATACATAGAAACACCTGGGGGGGTGGGGGGCAGGCTCCCTTCAATTTCAGTTCATGTTCCTGCGTGGCGTTTGCAGGAAACGTTGCAAGCTACACAGCAGGGGAACAGCTGGCGGTGCTGAACCCCACTAACACATTGGCTGGTGTTTTTCTCTGTGCAGCTAGCATGTCCGGGCAGAAACTGGCGTTGTTTTAGCCCAGGGTCAGCAGGAGGAGGAGAGGAGCAAAGTGTAGGCCGAAGCCTGCACTGGTGGCAGCTTTTGGTCAGTTGTGCCAGCGTGGCTTGTGCTGGACACGATGCCGACTACACAGCAGAGGAACAGCTGGCGGTGCTGAACCCCACTAACACATTGGCTGGTGTTTTTCTCTGTGCAGCTAGCATGTCCGGGCAGAAACTGGCGTTGTTTGAGCCCAGGGTCAGCAGGAGGAGGAGAGGAGCAAAGTGTAGGCCGAAGCCTGCACTGGTGGCAGCTTTTGTTCTCTTGTGCCAGCGTGGCTTGTGCTGGACACGTTGCCGACTACACAGCAGGGGAACAGCTGGCGGTGCTGAACCCCACTAACACATTGGCTGGTGTTTTTCTCTGTGCAGCTAGCATTTCCGGGCAAAAACTAGCGGTGTTTGAGCCCAGGGTCAGCAGGAGGAGGAGAGGAGCAGAGTGTTGGCCAAAGCCTAGTTGAACCAATTTCAAAGGTTACCTTTAACCCCCCCTCAGGTGTTACAAAGTACAAGAGCCACTCCTTCTGCAGCATTAATGCTGCACAAGTAAAAGGTTGCTCTATTAATTTTTCTACTTGCACAAGCTGAATGCAACACGTAGACTATTTAGCCCATTATACTGTTAATCAGTAGTGGAGGCGTGACTTGTCTTTTTAAAGAAAAGCAGCACAGGTGTCGAAAACAACACCTTTTTGCATGGGCGCAGCTTCCTGAGCGTTGTTAGTTGCTGTACAGGAGTCTGCGCTCTTGTGATCCTTTGGCCATGCGCTGTGAGCGCTTCCTGTCTTATGACCTCATTTCATGTTGGCCGTTGCGGTTAGCGATGGACATGAATCCCAGACCCACAGTGTGTTTTTAAAAAATCACACTGCGGTGCTGGGATTCGTGCCCTGGTGCACTAAATATGTTTGCCGCTCACACATGTCCTTACACCTGCTTCAGACTGGGCGGCCTCATCTGATCCCTTATCGCCTGCCGCGGCCATGAGGACACCCAGTCTGAAGAAGGCGGAAGGAGATGAGTGAACACAGGCAAACATATGCACTGCACATGCCCATCAATCACACCCTCGCTGTCCAAAAAAATAAGACACCGAGGGCCGTTGTTTCGAGCAGGGGAGATGCACAGGCGCAGCCAGCTAACCAATGATGTCAAAAGACGGGCAGCGCTAACAAGGGTGGTGCTGCGTGTCATTACAAAGGAAAGTCACACCTCAGGGACATTGTAATGGTCTCTAATGAGACACATTTTGTACGTGTTGAGTTCCACGTGGGCAAGGAGAAAAAGTCAGCCACCTTGTACAAATGCAGCAGTACTGCTGTACAAGGTGGCTGATATACATAGAAACACCTGTGGGTGGGGGGCAGGCTCCCTTCAATTTCAGTTCATGTGCCTGCGTGGGGTTTGCAGGTCACGTTGCAAGCTACACAGCAGGGGAACAGCTGGCGTTGCTGAACCCCACTGACACATTGACTGGTGTTTTTCTCTGTGCAGATTGCATGTCCGGGCAAAAACTAGCGGTGTTAGAGCCCAGGGTCAGCAGGAGGAGGAGGAGAGGAGCAAAGTGTAGGCCGAAGCCTGCACTGGTGGCAGCTTTTGGTCGGTTGTGCCAGCGTGGCTTGTGCTGGACACGATGCCGGCTACACAGCGGGGGAACAGCTGGAGGTGCTGAACCCCACTAACACATTGGCTGGTGTTTTTCTCTGTGCAGCTAGCATGTCCAGGCAGAAACTGGCGTTGTTTGAGCCCAGGGTCAGCAGGAGGAGGAGAGGAGCAAAGTGTAGGCTGAAGCCTGCACTGGTGGCAGCTTTTGTTCTGTTGTGCCAGCGTGGCTTGTGCTGGACACGTTGCCGACTACACAGCAGGGGAACAGCTGGCGGTGCTGAACCCCACTAACACATTGGCTGGTGTTTTTCTCTGTGCAGCTAGCATTTCCGGGCAAAAACTAGCGGTGTTTGAGCCCAGGGTCAGCAGGAGGAGTAGAGGAGCAGAGTGTAGGCCGAAGCCTAGTTGAACCAATTTCAAAGGTTACCTTTAACCCCCCCCTCAGGTGTTGCAAGGTACAAGAGCCACACCTTGTGCAGCATTAATGCTGCACAAGTAAAAGGTTGCTCTATTTGTTTTGCTCCTTGCACACGCTGACTAAAACACGTACACTATTTAGCCCATTATACTGTCAAACAGTTGTGGAGGCGTGACTTGTCTTTTTAACGAGACGCAGCACAGGTGTCAAAATTTGCACCTAGGTACTGGGCGCAGATTCCTGAGCGTTGTTATTTGCTGTACAGGAGTCTGCGCTATTGTGATCCCTTGGCCATGCGCTGTGAGCGCTTCCTGTCTTCTGACCTCATTTCATGTCGGCCGTTGCGGTTAGCGATGGACATGAATCCCAGACCCACAGTGTGTTTTCAAAAAATCACACTGCGTGGCTGGGATTCGTGGCCTTGTGCAGTAAATAGGTTTGCCGCTTACACATGTCCTTACACCTGCTCCAGACTGGGCGGCCTCAGCTGATCCCTTATCGCCTACCACGGCCAGGAGACCGCACAGTCTGAAGAAGGCGGAAGGAGATGAGTTAAGACAGGCGAACATATGCACTGCTCGTGCCCATAAACCACACCCTCGCTGACAAAATAAATATGACAACGAGGGGCGTTGTTTCTAGCAGGGCGGATGCACAGGCGCAGCCAGCTAACCATGATGACAAAAGACGGGAAACGCTACCAAGGGGGGTGCTGCGTATCATTACAAAGGAAAGTCACACCTCAGGGACAGTGGAATGGTCTCAATGAGACACATTTTGTACGTGTTGAGTTCCACGTGGGCAAGGAGAAAAAGTCAGCCACCTTGTACAAATGCAGCAGTACTGCTGTACTAGGTGGCTGTTATACATAGAAACACCTGGGGGGGTGGGGCCAGGTTCCCTTTTAATTTCAGTTCCTGTGCCTGCATGGCGTTTGCAGGTCACGTTGCCGGCTACACAGCAGGGGAACAGCTGGCGTTGCTGAACCCCACTAACACATTGGCTGGTGTTTTTCTCTGTGCAGCTAGCACTTCCGGGCAAAAACTAGCGGTGTTTGAGCCCAGGGTCAGCAGGAGGAGGAGAGGAGCAAAGTGTAGGCCGAAGCCTGCACTGGTGGCAGCTTTTGTTCTGTTGTGCCAGCGTGGCTTGTGCTGGACACGTTGCCGACTACACAGCAGGGGAACAGCTGGCGGTGCTGAACCCCACTGACACATCACCTAGTGTTTTTTCTGTGTAGACAACACTTCCAGGTGGCAACTGACAGTGTTGAAACCCAGGGAATCAAAGAGGAGCAGAGTGTAGGCCGAAGCCTGCAGTGGAGCAAGTTGAAAGGGAACCTTTAACCCCCCCCCCCCAGGCATTTGTTGCTGAAAGAGCCATCTTGTACAGCAGTAATACTGCACATGGAAAATGGTGGCTCCGAAAATTATGCTCCTTGCAAACGCTGAAGTACACACTCATATAATGTGTCCCCTCACACCGTCAAACCATCCCGGAAGTGGGACTTTCCTTTGTAATGTGACACAGCACAGCCGTCATTCCAACCCCCTTGGTGCCGGGCACCACCTCCTCAACGTTGTTTGGTTCTGTCACGGAGCCCGCGCTGTAATGTTATCCCTTGGCCATGCACAGTTAGCGGTGCCCGTCTTCTGACATCATGTAGGTGTCAGGCTGGCAGTGCCTGTGCGTCCAGGCTGCCCGAGATCCAACCTTGCAGTGTCATCTAATGTAGTCCCACTGCGGGCCAGGGATCCATGGGCATGCGCAGTGCATATCATCGCCTCTCACTCACCTCCTTCCTGCTTCTTCAGACTGTGCGGCGTCACGGCCGTGGCATGCTATTAGGGATCAGCTGACGCCGCCTAGTCTGAAGAAGCGTGAAGAAGGGGAGTGAGAGGCTAGTATATGCACTGCGCATGGCCATGGATACCAGGCCCACTGTGGGATCACATTAGACGACACTGCGAGGTGTGATTTCGGGCAGCGTGGACGCACAGGCGCAGCCAGGACGACAACAAATGATGTCAGAGGACGGGCAGCGCAAACTGTGCATGGCCAAGGGATAACATAACAGCGCAGGGTCCATGACGGAATCAAACAACGCTAAGGAGGCAGCGCACGGTGCCAAGGGGGTAGCAATGACGGCTGTGCTGCGTCACATTACAAAGGAAAGTCCCACCTCCGGGACGGTTGGACGGTGTGAGGGGACACATTACATGAGTGTGTAGTTCAGCGTTTGCAAGGAGCATAATTTCAAGAGCGACCTTTCCCTTGTGCAGTATTAGTGCTGCACATGGTGGCTCTTTCAGTAACAAACGCCTAGGGGGGGGGGGGACAGGTCCCCTTACATTTTAGTTGTGCCAGCGTGGCGGTCGCATGACACGTTGCCGGATACACAGCTGGGGATCAGCTGACGTTACTGAACCCCAATAACAGAGGAGCGACTGTTGACTGTGCACACAGCACTTCCAGGCACCAACTGGCGGTGTTAGAGCCCAGGGACAGCAGGAGGAGCAGATTGGAGGTATTGCCGCACACACAGCTGGGGATCAGCTGACGTTACTGAACCCCAATAACAGAGGAGCGACTGTTGACTGTGCACACAGCACTTCCAGGCACCAACTGGCGGTGTTAGAGCCCAGGGACAGCAGGAGGAGCAGATTGGAGGTATTGCCGCACGCACAGCTGGGGATCAGCTGACGTTACTGAACCCCAATAACAGAGAAGCGACTGTTGACTGTGCACACAGCACTTCCAGGCACCAACTGGCGGTGTTAGAGCCCAGGGACAGCAGGAGGAGCAGAGGAACAGAGTGTAGGCCGAAGCCTGATTGGAGCAAGTTGAAAGGAAACCTTTAACCCCCCCCCCCATGACGTTTGTAGCTGAAAGAGCCATGTTGTGCAGCACTAAGGATGCAAAAGGAAAAGGTTGCTCTTTTAATTATGCTCCTTGCAAACACCGAAGTAAACACTAAAAATGTGTCCCTTTATACCGTTAAACCGTTCCGGAGGTGCGAATTTCCTTCGTAATGGGACACAGCACAGCTGTCATTCCTATCCCCTTGATGCCGTGCGCTGCCTCCTCAGCGTTGTTTTAAGCTGTCACGGAGCCTGCGCTGTTCTGTTAGCCCTTGGCCATGCCCAATTAGCGCTGCCTGTCTTCTGACATAATTTGGTGTCAGGCTGTCAGTGCCTGTGCGTCCACGCTGCTCCAGATCCCACCTCGCAGTCTCATCTAACGTAATCCCACTGCGGGCCTTTGAACCATGGGCATGCACAGTGCATAACCTCGACTCTCACTCCCCTCCTTCCCTCTTCTTCAGACTGTGCGGTGTCACGGCCGTGGCATGCTAGGGATCAGCTGACGGCGCACAGTCTAAAGAAGGCGGAGGGAAATGAGCGAGAGCCCGAGGGGAAGATATGCACTGCGCATGCCCATGGATCCCAGGCCCGCAGTGTGACTCAATCAGAAGACACTGCGAGGCGGGATCTCGGGCACCGCGGCCGCACAGGCGCAGCCAGCCTGACACCAAATTATGTCAGAAGACAGGCAGCGCAAATAGGGCATGCCCAAGGGATAACAGAACAGCGCAGGCTCCGTGACAGCTTAAAACAACGCTGAGGAGGCAGCGCATGGCACCAAGGGGGTAGGAATGACGGCTGTGCTGCGTCACATTACGAAGGAAAGTCCCAGCTCCGGGACGGTATAACGGTATCAGTGAACACATTTTATAAGTGTTAAGTTCTGCGTGTGCAAAGAGCTAAAAAAAAAGAGCTACCTTTTCCTTGTGCAGCATTACTGCTGCACAAGATGGCTCTTTCAGTAACAAACGACGGGGGGGGGGGGGACAGGTTCCCTTACATTTAGGTTGTTGTGCCAGCGTGGCGGTCGCAGGACACATTGCCGGCTACACAGCTGGGGATCAGCTGACGTTACTGAAACCCAATAACACTGGGTCGTATGTTTTTACTGTGCAGCCTGCACTTCTGAGCCGCAACTGGCGGTGTTGGAGCCCAGGAATAGCAGTTCAGGTGGTAGAAAGATGAACACAGCAGGAGACCTGGATGACACCCAATTACTTAATCAGGCAGAGGAGTGGCAAATTCCTGCGAGATCCAGGCCTGGTTCATTTTCAGGAAAGTAAGCCGGTCAACGTTATCGGAGGATAGTCGCATGCGACGGTCTGTTAGTACACCACCTGCGGCACTAAAGACACGTTCCGATAAGACACTAGCCGCAGGGCAAGCCAGCACCTCCAATGCATACTGGCTTAGCTCTGGCCATGTATCCAGCTTAGAGACCCAAAACTTGAACGGGGAAGAGCCGTCTGGGAGTACAGTAAGAGGGCAAGCCATGTAGTCTGTCACCATCTGACGGAACCGTTGCCTCCTGCTGACTGGAGCCGCCGGTGATGGTGTAGACATTTGGGGCGGGCACACAAAAGTGTGCCAGAGTTGTGCCATACTGGGCTTGCCTTGGGCAGAGGCACTGCTTCTGCTCCCTCTTTGGGCAGAGCCTCCCCCACTGCCTCGACGCACTGAGCTGCTTTGTAAAGCACTAGCAGCACTCCTCTCAGTTGGACAGGAGAAGATGATGGAATTCACCAGTGTGTCGTGGTACTCCCGCAATTTACGCTCCCGGGTCAACGCAGGGATGAGGTTTTGGACGTTGTCCCGGTAGCGAGGATCGAGGAGGGTGAACACCCAATAATCAGGCATGTTGAGAATGTGGTCGATGCGGCGGTCGTTTCTCAGGCACTGCAGCATGAAATCCACCATGTGCTGCAGAGTGCCAACCGGCCCAGAAACGCTGTCCCCTGCTTGAGACATGATCTCTGCCCGCTCGTCATCACCCCACCCTCGCTGTACACACTGACCACTGGACAATTGTGTCGCTCCCTCCTCTGGACGGAGCTCTTCCTCCTCCATTGACTCCTCCTCATCCTCCTCACAAATTGGCCCCTGCGTACCCCTTTGTGAGGAACCACGTGGCGCTGACTCTCCAGAAGCTGATGGAAAAGGTGACTCCTCATCCTCCACCTCTTCCACCACATCATCCCTTAACCCTTGCAAAGTTTGCTGAAGCAGGCAGATAAGGGGGACAGTCATGCTGACTAGTGCATCATCTGCACTTGCCATCCGCGTGGAATAATCAAAAGGACGCAAAACCTGGCAGACGTCCTTCATAGTGGCCCACTCTGTGGTTGTGAAGTCTGATCGGCGCTGACTGCGACTTCTTTGCGCCTGATGCAGCTGGTACTCCATAACTGCTTGCTGCTGCTCACACAACCGCTCCAACATATGTAACGTGGAATTCCACCGGGTAGGTAGGTCACATATGATGCGGTGTTCCGGAAGGCGGAATCGGCGCTGCAGAGCAGCAATGCGGGATCTGGCCAAGCTGGAACGCCGCAAGTGAGCACACTCTAGGCGGACCTTGTGCAGCAGGGCATCAAGATCCGGATAGTCCCTCAGAAAACTCTGCACAACCAAATTGAGCACATGTGCCAGACATGGGATGTGAGTGAGGTTGCCAAGGGCCAAAGCTGCCACCAGATTTCGGCCATTGTCACACACTACCATGCCTGGCTGGAGATTCGCTGGCAGTAACCACACATCGCTCTCCTGCTTTATGGCATTCCAGAGCTCCTGCGCTGTGTGGCTTCGATGCCCCAATGAAACTAGTTTCAAGACGGCCTGCTGACGTTTGGCCACGGCTGTGCTCATGTCGGTCATAGGTAAACGTTCACGGGTCCATGTGGGGGTGGACTGTGACGGATCCTGCAGAGAGGAATCAGAGGAACTGGTGTAAGAGGAGGAGTCGATGCGTACAGACTGGATTCCTGCAATCCTTGGAGTGGGCAGGACACGTCCTGCGCCACTCGCACGATCTGTACCTGGCTCAACAACATTAACCCAATGGGCAGTGAGGGAAACATATCGCCCCTGTCCATGCTGACTGGTCCACGCATCGGTGGTGAGGTGGACCTTGCTACTGACGGCGTTCAGTAGCGCATGTTTTATGTTTGCCTCAACATGCCTGTGCAGGGCAGGGACAGCCTGCCTGCTGAAGTAAAAGCGGCTGGGCACCTTGTACTGTGGGACTGCCAATGCCATCAAGTCACGGAAGCTGTCAGTCTCCACCAGCCTGAACGAGAGCATTTCCAGGGACAACAGTTTGGCAATGCCTGCATTCAGAGCCTGTGCTCGGGGGTGGTTGGCCGAGAATGCCCGCCTTTTCTCCCATGCCTGTACTACCGATGGCTGTAGAGTAGACTGGGAGTGTGAGGATGACTGGGAAGGTGGTGCTGTGGGTGGAATTACACAAGGTCTCTGGGAGGAAGCCAAACCAGCTGTGCGTGAGCTGGAGGAAGAGGCAACACGAGCTGAAGAGGTGGTAGCTGCCGCTGTTGGTTGGCCAACATCTTCAGTGTGTTTCTGTAACTCCACCGCGTGCCTGGTCCGCACATGTTTCCACATATTTGTGGTATTGAGGTTGCTGACATTTTTCCCTCTTTTTACTTTATGATGACACAGCTTGCATTTGACAAAACAAATGTCATCTGCAACTGTGTCAAAAAAGGACCAGGCACTGCAAGTCTTGGGAGCGCCCTTTTTGGCTTTGGAAAGAGACAGGCTCCTAACGGGTGCCAAAGTGGAGGCTACAGGCTCCGCAGTCTTCCCCCTCCCTCTCCCTCTTTGGCCCGTAAGAGGAAGCTCTTCCTCTGAGCTGCTCCCACCACCTTCCTGTTCCTCACGCCACGATGGGTCAAGGACCTCATCATCTCCACTACCCTCTGCCACCAACTGCTCCTCCTGGGTAGTCTCAGCAGCACAGTACGCACGAGAAAGCGGCACCTGAGTTTCATCATCAGATGCGTACTGCGCTGTGGTCACCGGAGGCACTGGCCCACCTGCCTCTTCAGAGTCAGAGAGAAAAAGGTGTTGGGCATCACTGCACACTGCCTCTTCTTCCATTTCTCCAATGCTGCTTGGCTGGCCCCCTGTTTCCAAGCCAAGAGATTCAGAGAACAGAAGTAGAGACGGCTCCTGTCCTGGGCTCTCTGACTGCCTGGCCAATTTGGCAGGTGGTGAAGAGACAGATGGCTGCTCTCCAGTGCTCTGTGCCTGAGAGGATGTGGCACTAACTGAAGTCGATGCCGAGGCGTTAGCTGCCATCCACCCGACAACGGCTTCAATTTGGTCTTCACGCAGCAGCGGTGCACGGCGCTCTCCGACAAAGCTGCGCATGAAGGACTGTTCCCTGCTGAAACTGAGTGACGACGAGTCACCGGCGCCCGCAGCAGGCACAGAATCACCACGTCCTCTCCCTGCTCCTCTCCCTGCTCCGCGCCCACGCCCACGTGCCTTACTCCCTGCCCTCTTCATCTTGGTTGACAGATAAAGATAAGCAGAAAAGTACTAAGGCCTTAGTGTGCTTATTCCTGTAATGCTCCTCCTAACAGGTGTAAGAAACACTAATGTTGTAAATTGTGGACTAAACTTTATTATTTTTCAAATGTGGCCTACACAAGTGTTAAGTTGTGTTTGGTGAACTTAACCTTTTTTTTGGTGCAGATCGGGCTACAGAGCTAGTTTAAATCACACGGAGACCGTGCAGACAGCCGTAAACGGCGCTGCAAGGCCAAAAAACCCTCCTCTAGGTTATCCTATATAGTGTTTTTCCACTATTTAGCTGGATACAAGTGGAAAGACACTAATAGGAATTTTTTTTTTCAAATTTTAAACTGGCTGCACTATTTGAAAAAAAGGAAATTGTTTTTCAAGGTATGAGGCAGTAACGCACCCTGAGCTGAATCCAACCGGCTATGGCTGCACACAGACTACAGGGCGAGCTGCGCTCACACAGAGACCGTGCAGACAGCCGTAAACGGCGCTGCAAGGCCCCAAAAAAACCCTCTAGGTTATCCTATGTAGTGTTTTTCCACAATTGAGCTGGAGACTGGTGGAAAGACACTAATAGGAATTTTTTTTTTTTCAAATTTTAAACAGGCTGCACTATTTCAAAAAAAGGAAAATTTTTCTCAAGGTATGAGCCAGTAACGAACCCTGAGCTGAATCCAACCGGCTATGGCTGCACACAGACTACAGGGCGAGCTGGGCTCACACGGAGACCGTGCAGACAGCCGTAAACGGCGCTGCAAGGCCAAAAAACCCTCCTCTAGGTTATCCTATATAGTGTTTTTCCACTATTTAGCTGGATACGAGTGGAAAGACACTAATAGGAATTTTTTTTTTCAAATTTTAAACAGGCTGCACTATTTGAAAAAAAGGAAAATTTTTCTCAAGGTATGAGCCAGTAACGAACCCTGAGCTGAATCCAACCGGCTATGGCTGCACACAGACTACAGGGCGAGCTGGGCTCACACGGAGACCGTGCAGACAGCCGTAAACGGCGCTGCAAGGCCCAAAAACCCCCCTCTAGGTTATCCTATGTAGTGTTTTTCCACAATAGAGCTGGAGACTGGTGGAAAAACACTAATAGGAAATTTGAGAAAAAATGTGCAGCAGGCTGCACTAAGAGCAAAAAAGAACAACTGTGTGAGGCAGTGTGAACCCCCCCTGAGCTGAATACAACCGGGTATATGGCTGCACACAGACTACAGAGTGAGCTGCACACACACACACAGAGACCTTGCAGAACGCTGTTAAAACAGCGCTGCAAGGCAAGAGCAAGGTGAACAGTGAAGAACACACAGCGTTTTGCTAAATTAGCCTTTGGAAAGGAAAATAAAGCAATTAGCAAGCTCAACTGGCCCTCAGTTAGAACACAGCGTCCTGTCCCTAACTGAAATCACAGCAGAGTGAGCGCAAAATGGCGGCAGCGCTTTTTTATAGTGCAGAGTGACATCATTTCAGCAGCCAATCCAAGCCTTGCCAGTACTTACATGCCCACCATGCTAAACAGGATGTGCCCACACTTTCATTCATTCCTCATTGGCTGCTGCGTTCAATTTGAATTCTGGGAACTTCCGATTCCGGTATCCGATACGCGGGAAGTATCGGAATTCAGTATCGGAATTCCGATACCGCAAATATCGGCCGATACCCGATACTTGCGGTATCGGAATGCTCAACACTACTCGTCAGTAGTGTTGAGCATTCCGATACCGCAAGTATCGGGTATCGGCCGATACTTGCGGTATTGGAATTCCGATACCGAGATCCGATATTTTTGTGATATCGGGTATCGGTATCGAATCAATAGGGATGTGTAAAATAAAGAATTAAAATAAAAAATATTGATATGCTCACCTCTCCGGCGGCCCCTGGACTTCACACTGCTAACCGGGAGGCTTCTTTGTTTAAAAAGCACGCCTTTCGGACCTGTGAATGACGTCCCGGCTTCTGATTGGTCGCGTGCCGCCCATGTGACCGGCACACGACCAATCAGAGGCCGCGACGTCATTCGCAGGTCCTCAATTCCTAGAATTAGCAGTTTTGTGAATGAGAATGACGTCGCGGCTTCTGATTGGCCGCCGGGACGTCATTCACAGGTCCGAAAGGCGCGCTTTTTAAACAAAGAAGCCTCCCGGTTAGCAGCGTGAAGTCCAGGGGCCGCTGGAGAGGTGAGCATATCAATATTTTTTATTTTAATTCTTTATTTTACACATCCCTATGGATCCCAGGGCCTGAAGGAGAGTTTCCTCTCCTTCAGACCCTGGGAACCATGAGAATACCTTCCGATACTTGATGTCCCATTGACTTGTATTGGTATCGGATATCGGTATCGGCGATATCCGATATTTTTCGGGTATCGGCCGATACTATCCGATACCGATACTTTCAAGTATCGGACGGTATCGCTCAACACTACTCGTCAGTTATTACACAGGCACAACAACATATATTGGCTTATGTGTGCCAAGCTGCCCTGAAAAAATGACAAGCTGTCCTCATTTGGAGGTATATTAACTGAGTATTCTGTATCCCCCCAGTCAGTGATGCCCGTGAGCTGATCTGAGCGCCACACTGCTGTGAACATGGTTGTTCCTCCTTCCCTTTCCTCCTATTCCACATCATCATCATCTTCCCAAACTGTCCCCTATAGGGTTGGTTACCTGGCCGATGTAAGGACAGTAACCCACCCTCTGAGCAATGTGGGAATGACAAACCTGATATTTTTGTGAATTACCTCTGCTCCTACTCCTGGTCCTCTTGCTCCCGTGGTACCACCTCAACCATCGCGACCTGAATTGTTTAATTCCAGCAGGCACATCAGTGGTATAAAAAAGAAACAGCCAACAGCACTTCAATACAGGAAAGCACGCTCCAAATCCAACAAACCCAATTGGAGAATAAATGGTCTAAAAAACAGAGGAACAGCATCCAGTCCAGGTGAAAAATATATATTTATTCCTCCATGATACGTTTCAACCAGTGCTGGTCTTTTTCAAGTATACAGCGCTGGCAAAAAATAAGAGACCGCCACATCAAAATCCTGTAATGGGCAGCCCAAACTCCAGATCTGAACCCCATTAAAAACCTCTGGAATGTAATCAAGAGGATGATGCATAGCCACAATACATCAAACAAAGAAGAACTGCTTACATTTTTTTGCCAGAAGCAGTGTGGAAGACTGGTGGAAAGCATGCCAAGACACATGAAAGCTGTGATTAAAAATGTTGGTTATTTCACAACATATTGATTTCTGAACTCTTCCTGAGTTAAAACATTAGTATTTTTGTTTCTAAATGCTTATGAACTTGTTTTCTTTGCATTATTTGAGGTCTGAAAGCACTGAGGTTTTTCTTATTTTGACCATTTTTCTTTGTCAGAAAAAAAATACAAAATGTATTTCTTGGAAATTCGGAGACATGTTGTCAGAAGTTTATAGAATAAAGGTATCGTTTCTCCTTATGGAGAGTGACATACCATCTCTGGCTTGTCAAGGTAAGGAGGCTTATTCACCGTGCAATGCTCCTCTGGGAAATATAACATGCAAATTGCCTCTTCTGATAAAAAGAGGACTTAAACTCTATAGCGCCACCTGTTGGAAGTAGCGATCCTACAAGTCACAATCAACCCTTTAACGAGTCATGCAATATGACTCAGGATAAAAGCCAAATCAATATCTCAATTCGCAGACACGGTGTTTCGGGCTGTTGGCCCTCGTCAGTGCGAAGCATGAGAACTGATTTGGCTAGATGAGCTTCGCACTGACGAGGGCCAACAGCCCGAAACACCGTGTCTGCGAATTGAGATATTGATTTGGCTTTTATCCTAAGTCATATTGCACGACTCGTTAAAGGGTTGCTTGTGACTTGTAGGATCGCTACTTCCAACAGGCGGCGCTATAGAGTTTAAGTCCTCTTTTTATCAGAAGAGGCAATTTGCATATTATATTTCCCAGAGGAGCATTGCACGGCGAATAAGCCTCCTTACCTTGACAAGCCAGATATGGTATGTCACTCTCCATAAGGAGAAACGATACCCCTTAGACCCCAGTCCAGAGCCTCTCACCTAGCCAAATCAGTTCTCATGCTTCGCACTGACGAGGGCCAACAGCCCGAAACACCGTGTCTGCAAATTGAGATATTGATTTGGCTTTTATCCTAAGTCATATTGCACGACTCGTTAAAGGGTTGATTGTGACTTGTAGGATTGCTACTTCCAACAGGTGGCGCTACTGAGTTAAAGTCCTCTTTTTATCAGAAGAGGCAATTTGCATAGAATAAAGGTACAATTTACACTTTACTCAAAAACATACCTTTAAATAGAAAAATCAGACAAACTGAACATTTTGCTGTGGTCTCTTAATTTTTGCCAGAGCTGTATACAGGTGCATCTCACAAAATTAGAATATCATCAAAAAGTTAATTTATTTCAGTTCCTCAATACAAAAAGTAAATCTCATATATTAGATAGAGTCATTACACATAGAGTGACATATTTCAAGTTTTTATTTCTGTTAACTTTGATGATTATGGTATGTTCAGTAAATGCACTCAATACTTGGTCAGGGCTCTATTTGCATCAATTACTACATCAGAACGGTGTAGCATGGAGGCGATCAGCCTGTGGCACTGCTGAGGTGTTATGGAAGCCCAGGTTGCTTTGATAGCAGCCTTCAGCGCGTCTGCATTTTTGGGTCTGGTGTCTCTCATCTTCCTCTTGACAATACCCCATAGATTCTCCATGGGGTTAAGGTAAGACGAGTTTGTTGGACAATCAAGCACAGTGATGCTGTTGTTTTTAAACCAGGTATTGATACTTTTGGCAGTGTGGACAGGTGCCAAGTGCTGCTAGAGAATTAAATTTTCATCTCCAAAATGATTGCCAACAGAGGGAATCATGAAGTGCTCTAAAATTTCCTGTTAGACATCTGCACTGACTTTGGTCTTGATAAAACACAGTGGACCTACACCATCAGATGACAAAGCTCCCCAAACCATCACTGATTGTGGAAACTTCACACTAGACCTCAAGCAGCTTGGATTGTCTGTCTCCTCTTTCTTCAGACTCTGGGACCTTGATTTCCAAGGTCTAGTGTGAACTATCCACAATCAATGATGGTTTTGGGAACCATGTCATCTGCTGGTGTAGGTCCACTGTGTTTTATCAAGACCAAAGTCAGCGCAGCCATCTACCAGGAAATTTTAGAGCGCTTCATGATTCCCTCTGCCAGTAAGCTTTTTGGAGATGGAAATTTAATTCTCCAGCAGGACATGGCACCTGTCCACACTACCAAAAGTACCAATACCTTGTGTAAAAACAACAGCATCACTTTGCTTGATTGGCCAGAAAACTCGCCTGGCCTTATCCCCAAGGAGAATCTATGGGATATTGTCAAAAGGAAGATGAGACACATCAGACCAAACAAAGCAGACGAACTGAAGGCTGCTCTCAAAGCAACCTGGGCTTCCATAACACCTCAGCAGTGCCACAGACTGATTGCCTCCATGCCGCATTGATGTGGTTAGTTGATGCAAAAGGGGCCTGACTAAGTATTGAGTACAGTTACTAAACATATATTTCAGTAGGCCAACAATGCAGATGTTAAAATCATTTTTTCAAGCTCATGTTATAAAGTATTCTAATTTAGGGTGGTTTTGTTAGGACTGGCGGAAGGCACCAAGTGTAAGGTGTAATGGTATTAGGTGCGTTCGCCGTCCGAGGTCCACCGTGCAGGTAAAAGACCCTGCTGCTAGTAAGACGGACTATATGGCGGTACTAAGTATACACAAATGGGTTAACTTCACCCTGCGTGAAGGAAGCGATCCTGTTGCGTCACAGGACCGCAGTACCGCACATAAAGCGCGAGCAAGAAGTCAGCGGACTCAACCCCTACACAGGATTGAAGTCCGATTAGACACTTGCTGGCACAACACCGCAATTGGGTGTGTCAGAGGAACATAAATAGTAATATAAAGGCACAAGAGTGCGTGCAGTGCCGCACTGACGGACGCCACTAACCACCCAGGCTTGGGTCAGGAAAGCGCAGAGCAAGTGCACGGCGCCGTACTGGCAGACACAGCAACTGATAGCTGTAATGTGTGTTTCATGCTGTTGGATAAGTCGGGCGCTAGATAGCAAACATACACCTTCCGTGAACAGACATTCAATAGGGAGGGTTATTTAAAGAGCGACTTTCACTCACAACACACACACATATTTACAAGACAATACTAGCGCATGGCCGTGCGGCCATGCGAGGTTTAAATAGCTGCAGCATGTTTAGGACCTTCCAAAGATGGACCAATGGAGTGCTGCAGCACCTGAGCATGTGACCCTGGATCTCCACTGAGAGATCTCGCCCTGGGCATGCTCAGAGTGCAAAGCAGGATTTAGTCCTAGCAGCTACAAGGAACTTAGCTGCAGTATCTGATCATGTGACCCTCGATCTCCACTGAGAGATCTTACTCTGGGCATGCTCAGAATGTAAAAAGCAGGACTTAGCCCCAGAAACGTCCGCTCGCCGCTGCCCAGCACTGACTTCAATGGGAGAAGCAGGAAACGCAGCAGTAACTCTAAGCACAGAGTCAGACTGAGCGAGACGCTGGGATCGACGTCTCTGCTGAGCAAGCTCCACTGTGGCAGGAGAAGAATGGGAGACCGCAGCGGAGATGGCCCGAGACTCCCCCTGTGCAGAGGCAGGAACTCGACCCCTAACATTACCCCCCCCTCCTAGGGCCCCCCCCCTCCTTGGGCCTCGCTACGTTCAAAGGCAGCAATGAGCTGCGGAGCCCGAATGTGCTCAGCAGGCTCCCAGGACCTGTCCTCAGGGCCATAACCCTTCCAATCCACCAAATAGAATTTTTTACCATGTACCACCTTCTACCCCAAAATAGCGTTCACCTCGTAATCATCCGTAGATGAACCCGATGTCCCGGCAGATGACTCAGAAAACCGGGACATGTATACGGGCTTAAGGAGGGACACATGAAAGGTGTCGGTGATACCAAGGCGTGGAGGAAGGGCCAGACGGTAGACCACAGGATTAACCTGTTCGAGGACCTTGAAGGGACCCAAGTAGCGAGGTGCAAACTTAGTGGACTCTACATGCAGCCTGATGTTACGGGCGGAGAGCCACACTAAATTGCCAGGAGCAAAGGTCGGGGCAGGGCGCCGATGTGCATCGGCGGAGGACCTCATTCTCTCCTTTAAGGCCCGAATGGCGTCCTGAGTGCGGTCCCAAATGTCCCGTGCCGCCACTGCCCAGTCTGCCACCCTGGAGTCAGCAGAGGACACGGGCATAGGCACAGGAACCCGCGGATGCTGGCCGTAATTAAGGAGGAAAGGTGTCTGACCAGTGGAGTCGGCTACAGCGTTATTAAGGGCAAACTCTGCCCATGGTAATAAAGATGCCCAGTCATCTTGCCTGGCAGAAACAAAATGTCGTAGATATGTGACCAGAGTCTGATTGGCCCTCTCTACCAACCCATTCGTCTCGGGATGATATGCGGAAGAGAGATTTAACTCAATGCTGAGAAGACGACAAAGCTCTCTCCAGAACCGAGACGCAAACTGGGGACACCGGTCACTGACAATTTTGTCTGGCATGCCGTGTAGGCGGAAGATGTGTCTTATGAACAACGCTGCCAAGGCCCGTGCAGAAGGTAACCGTGGGAGCGGCACCAAATGCACCATTTTCGAGAAATGATCGGTAATAACCCAAATGACGGTACAACCGCGAGACTTGGGCAAACCCACTACAAAGTCCATCCCGACCAACTCCCAGGGCCTGTCTGCCACCGGCAAGGGATAGAGTAACCCAGACGGCCGTTGTCGAGGAGACTTATTTTTGGCGCATGAGACACACGCCAGAACGTAATCTCTGACATCTCGGAGCATATGCGGCCACCAGTACGTCCTCGCCAGCAGCTCAGATGTCCTTTTTGTCCCAAAGTCTCCACCCACCCTGGAGGAATGAGCCCAAGAGAGAACCTCCGGTCACAAATTTATGGGCACAAAAGTCTTGCCCGGAGGCACAGACTCAAGCGACACCGGAGCCACGGTTCTCAAGCTCTCAGAAGGAACAATAAGCCGAGGCTCTCCTTCCTCCTCCTCAGATGACACAACAGAGCGAGAAAGGGCATCAGCACGAATGTTCTTCTCCCCAGCGAGATAATGGAGGGTGAAGTGGAATCGGGAGAAGAATAAGGACCATCTGGCCTGGCGAGAATTTAGCCGCTGGGCTGTTTGCAAATATAGCAAATTTTTGTGGTCTGTGAAAACTTGAAAGGGAAAACGAGCCCCCTCCAAGAGATGTCTCCACTCTGAGAAAGCCAATTTCATCACTAGCAACTCCCTGTCCCCGATGGACTAATTCCTCTCCGCTGGTGTGAAGGTCTTGGAGAAGAAGAAGCACGGATGCTTCCGACCTTGAGCATCCTTTTGGAAGAGGACTGCTCCAGCACCAACGGAAGAGGCATCCACCTCCATTATAAATGGCTTATCGACATCGGGACAATGTAGGATGGGAGCGCTAGCAAAATGAGACTTAGTAGAAGAAAAGGCCCTGGAGACCTTTTCAGACCACACTTTGGGATTTGCTCCCTTCTTGGTGAGGGCTACCAAGGGAGCTACCAGAGTTGAGAAGTGGGGAATGAACTGGCGGTAATAATTAATGAACCCCATAAAGCGCTGCACCGCCTTAAGAGAATGGGGCTCTTGCCAGTCCATCACAGCCTGTAGTTTGGCAGGATCCATAGCCAATCCCTGGGCGGAGATGATATAGCCCAGGAACGGTAAAGACTCCTGCTCAAACATACACTTCTCCAACTTTGCATAAAGAGAGTTTGCCCGTAGGAGGTCGAAGACTCTGCCAACATCTCTCTGGTGGGAGTCAATATCTGGAGAAAAGATGAGAATATCATCCAGATAGACTACAACCGAGGTGGAAAGCATATCCCAGAAGATGTCGTTGACAAAGTCTTGGAAAACGGCTGGGGCATTACAGAGCCCGAAGGGCATCACCAGATACTCATAGTGCCCATCTTTGGTGTTAGACGCCGTTTTCCATTCGTCCCCCTCACGGATGCGAATCAGGTTGTAAGCACCCCGCAGATCTAGTTTGGTAAACACCCTTGCTCCCCGAAGCCTATCGAAAAGCTCAGATATCAAGGGCAAAGGATACTTGTTCTTAACGGTGATAGCGTTAAGACCCCTGTAGTCTATGCATGGAAGTAGTTCCCCATTCTTCTTCTGCACGAAAAAGAACCCTGCCCCAGCAGGTGACACTGACTTCCTGATGAACCCTCTTGCCAGATTCTCTTGAATGTACTGAGACATTGCCTCCGTCTCCGGGAGAGATAATGGATAGACTCGACCCCGGGGAGGCTCAGCACCAGGCAAGAGATCAATAGGACAGTCATAAGGGCGATGGGGCGGAAGGGTCTCCGCCGCCTTTTTGGAGAACACATCTGCATACGACCAATATTGCTTGGGGAGAGAGGATAGATCTGCGGGTACCTCTGTAGTAGCAACCTGAATGCACTCTCGGTGACACCTACCCCCACATGATTCACCCCATCCCAGAATTCTGCCTGAGGACCACTCGATGTGAGGAGAGTGGTACCGTAACCAAGGTATCCCCAACAGGACCTCATCAATCCCCTCAGGAATGATGAGCAGAGATATAATCTCCTGATGGGATGGTGACATGGACAGAGTAAAAGGGATGGTCTGATGTGTTATCTGTGCGGGCAGTGTCGATCCATTCACCACTCGTACCGTTACTGGTTGAGGTAGCATAACCAGGGGTATTGCGTGACGTTGGGCGAAGGCAGAAGACATAAAATTGCCCTCCACCCCAGAATCCACGCAGAGGTCTACCGAGTGGGAGGATGAGCCTAATGTTATTGTCCCCTTAAAGGATAATTTGGAGGCAAACGTCGCCGTGTCTAGTGCACCTCCACCTACTACCACTAGACGCTGACGTTTCCTCGACCGCTGGAGACATCTGGTGGCAAGATGTCCTGACTGTTGGCAAACATAAAAAACCTGGAGTGCACGAGCGGTCCGGGACTTAGATCCTGCTCGTGACACTACCATAGGCTCATGGGACTCAGGAGCCTGGACTGGAGATTCTAAAGGTTTGGCGAAGGTGGGAGCCAGCCGAAACCTCTGCCTACACTGGGCTCGCTCTAACCTCCGCTCGTGAAAACGGAGGTCAATACGAGTGGATACTGTTATTAATTCCTCCAGTGTGGCGGGAATCTCCCTAGTGGCCAGGGCGTCCTTAACGTGGTCAGCCAGCCCCCTCCAAAATATAGGAATAAGGGCCTTATCCGACCACTCCAGCTCAGATGCTAGCGTGCGGAAGTGGACGGCAAACTGGCTGACCAAGGACGAGCCCTGAGTCAATGCCAACAGTTGGAGCGCCGTATCATGGGTGACACGAGGTCCTAAAAAGACCTGTTTCAGAGTGCTCAGGAATAACGGAGCACTCTGCACCACATGATCGCCACGCTCCCACAGCGGCGTAGCCCACTGCAACGCCCTGTCCGACAATAAAGATACGATAAAGCCCACCTTAGCCCGCTCTGTAGGGAAACGAGAGGCCAGATGCTCGAGATGTATTGAGCACTGACTCACGAAACCCCTACAGGACTTAATGTCACCAGAAAATTTCTCTGGTAGCGGGAGGCGAGATAGCATCGGTACAGGGGCGGCAGTGGACAAGGTAGCTGCAGCCACACTTGCAGCCTAAACAGCGACAGCAGTAACATCCACAGCTGAGGTTGAACGCTCAAGAGCCGCCAACCTTCCCTCCAGCTGCTGGATGTACCGCTGTAAACGCTGATCGTCCGTCATTACTAGCCAGACCTTGGCGCTAGTATTATGTTAGGACTGGCGGAACGCACCAAGTATAAGGTGTAATGGTATTAGGTGCGCTCGCCGTCCGAGGTCCACCGTGCAGGTAAAAGACCCTGCTGCTAGTAAGACGGACTATATGGCGGTACTAAGTATACACACATGGGTTAACTTCACCCTGCGTGAAGGAAGCGATCCTGTTACGTCACAGGACCGCAGTACCGCACATAAAGCGCGAGCAAGAAGTCAGCGGACTCAACCCCTACACAGGATTGAAGTCCGATTAGACACTTGCTGGCACAACACCGCAACTGGGTGTGTCAGAGGAACATAAATAGTAATATAAAGGCACAAGAGTGCGTGCAGTGCCGCACTGACGGACGCCACTAACCACCCAGGCTTGGGTCAGGAAAGCGCAGAGCAAGCGCACGGCGCCGTATTGGCGGACACAGCAACTGATAACTGTAATGTGTGTTTCGTGCTGTTGGATAAGTCGGGCGCTAGATAGCAAACATACACCGTCCGCGAACAGACATTCAATAGGGAGGGTTATTTAAAGAGCGACTTTCACTCACAACACACACACATATTTACAAGACAATACTAGCGCATGGCCGTGCGGCCATGCGAGGCTTAAATAGCTGCAGCCATGCGAGGCTTAAATAGCTGCAGCTGATCTCGCCCTGGGCATGCTCAGAGTGCAAAGCAGGATTTAGTCCTAGCAGCTACAAGGACCTTAGCTGCAGTATCTGATCATGTGACCCTCGATCTCCACTGAGAGATCTTACTCTGGGCATGCTCAGAATGTAAAAAGCAGGACTTAGCCCAAGAAACGTCCGCTCGCCGCTGCCCAGCACTGACTTCAATGGGAGAAGCAGGAAACACAGCAGTAACTCTAAGCACAGAGTCAGACTGAGCGAGACGCTGGGATCGACGTCTCTGCTGAGCAAGCTCCACTGCGGCAGGAGAAGAATGGGAGACCGCAGCGGAGGTGGCCCGAGATTCCCCCTGTGCAGAGGCAGGAACTCGACCCCTATCAGGTTTCACACTTGCGTTTTTGTCTGCAGCGTTTTTTCCCCCTATATTTAACATTGAAAACGCATGCGTTTTTAGTGGTACTCGTTTGGTCGCGTTTTGAAACGCATGCGTTTTTTTACTGCATGCGTTCATTTTCCAAAATGCAACTTGTAGTATTTTTGAGGGGCGTTTTTTGGACACACGCATGCGTTTTCATGCGGGTTTTTTTGGACCAAAAATACATTGGAGTCAATGGGGACGCATGCGTTTTTTTGTGCATGCGTTTGCATGCGTTTTTTTGACGCATGCGTTTTTTTAAACAATGGTTGAATAGACTGTAGATAAGGCTGTCTAGACACTGATAAGCCTCCCCCATAGCAGCAGGGTTATAAAAGGAAGGTTGGGGGAAGTTTCTGGTCACTTCTCATCAGACTCCAAAGAAGACAAGACCCTGCTCGGACGCATTGGTGGACAAGACCCAGAGCAATGTGAGTATATCCTAGCCAATGCATTTATTTTTAATTTTTTGGATCTACATGTCCTAATTTCTTCTTTTTTTTTTCAACATGCATCAGAATGTCTTCTGCGGAGTCTTCATCTGATGAGGAGATTGAGCCACGCCAGTCAGAAGTGGATCACGTCAGTGAGGTTAGTTTTTTGTCCTTCAGCTTGGTAAGTATTGACTGTCGCATCGACACATGAGACAATTTGATTTTTTTTTTTTGTTATAGAGCACTTCAACTGAGGGACGGAGAGGGACGGAGCAGCGGAGTCAAGGTCCGGTGGGAAGACGTCAGCGGGTATGTATACAAAGCAGACTGTCCTCATTGTAATATTCTTGAATCTTCCTTTCTGTACCCTTGATTTTCTTTTAATTTTTCTTGTATGATCCTTTTCTTAAAGTTGACTTTCATATTCCTCCCCTTTCTCATCTTCTTTTTTTTTCTTTTTTTTCCCAATGTGATTGAGCAAACTTATATGATTTTCTTTAACGCTTAGGTTTCACAACGGGACGATGACCGGATTGATAATGATCTCCTGATCACTCTGGTCCAGGAGCGAGTCCCGTTGTGGGACGGCCGGGATCCACAGCACGCCGTCAATAGTACGCTACGTCGTTTGTGGAGTGAGGTGGCCCAAGCTTTGTGGGATGGCTGGGAGAATGCCCCGCCACGGGTCCGTAATGCATTTGGTAAGTATTGCAATGCAGATGAAGCAGCAGAGACCTTGGCCGGGCTCTCTTGACTGTGTGTGATGAAATAAACTTTTTGGAGTTTCTGTCATCACACACAGTCAAGAGAGCACGGCCAAAAGTAATTTTTCTGACCATTATATGTTTTTGTTATTTCACAGTGGAAAAAATAAGAACACGTTGGCGTTCCATGAAGGACAACAAGGACCTGCGTGCAGAGAAGAGTGCAGCTAGTGGTTCCGGAGCAAGGCACCGGCTCTACAAATATCACCGTGTGCTGGCCTTTTTAAGACCGGTCCTTCTCATGAGAACGTAAGTATTTCTCACATGCTTCCGGTTGTATTGCATTGACATAATCTGTAATTTTAAATTCCACAGGATGTACCGTCTTGCTGTATTTTGGTATTAATTTTCTGTGTTCTTTTTTCACAGCACACACTGCACGACTGTCGCACCAGGTTCTGGAGCGGTCCTTCAGCTGGCAGCCACGGACCCGTCCCAGCCATCCAGCAGCGCAGCACCAGTTGGGTCTTCCACACTCACTGGAGACCAGGGGGCTGGCCCATCAGGTCTTCCCCTTTCGCAGTCCTCTTTCGCTGCACCCATTTTTGCGGGCTCATCCCGGCAGTGACAGAGGGCTTCGGATAGGTCCCTCATGCCCGAGTTTTTGCACTTGAGCTCGGTTTTACACGAAGCTATCAAGGCTTTAGGTGACAGAATGGATGTGTCCCATAACTAGTGTTGAGCATTCCGATACCGCAAGTATCGGGTATCGGCCGATACTTGCGGTATCGGAATTCCGATACCGAGATCCGATATTTTTGTGATATCGGGTATCGGTATCGGAAGTGTAAAATAAAGAATTAAAATAAAAAATATTGTTATATTCACCTCTCCGGCGGCCCCTGGACATCAGCGGGAGGATCCGGCGTCCGGCACGGCTTCTTTCTTCAAAATGCGCGCCTTCAGGACCTGTGGTATGACGTCCCGGCTTCTGATTGGTCGCGTGCCGCCCATGTGACCGCCACGCGACCAATCAGAAGCCGCGACGTCATTCCTCAGCTAAAGTCCTAGAATGAGCGCCTTTTAGGACCTGAGGAATGACGTCGCGGCTTCTGATTGGTCGCGTGGCGGTCACATGGGCGGCACGCGACCAATCAGAAGCCGGGACGTCATTCCACAGGTCCTGAAGGCGCGCATTTTGAAGAAAGAAGCCGTGCCGGACGCCGGATCCTCCCGCTGATGTCCAGGGGCCGCCGGAGAGGTGAATATAACAATATTTTTTATTTTAATTCTTTATTTTACACTTTAATATGGATCCCAGGGCCTGAAGGAGAGCTTCCTCTCCTTCAGACCCTGGGATCCATGAGGATACATTCCGATACTTGATGTCCCATTGACTTGTATTGGTATCGGATATCGGTATCGGCGATATCCGATATTTTTCGGGTATCGGCCGATACTATCCGATACCGATACTTTCAAGTATCGGACGGTATCGCTCAACACTACCCATAACCTCTTAGATTGCCGCATCCAGGATGTCGCCAAAAGCGTTGATCAATTGAAAGCCGACCTCCAGAAGCCAGCTCATCATTTTTTTAATCAAATCCAACAGGGCATGTCGGAACACCTTAGCCCTGATCTCCAGCTGAGTGTGATGCAGGCCTGCAATGTTGCTTTTGTGCAGGCTATGCAGCAGAGTAAGAGTCGTAATGTGGCGGCATATCCAACTGTGCCATCACTGTCACTAGTAAACACCATTCCTACCTCTGCTGCATACCACTGCACGGCCACCTCTATTCCCTCAACAGGTGTACTCCACTAGAGCGCCAACACGATGACGAGTGCTGTTGGACATCCCACCGCCACCACCATGACAACCGCTGCTCCGGCTTGGACCTCCTCCGCTGACACCATGATGACGCAGGACCCTGGCGTGGCTTATCGGCCCGGCCCCCTGCTGATGCAGCAGGACCCATCCATGGCATATCGGACCGGCCCACCCCCGATGCAGCAGGACCGAGGCCTGGCATATCGGACCGGCCCCCCCCGATGCAGCAGGTCCGAGGCATTGCTTTCCGGGCAGGACAACCCCCAATGCAGCAGGACCCAGGCCAGACGTATAGGACGGCCCACCCCCCCATGCAGCAGGACCCAGGCATGGCGTATCGCAACGGGTCCCCCATGATGCAGCAGGACCAAGCCATATCTTTCCGTGCAGGACCCACCCCAATGCAGCAGGACCCTGCCACGGCTTTATGTTCCCCCCCCACCAGCAATGCAGCCGGACACTGGTATGGGCTTTGTTTCCCCCCCCCAACGAGGCACCAGGACCCTGGGAGGGTTTTATGTTCCCCCCCAACGAGGCACCAGGATCCTGGGAGGGTTTTAGTTTCCCCCCCCAACGAGGCACCAGGACCCAGGCGGGACTTTATCTTTCCCCCCCACTACAATGGTGTTGGACTCAGACGTTGCCAAGCGCTCCACAATGGAGACGGACTGTGTTATTGTGGAGCCGGGTCCTGACGTGTCTCCCGCCCACACTCTACAACCTAGCCCAAGAAGACATCCCCCAACCAGGAAAACCCAAAGAAAAACCGGCAAAACTCATAAAAAACAAAAAACTCTAATTATTCCTCCCCCATCACCTACCGATGTGTCTCAATTGTCTGTTGTGTCTCACCCTTCCAGTGTGTCTCAAGCTCCTCATGTTTTAAGCCCCATCCCCGAACTTCCAGACCCTTCCAGTTTTCTTGCCCCTTCTCCTGCCACTCTGCCTCCTCCACGGTGAGCCAGGCTTCAGTTCTGAACACCCCCCAGTTACGTCACTCAATCCCAAGCCGGCGCGGTACAACCCGTCGCGTTACAAAAAAATAAATTTGTTTGTGTTAATAAAAAAAAAGTTTATTTGCAACTAGGGTTGAGCGACCTTGACTTTTTTAGGGT
This sequence comes from Ranitomeya imitator, assembly GCF_032444005.1. Taxonomy (NCBI): domain Eukaryota; kingdom Metazoa; phylum Chordata; class Amphibia; order Anura; family Dendrobatidae; genus Ranitomeya; species Ranitomeya imitator. Next base: position 72,726,830 of record NC_091290.1, on the reverse strand, counting down.
CGAGCCGGGTTTCGCGAAACCCGACTATCTCAAAAGTCGAGTCGAGTGAAATCGGCCGATTATGGCGAAAAGTCGAGGATCGACCGAAACACGAAACCCAATGCAAAGCCAATGGGAATTTTTTTTTTTTTTTCTCTCTCTCTCTCTCTCTCTCTCTCTCCCCTCCGTCCGTCCCTGAACCGAAAAGCTGGTGTTACACAGTGCAAATCGCTACAGCGCACAAGCGACAACATGGCGATAGGCATCCACGCCCCTAAGACCTATGTCATCACTCTGCCCACGCCCCTTCATTGGCTGAAAAAAATGGCGCCAAGCGCGTCATACGAAACGCAACTTTGGCGCGAAAGTCGCGTACCGCATGGCCGACCCCACACAGGGATCGGGTGGGGTTTCATGAAACCCGACTTTGCCAAAAGTCGGCGACTTTTGAAAGTGAACGATCCGTTTCGCTCAACCCTATTTGCAACAATTATGCTTGGTTTATTGTGTCTTTCACCGCTCTCAATACACACCAATACACTTCGCCACACACTTATTCTTTTGGCCAAAACATATCTCCAGTAGTATAAAATACAAGACAACATCAATATGTGTTTCTTTAGTATACAGATATGAGTTGGCCAAAAAAATAGTAGTTATTTCCATACTCTTATTTTTGTACCTAGTGTAGTGTCACTGTACAAAGAGAAAATGGTGGAAATCAAGTTCAGTACTCAACTGAACCGGTCAGATGTCAAAATAGACACCTGACCTATTTAGTTGATTACTGACTTGTATATTCACCATATTCTATATAGCACATTATGTGACAATGGTTGTCAAACTGATGGGACAATGGTTGTCACACGCTACATATCTATGCTCACCTGGCCAGGTGTAAGAAATTGTGAATTCATGATCATGTATATGTTTATCATGAATTCATTATTTCTTACACTTAACTTGATGGGTATAGAGAGCGTGACAGTCTTGACGCAATGACGTCAACAAGATTACCAATAAATAAATAAAAATTTTGTTCCATTATTATAAGTATGCGGCCTGTGTTTTATATCATTCTTTGTAAAGCAAAATAGGGAGTGCAACAGAGGTCAATTATGATGAAAAAATAAAAATTATTACCTCTTCAACTATTACCCACTCCTGGTTTTGGATTACAAAATATGATATACATATCTACTGCCCATCTTTGGTCAACCTTTGTTTAGAGAGTAAAAAGATAGGAGACATGGTCAACACAACCAACACTAAAGTTTATTAATTAGAAAAATTTGTATCAGTATTTAATAATTGGTAAACATAAACATACAACAGGACATTTAACCCCTTAGCGACTGCGATACGCCTTTTAACGGCGGCCGCTAAGGGTACTTAAACCACAGCGCCGTTAATTAACGGCGCTGTGGAAAAAGTAAATAGCGCCCCCCAGAGTCGGATTTTCTCCGGGGTCTCGGCTGCCGGGGGTAGCCGAGACCCCAGAGAACATGATTCGGGTTTTTTTTTACCCTCCCCGCATTTGCGATCGCCGGTAATTAACCGTTTACCGGCGATCGCAAAAAAAAAAAGCGATCTCTTTTTAATTTCTCTGTCCTCCGATGTGATCGCACATCGGAGGACAGAGAAAAGGGGTCCCAGGTGGCCCCCCAATACTTACCTATCTCCCCCGGTGCTCCTCGTGGCTCCCGGTGGGCGCCGCCATCTTAAAAATGGCGGGCGCATGTGCAGTGCGCCCGCCGGCCGGCCCCGCGAGAATCTTTGGGGTCTCGGCTGCCGGGGGTAGCTGAGACCCCAAAGAGCATGATCGGGGTCGGTTTTACCGACCCCTGTTTTGCGATCGCCGGTAATTAACTGTTTACCGGCGACCGCAAAAAAAAAAAAAAGAAAAAGTAAAGTGTAATTCTCTGTCCTCTGATGTGATCGCACATCAGAGGACAGAGAAATAGGGGGAATCGGGGACCCTACAATACTCACCTGTGTCCCTGGATCCTCTTGCTGCTCCTCCTGGCCGCCGGCAGAAGAAAATGGCGGGCGCATGCGCAGTGCGCCCGCCATCTGTCTCCATCTGCCGGCCGGCAGGAGAACAGCAGTTGGGGCTAAAATTAGGGTTAGGGGTAGGGTTAGGGGTAGGGTTAGGGGTAGGGTTAGGGTTAGGGGTAGGGTTAGGGCTAGGGTTAGGGGTACGGCTAGGGTTAGGGGTAGGGCTAGGGTTAGGGGTAGGGTTAGGGGTAGGGTTAGGGGTAGGGTTAGGGCTAGGGTTAGGGGTAGGGTTAGGGGTAGGGGTAGGGTTAGGGCTAGGGTTAGGGTTAGGTCTAGGGTTAGGTCTAGGGTTAGGGGTAGGGTTAGGGTTAGGGCTAGGGTTAGGGCTAGGGTTAGGGCTAGGGCTAGGGTTAGGGCTAAATATAGGGTTAAGGTTAGGGCTAAATTTAGGGTTAGGGTTGGGGCTAAATTTAGGGTTAGGGTTGGGGCTAAATTTAGGGTTAGGCTTCTTTCACACTTACGTCGGTACGGGGCCAACGCAATGCGTCGGCCCGACATACCGACGCACGTTGTGAAAATTGTGCACAACGTGGGCAGCGGCTGTAGTTTTTCAACGCATCCGCTGCCCAATCTATGTCCTGGGGAGGAGGGGGCGGAGTTACGGCCACGCATGTGCGGTCAGAAGTGGCGGATGCGATGTACAAAAAAACGTTTCATTGAACGTTTTTTGTGCCGACGGTCCGCCAAAACACAACTGATCCAGTGCACGATGGACGCGACGTGTGGCCATCCGTCACGATCCGTCGGCAATACAAGTCTATGGGCAAAAAACGCATCCTGCGGGCACATTTGCAGGATCCATTTCTTGTCCAAAACGACGGATTGCGGCGGATGCCAAACGACGCAAGTGTGAAAGTAGCCTTAGGGCTAGGGTTAGGGTTGGGGCTAAAGTTAGGGCTAGGGTTGGGGCTAAAGTTAGGGTTAGAGTTGGGATTAAGGTTAGGGTTTGGATTACGGTTGGTATTAGGGTTAAGGTTGGCATTAGGGTTACACTTGGGATTAGGGTTAGGTTTGGGATTAGGGTTAGGGTTGTGATTAGGGGTGTATTGGGATTACAGTTAGGTTTGAGGGTAGGGTTGAGATTAGGATTAGGGGTGTGTTGGATTTAGGGTTTTGATTAGGGTTATGGTTAGGGTTGACATTAGGGTTGTTTTGGGGTAAGGGTTGTGATTATGGTTAGGGTTAGTGATTAGGATTATGGATCAGGTTGGGGTTAGGGTTAGGGGTGTGTTGGGGTTAGGGTTGGAGCTAGAATTGGGGGGTTTCCACTGTTTAGTTACATCAGGGGGTCTCCAAACACGACAGCCAATTTTGCTCTCAAAAAGTCAAATGGTGCTCCCTCCCTTCTGAGCTCTGCCGTGCGCCCAAACAGTGGGTTACCCCCACATATGGGGCATCAGCGTACTCGGGATAAATTGGACAACAACTTCTGGGGTCCAATTTCTCTTGTTACCCTTGTGAAAATAAAAACTTGGGGGCTACAAAATCTTTTTTGTGGAAAAATATATATATATATTTTTTTATGACTCTGCATTATAAATTTCTGTGAAGCACTTGGGCATTTAAAGTTCTCACCACACATCTATATAAGTTCCTTGGGGGGTCTAGTTTCCAAAATGGGATCACTTGTGGGGGGTTACTACTGTTTAGGTACATCAGGAGCTCTGCAAACGCAACATAACGCCCACAGACCATTCTATCTAAGTCTGCATTCCAAAACGGCGCTCCTTCCCTTCCGAGCTCTGCCGTGCGCCCAAACAGTGGTTTACCCCCACATATGGGGCATCAGCATACGCAGGATAAATTGGAAAACAACTTTAGTGGTCCAATTTCTCCTGTTACCCTTGTGAAAATAAAAACTTGGGGGCTACAATATCTTTTTTGTGAAAAAAAAAATATTTTTTATTTTCACGACTCTGCATTCTAAACTTCTGTGAAGCACTTGGGCATTCAAAGTTCTCACCACACATCTAGATAAGTTCCTTGGGGGGTCTAGTTTTCAAAATGGGGTCACTTGTGGGGGGTTACTACAGTTTAGGTACATCAGGGGCTCTGCAATCGCAACATAATGCCCACAGACCATTCTATCAAAGTCTGCATTCCAAAAAGGCGCTCCTTCCCTTCCGAGCTCTGCCGTGCGCCCAAGCAGTGGTTTATCCCCACATATGGCACATCAGCGTACTTGGGATAAATTGGACAACAACTATTGCAGTCCAATTTCTCCTGTTACCCTTGTGAAAATAAAAACTTGGGGGCTACAATATCTTTTTTGTGGAAAAAAAAAATATTTTTAATTTTCACGACTCTGCATTCTAAACTTTTGTGAAGCACTTGGGCATTCAAAGTTCTCACCACACACCTAGATAAGTTCCATGGGGGGTCTAGTTTCCAAAATGGGGTCACTTGTGGGGGATTTCTACTGTTTAGGCACATCAGGGGCTCTCCAAACGCGACATGGTGTCCGATCTCAGTTCCAGCCAATTCTACATTGAAAAAGTAAAACGGCACTCTTTCTCTTCCAAGCTCTGCGGTGCGCCCAAACAGTGGTTTACCCCCACATATTGGGTATCAACGTACTCAGGAGAAATTGCACAACAACTTCAGTGGTCTAATTTCTCCTGTTACCCTTGTGAAAATAAAAATTTGTGGGCAAAAAGATCATATTTGTAGAAAAATTGCGATTTTTTTTTCACGGCTCTACGTTATAATCTTCTGTGAAGCACAAGGAGGTTCAAAGTGCTCACCACACATCTAGATAAGTTCCTTAAGGGGTCTAGTTTCCAAAATGGTGTCACTTGTGGGGGGTTTCCACTGTTTAGGCACATCAGGGGCTCTCCAAACGCGACATGGCGTCCGATCTCAATTCCAGCCAATTCTACATTGAAAAAGTAAAACGGCACTCCTTCTCTTCCAAGCTCTGCGGTGCGCCCTAACAGTGGTTTACCCCCACATATTGGGTATCAGCTTACTCAGGAGAAATTGCACAACAACTTTTGTGGTCTAATTTCTCCTTTTGCCCTTGTGAAAATAAGAATTTGTGGGCGAAAAGATCATTTTTGTGTAAACAAAAGCGATTTTTTTATTTTCACGGCTCTACGTTATAAACTTCTGTGAAGCACTTGGGGGTTCAAAGTGCTCACCATACATCTAGATAAGTTCCTTACGGGGTCTAGTTTCCAAAATGGTGTCACTTGTGGGGGGTTTCCACTGTTTAGGCACATCAGGGGCTCTCTAAACGTGACATGGCGTCCGATCTCAATTCCGGCCAATTCTGCATTGAAAAAGTCAAACGGCGCTCCTTCACTTCTAAATTCTGCGGTGCGCCCAAAAAGTGGTTTACCCCCACATATGGGGTATTGGCGTATTCAGGAGAAATTGCATAACAAAATTTATGGTTACATTTCTGTTTTTACACTTGTGAAAATAAAAAAAATGGTTCTGAATTAAGATGTTTGCAAAAGAAAGTTAAATGTTTATTTTTTCCTTCCACATTGTTTCAGTTCCTGTGAAGCACCAGAAGGGTTAATAAACTTCTTGAATATGGTTTTGAGCACCTTGAGGGGTGCAGTTTTTATAATGGTGTCACACTTGGGTATTTTCTATCATATAGACCCCTCAAAATGACTTCAAATGTGATGTGGTCCATAAAAAAAAATGGTGTTGTAAAAATGAGAAATTGCTGGTCAACTTTTAACCCTTATAACTCCCTAAAAAAAAATTTTGTTTCCAAAATTGTGCTGATGTAAAGTAGACATGTGGGAAATGTTATTTATTAACTATTTTTCGTGACATATCTCTCTGATTTAAGGGCATAAAAATACAAAGTTTGAAAATTGCAAAATTTTAAAATATTTGGCCATATTTCCGTTTTTTTCATAAATAATCGCAAGTAATATCGAAGAAATGTTACCACTAACATGAAGTACAATATGTCACGAAAAAACAATCTCAGAATCAGCGGGATCCGTTGAAGCGTTCCAGAGTTATAACCTCATAAAGTGACAGTGGTCAGAATTGCAAAAATTGGCTCGGTCATTAAGTACCAAATTGGCTCTGTCACTAAGGGGTTAAACAACATTGTCCTGCCATGACACCCGTCCAATATCGGACACAAAATAGGCCGCAAATTGGTCCCGCATAAGACCAACGGCTGCAGTTGACCGCATCGAGTGATGCTGAAAATCAGGCAATATCCACGGCGATGAAGCGACACTCCGCATCCGCTATTGCCATGAGCACTACCGAAAAATATTTTTTATAATTATAAAACTCAGATCCGGTTCTGGCAGGTTTGACAATGCGGATGTGCTTTCCATCCACCGCCCCTAAACAGTTGGGGAAATCACACACGTTGAAAAATGTATTTGAAATTTCCCGCCACATGTCCACGGTGGGTACGGGTATAAACTCCTCACGGATTACATTCCATAACGCACGACAGGTGTCCACAACAATTCCGGACAGGGTTGACATTCCAAGGCGGTATTGGAAGTGCAGGGAAGATAAACTCTCTCCTGTGGCAAGAAATCTAGAAGAAAAAGAAACAAAAAAAAACATTTAAAATCGGCTCTAAATGGTGTGTTTAAATAAGAAAAAGGTAAAAAAAAACCAACAAAAAATACATGTCATAACCAAAAAATTGGACTGTCATTGGTTTAGTTTTGAAACGTACCGTAATGTCACTAACAGACGTTCCTCGGGTGGAATTGCTCTACGGAGCCGTGTGTCCTGTCGCCGTATGGAACCTTCTACACGAGACAGTAAATCCCGGAAAGAATCTTGAGACATTCTCGTGTAATCCTGGAATTTCTCCGGGTTGGCATTCAGCTCCGCATAAAGCGTGTGATATGCTCCACGGGTCTCACGCACTTCAATGATGGGGTGCCTCCAAAAACGCCGACGCTGTCTCCTTCTCCATCTTTGGCGGTTTCGGTCTTGCTCCCAAGCAAAAACACAGGTAAGGAAAATCTTGAAGCTGAACTCCAGTTTGAAATAAAAGTTCTCCATTGAAAGATCCATCATGACACCGGAAACAGTAGCAAGCTCTGAAAATTTCTGTACCCCTAGGGTCTATATATTGAGAGCCAATCATGTACGCCCTCTCTATTCCCATTGGTTGTGTCTGGTAACCTTTTTTTTTAATTTTTTTTTTTTTTTGGAAAATGCCCAAAAAAACGCAAACGCATGCAAAAACGCATGTAAACGCGTGTAAACGCTGCGTTTTTTGATGCACGCGTTAAACTCGTGCGTCAACAAACGCAGCGTTTACACGCGTTTGCATGCGTTTTTGCACCATGCGTTTTTTTTTTTAAATGCATGCGTTCAAAAACGCGAGTGTGAAACCAGCCTTACTGAGATAATTAATTTTTGTGTTTTCATTGGCTGTAAGCTATAATCATCTACATTGACAGAAATAAACACTCGAAATACTTCACTCTGTTTGTAATGCCTCTATATAATATATTAGTTTCACTTTTTGTATTGAAGAACTGAAACAAATTAACTTTTTGATGATATTCTGATTTTGTGACATGCACCTGTGTATACAGTAGTATACTTGATAAAGACTGACACTAGTCGAAACGTTGTATCATGGCTGAATATAAAAAAAATTTTCTCTTTTTTTCACCAGGACTGGATGCTGTTCCTCTTTGTTTTTATGAACATCAGTTGTATAGTCACGCTTATAATGCCATCATCAGTGCTGGCCATATTGATTCAATATTCAAAGCAGCACAACACATGAAGCAGGCACAAGTGTCCTACATGGAGGGCCAGTCATTGTTAGCGAAGTGATGTTGTTCTGCAGGGCTACTCAACCATGCATGCTGCAGCTGAAACTCCACTATTACCTGCTGCCACTCGCACAGTCTCTCCAGCATATGCAATGTGGAGTTCCACCTTGTTGGTATATCGCATAATAGCCGGTGATCGGAAAGGCAGAAGTGAGACGCAGCAGGGTGAGAATGGCGAAATTGCACACACACTGCCCGCACTTTCATGTGTGGGTAGTTTTCAGGAAGCTCTGAACCACCAAGTTTAGCACATGCACCAAGCAAGGGATGTGCATCAAACCCACTAGGTCCAGAGCAGCTGCAAGATTTCTCCCATCATTGCATACCAACAGGCTGGGCTTGACGGGTCTGCATACTTTTGGGTTTGTCTCCCAATCAGAGGAATTTAAGAAGAGCCTGCTGTTGTTTCTCGATGGCTGTGCTCAGGTTGGTGGTGCTGGTCTTCCTGTGACGGAATGAGGAGGTGGTGGAGGAAGCACAGTATGAGGCGGCAACCTGGACAGATAAACTTCCAGCAATACTAGGTGGCGGTAGGATATTAACTAGAGCACTTTCTACCTCTGTCTCTGCTGCCACTACATTTACCTAGTGGGCAGTTAGGAAGAAGTAACGTCCCTGGCCATGCTTACTGGTTCACATCAGTGGTTATGTGGACCTTGCTACAGATGGCGTTGTGCAGTGCACACCGAAATTTGGTCTGCAACATGTTTGAGCAGAGCAGGGATGACCCACCTGAAAAAGCAATCTCAGCTGGGAACAACATACTGCGGACAGTAACCGCCATCAGTTTTTTTAAAACTGTCCTTCTCCACCAGCCAGAATGGCAGTATTTCAAAGGCATCTAATTTGGAAATGTTGCCATTAAGAATCATGGCTTGTTGGTGGCTAGGGGTATCCCCTCTTTCTCTAGAGGATTTGGGAGATTGAAAGCTGAACACTTTCATGAGATGGTGCGGAGATGCTCGGTGAAACTAGTGGTGGTAGTGGTAGTGATTCTATCACATCCTCTCTTTGTGAGAAGGCAGGTAGTCCTGTTAATCATGAGAGAGAGAAAGAGGCTGAACTGCAGCAGAAGAGGGAGCAGGAGAAGGACCAGATCTGCCATGCTTTATAAGCAGTTTATTCTACTGCATCTCTGCTTGGAATTCAGATGCTTCATCATGCAGGTGATGCTCAGGTTCAGAGCATTTATGCCTCATGTCAGGGTCTGATGGTGCAGAGTGAAAACCATCCTTTGCTTGACAGCAGCATATTCGCTCAAGAAATGCCATGATACACAAGCTCTTTTGAGCTGCCTTTGGTGTGCCTATTGGCACTAGCAGCTGAGGTAATGGCTAGGGCCTGCCCACTGTGCTTTTGCACTCTGCTACCTCTTTTGTTATTCACCTGTGGCAGCCTAGCCACTTTCTCTTCCTCTTATGAGCACAAGTTACTAAGATGGTCTCCGCTCCATGTGGAGTCTAGGACCTCATCGTCCCCCAGATAATCTCCCACAGATTCTTCAACCCTGCCCTCCTTGCTAGTCTGCACACTGCAGAAAGACATTGCAGTTGGCAACTGAGTATCGTCATTATCTGACGCTATGTGGTGGTCTGATGATGGTGTGCACTAGCCCTCCAATGTACTTATCCTTCAACCTGATAAGTGGTTGGGAATCAGTGCACTCAGTCACTTGCATTTCTGGGGCATGGGCAGGTGGATGTGCAATGGAACCCCATTCAGCAGAATCATAAAAAGCAAAAAAGATTGCTGCATGACTGATGCTCAGATTGCTTGGTCCTCATGTGCTAACTGTGCATTTTTTGCTGTGGACCAGGTGGAAGAAAATGTGAAGTCACTCTCAGCTATCCGTTTTAACACATTTTCAACACATTGTGGCCTCAACATTCATGTAGCGCTATTTGGGCCTACGAAAGGACGCATAACGTCCTGTCGCCTGTGTGCACCAGAGGAAGGTGTTTTATTTGGACATGTAGCAGGTACAGAACAACTACATCAGCTACACCACCAACACTATCAGCAGCTACACTATCACAACCACAGCCACATCCACGTCCCTTATTTGATGCTCTCCTCATTTTTGGAAGTATTTTTTCTACACACTGCTCACAAAGAGACGGGGGATGAGTAGATTTATTATTTGCAACAGTATAAAAAACATATAGAAGTCCTGAAAAATTATTTATTTGGCCTAGAAGTGCCAATTAGACAGCTGATGTCAGTTATTTATTTCCCTGTCTACTAAAAAACACACATCAGTCCAGAAAAATTAATTTGTTGGGCCTATAAATGGCAAAGAGATGACTGATGTGATATATTTATTTGCAAAACTGCTACAAAACACACAGCAGCCCTGAAAAATTATTTCTTTGGCCAAGACATGCCAATAAGGTGGTTGATGTCACTATTTATTTTCCAGACAGTTAAATTATCCACACCAGTCTAGAAGAATTATTTTTTTGCATTGAAATGGCAACGAGAGGAGTTATGCAATATATTTATTTGCAAAACTACTACAAAACACACAGCGGTCCAGAAAATGTAGGTCTCTGACCTAGAAATGGGAATTAGATGGCTGATGCCAAAAAATTTATTCCCAGACTACTAAAAAAGACACACTACAGTCCATAAAAATAGGAAAATAATTTTTTGTCCTTAAAATGGCAACGAGTTGGCTGATGTGACATATTTATTTGCAACACTGCTAGAAAACACACAGCAGTCCTTTAAAATTCTTCCTTTGACTTACTAATGGCAATGAGGTTGGGTATGTCAATTAGATATTTTTCAGACTACTAGAAAACATACAGGGGCCTAAAGGAATAGTACTCCCACAGGAGCGGGGGGTGCAGAGCACACACAGCATTTTAAACACAGTACTCCCACAGGTGGAAGGTGCAGAGTACATATAGCATCATAAACAGGGCTGCCACTAGAAATTTTGGGGCCCCATACTGGCAATTTTTTGAGACTCCACCCAGGCTCCACCCGAGCCCCGTCTCCACGCTCCACCCCTCGAACTGTCCACAGTCCCACTGCTCTCTCTTGGAAAAACTCCACTTCTCACCTATCACACATTAACAGTTCCCATCACCAGATCACACATACAGCTGGCAGCTTTTGTTTTGGCCAAAAGATTTTTTAAGCCGCCACCATAACACGGTAGACACTTTTGGCCGGGCCCTACTCTGCTGTAACCTATTAAATATTTGTTAAAATATGCAATACAATTTAGGAATATTTTTATCTATTTTTAAAATGGCCAATAATATCACATACAAGGAACAAATACCGCTACACCATGTCCAGACAACATAGTACCGCCACAGTGATCGAATAACATCACATACAAGGAACAAATACCACAACACCATGACCAGACACCATATTATTACCACATAGTGACCAAATAGCACATACAAGGGACAAATACCACCGCACCATGACCAGACCACATATTACCGCCAGAGACAGAATAATATCACATACAAGGAACAAATACCACCGCACCAAGACCAGACCACATATTAACACTACAAAGTGACCAAATACTACAATACTGATCAGTAATTAAAAAACACAATACCATCACCATAAGTGCCAATATACACAGGAGATCTGTACTTAGTATGCAGTGTCTGTGTACAGGTAATGCAGTGATTACTGGTGATATTCTACACAGGAGCTCTGTATATAATGTATAGGTAATACAGTGATCACTGGTGACATTATGCACAGGACCTCTGTATATAGTATACAGTGTATAGTGTCAGTATATAGGTAACACACTGACTCACCAGTGACGTCTCTAGCTGTGAGAGGAAAGCACTGTGCCCTGTTAGCCTCACAGGAGCACAAGCTTACTGCCGAGCTGATAGCAGTCAGTGGTTATGCACACACGCAATCTCCTCACCGGAGGTGCCGGTATTCTAGGGGCTTATTTCAGCCGGGTCCCTGAATCACGTTCACACAATCTGCTCGCCGGAGGTGCCAGCATTCTAGGGGCTTATTTGCATCTCTGCTGCAGTGTGTCCAGCATCTCTGCTTCAGTGTGTCCAGCATTTCTGCCCCAGTGTTTTCAGCATTTCTGCCCCAGTGTTTCCAGCATTTTTGCCCCCAATATCCAGCACTTCTGCCCAAGTGTGTCAAGCATTTCTGCCCATTTGTGTCCAGCATCTCTGCCCCAGAGTGTCCAGCATCTCTGCCTCAGCGTGTCCAGTATCTCTGCCCCAGCATGTCCAGAATTTCTGCCCCAGCGTGTCCGGCATCTCTGCCCAAGTGTGTCCAGCATCTCTGCCCCCAATGTCCAGCATCTCTGCCTCCAATGTCCAGCATCTCTGCCCTCAATGTCCAGCATCTCTAACCCCAATGTCCAGCATCTCTGCCCCAGTGTGTCCAGCATTTCTGCCCCAGTGTTTTCAGCATTTCTGCCCCAGTGTTTCCAGCATTTTTGCCCCCAATATCCAGCACTTCTGCCCAAGTGTGTCAAGCATTTCTGCCCATTTGTGTCCAGCATCTCTGCCCCAGAGTGTCCAGCATCTCTGCCTCAGCGTGTCCAGTATCTCTGCCCCAGCATGTCCAGAATTTCTGCCCCAGCGTGTCCGGCATCTCTGCCCAAGTGTGTCCAGCATCTCTGCCCCCAATGTCCAGCATCCCTGCCTCCAATGTCCAGCATCTCTGCCCCCAGTGTGTCCAGCATTTCTGCCCCAGTGTGTCCATCATCTCTGCCCCAAATGTCCAGAATTTCTGCCCCAGTGTGTCCAGCATTAATGCACCAGTGTGTCCAGCATCTTTGCCCACAGTGTGTCCAGAATCTCTGCCCCAGCGTGTCCAGCATCTCTGCTCCAGCAGGTCCAGAATCTCTGCACCCAATGTCCACAATTTCTGGCCGTGTGTCTAGTATTTCTGTCCAGTGTGTCCAGGATCTCTGCCCCAGAGTCAAGCATTTCTGCCCCAGTTTGTCCAGCATTTCTGCCCCAGTGTATCCAGCACCTCTGCCCCAGCGTGTCAAGTATCTCTGCCCCAGCATGTCCAGCATCTCTGCCCCAGGGTGTCCAGCATCTCTGCCCCAGCATGTCCAGCATCTCTGCCCGAGTGTGTACAGCATCTCTGCTCCCAATGTCAAGCAACTCTGGCCCCATTGGCCAGTATCTCTGCCCCCATTGTCCAGCATTTCTGCCCCATTGTGTCCAGCATTTCTGCCCCAGTTTGTCCTGTATCTCTGCCCCAGCGTGTCCAGCATCTCTGCTCCAGCAGGTCCAGAATCTCTGCACCCAATGTCCACAATTTCTGGCCGTGTGTCTAGTATTTCTGTCCAGTGTGTCCAGGATCTCTGCCCCAGAGTCAAGCATTTCTGCCCCAGTTTGTCCAGCATTTCTGCCTCAGTGTATCCAGCACCTCTGCCCCAGCGTGTCAAGTATCTCTGCCCCAGCATGTTCAGCATCTCTGCCCCAGGGTGTCCAGCATCTCTGCCCCAGCATATCCAGCATCTCTGCCCGAGTGTGTACAGCATCTCTGCTCCCAATGTCAAGCAACTCTGGCCCCATTGGCCAGTATCTCTGCCCCCATTGTCCAGCATTTCTGCCCCATTGTGTCCAGCATTTCTGCCCCAGTGTGTCCAGTATCTCTGCCCCAGCGTGTCCAGTAGCCATGCCCCCAGTGTGTCCAGCATCTTTGCCCCCAATGTCCTGGATCTCTGCTCCCAATGTCCAGCATCTCTGCCCCAATGTCCAGCATCTCTACCCCAGTGTGTCCAGCATCTCTGCCCCCAATGTCCAGCATCTCTGCCCCAGTGTGTCCAGCATCTCTGCCACAATGTGTCCAGCATCTCTGCCCCAGCTTGTCCAGCATCTCTGCCCCAGTGTGTCCAGCATCTCTGCCCCAATGTCCAGCATCTCTGCCCAAGTGTGTCTAGTATTTCTGCCCAGTGTGTCCAGCATCTCTGCCCCCAATATCAAGCAATTCTGCCCCAGTGTGTCCAGCATTTCTGCCCCAGTGTGTGGAGCAACTCTACTCCAGCATGTCCAGAATCTCTGCCCCAGCGTGTCCAGCATTTCTGCCCCAGTGTGTCCAGCATATCAGCCCCCAATGTCCAGCATTATCTTCCCCAATGTCCAGAATCTCTGCCCCCAAAGTCCATCATCTCTGCCCCCAATGTCCAGCACCTCTGCTCCAGTGTGTCCAGCATTTCTGCCCCAGTGGGCCCAGCATCTCTGCCCCCTATGTCCAACATTTCTGCCTCAGTGTGTCCAGAATTTCTGCCCCAGCGTGTCCAGTATCTCTGCCCCAGCATGTCCAGTAGCGCTGCCCCCAGTGTGTCCAGCATCTCGGCCCCCAATGTCCAGCATCTCTGCCCCCAGTGTGTCCAGCATCTCTTCCCCAGTGTGTCCAGCATTTCTGCCCCAGTGTGCCCAGCATCTCTGCCCCCTATGTCCAACATTTCTGCCTCAGTTTGTCCAGCATTTCTGCCCCAGTGTGCCCAGAATCTCTGCCCCAGCGTGTCCAGTATCTCTGCCCCAGCATGTCCAGTAGCGCTGCCCCCAGTGTGTCCAGCATCTCTGCCCCCAATGTCCAGCATCTCTGCTCCCAATGACCAGCATCTCTGCCCCCGATGTCTAGCATCTCTGCCCCAGCGTGTCCAGCATCTCTGAACCCAATGTTCAGCATCTCTGCCCAAGTGTGTCCAGAATTTCTGCCCCAGTGTGTCCAGCATCTTTGCCCCCAGTGGGTCCTGCATCACTGCCCCAGCATGTCCAGCATCTCTGCCCCAGTGTATCCAGCATCTCTGCCCACAATGTCCAGAATCTCTGCCCCAGTGTGTCGAGTATTTTTGCCCCAGTGTGTCCAGCATCTCTGAACCAATGTCAAGCATTTCTGCCCCAGTGTGTCCAGCATGTATGCTCCAGTGTGTCGAGCATTTCTGCCCCAGTGTGTCCTGCATCTCTGCCCCAGCGTGTCCAGCATCTCTGCCCCAGCGTGTCCAGCATCTCTGCCCCAGCGTGTCCAGTATCTCTGCACCAGCGTGTCCAGCATCTTTGCAACAGCGTGTCCAGCATCTCTGTCCCAGCGTGTCCAGCATCTCTGCCCCAGCATGTTCAGCATCTCTGCTCCAGCGTGTCCAGTGTCTCTGCCCCAGTGTGTCCAGCACCTATGCCCCCAGCGTGTCTAGCATCTCTGCCCCAGCGTGTCCAGCATCTCTGCCCCCAGTGTGTCCAGCATCTCTGCCCCAGTGTGTCCAGCATTTCTGCCCCAGTGTGTCCATCATCTCTGCCCCAATGTACAGCATTTCTGCCACCGTGTGTCCAGCATTTCTGCCCCAGTGTGCCCAGCATCTCTGCCCCAGCGTGTCCAGCATCTCTGCCCCAATGTGTCCATTAGCTCTGCCCCCAGTGTGTCCAGCATCTCTGCCCCCAATGTCCAGCATCTCTGCTCCCAATGTCCAGCATCTCTGCCTCCGATGTCTAGCAGCTCTGCCCCAGACCACATATTACCGCCAGAGACAGAATAATATCACATACAAGGAACAAATACCACCGCACCAAGACCAGACCACATATTAACACTACAAAGTGACCAAATACTACAATACTGATCAGTAATAAAAAAACACAATACCATCACCATAAGTGCCAATATACACAGGAGATCTGTACTTAGTATGCAGTGTCTGTGTACAGGTAATGCAGTGATTACTGGTGATATTCTACACAGGAGCTCTGTATATAATGTATAGGTAATACAGTGATCACTGGTGACATTATGCACAGGACCTCTGTATATAGTATACAGTGTATAGTGTCAGTATATAGGTAACACACTGACTCACCAGTGACGTCTCTAGCTGTGAGAGGAAAGCACTGTGCCCTGTTAGCCTCACAGGAGCACAAGCTTACTGCCGAGCTGATAGCAGTCAGTGGTTATGCACACACGCAATCTCCTCACCGGAGGTGCCGGTATTCTAGGGGCTTATTTCAGCCGGGTCCCTGAATCACGTTCACACAATCTGCTTGCCGGAGGTGCCAGCATTCTAGGGGCTTATTTGCATCTCTGCTGCAGTGTGTCCAGCATCTCTGCTTCAGTGTGTCCAGCATTTCTGCCCCAGTGTTTTCAGCATTTCTGCCCCAGTGTTTCCAGCATTTTTGCCCCCAATATCCAGCACTTCTGCCCAAGTGTGTCAAGCATTTCTGCCCATTTGTGTCCAGCATCTCTGCCCCAGAGTGTCCAGCATCTCTGCCTCAGCGTGTCCAGTATCTCTGCCCCAGCATGTCCAGAATTTCTGCCCCAGCGTGTCCGGCATCTCTGCCCAAGTGTGTCCAGCATCTCTGCCCCCAATGTCCAGCATCTCTGCCTCCAATGTCCAGCATCTCTGCCCCCAGTGTGTCCAGCATTTCTGCCCCAGTGTGTCCATCATCTCTGCCCCAAATGTCCAGAATTTCTGCCCCAGTGTGTCCAGCATTAATGCACCAGTGTGTCCAGCATCTTTGCCCACAGTGTGTCCAGAATCTCTGCCCCAGCGTGTCCAGCATCTCTGCTCCAGCAGGTCCAGAATCTCTGCACCCAATGTCCACAATTTCTGGCCGTGTGTCTAGTATTTCTGTCCAGTGTGTCCAGGATCTCTGCCCCAGAGTCAAGCATTTCTGCCCCAGTTTGTCCAGCATTTCTGCCCCAGTGTATCCAGCACCTCTGCCCCAGCGTGTCAAGTATCTCTGCCCCAGCATGTCCAGCATCTCTGCCCCAGGGTGTCCAGCATCTCTGCCCCAGCACGTCCAGCATCTCTGCCCGAGTGTGTACAGCATCTCTGCTCCCAATGTCAAGCAACTCTGGCCCCATTGGCCAGTATCTCTGCCCCCATTGTCCAGCATTTCTGCCCCATTGTGTCCAGCATTTCTGCCCCAGTGTGTCCAGTATCTCTGCCCCAGCGTGTCCAGCATCTCTGCTCCAGCAGGTCCAGAATCTCTGCACCCAATGTCCACAATTTCTGGCCGTGTGTCTAGTATTTCTGTCCAGTGTGTCCAGGATCTCTGCCCCAGAGTCAAGCATTTCTGCCCCAGTTTGTCCAGCATTTCTGCCCCAGTGTATCCAGCACCTCTGCCCCAGCGTGTCAAGTATCTCTGCCCCAGCATGTCCAGCATCTCTGCCCCAGGGTGTCCAGCATCTCTGCCCCAGCATGTCCAGCATCTCTGCCCGAGTGTGTACAGCATCTCTGCTCCCAATGTCAAGCAACTCTGGCCCCATTGGCCAGTATCTCTGCCCCCATTGTCCAGCATTTCTGCCCCATTGTGTCCAGCATTTCTGCCCCAGTGTGTCCAGTATCTCTGCCCCAGCGTGTCCAGTAGCCATGCCCCCAGTGTGTCCAGCATCTTTGCCCCCAATGTCCTGGATCTCTGCTCCCAATGTCCAGCATCTCTGCCCCAATGTCCAGCATCTCTACCCCAGTGTGTCCAGCATCTCTGCCCCCAATGTCCAGCATCTCTGCCCCAGTGTGTCCAGCATCTCTGCCACAATGTGTCCAGCATCTCTGCCCCAGCTTGTCCAGCATCTCTGCCCCAGTGTGTCCAGCATCTCTGCCCCAATGTCCAGCATCTCTGCCCAAGTGTGTCTAGTATTTCTGCCCAGTGTGTCCAGCATCTCTGCCCCCAATATCAAGCAATTCTGCCCCAGTGTGTCCAGCATTTCTGCCCCAGTGTGTGGAGCAACTCTACTCCAGCATGTCCAGAATCTCTGCCCCAGCATGTCCAGCATTTCTGCCCCAGTGTGTCCAGCATATCAGCCCCCAATGTCCAGCATTATCTTCCCCAATGTCCAGAATCTCTGCCCCCAAAGTCCATCATCTCTGCCCCCAATGTCCAGCACCTCTGCTCCAGTGTGTCCAGCATTTCTGCCCCAGTGTGCCCAGCATCTCTGCCCCCTATGTCCAACATTTCTGCCTCAGTTTGTCCAGCATTTCTGCCCCAGTGTGCCCAGAATCTCTGCCCCAGCGTGTCCAGTATCTCTGCCCCAGCATGTCCAGTAGCGCTGCCCCCAGTGTGTCCAGCATCTCTGCCCCCAATGTCCAGCATCTCTGCTCCCAATGACCAGCATCTCTGCCCCCGATGTCTAGCATCTCTGCCCCAGCGTGTCCAGCATCTCTGAACCCAATGTTCAGCATCTCTGCCCAAGTGTGTCCAGAATTTCTGCCCCAGTGTGTCCAGCATCTTTGCCCCCAGTGGGTCCTGCATCACTGCCCCAGCATGTCCAGCATCTCTGCCCCAGTGTATCCAGCATCTCTGCCCACAATGTCCAGAATCTCTGCCCCAGTGTGTCGAGTATTTTTGCCCCAGTGTGTCCAGCATCTCTGAACCAATGTCAAGCATTTCTGCCCCAGTGTGTCCAGCATGTATGCTCCAGTGTGTCGAGCATTTCTGCCCCAGTGTGTCCTGCATCTCTGCCCCAGCGTGTCCAGCATCTCTGCCCCAGCGTGTCCAGCATCTCTGCCCCAGCGTGTCCAGTATCTCTGCACCAGCGTGTCCAGCATCTTTGCAACAGCGTGTCCAGCATCTCTGTCCCAGCGTGTCCAGCATCTCTGCCCCAGCATGTTCAGCATCTCTGCTCCAGCGTGTCCAGTGTCTCTGCCCCAGTGTGTCCAGCATCTATGCCCCCAGCGTGTCTAGCATCTCTGCCCCAGCGTGTCCAGCATCTCTGCCCCCAGTGTGTCCAGCATCTCTGCCCCAGTGTGTCCAGCATTTCTGCCCCAGTGTGTCCATCATCTCTGCCCCAATGTACAGCATTTCTGCCACCGTGTGTCCAGCATTTCTGCCCCAGTGTGCCCAGCATCTCTGCCCCAGCGTGTCCAGCATCTCTGCCCCAATGTGTCCATTAGCTCTGCCCCCAGTGTGTCCAGCATCTCTGCTCCCAATGTCCAGCATCTCTGCCTCCGATGTCTAGCAGCTCTGCCCCAGCGTGTCCAGCATCTCTGCCCCCAATGTTCAGCATCTCTGCCCAA
The DNA here is from genome assembly GCF_032444005.1 of Ranitomeya imitator. Lineage (NCBI taxonomy): Eukaryota > Metazoa > Chordata > Amphibia > Anura > Dendrobatidae > Ranitomeya > Ranitomeya imitator. The sequence goes on along the minus strand of NC_091290.1, from coordinate 72,708,017 downwards.
GTGTGTCCAGCATTTCTGCCCCAGTGTGTCCAGCATCTCTGCCCCCAGTGAGTCCAGCATCTCTGCCCCAGCATGTCCAGCATCTCTGCCCAGGCGAATCCAGCATCTCTGCCCACAATGTCCAGAATCTCTGCCCCAGTGTGTCGAGCATTTCTGCCCCAGTGTGTCCAGCATCTCTGCCCCAATGTCAGGCATTTCTGCCCCAGTGTGTCCAGCATTTCTGCTCCAGTGTGTCCAGCATCTCTGCCCCCAGTGTGTCCAGCATCTCTGCCCCCAGTGTTTCCAGCATCTCTGTCCCAGCGTGTCCAGCATCTCACCCCAGCGTGTCCAGCATCTCTGCCCCCAGTGTGTCCAGCATTTCTGCCCCAGTGTGTCCATCATCTCTGCCCCAATGTACAGCATCTCTGCCCCAACGTGTCCATTAGCTGTGCCCCCAGTATATCCAGCATCTCTGCCCCCAAATGTCCAGCATCTCTGACCCCAATGTCCAGCACCTCTGCCCCCAATGTCCAGCATTTCTGCCCCAGTGTGTCCAGCATCTCTGCCCCTATATCCAGCATTTCTGACCAAGTTTGTCCAGCATTTCTGCCCCAGCGTGTCCAACATCTCTGCCCTAGTGTTTCCAGCATCTCTGCCCCAGCGTGTCCAACATCTCTGTCCCAGTGTGTCCAGCATCTCTGCCCAGCGTGTACATTAGCTCTGCCTCCATTGTGTCCAGCATCTCTGCCCTTAATGTCCAGAATCTCTGCCCCTGTGTCCAGCATCTCTGCCCCCAATGTCCAGCATCTCTGCCCCAGTGTGTACAGCATCTCTGCCACAGTATGTCCAGCATTTCTGCCCCAGTGTGTCGAGCATTTCTGCCCCAGTGTGTCCAGCATTTCTGCCCCAGCGTGTCCAGCATCTCTGCCCCAGCGTGTCCAGCATCTCTGCCCCAGCGTGTCCAGTATCTTTGCACCATCGTGTCCAGCATCTCTGCCCCAGCGTATCCAGCATCTCTGCCCCCAGTGTGTCCAGCATTTCTGCCCCAGTGTGTCCATCATCTCTGCCCCAATGTACAGCATCTCTGACCCAACGTGTCCATTAGCTGTGCCCCCAGTATACCCAGCATCTCTGCCCACAATGTCCAGATTATCTCCCCCAAATGTCCAGCATCTCAGACCCCAATGTCCAGCACCTCTGCCCCCAATGGCCAGCATTTCTGCCCCAGTGTGTCCAGCATCTCTGCCCCTATATCCAGCATTTCTGACCAAGTGTGTCCAGCATTTCTGCCTCAGCGTGTCGAGCATTTCTGCCCCAGCGTGTCCAGCATCTCTGCTCTAGTGTTTCCAGCATCTCTGCCCCAGCGTGTCCAACATCTCTGTCCCAGTGTGTCCAGCATCTCTGCCCAGCGTGTACATTAGCTCTGCCTCCATTGTGTCCAGCATCTCTGCCCCCAATGTCCAGCATCTCTGCCCCAGTGTGTACAGCATCTCTGCCACAGTATGTCCAGCATTTCTGCCCCAGTGTGTCCAGAATCTTTGCCCCCAATGTCCAGCATTTCTGCCCCAGTGTGTCCGGCATTTCTGCCCCAGCGAGTCCAGCATTTCTGCCCCAGCGTGTCCAGTATCTTTGCACCATCGTGTCCAGCATCTCTGCAACAGCGTGTCCAGCATCTCTGCCCCAGCGTGTCCAGCATCTCTGCCCCCAGTGTGTCCATCATCTCTGCCCCAATGTCCAGCATCTCTGCCCCCAATGTCCAGCATCTCTGCCCCCAATGTCCAGCATCTCTGCCACAGTGTGTCCAGCATCTCTGACCCCAATGTCAAGCATCTTTGCCCCAGTGTGTCCAGCATTTCTGCCTCAGCGTGTCCAGCATTTCTGCCCCAGCATGTTTAGCATCTCTGCCCTAGTGTGTCCAACATCTCTGTCCCAGTGTGTCCAGCATCTCTGCCCAGCGTGTGCAGTAGCTCTGCCTCCATTGTGTCCATCATCTCTGCCCCCCATGTCCAGCATCTCTGCCCTAGTGTGTACAGCATCTCTGCCACAGAATTTCCAGCATTTCTGCCCCAGTGTGTCCAGAATCTTTGCCCCCAATGTCCAGCATCTTTGCCCCCAATGTCCAGCATCTCTGCCCCAGCATGTCCAGCATCTCTGTCCCCAGTGTGTCCAGCATCTCTGCCCCGAATGTCCAGCATCTCTGCCCCCAATGTCCAGCATCTCTGCCTCCAATGTCCAGTATCTCTGCCACAGTGTGTCCAGCATCTCTGCCCCCAATGTCCAGCATCTCTGCCTCAAATGTTCAGCATCTCTGCCACAGTGTGTCCAGCATCTCTGACCCCAATGTCAAGCATTTCTGCCCCAGTGTGTCCAGCACTTCTGCCCTATTGTGTCCAGCAAGTCTGCCCCAGCGTGTCCACTGTCTCTGCCCCCAGTGTGTCTAGCATGTCTGCCCCCAGTGTGTCCAGCATCTCTGCCCCCAATGTCCAGCATCTCTTTCCCAGTGTGTCCAGCATCTCTGCTCCCATTGTCCAGCATCTCTGCCCCTGTGTGTCCAGCATCTCTGCCTCAGTGTGCCAACATCTCTGCCCCCAATGTCCAGCATCTCTGCCCCTAATGTCCAACATCTCTGCCCCCAATGTCCAGCATCTATGCTCCAGTGTGTCCAGCATTTCTGCCTCAGTGTGTCCAGCATCTCTGCCCCAGCATGTCCAGCATCTCTGCCCCAACATGTCCAGCATCTCTGCACCAGTGCGTCCAGCATCTCTTTCCCAGTGTATCCAGCATCTCTGCTCCCCATGTCCAGCATCTCTACCCTGGTGTGTCCAGCATCTCTGCCTCAGTGTGTCCAGCATCTCTGCCCCCAATGTCCAGCATCTCTGCCCCAGTGTGTCTAGCATTTCTTCCTCAGTGTGTCCAGCATCTCTGCCCCAGCGTGTCCAGCATCTCTGTCCCAGTATGTCCAGCATCTCTGCCCCACTGTGTCCAGCTTCTCTGCCCCCTATGGCCAGCATCTCTGCTCCCAATGTCCAGCATCTCTGCCCCCAATGTCCAGCATCTCTGCCCCCCTGTTTCCATCATTTCTGCCTTAGTGTGTCCAGCATCTCTGCCCAAGTGTGTAGAGGCATTTCTGCCCCAGTGTGTCCAGCATCTTTGCCCCAATATCCAGCATTTCTGTGCCAGTGTGTCGAGCATTTCTGCACCAGTATGTTCAGCATCTTTGCCCCAGCGTGTCCAGCATCTCTGCCCCCAGTGTGTCCAGCATCTCTGCCCCAGTGTGTCCAGCATTTCTGCCCCAGTGTGTCCATCATCTCTGCCCCAATGTACAGCATTTCTGCCACCGTGTGTCCAGCATTTCTGCCCCAGTGTGCCCAGCATCTCTGCCCCAGCGTGTCCAGCATCTCTGCCCCAATGTGTCCATTAGCTCTGCCCCCAGTGTGTCCAGCATCTCTGCCCCCAATGTCCAGCATCTCTGCTCCCAATGTCCAGCATCTCTGCCTCCGATGTCTAGCAGCTCTGCCCCAGACCACATATTACCGCCAGAGACAGAATAATATCACATACAAGGAACAAATACCACCGCACCAAGACCAGACCACATATTAACACTACAAAGTGACCAAATACTACAATACTGATCAGTAATAAAAAAACACAATACCATCACCATAAGTGCCAATATACACAGGAGATCTGTACTTAGTATGCAGTGTCTGTGTACAGGTAATGCAGTGATTACTGGTGATATTCTACACAGGAGCTCTGTATATAATGTATAGGTAATACAGTGATCACTGGTGACATTATGCACAGGACCTCTGTATATAGTATACAGTGTATAGTGTCAGTATATAGGTAACACACTGACTCACCAGTGACGTCTCTAGCTGTGAGAGGAAAGCACTGTGCCCTGTTAGCCTCACAGGAGCACAAGCTTACTGCCGAGCTGATAGCAGTCAGTGGTTATGCACACACGCAATCTCCTCACCGGAGGTGCCGGTATTCTAGGGGCTTATTTCAGCCGGGTCCCTGAATCACGTTCACACAATCTGCTTGCCGGAGGTGCCAGCATTCTAGGGGCTTATTTGCATCTCTGCTGCAGTGTGTCCAGCATCTCTGCTTCAGTGTGTCCAGCATTTCTGCCCCAGTGTTTTCAGCATTTCTGCCCCAGTGTTTCCAGCATTTTTGCCCCCAATATCCAGCACTTCTGCCCAAGTGTGTCAAGCATTTCTGCCCATTTGTGTCCAGCATCTCTGCCCCAGAGTGTCCAGCATCTCTGCCTCAGCGTGTCCAGTATCTCTGCCCCAGCATGTCCAGAATTTCTGCCCCAGCGTGTCCGGCATCTCTGCCCAAGTGTGTCCAGCATCTCTGCCCCCAATGTCCAGCATCTCTGCCTCCAATGTCCAGCATCTCTGCCCCCAGTGTGTCCAGCATTTCTGCCCCAGTGTGTCCATCATCTCTGCCCCAAATGTCCAGAATTTCTGCCCCAGTGTGTCCAGCATTAATGCACCAGTGTGTCCAGCATCTTTGCCCACAGTGTGTCCAGAATCTCTGCCCCAGCGTGTCCAGCATCTCTGCTCCAGCAGGTCCAGAATCTCTGCACCCAATGTCCACAATTTCTGGCCGTGTGTCTAGTATTTCTGTCCAGTGTGTCCAGGATCTCTGCCCCAGAGTCAAGCATTTCTGCCCCAGTTTGTCCAGCATTTCTGCCCCAGTGTATCCAGCACCTCTGCCCCAGCGTGTCAAGTATCTCTGCCCCAGCATGTCCAGCATCTCTGCCCCAGGGTGTCCAGCATCTCTGCCCCAGCACGTCCAGCATCTCTGCCCGAGTGTGTACAGCATCTCTGCTCCCAATGTCAAGCAACTCTGGCCCCATTGGCCAGTATCTCTGCCCCCATTGTCCAGCATTTCTGCCCCATTGTGTCCAGCATTTCTGCCCCAGTGTGTCCAGTATCTCTGCCCCAGCGTGTCCAGCATCTCTGCTCCAGCAGGTCCAGAATCTCTGCACCCAATGTCCACAATTTCTGGCCGTGTGTCTAGTATTTCTGTCCAGTGTGTCCAGGATCTCTGCCCCAGAGTCAAGCATTTCTGCCCCAGTTTGTCCAGCATTTCTGCCCCAGTGTATCCAGCACCTCTGCCCCAGCGTGTCAAGTATCTCTGCCCCAGCATGTCCAGCATCTCTGCCCCAGGGTGTCCAGCATCTCTGCCCCAGCATGTCCAGCATCTCTGCCCGAGTGTGTACAGCATCTCTGCTCCCAATGTCAAGCAACTCTGGCCCCATTGGCCAGTATCTCTGCCCCCATTGTCCAGCATTTCTGCCCCATTGTGTCCAGCATTTCTGCCCCAGTGTGTCCAGTATCTCTGCCCCAGCGTGTCCAGTAGCCATGCCCCCAGTGTGTCCAGCATCTTTGCCCCCAATGTCCTGGATCTCTGCTCCCAATGTCCAGCATCTCTGCCCCAATGTCCAGCATCTCTACCCCAGTGTGTCCAGCATCTCTGCCCCCAATGTCCAGCATCTCTGCCCCAGTGTGTCCAGCATCTCTGCCACAATGTGTCCAGCATCTCTGCCCCAGCTTGTCCAGCATCTCTGCCCCAGTGTGTCCAGCATCTCTGCCCCAATGTCCAGCATCTCTGCCCAAGTGTGTCTAGTATTTCTGCCCAGTGTGTCCAGCATCTCTGCCCCCAATATCAAGCAATTCTGCCCCAGTGTGTCCAGCATTTCTGCCCCAGTGTGTGGAGCAACTCTACTCCAGCATGTCCAGAATCTCTGCCCCAGCATGTCCAGCATTTCTGCCCCAGTGTGTCCAGCATATCAGCCCCCAATGTCCAGCATTATCTTCCCCAATGTCCAGAATCTCTGCCCCCAAAGTCCATCATCTCTGCCCCCAATGTCCAGCACCTCTGCTCCAGTGTGTCCAGCATTTCTGCCCCAGTGTGCCCAGCATCTCTGCCCCCTATGTCCAACATTTCTGCCTCAGTTTGTCCAGCATTTCTGCCCCAGTGTGCCCAGAATCTCTGCCCCAGCGTGTCCAGTATCTCTGCCCCAGCATGTCCAGTAGCGCTGCCCCCAGTGTGTCCAGCATCTCTGCCCCCAATGTCCAGCATCTCTGCTCCCAATGACCAGCATCTCTGCCCCCGATGTCTAGCATCTCTGCCCCAGCGTGTCCAGCATCTCTGAACCCAATGTTCAGCATCTCTGCCCAAGTGTGTCCAGAATTTCTGCCCCAGTGTGTCCAGCATCTTTGCCCCCAGTGGGTCCTGCATCACTGCCCCAGCATGTCCAGCATCTCTGCCCCAGTGTATCCAGCATCTCTGCCCACAATGTCCAGAATCTCTGCCCCAGTGTGTCGAGTATTTTTGCCCCAGTGTGTCCAGCATCTCTGAACCAATGTCAAGCATTTCTGCCCCAGTGTGTCCAGCATGTATGCTCCAGTGTGTCGAGCATTTCTGCCCCAGTGTGTCCTGCATCTCTGCCCCAGCGTGTCCAGCATCTCTGCCCCAGCGTGTCCAGCATCTCTGCCCCAGCGTGTCCAGTATCTCTGCACCAGCGTGTCCAGCATCTTTGCAACAGCGTGTCCAGCATCTCTGTCCCAGCGTGTCCAGCATCTCTGCCCCAGCATGTTCAGCATCTCTGCTCCAGCGTGTCCAGTGTCTCTGCCCCAGTGTGTCCAGCATCTATGCCCCCAGCGTGTCTAGCATCTCTGCCCCAGCGTGTCCAGCATCTCTGCCCCCAGTGTGTCCAGCATCTCTGCCCCAGTGTGTCCAGCATTTCTGCCCCAGTGTGTCCATCATCTCTGCCCCAATGTACAGCATTTCTGCCACCGTGTGTCCAGCATTTCTGCCCCAGTGTGCCCAGCATCTCTGCCCCAGCGTGTCCAGCATCTCTGCCCCAATGTGTCCATTAGCTCTGCCCCCAGTGTGTCCAGCATCTCTGCTCCCAATGTCCAGCATCTCTGCCTCCGATGTCTAGCAGCTCTGCCCCAGCGTGTCCAGCATCTCTGCCCCCAATGTTCAGCATCTCTGCCCAAGTGTGTCCAGCATTTCTGCCCCAGTGTGTCCAGCATCTCTGCCCCCAGTGAGTCCAGCATCTCTGCCCCAGCATGTCCAGCATCTCTGCCCAGGCGAATCCAGCATCTCTGCCCACAATGTCCAGAATCTCTGCCCCAGTGTGTCGAGCATTTCTGCCCCAGTGTGTCCAGCATCTCTGCCCCAATGTCAGGCATTTCTGCCCCAGTGTGTCCAGCATTTCTGCTCCAGTGTGTCCAGCATCTCTGCCCCCAGTGTGTCCAGCATCTCTGCCCCCAGTGTTTCCAGCATCTCTGTCCCAGCGTGTCCAGCATCTCACCCCAGCGTGTCCAGCATCTCTGCCCCCAGTGTGTCCAGCATTTCTGCCCCAGTGTGTCCATCATCTCTGCCCCAATGTACAGCATCTCTGCCCCAACGTGTCCATTAGCTGTGCCCCCAGTATATCCAGCATCTCTGCCCCCAAATGTCCAGCATCTCTGACCCCAATGTCCAGCACCTCTGCCCCCAATGTCCAGCATTTCTGCCCCAGTGTGTCCAGCATCTCTGCCCCTATATCCAGCATTTCTGACCAAGTTTGTCCAGCATTTCTGCCCCAGCGTGTCCAACATCTCTGCCCTAGTGTTTCCAGCATCTCTGCCCCAGCGTGTCCAACATCTCTGTCCCAGTGTGTCCAGCATCTCTGCCCAGCGTGTACATTAGCTCTGCCTCCATTGTGTCCAGCATCTCTGCCCTTAATGTCCAGAATCTCTGCCCCTGTGTCCAGCATCTCTGCCCCCAATGTCCAGCATCTCTGCCCCAGTGTGTACAGCATCTCTGCCACAGTATGTCCAGCATTTCTGCCCCAGTGTGTCGAGCATTTCTGCCCCAGTGTGTCCAGCATTTCTGCCCCAGCGTGTCCAGCATCTCTGCCCCAGCGTGTCCAGCATCTCTGCCCCAGCGTGTCCAGTATCTTTGCACCATCGTGTCCAGCATCTCTGCCCCAGCGTATCCAGCATCTCTGCCCCCAGTGTGTCCAGCATTTCTGCCCCAGTGTGTCCATCATCTCTGCCCCAATGTACAGCATCTCTGACCCAACGTGTCCATTAGCTGTGCCCCCAGTATACCCAGCATCTCTGCCCACAATGTCCAGATTATCTCCCCCAAATGTCCAGCATCTCAGACCCCAATGTCCAGCACCTCTGCCCCCAATGGCCAGCATTTCTGCCCCAGTGTGTCCAGCATCTCTGCCCCTATATCCAGCATTTCTGACCAAGTGTGTCCAGCATTTCTGCCTCAGCGTGTCGAGCATTTCTGCCCCAGCGTGTCCAGCATCTCTGCTCTAGTGTTTCCAGCATCTCTGCCCCAGCGTGTCCAACATCTCTGTCCCAGTGTGTCCAGCATCTCTGCCCAGCGTGTACATTAGCTCTGCCTCCATTGTGTCCAGCATCTCTGCCCCCAATGTCCAGCATCTCTGCCCCAGTGTGTACAGCATCTCTGCCACAGTATGTCCAGCATTTCTGCCCCAGTGTGTCCAGAATCTTTGCCCCCAATGTCCAGCATTTCTGCCCCAGTGTGTCCGGCATTTCTGCCCCAGCGAGTCCAGCATTTCTGCCCCAGCGTGTCCAGTATCTTTGCACCATCGTGTCCAGCATCTCTGCAACAGCGTGTCCAGCATCTCTGCCCCAGCGTGTCCAGCATCTCTGCCCCCAGTGTGTCCATCATCTCTGCCCCAATGTCCAGCATCTCTGCCCCCAATGTCCAGCATCTCTGCCCCCAATGTCCAGCATCTCTGCCACAGTGTGTCCAGCATCTCTGACCCCAATGTCAAGCATCTTTGCCCCAGTGTGTCCAGCATTTCTGCCTCAGCGTGTCCAGCATTTCTGCCCCAGCATGTTTAGCATCTCTGCCCTAGTGTGTCCAACATCTCTGTCCCAGTGTGTCCAGCATCTCTGCCCAGCGTGTGCAGTAGCTCTGCCTCCATTGTGTCCATCATCTCTGCCCCCCATGTCCAGCATCTCTGCCCTAGTGTGTACAGCATCTCTGCCACAGAATTTCCAGCATTTCTGCCCCAGTGTGTCCAGAATCTTTGCCCCCAATGTCCAGCATCTTTGCCCCCAATGTCCAGCATCTCTGCCCCAGCATGTCCAGCATCTCTGTCCCCAGTGTGTCCAGCATCTCTGCCCCGAATGTCCAGCATCTCTGCCCCCAATGTCCAGCATCTCTGCCTCCAATGTCCAGTATCTCTGCCACAGTGTGTCCAGCATCTCTGCCCCCAATGTCCAGCATCTCTGCCTCAAATGTTCAGCATCTCTGCCACAGTGTGTCCAGCATCTCTGACCCCAATGTCAAGCATTTCTGCCCCAGTGTGTCCAGCACTTCTGCCCTATTGTGTCCAGCAAGTCTGCCCCAGCGTGTCCACTGTCTCTGCCCCCAGTGTGTCTAGCATGTCTGCCCCCAGTGTGTCCAGCATCTCTGCCCCCAATGTCCAGCATCTCTTTCCCAGTGTGTCCAGCATCTCTGCTCCCATTGTCCAGCATCTCTGCCCCTGTGTGTCCAGCATCTCTGCCTCAGTGTGCCAACATCTCTGCCCCCAATGTCCAGCATCTCTGCCCCTAATGTCCAACATCTCTGCCCCCAATGTCCAGCATCTATGCTCCAGTGTGTCCAGCATTTCTGCCTCAGTGTGTCCAGCATCTCTGCCCCAGCATGTCCAGCATCTCTGCCCCAACATGTCCAGCATCTCTGCACCAGTGCGTCCAGCATCTCTTTCCCAGTGTATCCAGCATCTCTGCTCCCCATGTCCAGCATCTCTACCCTGGTGTGTCCAGCATCTCTGCCTCAGTGTGTCCAGCATCTCTGCCCCCAATGTCCAGCATCTCTGCCCCAGTGTGTCTAGCATTTCTTCCTCAGTGTGTCCAGCATCTCTGCCCCAGCGTGTCCAGCATCTCTGTCCCAGTATGTCCAGCATCTCTGCCCCACTGTGTCCAGCTTCTCTGCCCCCTATGGCCAGCATCTCTGCTCCCAATGTCCAGCATCTCTGCCCCCAATGTCCAGCATCTCTGCCCCCCTGTTTCCATCATTTCTGCCTTAGTGTGTCCAGCATCTCTGCCCAAGTGTGTAGAGGCATTTCTGCCCCAGTGTGTCCAGCATCTTTGCCCCAATATCCAGCATTTCTGTGCCAGTGTGTCGAGCATTTCTGCACCAGTATGTTCAGCATCTTTGCCCCAGTGTGTCCAGCATCTCTGCCCCAGCATGTTCAGTATCTCTGCCTTAGCATGTCCATGATCTCTGCCCCCAGTGTGTCCAGCATCTCTGACCCCAATGTCCAGCTTCTCTGCCCCTAATGTCCAGCATCTCTGCCCCAAATGTCCAGCACCTCTGCCCCAGTGTGTCCAGCATCTAAGCCCCCAAAGTCAAGCATTTCTGCCCCAGTGTGCCCAGCTTTCCTGCCTCAATGTGTCCAGCATCTCTTCTACAGCGTTTCCACCATCTCTGCCACCAGGGTGTCCAGCATCTCTGCCCCCGGCGTGTCAGGCATCTCTGCCCCCAGTGTGTCCAGCATCTCTGCCCCCAATGTCCAGCATCTCTGCCCCCAATATCCAGTATCTCTGTCCCCAATGTCCAGCATTGCTGCCCAGTGTGTCCAGCATCTCTGCCCCAATGTCCAGCATCTCTGCCCCCCTGTTTCCAGCATCTCTGCCTCAATGTGTCCAGCATTTCTGCCCCAGTGTGTCCAGCATCTCTGCACCAGTTTGTCCAGCATTTCTGCCCCAGCATGTCCAGCATCTCTGTCCCAGTGTGTCCAGCATTTCTGCGCCTGTGTGTCCAGCATCTTTGCCCACAATGTCCAGCATTTCTGCCCCAGTTTGTCCAGCATCTCTGCCCCAGCGTGTCCAGCATCTCTGCCCCCCTGTTTCCAGCATCTCTGCCCCCAATGTCCAGCATCTCTGACCCCAATGTCCATCATCTCTTCCCCAATTGTCAAGCATTTCTGCCCCAGTGTGTCCAGCATCTCTGCCCCAGCGTGTCCAGCATCCCTGCCCCAGTGTGTCCAACATCTCTGCCCCCAATGTCCAGCATCTCTGCCCCCAATGTCCAGCATCTCTGCCCCCAATGTCCAGTATCTCTGCCTCAAATGTCCAGCATTTCTGCCACAGTGTGTCCAGCATCTCTGACCCCAATGTCAAGCATTTCTGCCCCTGTGTGTCCAGCACTTCTGCCCCATTGTGTCCAGCAAGTCTGCCCCAGCGTGTCCACTGTCTCTGCCCCCAATGTCCAGCTTTTCTGCCCCAGTATGTCCAATATCTCTGCCCCCAATGTCCAGCATCTTTGCTCCAGTGTGTCCAGCATTTCTGCTCAGTGTGTCCAGCATCTCTGCCCCAGCGTGTCCAGCATCTCTGCCCCAACATGTCCAGCATCTCTGCACCAGCGCGTCCAGCATCTCTTTCCCAGTGTGTCCAGCATCTCTGCTCCCATTGTCCAGCATCTCTGCCCCTATGTGTCCAGCGTCTCTGCCTCAGTGTGCCAGCATCTCTGCCCCCAATGTCCAGCATCTCTGCTCCAGTGTGTCCAACATCTCTGTCTCAGTATGTCCAGCATCTCTGCCCCACTGTGTCCAGCTTCTCTGCCCCCTATGGCCAGCATCTCTGCCCCCAATGTCCAGCATCTCTGCCCCAATGTCCAGCATCTCTGCCCACCTGTTTCCAGCATTTCTGCCTTAGTGTGTCCAGCATCTCTGCCCAAGTGTGTAGAGGCATTTCTGCCCCAGTGTGTCCAGCATCTTTGCCCCAATATCCAGCATTTCTGTGCCAGTGTGTCGAGCATTTCTGCACCAGTATGTTCAGCATCTTTGCCCCAGTGTTTCTAGCATCTCTGCCCCAGCATGTCCAGTATCTCTGCCCTAGCATGTCCATCATCTCTGCCCCCAGTGTGTCCAGCATCTCTGACCCCAATGTCCAGCATCTCTGCCCCTAATGTCCAGCATCTCTGCCCCAAATGTCCAGCACCTCTGCCCCAGTGTGTCCAGCATCTATGCCCCCAATGTCCAGCTTTTCTGCCCCAGTATGTCCAACATCTCTGCCCCCAATGTCCAGCATCTTTGCTCCAGTGTGTCCAGCATTTCTGCCTCAGTGTGTCCAGCATCTCTGCCCCAGCATGTCCAGCATCTCTGCCCCAACATGTCCAGCATCTCTGCACCAGCGCGTCCAGCATCTCTTTCCCAGTGTATCCAGCATCTCTGCTCCCCATGTCCAGCATCTCTACCCCGGTGTCCAGCATCTCTGCCTCAGTGTGTCCAGCATCTCTGCCCCCAATGTCCAGCATCTCTGCCCCAGTGTGTCTAGCATTTCTTCCTCAGTGTGTCCAGCATCTCTGCCTCAGTGTGTCCAGCATCTCTGCCCCCAATGTCCAGCATCTCTGCCCCAGTGTGTCTAGCATTTCTTCCTCAGTGTGTCCAGCATCTCTGCCCCAGCGTGTCCAGCATCTCTGTCCCAGTATGTCCAGCATCTCTGCCCCACTGTGTCTAGCTTCTCTGCCCCCTATAGCCAGCATCTCTGCTCCCAATGTCCAGCATCTCTGCCCCCAATGTCCAGCATCTCTGCCCCCCTGTTTCCATCATTTCTGCCTTAGTGTGTCCAGCATCTCTGCCCAAGTGTGTAGAGGCATTTCTGCCCCAGTGTGTCCAGCATCTCTGCCCCAGCATGTTCAGTATCTCTGCCTTAGCATGTCCATGATCTCTGCCCCCAGTGTGTCCAGCATCTCTGACCCCAATGTCCAGCTTCTCTGCCCCTAATGTCCAGCATCTCTGCCCCAAATGTCCAGCACCTCTGCCCCAGTGTGTCCAGCATCTAAGCCCCCAAAGTCAAGCATTTCTGCCCCAGTGTGCCCAGCTTTCCTGCCTCAATGTGTCCAGCATCTCTTCTACAGCGTTTCCACCATCTCTGCCACCAGGGTGTCCAGCATCTCTGCCCCCGGCGTGTCAGGCATCTCTGCCCCCAGTGTGTCCAGCATCTCTGCCCCCAATGTCCAGCATCTCTGCCCCCAATATCCAGTATCTCTGTCCCCAATGTCCAGCATTGCTGCCCAGTGTGTCCAGCATCTCTGCCCCAATGTCCAGCATCTCTGCCCCCCTGTTTCCAGCATCTCTGCCTCAATGTGTCCAGCATTTCTGCCCCAGTGTGTCCAGCATCTCTGCCCCAGTTTGTCCAGCATTTCTGCCCCAGCGTGTCCAGCATCTCTGTCCCAGTGTGTCCAGCATTTCTGCGCCAGTGTGTCCAGCATCTTTGCCCACAATGTCCAGCATTTCTGCCCCAGTTTGTCCAGCATCTCTGCCCCAGCGTGTCCAGCATCTCTGCCCCCCTGTTTCCAGCATCTCTGCCCCCAATGTCCAGCATCTCTGACCCCAATGTCCATCATCTCTTCCCCAATTGTCAAGCATTTCTGCCCCAGTGTGTCCAGCATCTCTGCCCCAGCGTGTCCAGCATCCCTGCCCCAGTGTGTCCAACATCTCTGCCCCCAATGTCCAGCATCTCTGCCCCCAATGTCCAGCATCTCTGCCCCCAATGTCCAGTATCTCTGCCTCAAATGTCCAGCATTTCTGCCACAGTGTGTCCAGCATCTCTGACCCCAATGTCAAGCATTTCTGCCCCTGTGTGTCCAGCACTTCTGCCCCATTGTGTCCAGCAAGTCTGCCCCAGCGTGTCCACTGTCTCTGCCCCCAATGTCCAGCTTTTCTGCCCCAGTATGTCCAATATCTCTGCCCCCAATGTCCAGCATCTTTGCTCCAGTGTGTCCAGCATTTCTGCTCAGTGTGTCCAGCATCTCTGCCCCAGCGTGTCCAGCATCTCTGCCCCAACATGTCCAGCATCTCTGCACCAGCGCGTCCAGCATCTCTTTCCCAGTGTGTCCAGCATCTCTGCTCCCATTGTCCAGCATCTCTGCCCCTATGTGTCCAGCGTCTCTGCCTCAGTGTGCCAGCATCTCTGCCCCCAATGTCCAGCATCTCTGCTCCAGTTTGTCCAACATCTCTGTCTCAGTATGTCCAGCATCTCTGCCCCACTGTGTCCAGCTTCTCTGCCCCCTATGGCCAGCATCTCTGCCCCCAATGTCCAGCATCTCTGCCCCAATGTCCAGCATCTCTGCCCACCTGTTTCCAGCATTTCTGCCTTAGTGTGTCCAGCATCTCTGCCCAAGTGTGTAGAGGCATTTCTGCCCCAGTGTGTCCAGCATCTTTGCCCCAATATCCAGCATTTCTGTGCCAGTGTGTCGAGCATTTCTGCACCAGTATGTTCAGCATCTTTGCCCCAGTGTTTCTAGCATCTCTGCCCCAGCATGTCCAGTATCTCTGCCCTAGCATGTCCATCATCTCTGCCCCCAGTGTGTCCAGCATCTCTGACCCCAATGTCCAGCATCTCTGCCCCTAATGTCCAGCATCTCTGCCCCAAATGTCCAGCACCTCTGCCCCAGTGTGTCCAGCATCTATGCCCCCAATGTCCAGCTTTTCTGCCCCAGTATGTCCAACATCTCTGCCCCCAATGTCCAGCATCTTTGCTCCAGTGTGTCCAGCATTTCTGCCTCAGTGTGTTCAGCATCTCTGCCCCAGCATGTCCAGCATCTCTGCCCCAACATGTCCAGCATCTCTGCACCAGCGCGTCCAGCATCTCTTTCCCAGTGTATCCAGCATCTCTGCTCCCCATGTCCAGCATCTCTACCCCGGTGTCCAGCATCTCTGCGTCAGTGTGTCCAGCATCTCTGCCCCCAATGTCCAGCATCTCTGCCCCAGTGTGTCTAGCATTTCTTCCTCAGTGTGTCCAGCATCTCTGCCTCAGTGTGTCCAGCATCTCTGCCCCCAATGTCCAGCATCTCTGCCCCAGTGTGTCTAGCATTTCTTCCTCAGTGTGTCCAGCATCTCTGCCCCAGCGTGTCCAGCATCTCTGTCCCAGTATGTCCAGCATCTCTGCCCCACTGTGTCTAGCTTCTCTGCCCCCTATAGCCAGCATCTCTGCTCCCAATGTCCAGCATCTCTGCCCCCAATGTCCAGCATCTCTGCCCCCCTGTTTCCATCATTTCTGCCTTAGTGTGTCCAGCATCTCTGCCCAAGTGTGTAGAGGCATTTCTGCCCCAGTGTGTCCAGCATCTTTGCCCCAATATCCAGCAATTCTGTGCCAGTGTGTCGAGCATTTCTGCACCAGTATGTTCAGCATCTCTGCCCCAGCATGTTCAGTATCTCTGCGTTAGCATGTCCATCATCTCTGCCCCCAGTGTGTCCAGCATCTCTGACCCCAATGTCCAGCATCTCTGCCCCTAATGTCCAGCATCTCTGCCCCAAATGTCCAGCACCTCTGCCCCAGTGTGTCCAGCATCTAAGCCCCCAAAGTCAAGCATTTCTGCCCCAGTGTGCCCAGCTTTCCTGTCTCAGTGTGTGCAGCATCTCTTCTACAGTGTTTCCACCATCTCTGCCACCAGGGTGTCCAGCATCTCTGCCCCCAGCGTGTCAGGCATCTCTGCCCCCAGTGTGTCCAGCATCTCTGTCCAGCGTGTGCAGTAGCTCTGCCTCCATTGTGTCCAGCATTTCAGCCCCCAATGTCCAGCATCTCTGCCCCTGTGTCCAGCATATATGCCCCCAATGTCCAGCATCTCTGCCCTAGTGTGTACAGCATCTCTGCCCCAGTGTGTCCAGAATCTTTGCCCCCAATGTCCAGCATCTTTGCCCCCAATGTCCAGCATTTCTGCCCCAGCGTGTCCAGTATCTCTGCCCCAGCGTGTCCAGTATCTCTGCACCAGCGTGTCCAGCATCTCTGCAACAGTGTGTCCAGCATCTCTGTCCCAGCGTGTCCAGCATCTCACCCCAGCGTGTCCAGCATCTCTGCCCCCAGTGTGTCCAGCATTTCTGCCCCAGTGTGTCCATCATCTCTGCCCCAATGTACAGCATCTCTGCCCCAACGTGTCCATTAGCTGTGCCCCCAGTATACCCAGCATCTCTGCCCACAATGTCCAGATTATCTCCCCCAAATGTCCAGCATCTCTGACCCCAATGTCCAGCACCTCTGCCCCCAATGTCCAGCATTTCTGCCCCAGTGTGTCCAGCATCTCTGCCCCTATATCCAGCATTTCTGACCAAGTGTGTCCAGCATTTCTGCCTCAGCGTGTCGAGCATTTCTGCCCCAGCGTGTCCAGCATCTCTGCTCTAGTGTTTCCAGCATCTCTGCCCCAGCGTGTCCAACATCTCTGTCCCAGTGTGTCCAGCATCTCTGCCCAGCGTGTACATTAGCTCTGCCTCCATTGTGTCCAGCATCTCTGCCCCCAATGTCCAGAATCTCTGCCCCTGTGTCCAGCATCTCTGCCCCCAATGTCCAGCATCTCTGGCCCAGTGTGTACAGCATCTCTGCCACAGTATGTCCAGCATTTCTGCCCCAGTGTGTCCAGAATCTTTGCTCCCAATGTCCAGCATTTCTGCCCCAGTGTGTCCAGCATTTCTGCCCCAGCGAGTCCAGCATCTCTGCCCCAGCGTGTCCAGTATCTTTGCACCATCGTGTCCAGCATCTCTGCAACAGCGTGTCCAGCATCTCTGCCCCAGCGTGTCCAGCATCTCTGCCCCCAGTGTGTCCATCATCTCTGCCCCAATGTCCAGCATCTCTGCCCCCAATGTCCAGCATCTCTGCCACAGTGTGTCCAGCATCTCTGACCCCAATGTCAAGCATCTTTGCCCCAGTGTGTCCAGCATTTCTGCCTCAGCGTGTCCAGCATTTCTGCCCCAGCATGTTTAGCATCTCTGCCCTAGTGTATCCAACATCTCTGTCCCAGTGTGTCCAGCATCTCTGCCCAGCGTGTGCAGTAGCTCTGCCTCCATTGTGTCCAACATCTCTGCCCCCCATGTCCAGCATCTCTGCCCTAGTGTGTACAGCATCTCTGCCACAGAATTTCCAGCATTTCTGCCCCAGTGTGTCCAGAATCTTTGCCCCCAATGTCCAGCATCTTTGCCCCCAATGTCCAGCATCTCTGCCCCAGCATGTCCAGCATCTCTGTCCCCAGTGTGTCCAGCATCTCTGCCCTGAATGTCCAGCATCTCTGCCCCCAATGTCCAGCATCTCTGCCTCCAATGTCCAGTATCTCTACCACAGTGTGTCCAGCATCTCTGCCCCCAATGTCAAGCATTTCTGCCCCATTATGTCCAGCACTTCTGCCCCATTGTGTCCAGCAAGTCTGCCCCAGCGTGTCCACTGTCTCTGCCCCCAGTGTGTCTAGCATGTCTGCCCCCAGTGTGTCCAGCATCTCTGCCCCCAATGTCCAGCTTTTCTGCCCCATTATGTCCAACATCTCTGCCCCCAATGTCCAGCATCTCTTTCCCAGTGTGTCCAGCATCTCTGCTCCCATTGTCCAGCATCTCTGCCCCTGTGTGTCCAGCATCTCTGCCTCAGTGTGCCAACATCTCTGCCCCCAATGTCCAGCATCTCTGCCCCTAATGTCCAACATCTCTGCCCCCAATGTCCAGCATCTATGCTCCAGTGTGTCCAGCATTTCTGCCTCAGTGTGTCCAGCATCTCTGCCCCAGCATGTCCAGCATCTCTGCCCCAACATGTCCAGCATCTCTGCACCAGTGCGTCCAGCATCTCTTTCCCAGTGTATCCAGCATCTCTGCTCCCCATGTCCAGCATCTCTACCCTGGTGTGTCCAGCATCTCTGCCTCAGTGTGTCCAGCATCTCTGCCCCCAATGTCCAGCATCTCTGCCCCAGTGTGTCTAGCATTTCTTCCTCAGTGTGTCCAGCATCTCTGCCCCAGCGTGTCCAGCATCTCTGTCCCAGTATGTCCAGCATCTCTGCCCCACTGTGTCCAGCTTCTCTGCCCCCTATGGCCAGCATCTCTGCTCCCAATGTCCAGCATCTCTGCCCCCAATGTCCAGCATCTCTGCCCCCCTGTTTCCATCATTTCTGCCTTAGTGTGTCCAGCATCTCTGCCCAAGTATGTAGAGGCATTTCTGCCCCAGTGTGTCCAGCATCTTTGCCCCAATATCCAGCATTTCTGTGCCAGTGTGTCGAGCATTTCTGCACCAGTATGTTCAGCATCTTTGCCCCAGTGTGTCCAGCATCTCTGCCCCAGCATGTTCAGTATCTCTGCCTTAGCATGTCCATCATCTCTGCCCCCAGTGTGTCCAGCATCTCTGACCCCAATGTCCAGCTTCTCTGCCCCTAATGTCCAGCATCTCTGCCCCAAATGTCCAGCACCTCTGCCCCAGTGTGTCCAGCATCTAAGCCCCCAAAGTCAAGCATTTCTGCCCCAGTGTGCCCAGCTTTCCTGCCTCAATGTGTCCAGCATCTCTTCTACAGCGTTTCCACCATCTCTGCCACCAGGGTGTCCAGCATCTCTGCCCCCGGCGTGTCAGGCATCTCTGCCCCCAGTGTGTCCAGCATCTCTGCCCCCAATGTCCAGCATCTCTGCCCCCAATATCCAGTATCTCTGTCCCCAATGTCCAGCATTGCTGCCCAGTGTGTCCAGCATCTCTGCCCCAATGTCCAGCATCTCTGCCCCCCTGTTTCCAGCATCTCTGCCTCAATGTGTCCAGCATTTCTGCCCCAGCGTGTCCAGCATCTCTGTCCCAGTGTGTCCAGCATTTCTGCGCCAGTGTGTCCAGCATCTTTGCCCACAATGTCCAGCATTTCTGCCCCAGTTTGTCCAGCATCTCTGCCCCAGCGTGTCCAGCATCTCTGCCCCCCTGTTTCCAGCATCTCTGCCCCCAATGTCCAGCATCTCTGACCCCAATGTCCATCATCTCTTCCCCAATTGTCAAGCATTTCTGCCCCAGTGTGTCCAGCATCTCTGCCCCAGCGTGTCCAGCATCCCTGCCCCAGTGTGTCCAACATCTCTGCCCCCAATGTCCAGCATCTCTGACCCCAATGTCCATCATCTCTTCCCCAATTGTCAAGCATTTCTGCCCCAGTGTGTCCAGCACTTCTGCCCCATTTTGTGCTGCATCTCTGCCCCAGCATGTCCAGCATCTGTGTCCCAGTATGTCCAGCATCTCTGCCCCAGTGTGTCCAGCATCTCTGCCCCCAATGTCCAGCATCTCTGACCCCAATGTCCAGTATCTCTGCTCCCAATGTCCAGCATCTCTGCCCCCAATGTCCAGCATCTCTGCCCCCAATGTCCAGCATCTCTGCCCCCAATGTCCAGCATCTCTGCCCCAGTGTGTCCAACATCTCTGTCCCAGTGTGTCCAACATTTCTGCCCCAGTGTGTCCAGCATCTTTGCCCCCAATGTCCAGCATTTATGCACCAGTGTGTCGAGCATTTCTGCCCCAGTGTGTCCAGCATCTCTGCCCCAGCCTGTCCAGCATCTCTGCCCCAGCGTGTCCAGTATCTCTGCCCCCAATGTCCAGCATCTCTGCTCCCAGTGTGTCCTGCATCTCTGCTGTTATGATCCGGTGACCTTGGAGCCGCATGAAACTTTCTCTGGAGTAGGTGGAACCTGTACTGACCACAAATCCTGAACTGACACCGCAACTAGAAGTAGCCGTGGGGTGTGCCTAACAAACCCTTGACACCTCGACACAGCCGGAGGACTAAATACCCTTATAGATGGAAATAGGAATTCTTCCTTGCCTCAGAGCAGAACCCCAAAGTATAGGCAGCCCCCCACAAATATTTTTTTAAATAATCTTTGTAAACCAACTAGCCCCCTTAATCCTAGCAAACAAATCGGAAAGCAAAGGTAAAGGGTATTGAAACTTGACCGTGATCTTATTCAAGAGGCGATAATCAATACAGGGTCTCAAGGAGCCATCCTTCTTAGCAACAAAAAAAAATCCTGCTCCCAACGGTGAAGAAGATGGCCGAATATGCTCTTTCTCCAAAGACTCTTTAACATAACTCCGCATGGTGGTATGTTCAGGCACAAACAGGTTGAAAAGTCGGCCCTTAGGAAACTTACAGCTTTGGAATCAAGCCAATCGCACAATCACAGTCCCTGTGCGGTGGAAGGGAACTGGACTTGGGCTCATCGAATACATCCTGAAAATCAGACAAAAACTCTGGAATTTCAGAAGAGGAAGAAGAGGAGATTGACATGAAAGGAACATCATTATGAACCCCCTAACAACCCCAACTAGTCACAGATATAGACTTCCAATCCAACACAGGATTATGTACCTGCAACCACGGAAAACCCAGCACGATAGCATCATGCAAATTATGCAACACCAGAAATCGACAATCTTCCTGATGGGCTGGCGCCATACGCATGGTCACCTGTGTCCAATACTGGGGCTTATTTTTAGCCAAAGATGTAGCATCAATGCCCATTAAAGAATAAGGTTCTGCAAAGGCTGCAAGGGAAAACCACAACACCTGGCAAACTCAAAGTCCATTAAGTTCAAGGCGGCGCCTGAATCCACAAACGCCATGACAGAAAATGATGACAATGAGCAGATCAAGGACACAGATAACAGAAATTTAGGTTGTACAGTACTGATGGTAAATGAATTAGCTATCCTCTTTGTCCGCTTAGGGCAGACTGAAATGACATGAGAAGCGTCACCACAATAATAACACAACCTATTCTGACGTCTGAATCCTTGTCGTTCCATTCTAGACAGAATCCTATCACACTGCATTGGCTCAGGAATCTGCTCTGAGGACAACGCCACAGTGTACACAGTTCTACGCTCCCTCAAGCGCCGGTCAATCTGAATGGCCAGAGACATAGAATCACTCAGACCGAAAGGTGTGGGAAACCCCACCATAACATCTTTAACAGATTCAGAAAGACCCTTTCTGAAAATTGCCTCCAAAGCATCATCATTCCATTTAGTCAACACAGACCATTTTCTAAATTTCTGACAATACAATTCTGCCGCCTCTTGACCCTGAGACAGGGCCAACAAGGTCTTCTCCGCTTGATCCACAGAATTCGGTTCATCATATAATAATCCTAAGGCCTGAAAAAGGAGTCTACATTAAGCAAAGCCGGATTCCCAGATTCCAGGGAAAGTGCCCAATCCTGTGGATAGCCACGCAGCAGGGAGATGACGATTTTAACCTGCTGAATGGACTCACCGGAGGATCGGGGTCTCAGAGCAAAAAACAGTTGACAGTTGTTTTTAAAACTCAAAAATTTGGACCTGTCACCAAAAAACAAATCAGGAGTAGGAATCTTCGGCTCTAAAACAGGAGTCTGAACAATATAATCAGAAATACCCTGTACCCTAGCAGCAAGCTGGTCTACACGAGAAGCTAATTCCTGAACATCCATGCTAGCACAAGACTCCTCAGCCACCCAGAGAAAAAGAGGGAAGAGAAGAAAAAGCAGACTGCAGAAAAAAAAATGTCTCAACACCCGTCTTCCCTTCTTCTGAGATGCATTTAACTCATTATAGGCCAGTTGTACTGTTATGATCCGGTGACCTTGGAGCCGCATGAAACTTTCTCTGGAGTAGGTGTAACCTGTACTGACCGCAAATCCTGAACTGACACCGCAACTAGAAGTAGCCGTGGGGTGTGCCTAACAAACCCTTGACACCTCGACACAGCCGGAGGACTAAATACCCCTATAGATGGAAATAGGAATTCTACCTTGCCTCAGAGCAGAACCCCAAAGTATAGGCAGCCCCCCACAAATATTGACTGTGAGAAGGAGAGGAAAGACACACGCAGGCAGAAAACAGGATTTAGCAAAAGAGGCCACTCTAGCTAAAAAGGAAAGGATAGGACAGAATACTAAGCGATCAGTATTAAAACCCTTCCAAAAATATCCACAGTAGATAATACAAAAAATTCCACCATCTAACTAAAGACGTGGAACGTTTATCTGCAACTCCTGAGAATCCAACAAGACTGAGAAAATACTGACACAATCTAAGCTGGACAAGAAAAAGACAAATTAATAGCACTGAATTATCAAGCACACAGCCTGTGTGCCGTAGAGACAAAACCAGACACTTATCTTTGCTGATTTGGCAGCAAGGCAGGAGGAGCCAGACAGAGGTCTAAAACCTCCCAACAACCATGGACAACTGGCAAGGACTAATGAATCCTGCAAACCTAAATACCCCAGTCAGAACTGCAATTAGCAGATACACCTGACAAGGACTGCAATCCAGGTACAACTGCATTACCACTTACAACCAACTGAGGGAGCCCAAAAGCAGAATTCACAACACTCTACCCCCAATGTTAAGTATATCTGCCCCCAATGTCCAGCATTTCTGCCCCAGTGTGTCCAGCATTTCTGCCTCAGTGTGTCCAGCATCTCTACCCCAGCGTGTCCATCATCTCTGCCCCAGTGTGTCCAGCTTCTTTGCCCCCCAGCACCCCTACAGCGGTGGACACCGCGGAATCAGCTCTCCTTAAGGCTGCATTAAGAGACTCTCATTTAAGATTGACGCTGTACTCTGGATATCATTGGCAGCGCATATAGCCATTAGTATTTATATACTATCCCCATCTTCGGCAACGCATATAGCCATCAGTATTTATTTACTATCCCAATCTCTGTCACTGACGAAGGTCACATGTGTGACCGAAACGTTTGAATTGTGCGTTGGGATATAATAAAGTATCCAATCTTCTTCTCACAACAAAGTTGAGTGCTGGGTTTTGTTACTAGTTATCCTATGGTTTGGAAACCTACCCATGCACCACTTTAATTTTGTGCACACGTTGACCTTTCTCTTTGCCCCCAATGTCCAGCGTCTCAGCCCCAGTGTGTCAAGCATCTCTGCCCAGTGTGTCCAGCATTTCTGCCCCCATGTGTCCAGCATCTCTGCCCCAGTGTGTCCAGCATCCCTGCCCCCAATGTCAAGCATTTCTGCCCCAGTGTGTCCAACATTTTTGCCCCAGTGTGTCCAGCATCTCTGCCCCAGTGTGTCCAGCATCTCTGCCCCAGTGTGTCAAGCATCTCTACCCCAGCGTGTCCAGCATCTCTGCCACAGCATATCCAGCATCTCTGCCCCAGCGTATCCAGCATCTCTGCCCCAGCGTGTACAGCATTTCTGCCCCAGCGTGTCCAGCATCTCTGCCCCCAATGTCCACCACCTCTGCCCAAGTGTGTCTAGTATTCCTGCCCCAGTGTGTCCAGCATCTCTGCCCACAATGTCAAGCATTTCTGCCCCAGTGTGTCCAGCATCTCTGCCCCAGCGTCTCTGACCAAGCGTGTCCAGTATTTCTGCTCCCAATGTCAAGCATCTCTGCCCCAGCATGTCCAGCCTCTCTGCCCCAGCGTGTCCAGCATCTCTGCCCCAGCGTGTCCAGCATCTCTGCCCCCAATGTCCACCACCTCTGCCCAAGTGTGTCTAGTATTCCTGCTCCAGTGTGTCCAGCATCTCTGCCCCCAATGTCAAGCATTTCTGCCCCAGTCTGTCCAGCATCACTGCCCCCAATGTCAAGCATTTCTGCCCCAGCGTGTCCAGCATCTCTGCCCCAATGTCCAGCATTTCTGCCCCAGTGTGTCCAGCATCTCTGCCCCCATTGTCCAGCATCTCTGCCCCAGTGTGTCCAGCATTTCTGCCTCAGTGTGTCCAGCATCTCTGCCCCAGCATGTCCAACATCTGTGTCCCGGGGCCCCCCTGGATCACCGCTCTAAAAAAAAACACAAGTTCTTACCTGGCCATGCTCCTGCGGTGGGCGAATCTCACTAACTCCTGCGGCGGGCGAAGCTTACTCCCTCCACGCAGGTGAAGCTCGCACTTGGTGTTGGCTGACAATGACATCAGACGCCGGCGAAGTGCATGTTGCAGGTTCAAGTCAGCTGCCAGCCACCGATTGGCTGGCGGCTGTTAACTATTGACGTGCCGGCCCGGGCCCGCACGTCAATAGCGTGCCGCAGCGCCTGTAGGGGGGCCCGGTGAGCAGATGAGATGGGGCCTTAGTGTGTCCGGCATTTCTGCCCCCAATGTCCAGCATCTCTGCCCAAAATGTCCAGCATTTCTGCCCCAGTGTGTCCAGCATCTCTGCCCCAATGTCAAGCATTTCTGCCCAAGTGTGTCCAGCATTTCTGCCCTAGTGTGTCCAGCATCTCTGCCCCAGCGTGTCCAGCACCTCTGCCCCCAGTGTGTCCAGCATCTCTGCCCCCAGCGTGTCCAGCATCTCAGCCCCCAATGTCCAGCATCTTTGTCAAGTGTGCTGGACACAGTGGGACAGAAATGCTGGACACACAGGGGCAGAGATGCTGTACATTGGAGGCAGAGATGCTGGACATTGGGGACAGAGATTTTGGACACGCTGGGGGCAGAGATGCTGGACACGCTGGGGGCAGAGATGCTGGACAAACTGGGGCAGAGATGCTGGGCACACTGGGGCAGAAATGTTGGACACTCTGGGGCAGAAATGCTTGACATTGGGGGCAGAGATGCTGGACATTGGGGACAGAGATGTTGGACATGCTGGGGGCATAGATGCTGGACACGCTGGGGGCAGAGATGCTGGACACGCTGGGGGCAGAGATGCTGGACACACTGGGGCAGAGATGCTGGACACACTGCGGCAGAAATGTTGGACACACTGGGGCAGAAATGCTTGACATTGGGGGCAGAGATGCTGGACACACTGGGGCAGAGATGCTGGACATTGGGGGCAGAGATGCTGGACATTGGGGGCAGAGATGCTGGACATTGGGGATAGAAATGCTGGACATGCTAGGGGCAGAGATGCTGGACACACTGGGGGCAGAGATGCTGGACACACTGGGGCACAGATGCTGGACACACTGGGGCAGAGATGCTGGACACACTGGGGCAGAAATGTTGGACACACTGGGGCAGAAATGCTTGACATTGGGGGCAGGGATGCTGGACACACTGGGGCAGAGATACTGGACATTGGGGGCAGAGATGCTGGACATTGGGGGCAGAGATGCTGGACACACTGTGGCAGAGATGTTGGACACACTGGGGCAGAGATACTGGACACGCTGGGGAGAGATGCTGGACACACTGGAGCAGTGATGCTGGACACACTGGAGCAGTGATGCTGGACTCACTGGGGCAGAAATGCTGGCGATTGGGGGCAAAGATGCTGAACACACTGGGGCAGAAATGCTGGACAGACTGGGGCGAGATGCTGGACACACTGGGGCAGAGATGCTGAACATTGGGGGCAGAGATGCTAGACATTGGGAGCTCTGTCTTTTACGACCAGGGCCGCCATCAGGGCATTTCTCTAAAAATAAAAACACGAGTTCTTACCTGGCCATGCTCCTGCAGTGGGCGAAGCTCACTCCCTCCTGCGGCCGGCGAAGCTCACTCCCTCCACGCAGGTGAAGCGCGCACTCGCCGGCGGCGGACAATGGCAATGAAAAATGAATGTTCAGGATCTGGCAACAGACCCTGAGCTTTGCAGTGCAGCTCTGCTCATCCCCAGTAATATGGCATCACTTCTAATTCATGTTAATTTTTCAACATTGACTATGGCACCATGACAAAAAGAAGAATGTGTAAGCTGAGTGTGGGGTGTGAGTTAATCAATTAAAATAACATAACAACTAGATATGAGCGAGTATAAAATGATCAGATGCTCATTACTCAAACCAAGCGATTCCTAATGCTCAGATGCTTTTTTCCAGTAATGAACTGGAAATATGAGCATTTTTTCTGCAGACCCTACAAAGTGATCTGGGGGGGTAGTGAAAATTTTGAATTGGATATAAAAAGTACTTAATGGAAGAAGAACAGAATGGGGAAGACCCTTGAAAGCTTCTCTGACTTCCCGATCACTGTTCAGAACTATGGTGTTAAACTTTCACTCCACTTTTAAGACTGACAATAAAACTTTCAAAATTGATGAGTAATTGAAATTTACAAGAAACCAAATGTTCAGAAATATTTTTTCCTGTATAATAAATTGTATATATGGCAAGATTTAAATACAATTTTTAAAAAATTATAGTTTAAGTAAACAAAAATTGAAATTTTTATAAAACAATTGGAGATTTCAGCGTAATTTATGAAGGAACCAGGAAATGCCAAAAATGTCATAGAAAAGACACTCAGCTTGCACCCGGTTAAGTAGACCACTCCTCCTCAGGAAAGAGAAATGCAAGGTTCTCCTATTAGCATGTGTCTAGCAGGGTAAACAACCAGTACCCTTTTTTGGCTAAGAAAAATGTAACACAAAAGTCGACCATATTTGCCAAGCTTTTAACAGCCAGCACTTCCCTGTCTCCACCATGCTGACAACTCTACACCTCCTCCTCCCTCTCTTCCTCCTCATTCTCCTCCTCAGCCCATCCACATAGGAAAGACAGGACTAAGCTTGTATGGTACTAGCCTCTGTTGCACCAACAACTAACTCTTGTTCCTTAGCCTCAATTTCTTCATTGGTAATCAATCCGCGCTAAGAATATGAGGTGAGCCGGACTGGGTAGTATCTCCCTGTCTCATGTCTTCATCCATCTCCATCTGGTCAACCTGCAAAGCTTAATGTGTAATAATCAGCAGCGACTGTTTAAGTAGGCAAACAAGCAGGAACATAGGGCTAATGATGTCATCATCACTGCTCACTATGTTTGTGGAGTCCTCATAGTCTTGGAGAACAGCACAAATGTCAGACATCCATTTCTACTCTTCAGTTGTTATGTGAAGAGTAGTGTTGAGCGATACCTTCCGATATCGGAAAGTATCGGTATCGGATTGGATCGGCCGATATTCAAAAAATATCGGATATCGCCGATACCGATACCCGATCCCAATGCAAGTCAATGGGACCAAAATATCGGAATTAAAATAAACCCTTTCTTGCCTTGTAGGTTCATTCTACATGAAGGAAAACAACTAATAATAATGCCGGATGTATTTGGGGAGGTGGCGGAGACATTAAAGTCATAGAGGTTTATCCCAATCAAATAGAATAGCATGTTTTTTGTTTTTTTTTAAGACGTTCGGAGTGACAAAGATATTGACTATGTAAATTTTTTTTTTTATTTTGTCAGATATTGATGTTTCACTATTCCACGCCCTTCCCCTTCTTTTTTTTCTTTTTTTTTTTTTCT
Organism: Ranitomeya imitator; assembly: GCF_032444005.1. Lineage (NCBI taxonomy): Eukaryota > Metazoa > Chordata > Amphibia > Anura > Dendrobatidae > Ranitomeya > Ranitomeya imitator. Next base: position 72,681,064 of record NC_091290.1, on the reverse strand, counting down.
TTTCCCACACTTTCATCTTCATCATCATCAGCATCTTTGACATCAACTTCTTCTTCACCTTATTCATCTTCTTCTTCATCCTTTACCTTTTTTTTTTTTTTTTGATTACATTCTTCATATTCATTTTATTCAACTATTATTATTCTTCCTATTCTACATATTCTTTTTATTCCACTGTTATTCTTCCTATTCTACTTCTTCATCATATTCTCATTTGTGACAGGCATTCCCGTAGTTGTTATCTATAAAAGTTGGAAGATTACACCTTCCGTTCTGCCAGTCACAAAAGTTACATTTGTCCGCGTTCAGTTTGGCCTGCAGCATCAGGCTTTATCCAGGGGCACCACGAGGAGGAACGGACTCACCCCCATACACTGCTTAGTCTTCTTCTGCATATAATTTAGATAATATCTTTTGCTCTGATATTAAGTCTTATGCTTAATGTTCTTCTGCTCTTTGTTCTGCAGCCTCTTGTTCTTCTGCTTCTCGGTCTTCCATGTCGTTGTCTCCAGGGTCGTCGTCTCCAGTGTCGTCATCTCCGCCGTCGTCGTCTCAGCCGTCGTCGTCTCCGCCGTCGTCGTCATCGGGGTGGTCTTCCGGGTCGTCGTCGTCATCGGGGTGGTCTTCCGGGTCGTCGACTTTAGGGTCTTCAACTTGGAAATGTAGCAGAAGGTACAAGAAGGCTGAGAAAATGCCAAGAATCAGCTGATGGAACTGGAACTCGGATGGCTACCCGAAGGTTCAAGAGCCTATGGAACTACCGAGGACCAGCTGACGTTACTGGAACCCGGTTACTAAGCAGGAGGTACCCGTGCTAAAAAGCACTACCAAGGACCGCCTGACGTTGGTGGAAATCGGATACCCAGAAGGAGGCACCTAAGCCAAAGGCTCTGCCCGGAACCAGCTGACGGTACTGGAACCAGGATGGGGAGCAGAAGGTACAAGAGCAAAAGACACTGCCGAGAACCAGCTGACGGTACTGGAACCCGGATGGGTAGCCGAAGGTCCAAGAGCCAATGGAACTACCGAGGACCAGCTGACGTTACTGGAACCCGGTTACTAAGCAGGAGGTACCCATGCCTGAAAGCACTACCAAGGACCACCTGACGTTGGTGGAACTTGGATACCCAGAAGGAGGCACCTAAGCCAAAGGCTCTGCCCGGAACCAGCTGACGGTACTGGAACCAGGATGGGGAGCAGAAGGTACAAGAGCAAAAGACACTGCCGAGAACCAGCTGACGGTGCTGGAACCAGGTGGTGGACCTGAAGGCCCACAGGAGAGGAGAGAACAGCTAGGCCGCGAGGCAGCCGCAGTTACCGAACCCCAACAGTCCTACAGGGGGAGCTGGGCCTACTGGCACTACCGAACCAGCCTTGACTACCAGTTCACGCAGCCCACATAGGAAGCTCCTAAACTGGAGGCACCCTGGAGTTGGCTAACCCGACCGCACCACGACGGGGCAAGCAGAGGCGTCTCAGTGAGCTTGACACAACCCAGAAACAGCTGACGGTGCTGAAACCAGGCTTGGCACGAGGGAGTACCTGTGTCAAAAACACTGCCGAGAACCAGCTGGCGTTGCTGGAACCCAGATGCGTTGCCCCAGTGTGCAAGAGCCAATGGCACGACCGAGGACCAGCTGACGGTGCTGGAACCCGGTTACTAAGCTGTAGGTTCCCGCGCTTAAAAGCACTACCAAGGACCGCCTGACGTTGGCGGAACTCGGATACCCAGGAGGAGGCACCTAAGCCAAAGGCTCGGCCTGGAACCAGCTGACGGTGCTGGAACCAGGAGGTAGACCCGAAGGCCCACAGGAGAGGAGAGAACAGCTAGGCCGCGAGGCAGCCGCAGTTACCGAACCCAACAGTCCTACAGAGGGAGCTGGGCCTACTGGCACTACAGAACCAGCCTTGACTACCAGTTCACGCAGCCCACATAGGAAGCTCCTAAACTGGAGGCACCCTGGAGTTGGCAAACCCGACCGCACCACGACGGGGCAAGCATAGGCGTCTCAGTGAGCTTGACACAACCCGGAAACAGCTGACGGTGCTGAAACCAGGCTTGGCACGAGGGAGTACCTGTGACAAGAACACTGCCGAGAACCAGCTGGCGGTGCTGGAACCCAGATGCGTTGCCCCAGTGTGCAAGAGCCAATGGCACGACCGAGGACCAGCTGGCGGTGCTGGAACCCGGTTACTAAGCTGTAGGTACCCGCGCTTAAAAGCACTACCAAGGACCGCCTGACGTTGGTGGAACTCGGATACCCAGGAAGGAGGCACCTAAGCCAAAGGCTCGGCCTGGAACCAGCTGACGGTGCTGGAACCAGGTGGTGGACCCGAAGGCCCACAGGAGAGGAGAGAACAGCTAGGCCGCGAGGCAGCCGCAGTTACCGAACCCCAACAGTCCTACAGGGGGAGCTGGGCCTACTGGCACTACAGAACCAGCCTTGACTACCAGTTCACGCAGCCCACATAGGAAGCTCCTAAACTGGAGGCACCCTGGATTTGGCTAACCCGACCGCACCACGACGGGGCAAGCATAGGCGTCTCAGTGAGCTTGACACAACCCGGAAACAGCTGACGGTGCTGAAACCAGGCTTGTCACGAGGGAGTACCTGTGTCAAAAACACTGCCGAGAACCAGCTGGCGTTGCTGGAACCCAGATGCGTTGCCCCAGTGTGCAAGAGCCAATGGCACGACCGAGGACCAGCGGACGGTGCTGGAACCCGGTTACTAAGCTGTAGGTGCCCGCGCTTAAAAGCACTACCAAGGACCGCCTGACGTTGGCGGAACTCGGATACCCAGGAGGAGGCACCTAAGCCAAAGGCTCGGCCTGGAACCAGCTGACGGTGCTGGAACCAGGAGGTGGACCCGAAGGCCCACAGGAGAGGAGAGAACAGCTAGGCCGCGAGGCAGCCGCAGTTACCGAACCCAACAGTCCTACAGGGGGAGCTGGGCCTACTGGCACTACAGAACCAGCCTTGACTACCAGTTCACGCAGCCCACATAGGAAGCTCCTAAACTGGAGGCACCCTGGAGTTGGCTAACCCGACCGCACCACGACGGGGCAAGCATGGGCGTCTCAGTGAGCTTGACACAACCCGGAAACAGCTGACGGTGCTGAAACCAGGCTTGGCACGAGGGAGTACCTGTGACAAGAACACTGCCGAGAACCAGCTGGCGGTGCTGGAACCCAGATGCGTTGCCCCAGTGTGCAAGAGCCAATGGCACGACCGAGGACCAGCTGGCGGTGCTGGAACCCGGTTACTAAGCTGTAGGTGCCCGCACTTAAAAGCACTACCAAGGACCGCCTGACGTTGGCGGAACTCGGATACCCAGGAGGAGGCACCTAAGCCAAAGGCTCGGCCTGGAACCAGCTGACGGTGCTGGAACCAGGTGGTGGACCCGAAGGCCCACAGGAGAGGAGAGAACAGCTAGGCCGCGAGGCAGCCGCAGTTACCGAACCCCAACAGTCCTACAGGGGGAGCTGGGCCTACTGGCACTACAGAACCAGCCTTGACTACCAGTTCACGCAGCCCACATAGGAAGCTCCTAAACTGGAGGCACCCTGGAGTTGGCTAACCCGACCGCAACACGACGGGGCAAGCATAGGCGTCTCAGCGAGTTTGACACAACCCGGAAACAGCTGACGGTGCTGAAACCAGGTTTGGCACGAGGGAGTACCTGTGACAAAAACACTGCCGAGAACCAGCTGGCGGTGCTGGAACCCAGATGCATTGCCTATTAAAGATTGTCTTCCTAGAGCCCCAACTAGCGGTGCTGGAACAAAGGGTAAGCAGGGGGAGCAGAGTGTAGGCCGAAGCCTGCACTGGAGGCAGCTTTGTGTCAGCGTTGCGTTTGCAGGACACTTTGCCGGCTACACAGTGTGGGAACAGCTGGTGTTGCTGAACCCCACTAACACAATGGCGGGTGTTTTTCTCTGTGCAGCTAGCACTTGCGGGCAAAAACTAGCGATGTTAGAGCCCGTGGTGAAGCAGGAGGAGGAGGAGGAGAGGAGCAGAGTGTAGGCCGAAGCCTAGTTGAACCAATTTCAAAGGAAACCTTTAACCCCCCCTCAGGTGTTACAAAGTACAAGAGACACACCTTGTGCAGTATTAATGCTGCACAAGTGAAAGGTTGCTCTATTAATTTGTCTACTTGCACACGCTGAATGAAAGACGTACACAATTTTGCCCATTCTACAGTCAAACTGTAGTGGATGCGTGACTTGGCTTTTGAAGAAGACGCAGCACAGGTGTACAAATTTACACCTAGGTGCTGGGCGCAGATTCCTTACCGTTGTTATTTGCAGTACAGGAAACTGCGCTCTTGTGTTATCCCTTGGCAATACCCTGTTAGTGCAGGCCGTCTCATGACCTCATTTCATGTTGGCCGGTGCGGTTAACGATGGCCATAAATCCCAGACCCACAGTGCCTTTTCCTAAAGTCACACTGCGGTGCTGGGATTCGTGGCCTTGTGCAGTAAATATGTTCGCCGCTCACACATGTCCTTACACCTGCTTCAGACTGGGCGGCCTCAGCTGATCCCTTATCGCATGCCGCGGCCATGAGGCCGCACAGTCAGAAGAAGGCGGAAGGAGGGGAGTGAAGACAGGGGAACATATGCACTGCTCGTGCCCATCAATCACACCCTCGCAGTCAAAATATATGAGACAACGAGGGGCGTTGTGTCGGGCAGGGCGGACGCACAGGCACAGCCAGTCAACCAATGATGTCAGAAGACGGGCAGCGCTAACAATGGGGGTGCTGCGTATCATTAGAAAGGAAAGTCACACCTCAGGGACAGTGGAATGGTCTCTAATGAGACACATTTTGTACGTGTTGAGTTCCACGTGGGCAAGGAGAAAAAAGTCAGCCACCTTGTTCAAATGCAGCAGTACTGCTGTATAGGGTTGAGCGAAACGGGTCGTTCATTTTCAAAAGTCGCCGACTTTTGGCAAAGTCGGGTTTCATGAAACCCGATCCGACCCCTGTGCGGGGTCGGCCATGCGGTACGCGACTTTCGCGCCAAAGTCGCGTTTCAATGACGCGAAAAGCGCCATTTCTCAGCCAATGAAGGTAAACGCAGAGTGTGGGCAGCGTGATGACATAGGTTCTGGTCCCCACCATCTTAGAGAAGGGCATTGCAGTGATTGGCTTGCTGTCTGCGGCGTCACAGGGGCTATAAAGGGGAGTTCCCGCCGACCGCCATCTTACTGCTGCTGATCTGAGCTTAGGGAGAGGTTGCTGCCGCTTCGTCAGAAGCAGGGATAGCGTTAGGCAGGGTCCATTAACCACCAAACCGCTTGTGCTGTAGCGATTTCCACTGCCCAACACCACCTTCGGTGTGCAGGGACAGTGGAAGCTACATTTTTTTTTTTTTTTCCCCCTCAGCGCTGTAGCTCATTGGGCTGCCCTAGAAGGCTCCCTGATAGCTGCATTGCTGTGTGTACGCCGCTGTGCAAACCAACTGCTTTTTTCAAAGCACAAATCCTCTTGTTCCTTCCTTTCTGCACAGCTATCTTTTTGGTTTGTACATACTTTTTATTTAATTTGTGCATCAGTCCACTCCTTATTGCTGCCTGCCATACCTGGCTGAGATTACTGCAGGGAGATAGTAATTGAAGGACACTCCCTGTTTTTTTTTTTTTTTTGTGGGAGATTAAGATTGACATTTCTGCTAGAGTGCCATCCCTGTCTGTGTCATCTCTCACTCAGTGGGCCATAGAAAGCCTATTTATTTTTTGGCTTGATTTGGGTTATAAAATCTACCTGAAAAAATCACTACATCAATCAGTGGGAGAAAAATATTGGCCTCAGGGCTTGTGTGCCACTCTTGACTCCTGTGTGCATCATCACTCACTCAGTGGGCCATAGAAAGCCTATTTATTTTTTTGCTTGATTTTGGTTCTAAAATCTACCTGAAAAAATCAATACATCAATCAGTGGGAGAAAAATATTGGCCTCAGGGCTTGTGTGCCACTCCTGACTCCTGTGTGCGTCATCTCTCACTCAGTGGGCCATAGAAAGCCCATTTTTTTTTTTTTTTTGCTTTATTTCGGTTCTAAATTCTACCTGAAAATTCAATAAATCAATCAGTGGGAGATTAATATTGGCCTTTGGGCTTGTGTGCCAGTCCTAAGCGTGCCATCTCTCTCTCTCAGATAGTGGGCCATAGAAAGCCTATTTATTTATTTTTTTATTGGGTTTATAAATTTTCCCTGGAAAAAAAAAAAAAAGTGGGAGATTAATATTGGCCTCTGGGCTTGTGTGCCAGTCCTGAGCGTGCCATCTCTCTCACAAATAGTGGGCCATAGAAAGCCTATTTATTTATTTTTTTTTGGTTTTATAAATTCTCCCTTAAAAAAAAAAGGGAGATTAATATTGGCCTTTGGGCTTGTGTGCCAGTCCTAAGCGTGCCATCTCTCTCTGTCTCTCAGATAGTGGGCCATAGAAAGCCTATTTATTATTTTTTTATTGGGTTTATAAATTTTCCCTGGAACAAAAAAAAAAAAGTGGGAGATAAATATTGGCCTCTGGGCTTGTGTGCCACTCCTGACTCCTGTGTGCGTCATCTCTCACTCAGTGGGCCATAGAAAGCCTTTTTTTGTTTTATTTGTTTTCTAAATTCTCCCTGAAATAATCATTTTATTTTCTTTGGTTTCTAAATTCTTCCTGAAAAAATCATTTTATTCTATTTTTTTTTCCTAAAGTCTCCCTGAAAAAAAAAAAAAAAAAAACCAAATCAGTGGGAGATTAATATTGCCCTTTCTGCTTGTGTGCCAGTCTTGACTCCTGGGTGTGCCATCTCTCTCTCTCTCTCCAATTGTGGGCCATAGAAAGCCTATTATTTTTTTAGCTTGATTTGGGTTCCAAAATCTACCTGAAAAAATCACTACATCAATCAGTGGGAGATAAATATTGGCCTCTGGGCTTGTGTGCCACTCCTGACTCCTGTGTGCGTCATCTCTCACTCAGTGGGCCATACAAAGGCTTTTTTTTGTTTTATTTGTTTTCTAAATTCTCCCTGAAAAAATCATTTTATTTTATTTGGTTTCTAAATTCTTCCTGGAAAAATCATTTTATTCTATTTTTTTTTTTCCTAAAGTCTCCCTGAAAAAAAAAAAAAAAAAAAAATCAGTGGGAGATTAACCCCTTTACCCCCAAGGGTGGTTTGCACGTCAATGACCAGGTCAATTTTTACAATTCTGACCACTGTCCCTTTATGAGGTTATAACTCCGAAACGCTTCAACGGATCCTGGTGATTCTGACAATGTTTTCTTGTGACATATTGTACTTCATGGTAGTGGTAAAATTTCTTTGATAGTACCTGCGTTTGATTGTGAAAAAAACGGAAATTTGGCGAAAATTTTGAAAATTTCGCAATTTTCAAACTTTGAATTTTTATGCAATTAAATCACAGAGATATGTCACACAAAATACTTAATAAGTAACATTTCCCACATGTCTCCTTTACATCAGCATAATTTTGGAACCAATTTTTTTTTTTGTTAGGGAGTTATAAGGGTTAAAAGTTGACCAGCAGTTTCTCATTTTTACAACACCATTTTTTTTAGGGACCACGTCTTATTTGAAGTCATTTTGAGGGGTCTATATGATAGAAAATGCCCAAGTGTGACACCATTCTAAAAACTGCACCCCTCAAGGTGCTCAAAACCACATTCAAGAAGTTTATTAACCCTTCAGGTGTTTAATAGGAATTTTTGGAATGTTTAAATAAAAATGAACATTTAACTTTTTTACACAAAAAATTTACTTCAGCTCCAATTTGTTTTATTTTACCAAGGGTAACAGGGGAAAATGGACCCCAAAAGTTGTTGTCCAATTTGTCCTGAGTACGCTGATACCCCATATGTGGCAGTAAACCACTGTTTGGGCGCATGGGAGAGCTCGGAAGGGAAGGAGCGCCGTTTGACTTTTCAATGCAAAATTGACAGAAATTGAGATGGGACGCCATGTTGCGTTTGGAGAGCCAGTGATGTGCCTAAGCATTGAAACCCCCCACAAGTGACACCATTTTGGAAAGTAGACCCCCTAAGGAACTTATCTAGAGGTGTGGTGAGCACTTTGACCCACCAAGTGCTTCACAGAAGTTTATAATGCAGAACCGTAAAAATAAAAAATCATATTTTTTCACAAAAATTATATTTTTGCCCCCAATTTTTTATTTTTCCAAGGGTAAGAGAAAAAATTGGACCTCAAAAGTTGTTGTCCAATTTGTCCTGAGTACGCTGATACCCCATATGTGGCAGTAAACCACTGTTTGGGCGCATGGGAGAGCTCGGAAGGGAAGGAGCGCCGTTTGACTTTTCAATGCAAAATTGACAGGAATTGAGATGGGACGCCATGTTGCGTTTGGAGAGCCACTGATGTGCGTAAACATTGAAACCCCCCACAAGTGACACCATTTTGGAAAGTAGACCCCCTAAGGAACTTATCTGGATGTGTGGTGAGCACTTTGACCCACCAAGGGCTTCACAGAAGTTTATAATGCAGAGCCATAAAAATAAAACAAAATTTTTTTCCCACAAAAATTATTTTTTAGCCCCCAGTTTTGTATTTTCCCTAGGGTAACAGGAGAAATTGGACCCCAAAAGTTGTTGTCCAATTTGTCCTGAGTACGCTGATACCCCATATGTGGGGGGGAACCACCGTTTGGGCGCATGGGAGGGCTTGGAAGGGAAGGAGCGCCATTTGGAATGCAGACTTAGATGGAATGGTCTGCAGGCGTCACATTGCGTTTGCAGAGTCCCTAATGTACCTAAACAGTAGAAACCCCCCACAAGTGACACCATTTTGGAAAGTAGACCCCCTAAGGAACTCATCTTGATGTGTTGTGAGAGCTTTGAACCCCCAAGTATTTCATTACAGTTTATAACGCAGAGCCGTGCAAATAAAAAATATTTTTTTTTCCACAAAAATTATATTTTAGCCCCCAGTTTTGTATTTTTCCAAGGTTAGCAGGAGAAATTGGACCCTAAATGTTGTTGTCCAATTTGTCCTGAGTACGCTGATACCCGATATGTGGGGGGGAACCACCGTTTGGGCGCATGGGAGGGCTCGGAAGGGAAGGAGCATCATTTGGAATGCAGACTTAGATGGATTGGTCTGCAGGCGTCACATTGCGTTTGCAGAGCCCCTAATGTACCTAAACAGTAGAAACCCCCCACAAGTGACCCCATATTGGAAACTAGACCCCTCAATGAACTTATCTAGATGTGTTGTGAGAACTTTGAACCCCCAAGTGTTTCACTACAGTTTATAACGCAGAGCCGTGAAAATAAAAAATCTTTTTGTTTTCCCACAAAAATTATTTTTTAGCCCCCAGATTTGTATTTTCACAAGGGTAACAGGAGAAATTGGTCCACAAAAGTTGTTGTCCAATTTGTCCTGAGCACGCTGATACCCCATATGTGAGGGAAAACCCCTGTTTGGGCACACAGGAGAGCTCGGAAGGGAAGGAGCACTGTTTTACTTTTTCAACGCAGAATTGGCTGGAATTGAGATCGAACGCCATGTCGTGTTTGGAGAGCCCCTGATGTGCCGAAACAGTGGAAACCCCCCAATTATAACTGAAACCCTAATCTAAACACACCCCTAACCCTAATTCCAACGGTAACCCTAACCACACCTCTAACCCTGACACACCCCTAACCCTAATCCCAACCCTATTCCCAACTGTAAATGTAATCTAAACCCTAACCCTAACTTTAGCCCCAACCCTAACTGTAGCCCCAACCCTAACCCTAGCCCTAGCCCTAACCCTAACCCTAACCCTAACCCTAGCCCTAGCCCTAACCCTAGCCCTAACCCTAACCCTAGCCCTAACCCTAACCCTAACCCTAGCCCTAACCCTAACCCTAACCCTAGCCCTAACCCTAGCCCTAGCCCTAACCCTAACCCTAACCCTAACCCTAGCCCTAACCCTAACCCTAGCCCTAACCCTAGCCCTAGCCCTAACCCTAGCCGTAATGGGAAAATGGAAATAAATACATTTTTTTTTATTTTTCCCTAACTAAGGGGGTGATGAAGGGGGGTTTGATTTACTTTTATAGCAAGTTTTTTAGCGGATTTTTATGATTGGCAGCCGTCACACACTGAAAGACCCTTTTTATTGCAAAAAATATTTTTTGCAATACCACATTTTGAGAGCTATAATTTTTCCATATTTTGGTCCACAGAGTCATGTGAGGTCTTGTTTTTTGCGGGACGAGTTGACGTTTTTATTGAAAACATTTTCGGGCACGTGACATTTTTTGATCGCTTTTTATTCCGATTTTTGTGAGGAAGAATGACCAAAAACCAGCTATTCATGAATTTCTATTGGGGGAAGCGTTTATACCGTTCCGCGTTTGGTAAAATTGATAAATCAGTTTTATTCTTCGGGTCAGTACGATTACAGCGACACCTCATTTATATCATTTTTTATGGTTTGGCGCTTTTATACGATAAAAACTATTTTACAGAAAAAATAATTGTTTTTGCATCGCTTTATTCTCAGGACTATAACTTTTTTATTTTTTTGCTGATGATGCTGTATGGTGGCTCGTTTTTTGCGGGACAAGATGACGCTTTCAGCGGTACCATGGTTATTTATATCTGTCCTTTTGATCGCGTGTTATTCCACTTTTTGTTCGGCGGTATGATAATAAAGCGTTGTTTTTTGCCTCGTTTTTTTTTTTTTTCTTACGGTGTTTACTGAAGGGGTTAACTAGTGGGACAGTTTTATAGGTCGGGTCGTTACGGACGCGGCAATACTAAATATGTGTACTTTTATTGGGGTTTTTTTTTTATTTAGATGAAGAAATGTATTTATGGGAATATTTTTTTTTTTTTTTCATTATTTTGGAATATTTTTTTTTATTTTTTTTACACATTTGGAAAATTTTTTTTTAACTTTTTTACTTTGTCCCAGGGGGGGACATCACAGATCAGTGATCTGACAGTTTGCACAGCACTCTGTCAGATCACTGATCTGACATGCAGCGCTGCAGCCTTCACAGTGCCTGCTCTGAGCAGGCTCTGTGAAGCCACCTCCCTCCCTGCAGGACCCGGATCCGCGGCCATCTTGGATCCGGGGCTGGAGGGAGCAGGGAGGGAGGTGAGACCCTCGCAGCAACGCGATCACATCGCGTTGCTGCGGGGGGCTCAGGGAAGCCCGCAGGGAGCCCCCTCCCTGCGCGGTGCTTCCCTGCACCGCCGGCACATCGCGATCATCTTTGATCGCGGTGTGCCAGGGGTTAATGTGCCGGGGGCGGTCCGTGACCGCTCCTGGCACATAGTGCCGGATGTCAGCTGCGATAAGCAGCTGACACCCGGCCGCGATCGGCCGCGCTCCCCCCGTGAGCGCGGCCGATCGGCTATGACGTACTATCCCGTCCAGGGTCAGATAAGCCCAGGGCACCTCGACGGGATAGTATGTCTAAGGTCACAGAGGGGTTAATATTGCCCTTTCTGCTTGTGTGCCAGTCTTGACTCCTGGGTGTGCCATCTCTCTCTCTCTCTCCAATTGTGGGCCATAGAAAGCCTATTATTTTTTTAGCTTGATTTGGGTTCCAAAATCTACCTGAAAAAATCACTACATCAATCAGTGGGAGATAAATATTGGCCTCTGGGCTTGTGTGCCACTCCTGACTCCTGTGTGCGTCATCTCTCACTCAGTGGGCCATAGAAAGGCTTTTTTTTGTTTTATTTGTTTTCTAAATTCTCCCTGAAAAAATCATTTTATTTTATTTGGTTTCTAAATTCTTCCTGAAAAAATCATTTTATTCTATTTTTTTTTTCCTAAAGTCTCCCTGAAAAAAAAAAAAAAAAAAAAATCAGTGGGAGATTAATATTGCCCTTTCTGCTTGTGTGCCAGTCTTGACTCCTGGGTGTGCCATCTCTCTCTCTCTCTCCAATTGTGGGCCATAGAAAGCATATTATTTTTTGTAGCTTGATTTGGATTCCTAAATCTACCTGAAAAAATCACTACATCAATCAGTGGGAGATAAATATTGGCCTCTGGGCTTGTATGCCACTCCTGACTCCTGTGTGCGTCATCTCTCACTCAGTGGGCCATAGAAAGGCTTTTTTTTGTTTTATTTGTTTTCTAAATTCTCCCTGAAAAAATCATTTTATTTTCTTTGGTTTCTAAATTCTTCCTGAAAAAATCATTTTATTCTATTTTTTTTTTTTCCTAAAGTCTCCCTGAAAAAAAAAAAAAAATCAAATCAGTGGGAGATTAATATTTACATTTGTGCTTCAGTGACAGTCCTGCGTGTGTGGCATCTCTCTCATTTGTTGCCACCAACAACAGAGTGTGTAACATTGTGCCTGATTTTCGTTGTGGTCTCACTCACCTGTAAAGGGGTAGCTAAATCATACTGAAGTTATAGCTCACCGTGTAATTTGTGTGACAGCAACAAATACCGTTAGTTTGTTTACGTTTTTAAAACAATGAGGAAGTATGGTGGAAGAGGTCGTGGCCGGGGGCGTTCATTGTCAGCTGGTAATGAGGGTAGTGGTAGTGGTGGAGCATCAGCTGGTCGTGGGAAAAAAAATATTGCACCTAAGTCTGGAGCTGTGGAGCCAGGTTCGTCGTCTGGCTACACAAGGCCTCGAACGCTCCCTTTTCTGGGAGTAGGAAAACCGCTTTTAAAGCCGGAGCAGCAAGAGCAAGTTTTGGCTTATCTTGCTGACTCAGCCTCTAGCTCTTTTGCCTCCTCTCGTGAAACTGGTAAATGTCAAAGCAGCGCGTCGTTAGTGGATGTTCACGGTCAGGGACAAGTCGCTTCCTTGTCCTCTTCAGCAAAAACAACAACAGAGAAGAATGCAGCAGGCGACACAACGGGTTACTCCATGGAGCTCTTTACACATACCGTCCCTGGCTTAGAAAGTGAAGCAGTTAACAGTCCATGCCCATTACAAGTTGAATCTGACATGGAGTGCACTGATGCACAGCCACAGCCAGACTACTATGCTGGTCCTTTGACTCAGACCACAACATTGCCCTCGCAGGGTGCTGATCAAGAATCAGACCCTGATGAGACTATGTTGCCCCATCACGAAAGCTATACCACCGACCGACACGGTGACACAGACGAAGTTGCACACGAGCTACAAGAAGAGGTAATAGATGACCCAGTTCTTGACCCCGATTGGCAGCCATTGGGGGAACAGGGTGCAGGCGGCAGCAGTTCTGAAGCGGAGGAGGAGGGGCCGCAGCAGGCATCAACATCGCAACAGGTTCCATCTGCCGGGCCCGTATCTTGCCCAAAACGCGTGGCAAAGCCAAAACCTGTTGGAGGACAGCGTGGCCATCCGGTTAAAGCTCAGTCTGCAATGCCTGAAAAGGTATCCGATGCTAGAAAGAGTGCAGTCTGGCATTTTTTTAAACAACATCCAATTGATCAGCGCAAAGTCATCTGTCAAAAATGTTCAACTACCTTAAGCAGAGGACAGAATCTGAAAAGTCTCAATACAAGTTGCATGCATAGACATTTAACCACCATGCATTTGCAAGCCTGGACTAACTACCAAACGTCCCTTAAGGTTGTAGCACCCTCGGCCAATGAAGCTAGTCAGCAACGCAACATCCCTTCCGGCAGTGTAGGGCCACCATTTTCCGCACCACCTGCAGTATCTGTGCAGGTTTCTTTGCCAGGCCAAAGCCGTCAGGGTCAGGGAATCACCAGTTTCGTAGTAGGAAACACTGCATCTAGGGCACCGGTGGCAACAATACCATCTCCCACCGTCTCTCAGTCTGCCATGTCCACCGGCACCCCCGCTAGTTCCACGATCTCCAGCTCTCCAGTCCAGCTCACCCTACATGAGACTATGGTTAGAAAAAGGAAGTACTTAGCCTCGCATCCGCGTACACAGGGTTTGAACGCACACATAGCTAAACTAATCTCGTTAGAGATGATGCCCTACCGGTTAGTTGAAAGCGAAGCTTTCAAAGCCCTGATGGACTACGCTGTACCACGCTACGAGCTACCCAGTCGACACTTTTTTTCCAGAAAAGCCATCCCAGCCCTCCACCAGCATGTTAAAGAGCGCATCGTCCATGCACTCAGGCAATCTGTGAGCACAAAGGTGCATCTGACAACAGATGCATGGACCAGTAGGCATGGCCAGGGACGTTACGTGTCCATCACGGCACACTGGGTAAATGTGGTGGATGCAGGGTCCACAGGGGACAGCAAGTTTGGGACAGTTCTGCCTAGCCCACGGTCTAGGAAACAATTGGCTGTAGCCGTTCGCACCCCCTCCTCCTCCTCTTCGTCCTCCTGCAGAAGCGAGAGCTCGTCCACAGACCGCAGTCGCACAACCACTCCATCCGCAGCTGCCACTGTTGCACACCAGGTCTCCCATTATGGGGCAGCTACTGGCAAACGTCAGCAGGCTGTATTGGCTATGAAGTGTTTGGGCGACAACAGACACACCGCGGAAGTTCTGTCCGAGTTCTTGCAGAAAGAAACGCAGTCGTGGCTGGGCACTGTAGATCTTGAGGCAGGCAAGGTAGTGAGTGATAACGGAAGGAATTTCATGGCTGCCATCTCCCTTTCCCAACTGAAACACATTCCTTGCCTGGCTCACACCTTAAACCTGGTGGTGCAGTGCTTCCTGAAAAGTTATCCGGGGTTATCCGACCTGCTCCTCAAAGTGCGTGGACTTTGCTCACATATCCGCCGTTCGCCCGTACACTCCAGCCGTATGCAGACCTATCAGCGTTCTTTGAACCTTCCCCAGCATCGCCTAATCATAGACGTTGCAACAAGGTGGAACTCAACACTGCACATGCTTCAGAGACTGTGTGAACAGAGGCGGGCTGTTATGTTTTTGTGGGAGGATACACATACACGGGCAGGCAGTAGGATGGCAGACATGGAGTTGTCAGGTGTGCAGTGGTTGAAGATTCAAGACATGTGTCAAGTCCTTCAGTGTTTTGAGGAATGCACACGGCTGGTTAGTGCAGACAACGCCATAATAAGCATGAGCATCCCCCTAATGCGTCTGCTGATGCAAAGTTTGACGCACATAAAGGATCAGGCGTCTGCAGCTGAGGAAGAGGAAAGCCTTGATGACAGTCAGCCATTGTCTGGCCAGGGCAGTGTACAGGACGAGGTAGCGGGCGAAGAGGACGAGAAGGACGAGGAGGATGATGGGATGATTATATTTTTAATGAGGAAGCTTTTCCGGGGCCACTGGAAATTGGTGGCGCGGCAAGGCCGGGTTCTGGTTTTTTGAGGGACACAAGTGACGTGGATTTGCCTGAAACTGCCCCTCAACCAAGCACAACCGCAGATTTGAGAACTGGAACTTTGGCCCACATGGCGGATTATGCCTTACGTATCCTCAAAAGGGACACACGCATAACTAAAATGATGAATGATGACGATTACTGGTTGGCCTGCCTCCTTGATCCTCGCTATAAAGGCAAATTGCAAAATATAATGCCACATGAGAACTTGGAACTAATATTAGCAACCAAACAATCAACTCTTGTTGACCGTTTGCTTCTGGCATTCCCTGCACACAGTGCCCGTGATCGTTCTCACACGAGCTGCAGGGGCCAGCAGACCAGAGGAGTTAGAGGGGCAGAAATCAGAAGTGGCGTTGGCCAGAGGGGTTTTCTGACCAGGTTGTGGAGTGATTTTGCTATGACCGCAGACAGGACAGGTACTGCAGCATCAATTCAAAGTGACAGGAGACAACATTTGTCCAGTATGGTTACAAACTATTTTTCATCCCTTATCGATGTTCTCCCTCAACCGTCATTCCCATTTGATTACTGGGTATCAAAATTAGACACCTGGCCAGAATTGGCAGAATATGCATTGCAGGAGCTTGCTTGCCCGGCAGCTAGTGTCCTATCAGAAAGAGTATTCAGTGCTGCAGGTTCAATACTAACAGAAAAAAGGACTCGTCTGGCTACCCAAAATGTAGATGATCTAACCTTCATTAAAATGAACCACAACTGGATTTCGAAATCTTTTGCCCCACCTTGCCCGGCTGACACCTAGCTTTCCTATGAAAAGGTCTTGCCTGTGTGGACTATTCTGAATGCCTTTTCCAATCTCGTAATTTTCTGCACCTGATTGTCCAGCATACGACATGTTTACACCTCACTAAATGGCCAAACTCCCCACACGGGGCCGTGGTATCGACACTTGGCGACAGCACCCGTGAGAGTGCAGTTTGTCTGAAGAGGTGGGTGAGCCCGCTTTTGGTCGACGGCACTGCCACTGGGTCCCTCCTAGTACAATAAAGTGTCTCTGGCGGTGGTTGTGCGCACCCAACGTCAGACACACCGTTGTAATATGAGGGGCCCTGGGCCTGTACCGCCGGCCACAAGACAGTTTCCCCCCACCCCACCTCAAACAGTGCTCTACCACTTGCAAAATTATCTCACAGCTCCACCAATGTTTAGTCTATGCGCTGACATCCTTCAATGCCTGCCACTGACAATACCATTGTATTGACATTTTTGTTATGTTAGGCCTTCGATGCCTGTCTGTGGTCACTCCTTCCACTAGGCCTCCACTGACCACACCACTGCTGCCCGTGTACCCCTGGAACCAATTGAAAATTGCCTACAGCCATGTGTTATTATTTTAGGCCTTCGATGCCTGTCTGCGGTCCATTCTTTCAACTACTACTACACTGACCAGAGCACTGCTGCCCGTGTACCCCTGGAACCAATTTAAAATTGCCTACAGCCATGTGTTATTATTTTAGGCCTTCGATGCCTGTCTGTGGTCACTCCTTCCACTAGGCCTCCACTGACCACACCACTGCTGCCCGTGTACCCCTGGAACCAATTTAAAATTGCCTACAGCCATGTGTTATTATTTTAGGCCTTCGATGCCTGTCTGCGGTCACTCCTTCCACTAGGCCTCCACTGACCACACCACTGCTGCCCGTGTACCCCTGGAACCAATTTAAAATTGCCTACAGCCATGTGTTATTATTTTAGGCCTTCGATGCCTGTCTGCGGTCCATTCTTTCAACTACTACTACACTGACCAGGGCACTGCTGCCCGTGTACCCCTGGAACCAATTTAAAATTGCCTACAGCCAGCCCAATTTTTTTATTTTAGGCCTTCGATGCCTGTCTGCGGTCCATTCTTTCAACTACTACTACACTGACCAGGGCACTGCTGCCCGTGTACCCCTGGAACCAATTTAAAATTGCCTACAGCCATGTGTTATTATTTTAGGCCTTCGATGCCTGTCTGCGGTCACTCCTTCCACTAGGCCTCCACTGACCACACCACTGCTGCCCGTGTACCCCTGGAACCAATTTAAAATTGCCTACAGCCATGTGTTATTATTTTAGGCCTTCGATGCCTGTCTGCGGTCACTCCTTCCACTAGGCCTCCACTGACCACACCACTGCTGCCCGTGTACCCCTGGAACCAATTTAAAATTGCCTACAGCCATGTGTTATTATTTTAGGCCTTCGATGCCTGTCTGCGGTCCATTCTTTCAACTACTACTACACTGACCAGGGCACCGCTGCCCGTGTACCCCTGGAACCAATTTAAAATTGCCTACAGCCAGCACAATTTTTTTATTTTAGGCCTTCGATGCCTGTCTGTGGTCCATTCTTTCAACTACTACTACACTGACCAGGGCACTGCTGCCCGTGTAGCCCTGGAACCAATTTAAAATTGCCTACAGCCATGTGTTATTATTTTAGGCCTTCGATGCCTGTCTGTGGTCACTCCTTCCACTAGGCCTCCACTGACCACACCACTGCTGCCCGTGTACCCCTGTAACCAATTTAAAATTGCCTACAGCCATGTGTTATTATTTTAGGCCTTCGATGCCTGTCTGCGGTCACTCCTTCCACTAGGCCTCCACTGACCACACCACTGCTGCCCGTGTACCCCTGGAACCAACATCAGAAAATATAAAAAAAAGTATTTTGCTTATAAAAAAGAAAATACTGGAGAGATATCAAATGCAGACATTTTAACATTAAAAACAAACACATACAACAAAAATCTGGTACAGTACTAAAAATGGCCACCAGCTACAATAACTTTCTCCTGCAAGTAGTTAACTGAAAGGTTTTTTCAATTTTAAACACAGATATGGCATTCACCGAGTGTTGTCCTGTCGCATCTTCTTTATATTATTGCCAAGAAGATGCAAAACAATGAAAATAATAAAATCATTATTTACCAAAAAAATAGAGTAAGTCAAAACCACATTGCAAATAAACATTCATTACAAATAAAGAAGCAGGGCGCGTCCGAGGGTGAGTATATACCTAATAAGAATATAATCACCCTCGGACGCGCCCTGCTTCTTTCCGACAGCCTTCCTTCCTAAGAATCAGCCCTTCCGTGGTGTAGAGAGAGGGTTTGTTACACTCCAAGGTGTTCCCCAGGTTGCCTTTCCTGAGCTTCGATCTTCCGGCTCTCGTTTCGTAGTTGTTGGAAACTACACTGCATTAGGCCTACAAATTGGGTATGGGGTGTAGAGAGATGGTTTGTTCCACTCCAAGGTGTTCCCCAGGTTTCCTCGCCAATGCTTCGATCTTCATGCTCTCGTTTAGTAGTTGTTGGAAACTACACTGCATTAGGCCTACAAATTGGGTATGGGGTGTAGAGAGATGGTGTGTTCCACTCCAAGGTGTTCTCCAGGTTGCCTTTCCTGAACTTCTATCTTCAGGCTCTCATTAAATTGTGGTTAAACGGAACAACTGCATTTGGCGTACTAGTTGGTTTGGGGCCTACTATCGGTGTCTGCCACTCCTTGCTGTTCTCCTGGTTTCCTGTCCTGAAATTCCGTTTTCAGGCGCTCGTTAAGTAGTTGTTAATGTTAGACTGCATTTGGCCTACTAGTTGGGTTGGGGCCTACTATCGGTGTCTGCCACTCCTTGCTGTTCTCCTCCACTGAACAAAGCTGTGCCGCCTGTTTACTACGGTTGCCAATTTTGAACTGCATTTCGACTACTTACTGATTTGGGCCTACTCTCTGTGTCAGCCTCTCATTCCAGTTGTCCTCCACTGCAATGCCCCCTGGTTATTCCTGTGTTACCAATTTTGAACTGCATTTAGCCAACTTTATTCTTTGGGCCTATATCTGTGTTTCCTCCTCATCCTGCCCATTGCCCAGCCAGTGATAGATGAGTCTGCTGGTACATTGACCAATAACGCAACATTCCCCGTGCACGCTACACAACAACATTGTGATCCTGCTGAAAGTCAGGTTGCTCTTCCCGCATACCATACCACCTTACACGGGGACAAAGAGGAAGGTGCAGATGAAAGTGCAGGTTCCTTCATCAGGTGGGGGGAGGAATACTAGTTGGCGACGTCACTGGCACAGGGCCTCTCATAGTACGCAAAAGTGTTGCTGCCGGTGGGAGGCGCCCCGGCCGTGCAAACACACCGCTGTACTTTGAGGGGCCCTGTGCCAGTGCCAATGCCAACGAGTGGGCCCCCCCTGCTTGCTCAGGTTCACAGCACTTGCAAAGTTGAAATACTTACCTCTCCCTGCTCCACTGCCGTGACGTGGTCCAGATTTCCTGGGCCCACTAATTACTTGAACCAGCCCTACCCACCACAACTTTAGCGAAATGACCCCCAATTTCAAATGCCTTCCAATTATTATAAGGTAAATTACGCTTGACAAGCTTCATTAAGAAGAATGGATGGTTTTGACATTAAAATGGGCACTCTAGGTGTTTTCCTGGCCCCCACTCACTGCCGACTATGCTCCACCATTGACTTGCATTGGGTTTCGTGTTTCGGTCGATCCCGACTTTACGTCATAATCGGCCGATTTCACTCGACCCGACTTTTGAGATAGTCGGGTTTCGCGAAACCCGGCTCGACTCTAAAAAGGTCAAGGTCGCTCAACTCTACTGCTGTACAAGGTGGCTGTTATACATAGAAACACCTGGGGGTGGGGGGCAGGCTCCCTTCAATTTCAGTTCATGTGCCTGCGTGGCGTTTGCAGGACACGTTGCCGGCTACACAGCAGGGGAACAGCTGGCGGTACTGAACCCCACTAACACATTGGCTGGTGTTTTTCTCTGTGCAGCTAGCAGTTCCGGGCAAAAACTAGCGGTGTTTGAGCCCAGGGTCAGCAGGAGGAGGAGAGGAGCAGAGTGTAGGCCGAAGCCTCCACTGGTGGCAGCTTTTGGTCGGTTGTGCCAGCGTGGCTTGTGCTGGACACGATGCCGGCTACACAGCAGGGGAACAGCTGGCGGTGCTGAACCCCACTAACACATTGGCTGGTGTTTTTCTCTGTGCAGCTAGCACTTCCGGGCAGAAACTGGAGGTGTTTGAGCCCAGGGTCAGCAGGAGGAGGAGAGGAGCAGAGTGTAGGCCGAAGCCTGCACTGGTGGCAGCTTTTGGTCGGTTGTGCCAGCGTGGCTTGTGCTGGACACGATGCCGGCTACACAGCAGGGGAACAGCTGGCGGTGCTGAACCCCACTAACACATTGGCTGGTGTTTTTCTCTGTGCAGCTAGCACTTCCGGGCAGAAACCGGAGGTGTTTGAGCCCAGGGTCAGCAGGAGGAGGAGAGGAGCAGAGTGCAGGCCGAAGCCTGCACTGGTGGCAGCTTTTGGTCAGTTGTGCCAGCGTGGCTTGTGCTGGACACGATGCTGGCTACACAGCGGGGGAACAGCTGGCGGTGCTGAACCCCACTGACACAATGGTGGGTGTTTTTCTCTGTGCAGCTAGCATGTCCGGGCAGAAACTGGCGGTGTTTGAGCCCAGGGTCAGCAGGAGGAGGAGAGGAGCAGAGTGTAGGCCGAAGCCTGCACTGGTGGCAGCTTTTGGTCAGTTGTGCCAGCGTGGCTTGTGCTGGACACGATGCCGACTACACAGCAGGGGAACAGCTGGCGGTGCTGAACCCCACTAACACATTGACTGGTGTTTTTCTCTGTGCAGCTAGCAGTTCCGGGCAAAAACTAGCGGTGTTTGAGCCCAGGGTCAGCAGGAGAGGAGCAGAGTGTAGGCCGAAGCCTAGTTGAACCAATTTCAAAGGTTACCTTTAACCCCCCCTCAGTTGTTGCAAGGTACAAGAGCCACACCTTGTGCAGCATTAATGCTGCACAAGTAAAAGGTTGCTCTATTTAATTTGCTCCTTGCACACGCTGAATAAAACACGTACACTATTTAGCCCACTATACTGTCAAACAGTAGTGGAGGCGTGACTTGTCTTTTTAAGGAGATGCAGCACAGGTGTCAAAATTTACACCTAGGTGCTGGGCGCAGATTCCTGAGCGTTGTTATTTGCTGTACAGGAGTCTGCGCTATTGTGATCCCTTGGCCATGCGCTGTGAGCACTTCCTGTCTTCTGACCTCATTTCATGTCGGCCGTTGCGGTTAGCGATGGACATGAATCCCAGACCCACAGTGTGTTTTCAAAAAATCACACTGCGTGGCTGGGATTCGTGGCCTTGTGCAGTAAATAGGTTTGCCGCTCACACATGTCCTTACACCTGCTTCAGACTGGGCGGCCTCAGCTGATCCCTTATCGCCTACCACGGCCAGGAGGCCGCACAGTCTGAAGAAGGCGGAAGGAGATGAGTTAAGACAGGCGAACATATGCACTGCTCGTGCCCATAAACCACACCCTCGCTGACAAAATAAATATGACAACGAGGGGCGTTGTTTCTAGCAGGGTGGATGCACAGGAGCAGCCAGCTAACCATGATGACAAAAGACGGGAAACGCTACCAAGGGGGGTGCTGCGTATCATTAGAAAGGAAAGTCACACCTCAGGGACAGTGGAATGGTCTCAATGAGACACATTTTGTACGTGTTGAGTTCAACGTGGGCAAGGAGGAAAAGTCAGCCACCTTGTACAAATGCAGCAGTACTGCTGTACTAGGTGGCTGTTATACATAGAAACACCTGGGGGGGTGGGGCCAGGTTCCCTTTAATTTCAGTTCATGTGCCTGCGTGGCGTTTGCAGGTCACGTTGCCGGCTACACAGCAGGGGAACAGGTGGCGTTGCTGAACCCCACTAACACATTGGCTGGTGTTTTTCTCTGTGCAGCTAGCACTTGCGGGCAAAAACTAGCGGTGTTTAAGCCCAGGGTCAGCAGGAGGAGGAGAGGAGCAAAGTGTAGGCCGAAGCCTGCACTGGTGGCAGCTTTTGTTCGGTTGTGCCAGCGTGGCTTGTGCTGGACACGTTGCCGACTACACAGCAGGGGAACAGCTGGCAGTGCTGAACCCCATTGACACATCAGCTAGTGTTTTTTCTGTGTAGACAACACTTCCAGGTGGCAACTGACAGTGTTGAAACCCAGGGAATCAAAGAGGAGCAGAGTGTAGGCCGAAGCCTGCAGTGGAGCAAGTTGAAAGGGAACCTTTAACCCCCCCCCCAGGCATTTGTTGCTGAAAGAGCCATCTTGTACAGCAGTAATACTGCACATGGAAAATGGTGGCTCCGAAAATTATGCTCCTTGCAAACGCTGAAGTACACACTCATATAATGTGTCCCCTCACACCGTCAAACCATCCCGGAAGTGGGACTTTCCTTTGTAATGTGACACAGCACAGCCGTCATTCCAACCCCCTTGGTGCCGGGCGCCACCTCCTCAACGTTGTTTGGTTCTGTCACGGAGCCCGCGCTGTAATGTTATCCCTTGGCCATGCACAGTTAGCGGTGGCCGTCTTCTGACATCATGTAGGTGTCAGGCTGGCAGTGCCTGTGCGTCCAAGCTGCCCGAGATCAAACCTTGCAGTGTCATCTAATGTAGTCCCACTGCGGGCCAGGGATCCATGGGCATGCGCAGTGCATATGATCGCCTCTCACTCACCTCCTTCCTGCTTCTTCAGACTGTGCGGCGTCACGGCCGTGGCATGCTATTAGGGATCAGCTGACGCCGCCTAGTCTGAAGAAGCGTGAGGAAGGGGAGTGAGAGGCTAGTAGATGCACTGCGCATGGCCATGGATACCAGGCCCACTGTGGGATCACATTAGACGACACTGCGAGGTGTGATTTCGGGCAGCGTGGACGCACAGGCACAGCCAGGACGACAACAAATGATGTCAGAGGACGGGCAGCGCAAACTGTGCATGGCCACGGGATAACATAACAGCGCAGGGTCCATGACGGAATCAAACAACGCTAAGGAGGCAGCGCACGGTGCCAAGGGGGTAGCAATGATGGCTGTGCTGCGTCACATTACAAAGGAAAGTCCCACCTCCGGGACGGTTGGACGGTGTGAGGGGACACATTACATGAGTGTGTAGTTCAGCGTTTGCAAGGAGCATAATTTCAAGAGCGACCTTTCCCTTGTGCAGTATTAGTGCTGCACATGGTGGCTCTTTCAGTAACAAACGCCTGGGGGGGGGGGTACAGGTCACCTTACATTTTAGTTGTGCCAGCGTGGCGGTCGCATGACACGTTGCCGGATACACAGCTGGGGATCAGCTGACGTTACTGAACCCCAATAACAGAGGAGCGACTGTTGACTGTGCACACAGCACTTCCAGGCACCAACTGGCGGTGTTAGAGCCCAGGGACAGCAGGAGGAGCAGATTGGAGGTATTGCCACACACACAGCTGGGGATCAGCTGACGTTACTGAACCCCAATAACAGAGGAGCGACTGTTGACTGTGCACACAGCACTTCCAGGCACCAACTGGCGGTGTTAGAGCCCAGGGACAGCAGGAGGAGCAGAGGAACAGAGTGTAGGCCGAAGCCTGATTGTAGCAAGTTGAAAGGGAACCTTTAACCCCCCCCCAAGATGTTTGTAGCTGAAAGAGCCATCTTGTGCATCACTAACGATGCAAAAGGAAAAGGTGGTTCTTTTAATTATGCTCCTTGCAAACACCGAAGTAAACACTAAAAATGTGTCCCCTTATACCGTTAAACCGTCCCGGAGGTGCGAATTTCCTTCGTAATGGGACACAACACAGCTGACATTCCTATCCCCTTGGTGCCGTGCGCTGCCTCCTCAGCGTTGTTTTAAGCTGTCACGGAGCCTGCGCTGTTCTGTTAGCCCTTGGCCATGCCCAATTAGCGCTGCCTGTCGTCTGACATAATTTGGTGTCAGGCTGTTACTGCCTGTGCGTCCACGCTGCTCCAGATCCCACCTCGCAGTCTCGTCCAACGTAATCCCACTGCGGGCCTTGGAACCATGGACATGCACAGTGCATATCCTCGACTCTCACTCCCCTCCTTCCCTCTTCTTCAGACTGTGCGGTGTCACGGCCGTGGCATGCTATTAGGGATCAGCTGACGGCGCACAGTCTAAAGAAGGCGGAGGGAAATGAGCGAGAGCCCGAGGGGAAGATATGCACTGCGCATGCCCATGGATCCCAGGCCCGCAGTGTGACTCAATCAGAAGACACAGCGAGGCGGGATCTCGGGCAGCGCGGCCGCACAGGCGCAGCCAGCCTGACACCAAATTATGTCAGAAGACAGGCAGCGCAAATAGGGCATGCCCAAGGGATTACAGAACAGTGCAGGCTCCGTGACAGCTTAAAACAACGCTGAGGAGGCAGCGCATGGCACCAAGGGGGTAGGAATGACGGCTGTGCTGCGTCACATTGCGAAGGAAAGTCCCAGCTCCGGGACAGTATAACGGTATCAGTGAACACATTTTATAAGTGTTAAGTTCTGCGTGTGCAAGGAGCTAAAAAAAAAGAGCTACCTTTTCCTTGTGCAGCATTACTGCTGCACAAGATGGCTCTTTCAGTAACAAACGATGGGGGGGGGGACAGGTTCCCTTACATTTAGGTTGTTGTGCCAGCGTGGCGGTCGCAGGACACATTGCCGGCTACACAGCTGGGGATCAGCTGACGTTACTGAAACCCAATAACACTCGGTCGTATGTTTTTACTGTGCAGCCTGCACTTCTGAGCCGCAACTGGCGGTGTTGGAGCCCAGGAATAGCAGTTCAGGTGGTAGAAAGATGAACACAGCAGGAGACCTGGATGACACCCAATTACTTAATCAGGCAGAGGAGTGGCAAATTCCTGCGAGATCCAGGCCTGGTTCATTTTCAGGAAAGTAAGCCGGTCAACGTTATCGGAGGACAGTCGCATGCGTCGGTCTGTTAGTACACCACCTGCGGCACTAAAGACACGTTCCGATAAGACACTAGCCGCAGGGCAAGCCAGCACCTCCAATGCATACTGGCTTAGCTCTGGCCATGTATCCAGCTTAGAGACCCAAAACTTGAACGGGGAAGAGCCGTCTGGGAGTACAGTAAGAGGGCAAGCCATGTAGTCTGTCACCATCTGACGGAACCGTTGCCTCCTGCTGACTGGAGCCGCCGGTGATGGTGTAGACATTTGGGGCGGGCACACAAAAGTGTGCCAGAGTTGTGCCATACTGGGCTTGCCTTGGGCAGAGGCACTGCTTCTGCTCCCTCTTTGGGCAGAGCCTCCCCCACTGCCTCGACGCACTGAGCTGCTTTGTAAAGCACTAGCAGCACTCCTCTCAGTTGGACAGGAGAAGATGATGGAATTCACCAGTGTGTCGTGGTACTCCAATTTACGCTCCCGGGTCAACGCTGGGATGAGGTTTTGGACGTTGTCCCGGTAGCGAGGATCGAGGAGGGTGAACACCCAATAATCAGGCATGTTGAGAATGTGGTCGATGCGGCGGTCGTTTCTCAGGCACTGCAGCATGAAATCCACCATGTGCTGCAGAGTGCCAACTGGCCCAGAAACGCTGTCCCCTGCTTGAGACATGATCTCTGCCCGCTCGTCATCACCCCACCCTCGCTGTACACACTGACCACTGGACAATTGTGTCGCTCCCTCCTCTGGACGGAGCTCTTCCTCCTCCATTGACTCCTCCTCATCCTCCTCACAAATTGGCCCCTGCGTACCCCTTTGTGAGGAACCACGTGGCGCTGACTCTCCAGAAGCTGATGGAAAAGGTGACTCCTCATCCTCCACCTCTTCCACAACATCATCCCTTAACCCTTGCAAAGTTTGCTGAAGCAGGCAGATAAGGGGGACAGTCATGCTGACTAGTGCATCATCTGCACTTGCCATCCACGTGGAATAATCAAAAGGACGCAAAACCTGGCAGACGTCCTTCATAGTGGCCCACTCTGTGGTTGTGAAGTCTGATCGGCGCTGACTGCGACTTCTTTGCGCCTGATGCAGCTGGTACTCCATAACTGCTTGCTGCTGCTCACACAACCGCTCCAACATATGTAACGTGGAATTCCACCGGGTAGGTAGGTCACATATGATGCGGTGTTCCGGAAGGCGGAATCGGCGCTGCAGAGCAGCAATGCGGGATCTGGCCAAGCTGGAACGCCGCAAGTGAGCACACTCTAGGCGGACCTTGTGCAGCAGGGCATCAAGATCCGGATAGTCCCTCAGAAAACTCTGCACAACCAAATTGAGCACATGTGCCAGACATGGGATGTGAGTGAGGTTGCCAAGGGCCAAAGCTGCCACCAGATTTCGGCCATTGTCACACACTACCATGCCTGGCTGGAGATTCGCTGGCAGTAACCACACATCGCTCTCCTGCTTGATGGCATTCCAGAGCTCCTGCGCTGTGTGGCTTCGATGCCCCAATGAAACTAGTTTCAAGACGGCCTGCTGACGTTTGGCCACGGCTGTGCTCATGTCGGTCATAGGTAAACGTTCACGGGTCCATGTGGAGGTGGACTGTGACGGATCCTGCAGAGAGGAATCTGAGGAACTGGTGTAAGAGGAGGAGTCGATGCGTACAGACTGGATTCCTGCAATCCTTGGAGTGGGCAGGACACGTCCTGCGCCACTCGCACGATCTGTACCTGGCTCAACAACATTAACCCAATGGGCAGTGAGGGAAACATATCGCCCCTGTCCATGCTGACTGGTCCACGCATCGGTGGTGAGGTGGACCTTGCTACTGACGGCGTTCAGTAGCGCATGTTTTATGTTTGCCTCAACATGCCTGTGCAGGGCAGGGACAGCCTGCCTGCTGAAGTAAAAGCGGCTGGGCACCTTGTACTGTGGGACTGCCAATGCCATCAAGTCACGGAAGCTGTCAGTCTCCACCAGCCTGAACGAGAGCATTTCCAGGGACAACAGTTTGGCAATGCCTGCATTCAGAGCCTGTGCTCGGGGGTGGTTGGCCGAGAATGCCCGCCTTTTCTCCCATGCCTGTACTACCGATGGCTGTAGAGTAGACTGGGAGTGTGAGGATGACTGGGAAGGTGGTGCTGTGGGTGGAATTACACTAGGTCTCTGGACAACAGTGGAGGAAGAGGCAACACGAGATGAAGAGGTGGTAGCTGCCGCTGTTGGTTGGCCTATGTCTTCACTGTGTTTCTGTAACTCCACCGCGTGCCTGGTCCGCACATGTTTCCACATATTTGTGGTATTGAGGTTGCTGACACTTTTACCTCTTTTTACTTTCTGATGACACAGCTTGCATTTGACAAAACAAATGTCATCTGCAACTGTGTCAAAAAAGGACCAGGCACTGCAAGTCTTGGGAGCGCCCTTTTTGGCTTTGGAAAGAGACAGGCTCCTAACGGGTGCCAAAGTGGAGGCTACAGGCTCCGCAGTCTTCCCCCTCCCTCTCCCTCTTTGGCCCGTAAGAGGAAGCTCTTCCTCAGAGCTGCTCCCACCACCTTCCTGTTCCTCACGCCACGATGGGTCAAGGACCTCATCATCTCCACTACCCTCTGCCACCAACTGCTCCTCCTGGGTAGTCTTGGCAGCACAGTACGCATCAGAAAGCGGCACCTGAGTTTCATCATCAGATGCGTACTGCGCTGTGGTCACCGGAGGCACTGGCCCACCTGCCTCTTCAGAGTCAGAGAGAAAAAGCTGTTGGGCATCACTGCACACTGCCTCTTCTTCCATTTCTCCAATGCTGCTTGGCTGGCCCCCTGTTTCCAAGCCAAGAGATTCAGAGAACAGAAGTAGAGACGGCTCCTGTCCTGGGCTCTCTGACTGCCTGGCCAATTTGGCAGGTGGTGAAGAGACAGATGGCTGCTCTCTAGTGCTCTGTGCCTGAGAGGATGTGGCACTAACTGAAGTCGATGCCGAGGCGTTAGCTGCCATCCACCCGACAACGGCTTCAATTTGGTCTTCACGCAGCAGCGGTGCACGGCGCTCTCCGACAAAGCTGCGCATGAAGGACTGTTCCCTGCTGAAACTGAGTGACGACGAGTCACCGGCGCCCGCAGCAGGCACAGAATCACCACGTCCTCTCCCTGCTCCGCGCCCACGCCCACGTGCCTTACTCCCTGCCTCTTCATCTTGGTTGACAGATAAAGATAAGCAGAAAAGTACTAATGCCTTAGCGTGCTTATTCCTGAAATGCTCCTCCTAACAGGTGTAAGAAACACTAATGTTGTAAAGTGTGGACTAAACTTTATTATTTTTCAAATGTGGCCTACACAAGTGTTAAGTTGTGTTTGGTGAACTTTACTTTTTTTTTTGTGCAGATCGGGCTACAGAGCTAGTTTAAATCACACGGAGACCGTGCAGACAGCCGTAAACGGCGCTGCAAGGCCAAAAAACCCTCCTCTAGGTTATCCTATGTAGTGTTTTTCCACTATTTAGCTGGAGACGGGTGGAAAGACACTAATAGGAATTTTTTTTTTTTAATTTTAAACAGGCTGCACTATTTGAAAAAAAGGAAATTGTTTTTCAAGGTATGAGGCAGTAACGCACCCTGAGCTGAATCCAACCGGCTAGAGCTGCACACAGACTACAGGGCGAGCTGCGCTCACACAGAGACCGTGCAGACAGCCGTAAACGGCGCTGCAAGGCCCAATACACCCCCTCTAGGTTATCCTATGTAGTGTTTTTCCACTATTTAGCTGGAGACGGGTGGAAAAACACTAATAGAGAATTTTTTAAAAAAATTTTAAACAGGCTGCACTATTTGAAAAAAAGGAAAATTTTTCTCAAGGTATGAGGCAGTAACGAACCCTGAGCTGAATCCAACCGGCTATGGCTGCACACAGACTACAGGGGGAGCTGGGCTCACACGGAGACCGTGCAGACAGCCGTAAACGGCGCTGCAAGGCCCAAAAACCCCCCTCTAGGTTATCCTATGTAGTGTTTTTCCACAATTTAGCTGGAGACGGGTGGAAAAACACTAATAGGGAATTTTTTTTTAATTTTTAAACAGGCTGCACTATTTGAAAAAAAGGAAAATTTTTCTCAAGGTATGAGGCAGTAACGAACCCTGAGCTGAATCCAACCGGCTATGGCTGCACACAGACTACAGGGCGAGCTGGGCTCACACGGAGACCGTGCAGACAGCCGTAAACGGCGCTGCAAGGCCCAAAAACCGCCCTCTAGGTTATCCTATGTAGTGTTTTTCCACAATTTAGCTGGAGACGGGTGGAAAAACACTAATAGGGAATTTTTTTTTACATTTTTAAACAGGCTGCACTATTTGAAAGAAAGGAAAATTTTTCTCAAGGTATGAGCCAGTAACGAACCCTGAGCTGAATCCAACCGGCTATGGCTGCACACAGACTACAGGGCGAGCTGGGCTCACACGGAGACCGTGCAGACAGCCGTAAACGGCGCTGCAAGGCCCAAAAAACCCCCTCTAGGTTATCCTATGTAGTGTTTTTCCACTATTTAGCTGGAGACGGGTGGAAAAACACTAAGAGGGAATTTTTTTTAAAATTTTTAAACAGGCTGCACTATTTGAAAGAAAGGAAAATTTTTCTCAAGGCATGAGCCAGTAACGAACCCTGAGCTGAATCCAACCGGCTATGGCTGCACACAGACTACAGGGCGAGCTGGGCTCACACGGAGACCGTGCAGACAGCCGTAAACGGCGCTGCAAGGCCCAAAACCCCCCCTCTAGGTTATCCTATGTAGTGTTTTTCCACAATTTAGCTGGAGACGGGTGGAAAAACACTAATAGGAAATTTGAGAAAAAATGTGCAGCAGGCTGCACTATGAGCAAAAAAGGACAACTGTGTGAGGCAGTGTGAACCCCCCCTGAGCTGAATACAACCGGGTATATGGCTGCACAAAGACTACAGAGTGAGCTGCACACACACACACACACAGACCTTGCAGAACGCTGTTAAAACAGCGCTGAAAGGCAAGAGCAAGGTGAACAGTGAAGAACACACAGCGTTTTGCTAAATTAGCCTTTGGAAAGGAAAATAAAGCAATTAGCTAGCTCAACTGGCCCTCAGTTAGAACACAGCGTCCTGTCCCTAACTGAAATCACAGCAGAGTGAGCGCAAAATGGCGGCAGCGTTTTTTATAGTGCACAGTGACATCATTTCAGCAGCCAATCACAGCCTTGCCAGTACTTACATGCCCACCATGCTAAACAGGATGTGCCCACACTTCCAATCATTCCTCATTGGCTGCTGCGTGCAGTTTGAATTCTGGGAACTTCCGATTCCGGTATCCGATACGCGGGAAGTATCGGAATTCGGTATCGGAATTCCGATACCGCAAATATCGGCCGATACCCGATACTTGCGGTATCGGAATGCTCAACACTAGTGAAGAGGCTGACCAGAATACCGATAGGCATGTAGGGGCTGGTACTCAACAATTGGCCTCTGCTGCTCACAATGCCTTGCCAGCATGTTTATTTTGGAGTTCCAGTGCATTGTGATGGCATACCAGTGAGTGAGCTGGCAGTTACATGCACTGCTGAAGCACTGCCAGAGTGGCAACAGCTGTAGCTGATTTGTAGAAATGGGCGCGGACATTGCATAACTTGACCAGAAACTCATATACTGCTGAACTACCAAGTTAAGCAGGTCGGCCAAGCATGGTACGTGTGTTAGCTTCACAGCCACTACAAGGTTATGGCCATTATCACACACAACCATATCTGATTGTGGGTTCTACGGCGAGAGCCACAGATCTGTCTGGTCTAGTATTCCTTTTAATTACTGTGCCGTGGTGTGCGGTTTGTCTCCTAGACAAATTAGCTTCAGCAGAGCCAGTTGCCACTTCACGGAGGCAGTGCTGCAGAGCTTCCAGCTGATGTGTGATCTGAGATAGCACATCAAACATGGAGGATGAGGAGAAGCTGAAGGGGTTGCAAGAAATGCTGTAGCAGGTGCAGTAAACTGATAGATGTAGGCCCATCAATCCTCAGCGTTGGTGGAATATGTGCTGTGTCAGAGTTGGACCCAGTGTGCCATCAGTGTATAATAGCATCCATGGCCACAAGCGCTTGTCCACATGTCAGTTATTAAGTAGACAATCTCAGTTACAGTGTTGGTTAGGACATAGTTGATGTTCCTGAACATGTGCTGGTACTAGGCTGGAATGTCACACTAGGAGAAATAATGGCAGCTGGGGACTCAGTACTGAAGACCAATTTTCTACACCTGTAGCAGGCACATTTTGTTTTTATTTCAAATTTACAAAATTGCACACACATCAAATTCAACAGTCTGTATGACAATGTTTTTTTTTTTAATTTTTTGTGTACTGTACCATTTTTAAAATTTTTAACCCTCCATAATTTTACACAAAGCAAGTTAAACTGTATGGTTGAATAATTGAATCCATAAAAATTTTTGGAAGTTTTATTTGGAGTTATATATACCACTGGGATGTAACAAGAAGCACGTTAAACTGTATGAATGAATAATTGAAGAGAGACAAAATTTTCAATATTTTTGTGGAGTGTAATATACCACAAAAAGTCACAGGAAGCACATAATACTCTATGGATGACTAATTGAATGCAGACAAATATTTTAATACTTTTTGTGGAGTGTTATACACCACCAAAATGTACCAGAAAGCACCTATTACTGATTGGTGACTAATTGATTACAGACAAATTTTTCAACACTTTATTTGTCTTATTTTTTGCCAAAATTTTATATAAAGCACCTAATTCTGTATGGATGATCAATTGAATCTAGACAAATTTTTCAACACTTTTTGGAGAGTTATATACCATCAGAATGTAATAGAAAGCACCTAAAATTGTATGGATGACTAACTAAATACAAGTTTTCTATGCTTTATTGGAGCCATATACAACACTGAAATTTAACATAAGCTCGTAATACTGGAAGGATAACTAACTGAATCCATACACATTTTAACTACTTTTGTGGAGTCTTATATACCCAAAATTTAACACAAAGCAAGCAATACTGTATGGAATAATAATTGAATCTAAACACTTTTTTGAAGCTTTATAATTTCACAAAAAATCGAATACTTTATAGATGACTGATTGAATCCAAATACATTTTGAAAAGCTTTTATTGATTGTTATATACGACAGAAATGTACCCCAGAGCACATAATACCCTATTGATGAGTAATTTATTCCAGATAAATTTGTGAATGCTTTATTGGAGTGTTATTTACAACAGAAATGTACTACCAAGCATGTAATATTCATTAGATAACTAATTGAATTAAGAAACAAAAATGCCATGCTGTTTTTAAGATTTACATACCACTGTAATGTAATAATAACTGCATTAAACTGTATGGATGATAAACTAAATCAAAAAAACATTTTGAAGCTTAAACATTTTTTTTATGTACTTCTATGTTCTTAAAGGCTTTGCAGAAGGTGCAAAGCCAGGAAAAAGTTATAAGGGGGTTCATTCATACACCCCTGAAGGCAACAACTGGAGGGCCTCATTCTAGTATTGAGTATTAAAAACACTTAATGTGCTGCTGGTATTTGGTGGTGTGAAAAAGGGGGCTAATCCAGGCTTTGTTCATTTTAATGAGAGTGAACCTTTGAACATTCTCTGTTGACAGGATGTTAGTCTGTTGTGACCTGCCCAGCAGCACTAAAATCCAACTCAGACAAAACACTAGTAGCAGGGCAGCACAACACCTCCAAAGCATAGAAGGACAGCTCATGCCAGGTGTCCTGCTTTCACACTCAATAGTTGACAGTCACAGAGGAATTAGAGAGTATGCTGGTTTGGTCGGCCTGGTATTGCTTGATCATGTTGAAAAAAGTTTACCCTCCTTGTCAAAAAAATACCCAGTCATCAGGTCCTGGATGCTGGGATTGTGTCATTAAATTGTTGGGCAAGGAAGCTTGCCCCCTGTCGCTGGTGTTGTCTGATGGTAATTTTTTCAACATATTTTCTACTTTGGCTTTTTGGTATAGTACCATTTTATAAGACCGCCTACACCTCCTCATTGTTACTCAATCCACACTGAACAGAGGGGCTGTGTAGTATCTCCCTTTCTTGTGTCTTCCTCCATCTCCACCTTCATAGCTTCATGTTAAATTGTGAGCAGCAACTGTTAAAGTAGGCACATAGGCGGGTTTGTTGGGCTACCTATTGCATCATCTTTGCTCACCATCTTTGTGGAGTCCTCAAAGTATTGGAGAACTGCATAAATGTAAGACATCCATGTCCTCTCTTCAATTGTTATGTGCCAAGACTGACCAGAATACCAACGGGTGTGGTGGAGCTGGTGCTCAAGAACTGGCTTCTGTTGCTCTGAAAGCTTTGCCAGCATGTGCAGTGTGAAGTTCCAGTGTGTGGAATTGTCACACACCAGCCAGTCATTTTGCACTTGCAGGCGCTGCTGGAGCACTGCCAGAGAGGCGTCCGCTGCATCCGAGTAGCAGAAATGGGAGCTAATCTTGTGTACCTTGACTAAAAGCTCTGGCAAATCTGGGTATGTTTCCAGAAACTGGTAAACTACCAAGTTGGTCACATATGCTAAGAATGGTACATGTGAGCTTGCTAAATGTAAAGATACAGGGTTAGTGGGTGCTCTAGCCTGCTCGCCTGGCTGTCTTTACAAAGACTGCATGGACCGGAGCTCATACCACTGAATGCCCACTCTCTCTCTTCTTGGGCAGAACACTAATCAGACAATGCAGAGTGAGGGTAAAATAGTGTGGCAATAATTTACTAAACCACCAACACACAATAGCAGTCTCAGCAAATATCAAAGATGATGCAAAAAACAGAGTCTCATCATTCCGATGACTCGCTGGGATTAGAGCTACAGAACTGTTTCCAGTGCTGAGTACCCCCACTAGTGGCTCTTTGCTTTTAGTGGACCCCCACAGTGAGGAGGTAATGACAAGCTTAGGAAGATGACAGTCCATTGATGTATGAGGCCAAGTGGCTTGATTGTCCCAACCAGGATTCTGTAAACGTCTTTTAAAGGTTCAGTGATGCTTGATGAGAAATCACTGTATTTCTTCAGCTGGAGCCATGATGCCATGGCTACTGTAGTGTACTCTCCCTGAACATAGGCAGATGCTTCCTCCTTTATATAGGTAAATAAGGACAATAAGGGTCAACAGTCATTCTCACATGAACTCTAACTCATGTCCCTGTTCATACTGAAATAATACGTCTGGATAATTCAAATTAAATGTGATGTTGCCACACCAAACTTCACAGCCACCACCAGGTTATGCTTATTTTCACATGTGATCATACATGCTTGGAGGTAGAGCAGCAAAAGCCACAAATTTGTCTGGTCTGTTTTTCCTTTAAGTAACTCTGCCACAGTGTTCAACTTATTTTCTAGACTTATTAGCTTCAACAGATCCTTTTGCTGCTTCACTGAGGCAATGCTGCAGAGATCCATTTTCCTGCTGATGTGGATAACGTGCTCCGAGATAACACATCCGAGATGGAAGTTGAGGAAGAGCAGGGGTGGGTGCAGAAACTGATGTATGACGTGGAGAAAATCCTGATAGAAGTAGGGCCAGCAATCTTTGGCATTTGGAGTACATGTGCTGTGCCAGGATAAGACTCAACTCCAGCCTCTACAATGTTCACCCAGTGCAGAATGATTTTTCAAAGCTTTTTTGGAATGTGATGTAACACCACAATGTACCACAGAACGCATAATAGTTTGTGGATGAGAAATTGAATGCAGAAACATTTTTAAATGCTTTTTGGAAGGGTTATTTAGCAACGAAATGTACATACCACAGAGCACCTAATACTTTATGGATGACAATTTAATAAATTTTTTCACCCCCTCAAAAAAATCTGGTGAACTTTTGCAGCTATATATTTAGCAATGGACTGCAAAGCCCTAATCCCTGCTTAGACATTGTATTCAGCCACTCTTGCTGCTCCTGCACTTCTCTCTCCTTCCCTAGGATAAATGCACATTGTATCTGATACAAACAGCAAAGCACAAAATTAACCTTTTCAAGGATTGTTAGCATGATTGTTCAGCTTCAGCACCAGTATCAACACTACAGGACTCTGATTTGTTATCCTGTACACACACACACACCTGGACAAGCACTCTCTCCCTGCAATAACAACTGTCACAGAGTTGTGCAATGGCACCATTGTGCTGAGCCCAACGGTGCTTGTCCTTTTATAACCCTTGATGATGTCACACAGCCAGCCAATCAAAGTTATGCAACTACCAACGTAGCTACGACATTACATTGAGTCACAGGCTCAATTGGCCATATAAAAGGTATCAAACATATGGGTCTGGGATTTGATTTTAAAATCGAGCACCGGCTAATGTTCACCGAGTTCCCAGCACATTCAAGCACCCAGACACTCAAGTCATATTGTCATGGGTGTGTCAGAGGCTGCAGACCGTCGTTCTGCATCTGACTGCAGAATGTCTCAGCAGTTTGCCTTGCAGACTTCTTCCTGGTCCTTCTGATTCTAGGACCCAGGTGCTTGGAGGACGTCTATATTTCTCTCTAAGTCTACTAAAGCTAAGTGTTCCCCTTGTTTGTGTATCCCATCCGTCTTTAGTTGTTTCGGGGATTGACTAGTGCCCATCCTATTTTTCCTTATGCATAGTTTACTGTAGGGTCAGGCAAGGTTTAGGCATCCTGCTCGGCGATAGGTGCAGAACCTATATAGGGACTTTAGGGCAGACAGGGTGACGTTAGGTCTGCCTAGAAGGTCTCCACTTCCCCCTCCTCTAGTGTTGGTTTCCCTTCCCCTTATTTCTTCATGTTGCACTTAGTCTTTCCTACACTGTGTGACAGATATCGGAGTATCACCAAGCACGTTAGCTCATCCCTAATAACAACCTGACAATATGAGTCTATTTTACTGTCGTAAAAATAATCCTTCTATTGAATTAAGTCCAATAACATCACCATTGACTGAGCCTATTTTAATAGGGTCATCCTTGCCAAGGATTCAGATGTACATGATGTGCATAAAGTTCAAGTGCTTTTCATCAAAAGGTCACCAAGTTAAAGTTACTGTGATGAATGCAAATGTGACTGATATTACAGATATATTTCATCCTTGTTTCATCCTACTTTGTTCTCCCACCAGAGATTAAAAAGTAAAGGCAGAAAATGCATCTGTGAGATTGAGTAATTGAATACAAAAAGATATCATTATTGTACCCATTTCCCTATCCTTAGTTCTATATCTGTGTAAGTGTTATGTTTGGATTACCTAAGGGCAATTATGCATTGTTTTTCTCATTTAAAGTTCTACATGTTTCATTACTGTATATGTCTTAAGTTACTTTTTACCTTCTCCAATTGTTGTAGATCTCGTGAATTGTCTGTCAAAGTAACCTAATTAAAGTTATCTATAAAGCCCAAAACAATGCTGGTATCATTGATGAGGTTTTACATTGACATTAATGTATTGTAGAAATCACATGGTAAAAAGCAGCAGTGATTTCTGCTCAATATCAGATCCTGGGAGTGATGCAGCTTGCTGAAGAATTTATGAGGTTAGTTTTATTATTTTCTTCAAATAATACATTTTTTGCTAACTGTCATTGAGGTGAGTGTTGACCTTTGAGGTTTCAGGTCTTGTGAAATGAGAGCTTAGTATTTTGACCTCAATTAAACTAAGTTTAAATCATGAATACAAAATGTAGTTTCTCACTGGAATGTGTCTATTGTCTGCATAGGAAGACTCTTTTACTGTCAAAGCCACTGACAAAATAAATAAGACCTTGTATGCTACACAGTGAACTGAAACAATATAAATGCAATAAAATGAAATAAAAAAAAGTAAACCACAAACTAAGAAAATTAAATATTAAGTTGAATATATAA
Organism: Ranitomeya imitator; assembly: GCF_032444005.1. Classification (NCBI taxonomy): domain Eukaryota; kingdom Metazoa; phylum Chordata; class Amphibia; order Anura; family Dendrobatidae; genus Ranitomeya; species Ranitomeya imitator. The sequence goes on along the minus strand of NC_091290.1, from coordinate 72,644,130 downwards.
TAAATATTAAAGTACAAATGTGCTGAGAAACTAAAGATTCATATATATTGACTGGCAGCGGTAAAACTATCAGGATCAACAATTGTTATAAACCTGTTTGCACTGGCAGACCACTAATCACAATGTGCACTGAATGATATGTAATGCATTGTTCAGCACGCATAGGTGGCCATTGTGCTTGGCAGATTGAGTCCTGTTTACACAGTATGATGCACTGCCAATATCAAAGATCTTTTGTGATGCACAAAAAAATATTCCACCCAACAAGCGAGCACTTTGCGCATTCACCCGGTGATCAGCAGCTTGATGACAGTTATTGGGAAACTGTCATTCTTATTAATGCTTGTTAATGATTATTCTAATATTAGGCTCCAAGAAGTATCGCTTCTCCTTACTGAGAGTGACATGATAAGCATGTCGAGGTGAGGAGGCTTAAAGCTGCAATTGTTCCTCTGGGAAATATGCAAATTGTCTCTTCAGAGAGGAAGAGGACGAGAACTCTAGTGCCACTTATTGGAAGTAGCAATCCTATCAGTCAATGTCCACCCTTTAACGAGCCTTGTCACATGACTTAGGATAAAAGCCAAACCAGAATCTCAGTTTGCACTGATGAGGGGCAGTACCCCGAAAAACAGTGTCTGCAAATTGAGATTCTGGTTTAGCTTTTACCCTAAGTTATGTGATAAGGCTCGTTAAAGGGTCAACATTGACTTGTATGATTGCTACTTCCAATAGGTGGCACTAGAATTCTAGTCCTCTTCCTCTCTGAAGAGACAATTTGCAATCCTAATATTATAAATTCACCTTAATAAAAGTCACTTGTTAATTCCAAAAGTCCAGAATTTTCCTGTTGTGGCTTCTCTCCATATCCTTGCATCTCTGTTGCCGACTGCTTAGTCTATCCTCTCTCATCCTAAGACTCTATGTAAAGATGCCCGTACACCTTTTGTTTTGCAGATGGTAATCTTTACCAAATTTTCAAAACACATGCGTGTAAGGACACCTCAGAAGGGAAAGAAAAATATTATAAGTTGTGATATTATAATATAATATTATAAGTTATAATAATTTATAATATTATAAGTTATAATATTATAAGTTGTGAACATTCTTACATGTTAGTTGATTGGTTTCTTTGGCTAAACTCATTAAGTTACGCTGCCTTTAACCCCATTCTGGCATTGGACGTATCTGGTATGTCATGGCGATTTTGCGCGCACAGCTGCTGTGCACTCATGATTGACTCAGGAAGTTCAACGAACATCATAGCTGACGCTTGGCTCTCACTGCTAGGAGTGGTGCCCACAACGCTCCCGGGCAGTTTAACCCCCTAAATGCTGCAATCAATATCGATCTCAGCATTTAAAATGCAGGCAGAGTGGCTCCCTTCTGATTGGCACCCCCACAACATCATCGCAAGGGCCCAATTATTGCCATGGAGATTCAAGGTCATCATCCTCTGGGTCATCAGGCTAACAAGCTTGTGTGTCAGTGCAGAATTGACAGTCATAAAGCATTGCAATGTTGTATACCAGCAATCGTGATCAGAGTGAAAAAAGTGAATGTCCCATAAAGTAATAAAGTAAAGAAAAAGTTAAAAACAATTGTAAAAGAATGTATGTAAAAAAATCAAAGAATAGTAGAAAAAAAATAAGAATATATTATACTTATATGTTTGTATTTTTATGTTAAAAAAGTATACGTTTGCAAAGACCCGAACTACAAAACTGTCACACTAGTTAATCTCTTCAGTGAATACTTCAAAAAATAAACAAATACTTGTAAAAAGATGCTTTTTTATCATAACGCAAAACAAAAAGTGCAATAAAAGACAAATGTAAATAAAAATGGTATCTCTGAAAAACAAGCTGTCATACAGCTCCATCAGTGGAAAAATAAAAAAGTTATATTATAACTAGTGATGGGCGAGCACTAAAATGCTCGGGTGCTTGTTACTCGGGTCGAGAAACTTGGAATACCCGGGTACTCGGCCAGAACAACGAGCCCAATGTAAGTCTATGGGAGACCCGAGTATTTTTACCGCGATCCCCCCGGGGTCCTTTTAAGGTCTAAAAATGTCTGAAAATGACAGAAACAGTGCTCAAATGACACAGGGACCTCATGGGGATCGCCCCTGGAAGCATTCCTAACTCCTAGTTCACAGCTTTAATCATTTTTTTCCGAGATTCATGCCATTTTTCCCGGTGCCACAAAAAACACATGAAAACGAAACCAAAATGGGTTTTGCTTAGAAATACGTCAAGGTACATCATTTGCAGGTTAATGACTTGCCTGTAAGGCCAAATATTTAACCCCAGACTGAAAATTTCCTCCCCCTCTTAGGCTTAGTTCAGACACTGCGTTTTTGAAGCGTTTTTCAACTTTAACATTGTTTTCAACCACTAAAAATGCATTCACTGGGAAATGTCATTGTTACATTTAACACCCCTACCTGGCCATGTGGTGTGTGACACATAAGAAGACCCATCTTGTTTCATTTATGAAGGACGGACTCTTAAAGTCACTGAGCCTATTTTTACTGGTGCATCAGGTGGCATTAACCTTCTTAAAGGGCCATTATGAAACAGTGGGTCTGGTAAGCTGTTGTAGCCTATGCTGTCAGTGGATGGGCTGCGAAGAATTACAACGCACCACAATACCCCTGTCAGAAGATGTCCAGGGGGGACTCCTGAAAAAATGTTGCATTGAATGCAAGGCCTGCCCTGCTACCAATTCATATGCACCCCAATAAGCCTTTGAACCCACATTGTGGATGGGCCCATGAAAATCCACTTCACATTATGCATTTTCTACTCCCGTACTCCTTGGTTTTACACATTGGTGGCAAGGCCAGCCCTGCTGCATAGTCAGTCATATACACCCCATTAGGCCTTGGAACCCACATAGTGGATGTGCCCATGAAAATCCACTTCACAATATGCATTTTTTACTCCCGTACTCCTTGGTTTTACACATTGGCAGGAAGGCGAGCCCTGCTGCATAGTAAGTCATATGCACCCCATTAGGCATTGGAACCACATACTGGATGGGCCCATGAAAATCCACTTCACAATATGCATTTTTTATTCCCATAATCCTTTGTTTTACACACTGGCAGCAAGGCCAGCCCTGCTGCATAGTCATATTCACATATGCATAGTTACATTCACATATACTGGATGGGCCCATGAAAATTCACTCATATTTTTTAATGGTATGATGGTTCCCTCTTTGCACAATAATTTACTGGAGAATTTGGCAATTTTATTTGACATGTTTTTAATACTAAGTTTCAGATACGGCTTTAAGAAGGCTAATACTTGCAATACAAGGCAATTTTATTGCAAACTAGAAAATTCAAGGAATAGTATGATTGAATAGTGTGAGTGCGTACACTTTTGTATAAGTTAACATACACAGGTTAATAATTACATATAAGGATTAAATAAATATAGTGATTACGTATATATGATTAACTACATACAGTATACTTAGATCATCATCACCAAGAGGCTTTTAAACATCATCCGTCTGGAATATCAGAGAAGCAACACCAAGACAGAGAACCCCTGGGGGATGTCACAGTGGCTGACCCGGTCCTTGGCCCTCGGGACGTCCGTATAAAAGGGAAAGGCCTTTAACGGGATATGTTCGTGATGCCACCTGTGAAATTCGGTCAGGGTGACCGATGCTGCTTTATGGGGTCTGCTGGGGTGATGTTATGGCAGCTAGATGGTATACCTTCTCACAGGTGAAGTATGTCCCCAGGGCTTCCCAGTGTGTAGATGGTGGATGGTGAGAGGCGCAGTGAAGAACAAGGACACAAGGTTGCGGTCTCTTTTACCTTTACTGAAGGCTTCAGCATCCACAGTCCAGAGCACCAGATCACAGGGCAGGCAGAGCCCGGATGGTTTGGAGGCACATCAAGAGTCCCCTTGTCCAGGTAGAAATCAGTAGCCTTCCTCTAGCGCCATGGTGTTGTAGTACCTGACTGCTAAGCCTCTCATAAGGTCCTCACAGATGTTGTAGATGTTATGTCTCTCTCTCTGTCCCCAGATGGATAGGACAAACTCGTATGACTTGTGGCTTCAGGCATTTTACCGGGACTCTATCATGCCCCAGCCTCTAAGTAGTGCCACTTTGCCTCCTGGGTGTAGGGGTGGATAAGTAATGTGAAATTAGCTGTCCTGCCGGTCTCTGGAGCAAGGCATAAAGGACTGTTGTTCCCTCAGTGTTCCGGCTACCGGGATCCTGCGCCTCAGAAGGAGGCAGCCTGTGTAGGGCTGAACTCCTCCTGGTATCCACTCCTTTGCTATGACTTCTTCACCCTCTCTACAATACAGTTCTCTTTTCTTGTCTCTTTCTTAGGAACTGCCGCACTTAGGGCAGGCACAGCTCCATGTCCTTCTGTCTCAGCCTCTGACAGGCTCCCTCCCCTGTCAGGGACCAACTACCTGAGCAAAGCTCAGCCAGCAACTGCCTCCAGGCAACCCGTTTTACCTATGTGTGAAGAGTGCCCTAATATATAGGAGCATAGCTCCCCCTGGTGGACTGGAGTGCGAAATATGTTGCATGTTTTTGATACCTGGATTCAGTTGTCCTTCTTTGCCTCCAAACGTAACATCACTCCCCCTTGAGGAGAATGATATTACTGCAATGACCAGGACCCTGGGGCGCTGCAGTAACTCTAGGTTCACCCACACCTTCAAGTGGCCACTTTTCAAGGTTGAAAACTGAGAAATCATGGATTCATCAGACCATGGATTCATCAGACGAGGGGCCTATAAATCGTTAGGAAATAAAAGCCACAAGGATTTAGATCTGTCACGGTCAGCTGCAGCCACTGATGCGGCTCAGCCCATAGACGCCCCCAAGAAGACCAACCTCAGAAGGCGAGGGGTGTGCATCCCTCTGGGATTCAATAGGGACCCTTTATACCGCAGAGGGGGACCCGGGTCTACCCAAACTAGAGGAGGGCAGAGACCGGGGTTCTGTGGCAGCCCAGGTCATCAGTTACATCAGGGCATCGGACACAGGAAGGACATCAGGATACAGGCAGGACATCAGGAATACTGGATAGACATCTCGGACACTGGCGTGGCAGCCCAGGTCATCAGCTGGGACACTGGTGTGAACCCCGGTCTCTGCCCTCCTCTAGTTCGGGTAGGCCCCGGTCCCCCTCTGCGGTATAAAGGGTCCATATTGCATCCCAGGGGGATGCATGCCCCTCGCCTTCTGAGGTTGGTCGGCTTGGGGGCGTCTATGGGCTGGGCCGCATCAACGACTGAAGCTGACCGTGACAGAAGCTCAGGCCCTGCCCATAGGGCAGGGGAACTTTATATAGGAGCTTCCCCTCAGCAATTGGCTGGGGACAGCATTTCAAGTACACACCCTAACCCTGATAAAAACAGGGGAGGTGTGGCAGCGCTCGCCCTTAGCACAAACAGAAACATTTACAGCACAATCAGTGCAGGAACTTAGGCTCAGGGCACCTGGTTGTGACTGCACACACTGACACACGTGGAAGTCATGCACCAGCTGCAAATCACCTCACAATCCACAGACAGCTTACACAGCGGCAGCCAGGGACCGCACATGCGGCTGGTCATGCAGCAGAGCAAAGCTCTAACCACCCATGTATGGTTGCGCAGCAAAGCAGGGAACTGTGAAGGCTCCATACAGGTAACAGCCAACAGTATCCCAGCTCAATTAGGGGGAAAGGAGCAAAGGGTTAAAGCAAAGACATGCATTGTCACGCTGAAAACCAGAAACAGACAGAACGGCATGACAAGATCAAACCACCACCGACATAGTTTCAGTAAACCTTAATGTTTTACAATGACAAACCGCAAACACATAGAGGCTTAGAACTGTTTGTGAAGTGAATAAACAAACATTTATCAAGATTGTTTCACTATGAGCATTGTCTGTCACATCTGTAAATGTTTTACAAGAGATGCAGCTATGTGATGTGTCTGAATGCATTGGGTATACAGTATTTTAGTCTTGGTTACATATCGCCATTTGTATATTCACCATTTGTATATTTGAGGCAGCCAAAGTTAAGGCTCTCAAGGAGAGAAACTAATTTATTGGACAAATAATTAATTTTAATGAACTACTGAGCCAAACTAACAGCATTGCTTAATCAATTTTATATGAAGTGTATTGTGTCAAATGTTAGCAACCAGGCAACACAAAAAGGAGCTTTTCAAGTGAGCTCTTTAAGGTACCCAAATGTTATGAAGTGTTTGCCAACAAGGATGTGGTTTCACCAATGTGGGGTACCTTTTTTAAACATATACTAGTGCCATCACAGCCCCCCTTGCCCAAACTTCACCAGCCTATAACAGTACAAAGCTCATTCACCCTGGTGATCTACTGGCAGTTATTCAAGAGACATTGCAGGAGACAGAGTTAAGAATTAGGCCCAGTGTAGTGCTGTGTGTCTCTGAAACTTGTAATGCAGTGCATGATCTGCCAAACAATTCCCCAATGGGGGTACCTTTTTTAAAAATAGACTACTGCCATTGCAGGCCCCCTGGCCAAACTTCAATGGCCTATAACAGTACAAAGCACATTCATCCTGGTGATCTACTGGCAGGTACAGGACAGATTGCAGGAGATCAAGTTAAGAAGTAGGCCCAAAGTAATGTCATTCCCAATTCCCCAATGTGGGATCCTTTTTTTAAAATAAAAGAGGGCCATCACAGCCCCCTTGGCCAAAATGCACCATACAGAACACGTTCACCCTGGTGATCTACCGGCAGGTACAGGACAGATTGCAGGAGACTTAGTTAAGAAGTAGGCCCAGTGTAATGTCATGCCCAATTCTCCAATGTAAAATCATTTTTAAAAAAAAAAGAAAGAGTGGCATCACAGCCCCCTTAGCCAAAAAGCATGTTCACCCTGGTGATCTACTGGCAGGTACAGTACAGATTGCAGGAGACCAAGTTAAGAAGTAGCCACAATGTAATGTCATGCCCCAATGTGGGGTCATTTAAAAAAAAAAATAAAAGATTGCCATCACAGCCCCCTTGCCCAAAATTCACCGTACAGAGCACATTCACCCTGGTGATCTAGTGGCAGGTAAAGGACATATTGCAGGAGACAGAGTTAAGAAGTCGGCCCAATGTAGGGGTGTTGGTCTATTAGACTTGTAATGGAGTGCCAGGCCTGATAAGCATTTGCTCATAGGTAGTGTTGAGCGATACCTTCCGATATCGGAAAGTATCGGTATCGGATAGGATTGGACGATATTCAAAAAATATCGGATATCGCCGATACCGATACCCGATCCCAATGCAAGTCAATGGGACCAAAATATCGGAATTAAAATAAACCCTTTCTTTCCTTGTAGGTTCATTCTACATGAAGGAAAACAACTAAGAATAATGCAGGATGTATTTGGGGAGGTGGCGGAGACATTAAAGTCATAGAGGTTTAGCCCAATCAAATAGAATAGCATGTTTTTTTTTTTTTTTAAAGACGTTCGGAGTGACAAAGATATTGACTATGTAAATATTTTTTTTATTTTGTCAGATATTGATGTTTCACTATTCCACGACCTTCCCCTTCTTTTTTTTTTTACTTTTCCCACACTTTCATCTTCATCATCATCAGCATCTTTGACATCAACTTCTTCTTCACCTTATTCATCTTCTTCTTCATCCTTTACCTTTTTTTTTTTTTTATTACATTCTTCATATTCATTTTATTCAACTATTATTATTCTTCCTATTCTACATATTCATTTTATTCAACTGTATTATTCTTCCTATTCTACTTCTTCATCATATTCTCATTTGTGACAGGCATTCCCGTAGTTGTTATCTATAAAAGTTGGAAGATTACACCTTCCATTCTGCCAGTCACAAAAGTTACATTTGTCCGCGTTCAGTTTGGCCTGCAGCATCAGGCTTTATCCAGGGGCACCACGAGGAGGAACAGACTCACCCCCATACACTGCTTAGTCTTCTTCTGCATATAATTGAGATAATATCTTTTGCTCTGATATTAAGTGTTATGCTTAATGTTCTTCTGCTCTTTGTTCTGCAGCCTCTTGTTCTTCTGATTCTCGGTCTTCCATGTCGTCGTCTCCAGTGTCGTCATCTCCGCCGTCGTCGTCTCCGCCGTCGTCGTCTCCGCCATCGTCGTCGTCGTCATCGGGGTGGTCTTCCGGGTTGTCGTCGTCGTCGTCGTCATCGGGGTGGTCTTCCGGGTCGTCGACTTTAGGGTCTTCAACTTGGAAATGTAGCAGAAGGTACAAGAAGGCTGAGAAAATGCCAAGAACCTGATGATGGAACTGGAACTCGGATGGCTACCCGAAGGTTCAAGAGCCTATGGAACTACCGAGGACCAGCTGACGTTACTGGAACCCGGTTACTAAGCAGGAGGTACCCGTGCTAAAAAGCACTACCAAGGACCGCCTGACGTTGGCGGAACTCGGATACCCAGAAGGAGGCACCTAAGCCAAAGGCTCTGCCCGGAACCAGCTGACGGTACTGGAACCAGGATGGGGAGCAGAAGGTACAAGAGCAAAAGACACTGCCGAGAACCAGCTGACGGTACTGGAACCCGGATGGGTAGCCGAAGGTCCAAGAGCCAATGGAACTACCGAGGACCAGCTGACGTTACTGGAACCTGGTTACTAAGCAGGAGGTACCCGTGCCTGAAAGCACTACCAAGGACCACCTGACGTTGGTGGAACTTGGATACCCAGAAGGAGGCACCTAAGCCAAAGGCTCTGCCCGGAACCAGCTGACGGTACTGGAACCAGGATGGGGAGCAGAAGGTACAAGAGCAAAAGACACTGCCGAGAACCAGCTGATGGTGCTGGAACCAGGTGGTGGACCCGAAGGCCCGCAGGAGAGGAGAGAACAGCTAGGCCGCGAGGCAGCCGCAGTTACCGAACCCCAACAGTCCTACAGGGGGAGCTGGGCCTACTGGCACTACAGAACCAGCCTTGACTACCAGTTCACGCAGCCCACATAGGAAGCTCCTAAACTGGAGGCACCCTGGAGTTGGCTAACCCGACCGCACCACGACGGGGCAAGCATAGGCGTCTCAGTGAGCTTGACACTACCCGGAAACAGCTGACGGTGCTGGAACCAGGTTTGGCACGAGGGAGTACCTGTGACAAAAACACTGCCGAGAACCAGCTGGCGGTGCTGGAACCCAGATGCGTTGCCCCAGTGTGCAAGAGCCAATGGCACGACCGAGGACCAGCTGACGGTGCTGGAACCCGGTTAGTAAGCTGTAGGTGCCCGCACTTAAAAGCACTACCAAGGACCGCCTGACGTTGGCGGAACTCGGATACCCAGGAGGAGGCACCTAAGCCAAAGGCTCGGCCCGGAACCAGCTGACGGTGCTGGAACCAGGTGGTGGACCCCAAGGCCCACAGGAGAGGAGAGAACAGCTAGGCCGCGAGGCAGCCGCAGTTACCGAACCCCAACAGTCCTACAGGGGGAGCTGGGCCTACTGGCACTACAGAACCAGCCTTGACTACCAGTTCACGCAGCCCACATAGGAAGCTCCTAAACTGGAGGCACCCTGGAGTTGGCTAACCCGACCGCACCACGACGGGGCAAGCATAGGCGTCTCAGTGAGCTTGACACTACCCGGAAACAGCTGACGGTGCTGAAACCAGGTTTGGCACGAGGGAGTACCTGTGACAAAAACACTGCCGAGAACCAGCTGGCGGTGCTGGAACCCAGATGCGTTGCCCCAGTGTGCAAGAGCCAATGGCACGACCGAGGACCAGCTGATGGTGCTGGAACCCGGTTAGTAAGCTGTAGGTGCCCGCGCTTAAAAGCACTACCAAGGACCGCCTGACGTTGGCGGAACTCGGATACCCAGGAGGAGGCACCTAAGCCAAAGGCTCGGCCCGGAACCAGCTGACGGTGCTGGAACCAGGTGGTGGACCCCAAGGCCCACAGGAGAGGAGAAAACAGCTAGGCCGCGAGGCAGCCGCAGTTACCGAACCCCAACAGTCCTACAGGGGGAGCTGGGCCTACTGGCACTACAGAACCAGCCTTGACTACCAGTTCACGCAGCCCACATAGGAAGCTCCTAAACTGGAGGCACCCTGGAGTTGGCTAACCCGACCGCACCACGACGGGGCAAGCATAGGCGTCTCAGTGAGCTTGACACTACCCGGAAACAGCTGACGGTGCTGGAACCAGGTTTGGCACGAGGGAGTACCTGTGACAAAAACACTGCCGAGAACCAGCTGGCGGTGCTGGAACCCAGATGCGTTGCCCCAGTGTGCAAGAGCCAATGGCACGACCGAGGACCAGCTGACGGTGCTGGAACCCGGTTACTAAGCTGTAGGTGCCCACGCTTAAAAGCACTACCAAGGACCGCCTGACGTTGGCGGAACTCGGATACCCAGGAGGAGGCACCTAAGCCAAAGGCTCGGCCCGGAACCCGCTGACGGTGCTGGAACCAGGTGGTGGACCCCAAGGCCCACAGGAGAGGAGAGAACAGCTAGGCCGCGAGGCAGCCGCAGTTACCGAACCCCAACAGTCCTACAGGGGGAGCTGGGCCTACTGGCACTACAGAACCAGCCTTGACTACCAGTTCACGCAGCCCACATAGGAAGCTCCTAAACTGGAGGCACCCTGGAGTTGGCTAACCCGACCGCACCACGACGGGGCAAGCATAGGCGTCTCAGTGAGCTTGACACTACCCGGAAACAGCTGACGGTGCTGAAACCAGGTTTGGCACGAGGGAGTACCTGTGACAAAAACACTGCCGAGAACCAGCTGGCGGTGCTGGAACCCAGATGCGTTGCCCCAGTGTGCAAGAGCCAATAGCACGACGAGGACCAGCTGACGGTGCTGGAACCCGGTTAGTAAGCTGTAGGTGCCCGCGCTTAAAAGCACTACCAAGGACCGCCTGACGTTGGCGGAACTCGGATACCCAGGAGGAGGCACCTAAGCCAAAGGCTCGGCCCGGAACCAGCTGACAGTGCTGGAACCAGGTGTTGGACCCCAAGGCCCACAGGAGAGGAGAGAACAGCTAGGCCGCGAGGCAGCCGCAGTTACCGAACCCCAACAGTCCTACAGGGGGAGCTGGGCCTACTGGCACTACAGAACCAGCCTTTACTACCAGTTCACGCAGCCCACATAGGAAGCTCCTAAACTGGAGGCACCCTGGAGTTGGCTAACCCGACCGCACCACGACGGGGCAAGCATAGGCGTCTCAGTGAGCTTGACACTACCCGGAAACAGCTGACGGTGCTGAAACCAGGTTTGGCACGAGGGAGTACCTGTGACAAAAACACTGCCGAGAACCAGCTGGCGGTGCTGGAACCCAGATGCGTTGCCCCAGTGTGCAAGAGCCAATGGCACGACCGAGGACCAGCTGACGGTGCTGGAACCCGGTTACTAAGCTGTAGGTGCCCGCGCTTAAAAGCACTACCAAGGACCGCCTGACGTTGGCGGAACTCGGATACCCAGGAGGAGGCACCTAAGCCAAAGGCTCGGCCCAGATCCAGCTGACGGTGCTGGAACCAGGTGGTGGACCCCAAGGCCCACAGGAGAGGAGAGAACAGCTAGGCCGCGAGGCAGCCGCAGTTACCGAACCCCAACAGTCCTACAGGGGGAGCTGGGCCTACTGGCACTACAGAACCAGCCTTGACTACCAGTTCACGCAGCCCACATAGGAAGCTCCTAAACTGGAGGCACCCTGGAGTTGGCTAACCCGACCGCACCACGACGGGGCAAGCATAGGCATCTCAGTGAGCTTGACAGTACCCGGAAACAGCTGACGGTGCTGAAACCAGGTTTGGCACGAGGGAGTACCTGTGACAAAAACACTGCCGAGAACCAGCTGGCGGTGCTGGAACCCAGATGCGTTGCCCCAGTGTGCAAGAGCCAATGGCACGACCGAGGACCAGCTGACGGTGCTGGAACCCGGTTACTAAGCTGTAGGTGCCCGCGCTTAAAAGCACTACCAAGGACCGCCTGACGTTGGCGGAACTCAGATACCCAGGAGGAGGCACCTAAGCCAAAGGCTCGGCCCGGAACCAGCTGACGGTGCTGGAACCAGGTGGTGGACCCCAAGGCCCACAGGAGAGGAGAGAACAGCTAGGCCGCGAGGCAGCCGCAGTTACCGAACCCCAACAGTCCTACAGGGGGAGCTGGGCCTACTGGCACTACAGAACCAGCCTTGACTACCAGTTCACGCAGCCCACATAGGAAGCTCCTAAACTGGAGGCACCCTGGAGTTGGCTAACCCGACCGCACCACGACGGGGCAAGCATAGGCGTCTCAGTGAGCTTGACACTACCCGGAAACAGCTGACGGTGCTGAAACCAGGTTTGGCACGAGGGAGTACCTGTGACAAAAACACTGCCGAGAACCAGCTGGCGGTGCTGGAACCCGGATGCGTTGCCTATCAAAGATTGTCTTCCTACAGCCCCAACTAGCGGTGTTGGAGCAAAGGGTAAGCAGGGGGAGCAGAGTGTAGGCCGAAGCCTGCACTGGAGTCAGCTTTGTGTCTGCGTTGCGTTTGCAGGACACTTTGCCGGCTACACAGTGGGGGAACAGCAGGCGGTGCTGAACCCCACTAACACATTGGCTGGTGTTTTTCTCTGTGCAGCTAGCACTTCCGGGCAAAAACTAGCGGTGTTATAGCCTAGGGGCAGCAGGAGGAGGAGAGGAGCAGAGTGTAGGCCGAAGCCTAGTTGAACCAATTTCAACCTATTAATTTTTCTACTTGCACACGCTGAATGCAACACGTACACAATTTAGCCCATTCTACAGTCAAACTGTAGTTGAGGCGTGACTTGTATTTTTAAGGAGACGCAGCATAGGTGTCCCAAATAACGCCTTTGTGCTTGGCGCAGCTTCCTGAGCGTTGTTTTTTGCTGTACAGGAGTCTGCGCTCTTGTGTTATCCCTTGGCAATGCCCTGTTAGCGCTGCCCGTCTTATGACCTCATTTCATGTTGGCCGCTGCGGTTAACGATGGCCATAAATCCCAGACCCACAGTGCCTTTTCATAAAGTCACACTGCGGTGCTGGGATTCGTGGCCTTGAGCAGTAAATATTTTCGACGCTCACACACGTCCTTACACCTGCTTCAGACTGGGCGGCCTCTGTTGATCCCTTTTCGCATGCCGCGGCCATGAGGCCGCACAGTCTGAAGAAGGCGGAAGGAGATGAGTGACGACAGGCGAACATATGCACTGCTCGTGCCCATAAACCACACCCTCGCTGACAAAATAAATAAGACAACGAGGGGCGTTGTTTCACGCAGGGCGGATGCACAGGCGCAGCCAGCTAACCATGATGTCAAAAGACGGGAAGCGCTACCAAGGGGGGTGCTGCGTATCATTAGAAAGGAAAGTCACACCTCAGGGACAGTGGAATGGTCTCAATGAGACACATTTTTTACGTGTTGAGTTCCACGTGGGCAAGGAGAAAAAGTCAGCCACCTTGTACAAATGCAGCAGTACTGCTGATCAAGGTGGCTGTTATACATAGAAACACCTGGGGGTGGGGGGCAGGCTCCCTTCAATTTCAGTTCATGTGCCTGCATGGCGTTTGCAGGTCACGTTGCCGGCTACACAGCTGGGGAACAGCTGGCGGTGCTGAACCCCACTGACACATTGGCTGGTGTTTTTCTCTGTGCAGCTAGCACGTCCGGGCAAAAACTGACGGTGTTAGAGCCCAGGGTCAGCAGGAGGAGGAGAGGAGCAGAGTGTAGGCCGAAGCCTAGTTGAACCAATTTCAAAGGTAACCTTTAACCCCCCTCAGGTGTTGCAAGGTACAAGAGCCACACCTCGTGCAGCATTAATGCTGCACAAGTAAAAGGTTGCTCTCTTAATTATTCTCCTTGCACACGCTGAATAAAACACGTACACTATTTAGCCCATTCTACTGTAAAACAGTAGTGGAGGCGTGACTTGTCTTTTTAAAGAAAAGCAGCCCAGGTGTCGAAAATAACACCTTGGTGCATGGGCGCAGCTTCCTGAGCGTTGTTATTTGGTGTACAGGAGTCTGCGCTCTTGTTATCCCTTGGCCATGCGCTGTGAGCGCTTCCTGTCTTCTGACCTCATTTCATGTTGGCCGATGCGGTTAGCGGTGGACATGAATCCCAGACCCACAGTGTGTTTGGAAAAAATCACACTGCGTGGCTGGGATTCGTGCCCTTGTGCAGTTAATATGTTTGCCGCTCACACATGTCCTTACACCTGCTTCAGACTGGGCGGCCTCATCTGATCCCTTATCGCATGCCACGGCCATGAGGCCGCACAGTCTGAAGAAGGCGGAAGGAGATGAGTTAAGACAGGCGAACATATGCACTGCACATGCCCATCAATAACACCCTCGCAGCCAAAATATATGAGACAACGAGGGGCGTTGTGTTGGGCAGGGCGGACGCACAGGCACAGGCAGCCAACCAATGATGTCAGAAGACGGGCAGCGCTACCAAGGGTGGTGCTGCGTATCATTAGAAAGGAAAGTCACACCTCAGGGACAGTTGAATGGTCTCAATGAGACACATTTTGTACGTGTTGAGTTCCACTTGGGCAAGGAGAAAAAGTCAGCCACCTTGTACAAATGCAGCAGTACTGCTGTACAAGGTGGCTATTATACATAGAAACACCTGGGGGTGGGGGGCAAGCTCCCTTCAATTTCAGTTCATGTGCCTGCATGGCGTTTGCATTTCACGTTGCAAGCTACACAGCAGGGGAACAGCTGGCGGTGCTGAACCCCACTAACACATTGGCTGGTGTTTTTCTCTGTGCAGCTAGCAATTCCGGGCAAAAACTAGCGGTGTTAGAGCCCAAGGTCAGCAGGAGGAGGAGATGAGCAGAGTGTAGGCCGAAGCCTCCACTGGTGGCAGCTTTTGGTTGGTTGTGCCAGCGTGGCTTGTGCTGGACACGATGCCGGCTACACAGCAGGGGAACAGCTGGCGGTGCTGAACCCCACTAACACATTGGCTGGTGTTTTTCTCTGTGCAGCTAGCACTTCAGGGCAAAAACTAGCAGTGTTAGAGCCCAGGGTCAGCAGGAGGAGGAGAGGAGCAAAGTGTAGGCCGAAGCCTAGTTGAACCAATTTCAAAGGTAACCTTTAACCCCCCCTCATGTGTTGCAAGGTACAAGAGCCACACCTTGTGCAGCATTAATGCTGCACAAGTAAAAGGTTGCTCTCTTCATTTTGCTCCTTGCACACGCTGAATAAAACACGTACACTATTTAGCCCATTATACTGTCAAACAGTAGTGGAGGCGTGACTTTTCTTTTGAAGAAGACGCAGCACAGGTGTCAAAATTTACACCTAGGTGCTGGGCGCAGACTCCTTACTGTTGTTATTTGCAGTACAGGAGAGTGCGCTCTTGTGTTATCCCTTGGCAATACCCTGTTAGTGCAGGCCGTCTTATGACCTCATTTCATGTTGGCCGGTGCGGTTAACGATGGCCATAAATCCCAGACCCACAGTGCCTTTCCATAAAGTCACACTGCGGTGCTGGGATTCGTGGCCTTGTGCAGTAAATATGTTCGCCGCTCACACATGTCCTTACACCTGCTTCAGACTGGGCGGCCTCAGCTGATCCCTTATTGCCTGCCACGGCCATGAGGCCGCACAGTCTGAAGAAGGCGGAAGGAGGGGAGTGAAGACAGACGAACATATGCACTGCTCATGCCCATCAATCACACCCTCGCAGTCAAAATATATGAGACAACGAGGAGCGTTGTGTCGGGCAGGGCGGACGCACAGGCACAGCCAGCCAACCAATGATGTCTGAAGACGGGCAGCGTTAACAATGGGGGTGCTGCGTGTCATTAAAAAGGAAAGTCACACCTCAGGGACATTGTAATGGTCTCTAATGAGACACATTTTGTACATGTTGAGTTCCACGTGGGCAAGGAGAAAAAGTCAGCCACCTTGTACAAATGCAGCAGTACTGCTGTACAAGGTGGCTGTTATACATAGAAACACCTGGGGGTGGGGGGCAGGCTCACTTCAATTTCAGTTCATGTGCCTGCGTGGCATTTGCAGGTCACGTTGCCGGCTACACAGCAGGGGAACAGCTGGCGGTGCTGAACCCCACTAACACATTGGCTGGTGTTTTTCTCTGTGCAGCTAGCAATTCCGGGCAAAAACTAGCGTTGTTAGAGCCCAGGGTCAGCAGGAGGAGGAGAGGAGCAGAGTGTAGGCCGAAGCCTCCACTGGTGGCAGCTTTTGGTCAGTTGTGCCAGCGTGGCTTGTGCTGGACACGATGCAGGCTACACAGCAGGGGAACAGCTGGCGGTGCTGAACCCCACAAACACATTGGCTGTTTTTTTTCTCTGTGCAGCTCGCATTTCCGGGCAAAAACTAGCGGTGTTTGAGCCCAGGGGCAGCAGGAGGAGGAGAGGAGCAGAGTGTAGGCCGAAGCCTGCACTGGTGGCAGATTTTGGTCAGTTGTGCCAGCGTGGCTTGTGCTGGACACGATGCCGGCTACACAGCAGGGGAACAGCTGGCGGTGCTGAATCCCACTAACACATTGGCGGGTGTTTATCTCTGTGCACCTAGCACTTCCAGGCTACAACTGGCGGTGTTATAGCCCAGGAGGAGAGGAGCAGAGTGTAGGCCGAAGCCTAGTTGAACCAATTTCAAAGGTAACCTTTAACCCCCCTCAGGTGTTGCAAGGTACAAGAGCCACACCTTGTGCAGCATTAATGCTGCACAAGTAAAAGGTTGCTCTCTTAATTTTTTTCCTTGCACACGCTGAATAAAACACGTACACTATTTAGCCCATTCTACTGTAAAACAGTAGTGGAGGCGTGACTTTTCTTTTTAAAGAAAAGCAGCAGAGGTGTCGAAAATAACACCTTGGTGCATGGGCGCAGCTTCCTGAGCGTTGTTATTTGCTGTACAGGAGTCTGCGCTCTTGTTATCCCTTGGCCATGCGCTGTGAGCGCTTCCTGTCTTCTGACCTCATTTCATGTCGGCCGTTGCGGTTAGCGATGGACATGAATCCCAGACCCACAGTGTGTTTTAAAAAAATCACACTGCGTGGCTGGGATTCGTGGCTTTGTGCAGTAAATATGTTTGCCGCTCACACATGTCCTTACACCTGCTTCAGACTGGGCGGCCTCATCTGATCCCTTATCGCATGCCGCGGCCATGAGGCCACCCAGTCTGAAGAAGTCGGAAGGAGATGAGTGAACACAGGCAAACATATGCACTGCACATGCCCATCAATCACACCCTCGCTGTCCAAAAAAATAAGACACCGAGGGGCGTTGTTTCAAGCAGGGCAGACGCACAGGCGCAGCCAGCTAACCAATGATGTCAAAAGACGGGCAGCGCTACCAAGGGTGGTGCTGCGTATCATTAGAAAGGAAAGTCACACCTCAGGGACAGTGGAATGGTCTCAATGAGACACATTTAGTACGTGTTTAATTAAACGTGGGCAAGGAGAAAAAGTCAGCCACCTTGTACAAATGCAGCAGTACTGCTGTACAAGGTGGCTGTTATACATAGAAACACCTGCGGGTGGGGGGCAGGCTTCCTTCAATTTCAGTTCATGTGCCTGCGTGGCGTTTGCAGGACACGTTGCCAGCTACACAGCAGGGGAACAGCTGGCGTTGCTGAACCCCACTGACACATTGACTGGTGTTTTTCTCTGTGCAGCTCGCATGTCCGGGCAAAAACTGGCGGTGTTAGAGCCCAGGGTCAGCAGGAGGAGGAGAGGAGCAAAGTGTAGGCCGAAGCCTGCACTGGTGGCAGCTTTTGGTCTGTTGTGCCAGCGTGGCTTGTGCTGGACACGATGCCGGCTACACAGCAGGGGAACAGCTGGCGGTGCTGAACCCCACTAACACATTGGCTGTTGTTTTTCTCTGTGAAGCTCGCATTTCCGGGCAAAAACTAGCGGTGTTAGAGCCCAGGGTCAGCAGGAGGAGGAGAGGAGCAAAGTGTAGGCCGAAGCCTGCACTGGTGGCAGCTTTTGGTCGGTTGTGCCAGCGTGGCTTGTGCTGGACACGATGCCGGCTACACAGCAGGGGAACAGCTGGCGGTGCTGAACCCCACTAACACATTGGCTGTTGTTTTTCTCTGTGAAGCTCGCATTTCCGGGCAAAAACTAGCGTTGTTAGAGCCCAGGGTCAGCAGGAGGAGGAGAGGAGCAGAGTGTAGGCCGAAGCCTAGTTGAACCAATTTCAAAGGTAACCTTTAACCCCCCCTCAGGTGTTGCAAGGTACAAGAGCCACACCTTGTGCAGCATTAATGCTGCACAAGTAAAAGGTTGCTCTATTTAGTTTGCTCCTTGCACACGCTGAATAAAACACGTACACTATTTAGCCAATTATACTGTCTAACAGTAGTGGAGGCGTGACTTGTCTTTTTAAGGAGACTCAGCACAGGTGTCAAAATTTACACCTAGGTGCTGGGCGCAGATTCCTGAGCGTTGTTATTAGCTGTACAGGAGTCTGCGCTATTGTGATCCCTTGGCGATGCGCTGTGAGCGCTGCCTGTCTTCTCACCTCATTTCATGTTGGCCGTTGCGGTTAGCAATGGATATGAATCCCAGGCCCGCAGTGTGTTTTCAAAAAATCACACTGCGTGGCTGGGATTCGTGGCCTTGTGCAGTAAATATGTTTGCCGCTCACAAATGTCCTTACACCTGCTTCAGACTGGGCGGCCTCAGCTGATCCCTTATCGCCTACCACGGCCAGGAGGCCGCACAGTCTGAAGAAGGCGGAAGGAGATGAGTTAAGACAGGCGAACATATGCACTGCACATGCCCATCAATCACACCCTCGCTGCCAAAATATATGAAACGAGGGGGGTTGTGTCGGGCAGGGCGGACGCACAGGCACAGGCAGCCAACCAATGATGTCAGAAGACGGGCAGCGCTACCAAGGGGGGTGGTGCGTGTCATTAAAAAGGAAAGTCACACCTCAGGGACATTGTAATGGTCTGTAATGAGACACATACAGTGGGGCAAAAAAGTATTTAGTCAGTCAGCAATAGTGCAAGTTCCACCACTTAAAAAGATGAGAGGCGTCTGTAATTGACATCATAGGTAGACCTCAACTATGGGAGACAAACTGAGAAAAAAAAATCCAGAAAATCACATTGTCTGTTTTTTTAACATTTTATTTGCATATTATGGTGGAAAATAAGTTTTTGGTCAGAAACAAAATTTCATCTCAATACTTTGTAATATATCCTTTGTTGGCAATGACAGAGGTGAAACGTTTGCTGTAAGTCTTCACAAGGTTGCCACACACTGTTGTTGGTATGTTGGCCCATTCCTCCATGCTGATCTCCTCTAGAGCAGTGATGTTTTTGGCTTTTCGCTTGGCAACACGGACTTTCAACTCCCTCCAAAGGTTTTCTATAGGGTTGAGATCTGGAGACTGGCTAGGCCACTCCAGGACCTGAAAATGCTTCTTACGAAGCCACTCCTTCGTTGCCCTGGCGGTGTGCTTTGGATCATTGTCATGTTGAAAGACCCAGCCACGTTTCATCTTCAATGCCCTTGCTGATGGAAAAAGGTTTGCACTCAAAATCTCACGATACATGGCCCCATTCATTCTTTCATGTACCCGGATCAGTCGTCCTGGCCCCTTTGCAGAGAAACAGCCCCAAAGCATGATGTTTCCACCACCATGCTTTACAGTAGGTATGGTGTTTGATGGATGCAACTCAGCATTCTTTTTCCTCCAAACACGACAAGTTGTGTTTCTACCAAACAGTTCCAGTTTGGTTTCATCAGACCATAGGACATTCTCCCAAAACTCTTCTGGATCATCCAAATGCTCTCTAACAAACTTCAGACGGGCCCGGACATGTACTGGCTTAAGCAATGGAACACGTCTGGCACTGCAGGATCCATGGTGGCGTAGTATGTTACTTATGGTAGGCCTTGTTACATTGGTCCCAGCTCTCTGCAGTTCATTCACTAGGTCCCCCCGCGGTTCTGGGATTTTTGCTCACCGTTCTTGTGATCATTCTGACCCCACGGGGTGGGAATTGCGTGGAGCCCCAGATCGAGGGAGATTATCAGTGGTCTTGTATGTCTTCCATTTTCTAATTATTGCTCCCACTGTTGATTTCTTCACTCCAAGCTGGTTGGCTATTGCAGATTCAGTCTTCCCAGCATGGTGCAGGGCTACAATTTTGTTTCTGGTGTCCTTTGACAGCTCTTTGGTCTTCACCATAGTGGAGTTTGGAGTCAGACTGTTTGAGGGTGTGCACAGGTGTCTTTTTATACTGATAACAAGTTTAAACAGGTGCCATTACTACAGGTAATGAGTGGAGGAAAGAGGAGACTCTTAAAGAAGAAGTTACAGGTCTGTGAGAGCCAGAAATCTTGATTGTTTGTTTCTGTCCAAATACTTATTTTCCACCATAATATGCAAAAAAAATGATAAAAAAACAGACAATCTGATTTTCTGGATTTTTTTTCTCAGTTTGTCTCCCATAGTTGAGGTCTACCTATGATGTATATTACAGACGCCTCTCATCTTTGTAAGTGGTGGAACTTGCACTATTGCTGACTGACTAAATACTTTTTTGCCCCACTGTATTTTACGTGTTTAATTCTACGTGGGCAAGGATAAAAAGTCAGCCACCTTGTACAAATGCAGCAGTACTGTACTAGGTGGCTGTTATACATAGAAACACCTGGGGGGGTGGGGCCAGGTTCCCTTTAATTTCAGTTCATGTGCCTGCGTGGCGTTTGCAGGTCACGTTGCCGGCTACACAGCAGGGGAACAGCTGGCGTTGCTGAACCCCACTAACACATTGGCTGGTGTTTTTCTCTGTGCAGCTAGCACTTGCGGGCAAAAACTAGCGGTGTTTAAGCCCAGGGTCAGCAGGAGGAGGAGAGGAGCAAAGTGTAGGCCGAAGCCTGCACTGGTGGCAGCTTTTGTTCTGTTGTGCCAGCGTGGCTTGTGCTGGACACGTTGCCGACTACACAGCAGGGGAACAGCTGGCAGTGCTGAACCCCATTGACACATCAGCTAGTGTTTTTTCTGTGTAGACAACACTTCCAGGTGGCAACTGACAGTGTTGAAACCCAGGGAATCAAAGAGGAGCAGAGTGTAGGCCGAAGTCTGCAGTGGAGCAAGTTGAAAGGGAACCTTTAACCCCCCCCCCCCAGGCATTTGTTGCTGAAAGAGCCATCTTGTACAGCAGTAATACTGCACATGGAAAATGGTGGCTCCGAAAATTATGCTCCTTGCAAACGCTGAAGTACACACTCATATAATGTGTCCCCTCACACTGTCAAACCATCCCGGAAGTGGGACTTTCCTTTGTAATGTGACACAGCAAAGCCGTCATTCCAACCCCCTTGGTGCCGTGCGCCACCTCCTCAACGTTGTTTGGTTCTGTCACGGAGCCCGCGCTGTAATGTTATCCCTTGGCCATGCACAGTTAGCGGTGCCCGTCTTCTGACATCATGTAGGTGTCAGGCTGGCAGTGCCTGTGCGTCCAATCTGCCCGAGATCCAACCTTGCAGTGTCATCTAATGTAGTCCCACTGCGGGCCAGGGATCCATGGGCATGCGCAGTGCATATCATCGCCTCTCACTCACCTCCTTCCTGCTTCTTCAGACTGTGCGGCGTCACGGCCGTGGCATGCTATTAGGGATCAGCTGACGCCGCCTAGTCTGAAGAAGCGTGAAGAAGGGGAGTGAGAGGCTAGTATATGCACTGCGCATGGCCATGGATACCAGGCCCACTGTGGGATCACATTAGACGACACTGCGAGGTGGGATTTCGGGCAGCGTGGATGCACAGGCGCAGCCAGGACGACAACAAATGATGTCAGAGGACGAGCAGCGCAAACTGTGCATGGCCAAGGGATAACATAACAGCGCAGGGTCCATGACGGAATCAAACAACGCTAAGGAGCCAGCGCACGGTGGCAAGGGGGTAGCAATGACGGCTGTGCTGCGTCACATTACAAAGGAAAGTCCCACCTCCGGGACGGTTGGACGGTGTGAGGGGACACATTACATGAGTGTGTAGTTCAGCGTTTGCAAGGAGCATAATTTCAAGAGCGACCTTTCCCTTGTGCAGTATTAGTGCTGCACATGGTGGCTCTTTCAGTAACAAACGCCTAGGGGGGGGGGGGACAGGTCACCTTACATTTTAGTTGTGCCAGCGTGGCGGTCGCATGACACGTTGCCGGATACACAGCTGGGGATCAGCTGACGTTACTGAACCCCAATAACAGAGGAGCGACTGTTGACTGTGCAGACAGCACTTCCAGGCACCAACTGGCGGTGTTAGAGCCCAGGGACAGCAGGAGGAGCAGATTGGAGGTATTGCCGCACACACAGCTGGGGATCAGCTGATGTTACTGAACCCCAATAACAGAGGAGCGACTGTTAACTGTGCACACAGCACTTCCAGGCACCAACTGGCGGTGTTAGAGCCCAGGGACAGCAGGAGGAGCAGATTGGAGGTATTGCCGCACACACAGCTGGGGATCAGCTGACGTTACTGAACCCCAATAACAGAGGAGCGACTGTTAACTGTGCACACAGCACTTCCAGGCACCAACTGGCGGTGTTAGAGCCCAGGGACAGCAGGAGGAGCAGATTGGAGGTATTGCCGCACACACAGCTGGGGATCAGCTGACGTTACTGAACCCCAATAACAGAGGAGCGACTGTTAACTGTGCACACAGCACTTCCAGGCACCAACTGGCGGTGTTAGAGCCCAGGGACAGCAGGAGGAGCAGATTGGAGGTATTGCCGCACACACAGCTGGGGATCAGCTGACGTTACTGAACCCCAATAACAGAGGAGCGACTGTTAACTGTGCACACAGCACTTCCAGGCACCAACTGGCGGTGTTAGAGCCCAGGGTCAGCAGGAGGAGCAGAGGAACAGAGTGTAGGCCGAAGCCTGATTGGAGCAAGTTGAAAGGGAACCTTTAACCCCCCCCAAGACGTTTGTAGCTGAAAGAGCCATCTTGTGCAGCACTAAGGATGCAAAAGGAAAAGGTTGCTCTTTTAATTATGCTCCTTGCAAACACTGAAGTAAACACTAAAAATGTGTCCCCTTATACCGTTCAACCGTCCCGGAGGTGCGAATTTCCTTCGTAATGGGACACAGCACAGCTGTCATTCCTATCCCCTTGGTGCCGTGCGCTGCCTCCTCAGCGTTGTTTTAAGCTGTCACGGAGCCTGCGCTGTTCTGTTAGCCCTTGGCCATGCCCAATTAGCGCTGCCTGTCTTCTGACATAATTTGGTGTCAGGCTGTCAGTGCCTGTGCGTCCACGCTGCTCCAGATCCCACCTCGCAGTCTCGTCTAAAGTAATCCCACTGCGGGCCTTGGATCCATGGGCATGCACAGTGCATATCCTCGACTCTCACTCCCCTCCTTCCCTCTTCTTCAGACTGTGCGGTGTCACGGCCGTGGCATGCTATTAGGGATCAGCTGACGGCGCACAGTCTAAAGAAGGCGGAGGGAAATGAGCGAGAGCCCGAGGGGAAGATATGCACTGCGCATGCCCATGGATCCCAGGCCCGCAATGTGACTCAATCAGAAGACACTGCGAGGCGGGATCTCGGGCAGCGCGGCCGCACAGGCGCAGCCAGCCTGACACCAAATTATGTCAGAAGACAGGCAGCGCAAATAGGGCATGCCCAAGGGATAACAGAACAGCGCAGGCTCCGTGACAGCTTAAAACAACGCTGAGGAGGCAGCGCATGGCACCAAGGGGGTAGGAATGACGGCTGTGCTGCGTCACATTACGAAGGAAAGTCCCAGCTCCGGGACGGTATAACGGTATCAGTAAACACATTTTATAAGTGTTAAGTTCTGCGTGTGCAAGGAGCTAAACCAAAAGAGCTACCTTTTCCTTGTGCAGCATTACTGCTGCACAAGATGGCTCTTTCAGTAACAAACGACGGGGGGGGGGGACAGGTTCCCTTACATTTAGGTTGTTGTGCCAGCGTGGCGGTCGCAGGACACATTGCCGGCTACACAGCTGGGGATCAGCTGCCGTTACTGAAACCCAATAACACTGGGTCGTATGTTTTTACTGTGCAGCCTGCACTTCTGAGCCGCAACTGGCGGTGTTGGAGCCCAGGAATAGCAGTTCAGGTGGTAGAAAGATGAACACAGCAGGAGACCTGGATGACACCCAATTACTTAATCAGGCAGAGGAGTGGCAAATTCCTGCGAGATCCAGGCCTGGTTCATTTTCAGGAAAGTAAGCCGGTCAACGTTATCGGAGGACAGTCGCATGCGACGGTCTGTTAGTACACCACCTGCGGCACTAAAGACACGTTCTGATAAGACACTAGCCGCAGGGCAAGCCAGCACCTCCAATGCATACTGGCTTAGCTCTGGCCATGTATCCAGCTTAGAGACCCAAAACTTGAACGGGGAAGAGCCGTCTGGGAGTACAGTAAGAGGGCAAGCCATGTAGTCTGTCACCATCTGACGGAACCGTTGCCTCCTGCTGACTGGAGCCGCCGGTGATGGTGTAGACATTTGGGGCGGGCACACAAAAGTGTGCCAGAGTTGTGCCATACTGGGCTTGCCTTGGGCAGAGGCACTGCTTCTGCTCCCTCTTTGGGCAGAGAATCCCCCACTGCCTCGACGCACTGAGCTGCTTTGTAAAGCACTAGCAGCACTCCTCTCAGTTGGACAGGAGAAGATGATGGAATTCACCAGTGTGTTGTGGTACTCCCGCAATTTACGCTCCCGGGTCAACGCTGGGATGAGGTTTTGGACGTTGTCCCGGTAGCGAGGATCGAGGAGGGTGAACACCCAATAATCAGGCATGTTGAGAATGTGGTCGATGCGGCGGTCGTTTCTCAGGCACTGCAGCATGAAATCCACCATGTGCTGCAGAGTGCCAACTGGCCCAGAAACGCTGTCCCCTGCTTGAGACATGATCTCTGCCCGCTCGTCATCACCCCACCCTCGCTGTACACACTGACCACTGGACAATTGTGTCGCTCCCTCCTCTGGACGGAGCTCTTCCTCCTCCATTGACTCCTCCTCATCCTCCTCACAAATTGGCCCCTGCGTACCCCTTTGTGAGGAACCACGTGGCGCTGACTCTCCAGAAGCTGATGGAAAAGGTGACTCCTCATCCTCCACCTCTTCCACCACATCATCCCTTAACCCTTGCAAAGTTTGCTGAAGCAGGCAGATAAGGGGGACAGTCATGCTGACTAGTGCATCATCTGCACTTGCCATCCGCGTGGAATAATCAAAAGGACGCAAAACCTGGCAGACGTCCTTCATAGTGGCCCACTCTGTGGTTGTGAAGTCTGATCGGCGCTGACTGCGACTTCTTTGCGCCTGATGCAGCTGGTACTCCATAACTGCTTGCTGCTGCTCACACAACCGCTCCAACATACGTAACGTGGAATTCCACCGGGTAGGTAGGTCACATATGATGCGGTGTTCCGGAAGGCGGAATCGGCGCTGCAGAGCAGCAATGCGGGATCTGGCCAAGCTGGAACGCCGCAAGTGAGCACACTCTAGGCGGACCTTGTGCAGCAGGGCATCAAGATCCGGATAGTCTCTCAGAAAACTCTGCACAACCAAATTGAGCACATGTGCCAGACATGGGATGTGAGTGAGGTTGCCAAGGGCCAAAGCTGCCACCAGATTTTGGCCATTGTCACACACTACCATGCCTGGCTGGAGATTCGCTGGCAGTAACCACACATCGCTCTCCTGCTTGATAGCATTCCAGAGCTCCTGCGCTGTGTGGCTTCGATTCCCCAATGAAACAAGTTTCAAGACGGCCTGCTGACGTTTGGCCACGGCTGTGCTCATGTCGGTCATAGGTAAACGTTCACGGGTCCATGTGGAGGTGGACTATGACGGCTCCTGCAGAGTTGATTCTGAGGAACTTGTGTAAGAGGAGGAGTTAATGCGTACAGACTGGATTCCTGCAATCCTTGGAGTGGGCAGGACACGTCCTGCGCCACTCGCACGATCTGTACCTGGCTCAACAACATTAACCCAATGGGCAGTGAGGGAAACGTATCGTCCCTGTCCATGCTGACTGGTCCACGCATCGGTGGTGAGGTGGACCTTGCTACTGACGGCGTTCAGTAGCGCATGTTTTATGTTTCCCTCAACATGCCTGTGCAGGGCAGGGACAGCTTGCCTGCTGAAGTAAAAGCGGCTGGGCACCTTGTACTGTGGGACTGCCAATGCCATCAAGTCACGGAAGCTGTCAGTCTCCACCAGCCTGAACGAGAGCATTCCAGGGACAACAGTTTGGCAATGCCTGCATTCAGAGCCTGTGCTCGGGGGTGGTTGGCCGAGAATGCCCGCCTTTCCTCCCATGCCTGTACTACCGATGGCTGTAGAGTAAACTGGGAGTGTGAGGATGACTGGGAAGGTGGTGCTGTGGGTGGAATTACACAAGGTCTCTGGACAACAGTGCCAGAGGTTCTTCCATGGCGATCCTGGGAGGAAGCCAAACCAGCTGTGCGTGAGCTGGAGGAAGAGGCAACACGAGCTGAAGAGGTGGTAGCTGCCGCTGTTGGTTGGCCTACATCTTCAGTCTGTTTCTGTAACTCCACCGCGTGCCTGGTCCGCACATGTTTCCACATATTTGTGGTATTGAGGTTGCTGACATTTTTCCCTCTTTTTACTTTCTGATGACACAGCTTGCATATGACAAAACAAATGTCATCTGCAACTGTGTCAAAAAAGGACCAGGCACTGCAAGTCTTGGCAGCGCCCTTTTTGGCTTTGGAAAGAGACAGGCTCCTAACGGGTGCCAAAGTGGAGGCTACAGGCTCCGCAGTCTTCCCCCTCCCTCTCCCTCTTTGGCCCGTAAGGGGAATCTCTTCCTCAGAGCTGCTCCCACGACCTTCCTGTTCCTCACGCCACGATGGGTCAACGACCTCATCATCTCCACTACCCTCTGCCACCAACTGCTCCTCCTGGGTAGTCTCGGCAGCACAGTACGCACCAGAAAGCGGCACCTGAGTTTCATCATCAGATGCGTACTGCGCTGTGGTCACCGGAGGCACTGGCCCACTCGCCTCTTCAGAGTCAGAGAGACAAAGCTGTTGGGCATCACTGCACACTGCCTCTTCTTCCATTTCTCCAATGCTGCTTGGCTGGCCCCCTGTTCCAAGCCAAGAGATTCAGAGAACAGAAGTAGAGACGGCTCCTGTCCTGGGCTCTCTGACTGCCTGGCCAATTTGGCAGGTGGTGAAGAGACAGATGGCTGCTCTCCAGTGGTCTGTGCCTGAGAGGATGTGGCACTAACTGAAGTCGATGCCGAGGCGTTAGCTGCCATCCACCCGACAACGGCTTCAATTTGGTCTTCACGCAGCAGCGGTGCACGGCGCTCTCCGACAAAGCTGCACATGAAGGACTGTTCCCTGCTGAAACTGAGTGACTACGAGTCACCGGCGCCCGCAGCAGGCACAGAATCACCACGTCCTCTCCCTGCTCCTCTCCCTGCTCCGCGCACACGCCCACGTGCCTTACTCCCTGCCCTCTTCATCTTGGTTGACAGATAAAGATAAGCAGAAAAGTACTAAGGCCTTAGTGTGCTTATTCCTGAAATGCTCCTCCTAACAGGTGTAAGAAACACTAATGTTGTAAAGTGTGGACTAAACTTTATTATTTTTCAAATGTGGCCTACACAAGTGTTAAGTTGTGTTTGGTGAACTTTACTTTTTTTTTTTTTTGCAGATCGGGCTACAGAGCTAGTTTAAATCACACGGAGACCGTGCAGACAGCCATAAACGGCGCTGCAAGGCCCAATAAACACCCTCTAGGTTATCCTATGTAGTGTTTTTCCACAATTTAGCTGGAGACGGGTGGAAAAACACTATTAGGAAATTTTTTTTTAAAATTTTAAACTGCCTGCACTATTTGAAAAAAATGAATTTTTTTTTCAAGGTATGAGGCAGTAACGCACCCTGAGCTGAATCCAACCGGCTATGGCTGCACACAGACTACAGGGCGAGCTGCGCTCACACAGAGACCGTGCAGACAGCCATAAACGGCGCTGCAAGGCCCCAAAAAACCCCTCTAGGTTATCCTATGTAGTGTTTTTCCACAATTTAGCTGGAGACGGGTGGAAAAACACTAATAGGAAATTTTATTTTAAAGTTTAAACAGGCTGCACTATTTGAAAAAAAGTAAATTTTTTTTCAAGGTATGAGGCAGTAACGCACCCTGAGCTGAATCCAACCGGCTATGGCTGCACACAGACTACAGGGCGAGCTGCGCTCACACAGAGACCGTGCAGACAGCCATAAACGGCGCTGCAAGGCCCAAAAAAACCCCTCTAGGTTATCCTATGTAGTGTTTTTCCACAATTTAGCTGGAGACGGGTGGAAAAACACTAATAGGAATTTTTTTTTTAAATTTTAAACAGGCTGCACTATTTGAAAAAAAGGAAAATTTTTCTCAAGGTATGAGGCAGTAACGCACCCTGAGCTGAATCCAACCGGCTATGGCTGCACACAGACTACAGGGCGAGCTGCGCTCACACAGAGACCGTGCACACAGCCATAAACGGCGCTGCAAGGCCCAAAAAAAACCCTCTAGGTTATCCTATGTAGTGTTTTTCCACAATTTAGCTGGAGACGGGTGGAAAAACACTAATAGGAATTTTTTTTTTTTAATTTTAAACAGGCTGCACTATTTGAAAAAAAGGAAATTTTTTCTCAAGGTATGAGGCAGTAACGAACCCTGAGCTGAATCCAACCGGCTATGGCTGCACACAGACTACAGGGCGAGCTGGGCTCACACGGAGACCGTGCAGACAGCCGTAAACGGCACTGCAAGGCCCAAAAACCCCCCTCTAGGTTATCCTATGTAGTGTTTTTCCACAATTTAGCTGGAGACGGGTGGAAAAACACTAATAGGAATTTTTTTTTTTAAAGTTTAAACAGGCTGCACTATTTGAAAAAAAGTAAATTTTTTTTCAAGGTATGAGGCAGTAACGCACCCTGAGCTGAATCCAACCGGCTATGGCTGCACACAGACTACAGGGCGAGCTGCGCTCACACAGAGACCGTGCAGACAGCCATAAACGGCGCTGCAAGGCCCAAAAAAACCCCTCTAGGTTATCCTATATAGTGTTTTTCCACAATTTAGCTGGAGACGGGTGGAAAAACACTAATAGGAATTTTTTTTTTTAAATTTTAAACAGGCTGCACTATTTGAAAAAAAGGAAAATTTTTCTCAAGGTATGAGGCAGTAACGAACCCTGAGCTGAATCCAACCGGCTATGGCTGCACACAGACTACAGGGCGAGCTGGGCTCACACGGAGACCGTGCAGACAGCCGTAAAGGGCGCTGCAAGGCCCAAAAACCCCCCTCTAGGTTATCCTATGTAGTGTTTTTCCACAATTTAGCTGGAGACGGGTGGAAAAACACTAATAGGAAATTTTTTTTTTAAAGTTTAAACAGGCTGCACTATTTGAAAAAAAGTAAATTTTTTTTCAAGGTATGAGGCAGTAACGCACCCTGAGCTGAATCCAACCGGCTATGGCTGCACACAGACTACAGGGCGAGCTGCGCTCACACAGAGACCGTGCAGACAGCCATAAACGGCGCTGCAAGGCCCAAAAAAAAACCTCTAGGTTATTCTATGTAGTGTTTTTCCACAATTTAGCTGGAGACGGGTGGAAAAACACTAATAGGAATTTTTTTTTTAAATTTTAAACAGGCTGCACTATTTGAAACAAAGGAAAATTTTTCTCAAGGTATGAGGCAGTAACGAACCCTGAGCTGAATCCAACCGGCTATGGCTGCACACAGACTACAGGGCGAGCTGGGCTCACACGGAGACCGTGCAGACAGCCGTAAACGGCGCTGCAAGGCCCAAAAACCCCCCTCTAGGTTATCCTATGTAATGTTTTTCCACAATTTAGCTGGAGACGGGTGGAAAAACACTAATAGGAAATTTGAGAAAAAATGTGCAGCAGGCTGCACTATGAGCAAAAAAGGACAACTGTGTGAGGCAGTGTGAACCCCCCCTGAGCTGAATACAACCGGGTATATGGCTGCACACAGACTACAGAGTGAGCTGCACACACACACACAGAGACCTTGCAGAACGCTGTTAAAACAGCGCTGCAAGGCAAGAGCAAGGTGAACAGTGAAGAACACACAGCGTTTTGCTAAATTAGCCTTTGGAAAGGAAAATAAAGCAATTAGCTATCTCAACTGGCCCTCAGTTAGAACACAGCGTCCTGTCCCTTACTGAAATCACAGCAGAGTGAGCGCAAAATGGCGGCAGCGTTTTTTATAGTGCAGAGTGACATCATTTCAGCAGCCAATCACAGCCTTGCCAGTACTTACATGCCCACCATGCTAAACAGGATGTGCCCACACTTCCAATCATTCCTCATTGGCTGCTGCGTTCAGTTTGAATTCTGGGAACTTCCGATTCCGGTATCCAATACGCGGGAAGTATCGGAATTCGGTATCGGAATTCCGATACCGCAAATATCGGCCGATACCCGATATTTGCGGTATCGGAATGCTCAACACTACTCATAGGTGGTTAATTTGTAAAAAATTGTTCATGTGGATCCTAGACACCATTCCCCCAACATTTAGTTTCTGTAGCAGCAGGGAACATGTGAACCCTGGTGTTCTTGTGGTGGAATATGAGGAGACATTGCTGAAGGCCTCATTAAAACCTAGGCCCAATGTAAAGGATTGTGTCTCCTACACTTGTAATGCCCATACACTAAGTGCATGGGCTGACAAACATTTTTCAAAAAAAATTGTTTACAGGCATCATAAACACCTTGCTAAACTGTAAAGTGGTTTCCTACACAGTTGCTGCTGGGAAGGTGCAGGTTTGTTGTATAGATATGGCGGACAAATCGTTGGATGAAGTGATCAGGAGATGGGGCATGTGATGACAGAAATGGGAACATACATGATTAATAACAGCGGTGGCTATGGGAGGTATGAGATCCAGGATACAGCTTACACTGATTAGCCACTTAACCACCACCAATTACCAGAATGTATTTCATGCTCATCAGAAGATTGGTGTAACAAATGTTGCATGTTTGACTCAGCCTAATAAATGCCGGTCAAAAATATGTAGGCAAACCAAAGACACACGTGTGTGTCTAAAGGGCAAAGTGCAACATGTTCGTGAGATGCTGAATTATAGAAAGCAGATCAGTGTTGGAGGCAAACCAAACAAACTAATGGATGCTTGTGAAAAACTAAGTTTAAAGAGGAGTGCACGAGGAGGGGGACAAGGCGGGTCATCTCCTTTCTAGAATACTGGTGGCACAGAGAGACTCCACACATATAGTTGCTTTGAAGGGAAAGGATGGGTCGGAGCATATTGGTTGCGGGGCAATTTTGGAGGTGATGATGGAGTATTATTCAGATCTTTGTAAATCACGGGTACAACCAAAGATGGAGGAGGTGGATGGTTTTCAGGCAGAGGTTCAGCTTCCTATACTTTGTACGGTTGATCAGGGACTTCTTGAAGAGCTGTTTCATTTGGAGGAGCTTTACGCCTCACTGGCCTCTATTCCTAATGGTAAAGCCCCAGGGGTGGATGGTATCCCAGGGGAGTTGTACATAAAATGTAAGACTAGGTATTGCTTCCCACTTTGTTGGAGGTGTATACTGCTGGTCTGGTGGAGGGTGAGTTGTCGTGGTCCATGCCTGAGGCAATAATTGAAGTGTTGCCAAAACAGGGTAATGATCCGACGGATCCGGCTTCTTATCGCCCAATCTCATTATTAACCATCGATATCAAAATCTTTGCCAATCGTCTTAACAAGGTGATAATGACACTAACAGACTGGGAACAGTCCGGTTTTCTGCCCAATATTTCTGCAGCATGTAATCTTAGGCGATTGTTTCTCAATATGCAGGTAAAGTCAGACAATATGGGTCAGATGGTTGTGGTGCCTTTAGACGCCGCTAAGGCTTTTGATTGTGTGGAATGGCATTATTTGTGGTCGGTTATGAAGGCTATGCGTTTTGGCGACAGATTTATAATTTGGGTGCAATTATTTTATGCCTCTCCAAGAGCCAGGATACAGGTAAATGGGCTCTTGTCAGGGGATTTCCCTTTGTATAGGGTAACACGGCAGGGGTGCCCCTGGTCTCCTCTCTTATTTGCAATTAAGTAATAAAGAAATTTAGATACAGAGGCTATGAAGAAAAGATTACCCTGTACACGAACAATGTGTTACTGTTCTTGGAAGATGCACAGTAGTCTTTGGGGGCTGTTATGAACAGCAATGAAAAATGTGTGGCTCTTTCCGGATTATCTATTATTTGGGATAAGTCTGTGTTGTTACCCATGGACGCAGCGGCTCCTCTGACACTAGACCCTGGGGTTTACATGAGTGTAAATATCTGGGCATCGTGGTTTTGGGCAAAATAGAGAACTACGTGTGGCTCAACCTGACTCCTATGATTAGGAAGTTCCAGCAGAAGATTGGTGCCTGGAAGAAGCTATTTCTGTCGGTTGCAGGAAGAGTAAATTTGATCAAAAATGATACTTATGCCTCAGCTCCTATACATATTGCATAATGCTCCAGTGTGGCTGCCTCAGAGTAAATTAATTGGATCAATACTGTATGTAGGGACTTAATTTGGAAGGGTGGCCTGGCGTGCATTAACTTGGAACATCTGCTAAGGGCGAAGGATGAGGGTGGTCTAGCGGTCCCCAATCCATGGATTTACTATATACCATCTCAATGCCAGCATATGGTAGGTTGGGGAGAACCGGAACAGAGCGCTTAAGTGGGGATAATCATAGGGAAAGGCCCATTGTTTGCCAATCTGGAGGCAGGCAGATTCAGAATTAACCCCAAACAATTCCCAACAATAGCTATTGTTACGCTTAGGGACCAGGAAAGCAAGATAAGTGAACCCACTGGACCGAAACAGTGAATCTCCCCAGGACGAGTGGACCAGGTGGACCGCCCCCTATACAGGGAGCGTTAGGAGCAGGCCCAGAGGAGACTACTGTACGGCAGCCGGTACCAAAGCAGATGGAAAGGAAATGGTCAGGGCAGGGACGACGGAAAAGAAAATGAGGAAGGAGACGAGGAACGGGTAATTGGAAACTGACAAGACAGACAGAAAATGAGAGACAAACCGGAAGACAGGATGAGGACACGAGACCACAGAAGCGCAGGAGACGAAGGCGGAAGGACTAGGCAGAGGATCAGGAACACCAGGGAAACGGAGGCACAGGAGAACTGGAGCTGCAAGGGAAGCATGGAGACAGTCAATGATTATACACAGAAACAAAAACTCAGAGACAAGCAGCTGAGAGAACGCAGAGTACGCTAGGAAGCGAGAGAGCCAGAGGCATTTGCCAGAAAAACAAATGACAGACAGGCACAGCCAAAAGGAAGAGGCGGCCTTAAATGCAGAGTGGCAGCGTACCTTCCGGGTCATGGTCCTCCAGGACCACAGAGAGCAGGGGAAAGAGCGTCCAGAGAAAAGGGCAGAGTGGGCGTGCGCAGGAAACCCTAGTGCGCGTGCGCCCGACAGGAAGCAGGAGCCGGGAGAGCGAGCAGAGGAGACGGCGCTGGAGGAAGAACAGGAGCGCGCCGGGAAGCCGTGGAGCTGTAAGTAAGAGCGGACAGCAGGGGCCGCGGCGGTGATAACGGCGACCTGACAGCTATGATGGAGACAGACTGGTAGAAAATTAACTATTGGAGGGGAGTAACGGAATTTATGAGATATAAACTGATTTGGTTTTATCCTAGGTTGGCAGAGTTCATGAGATTGCGGGGTTTGGTCAGTGGAGGCGCATTGGCATTTGGTTCGTGTCTCAGTTGCTTGATGGGGATGTTATTAAAACAATCAAGACACTTAGGACTGAGTTTTCTTTGTCCCAGAAAATGTTCTTTCAATATTTGCAGTTGAGACATGCCCTAAATTGCCAAAAGAAGGGGTCGTGCGTGATTCTGTAGTCCAATAGCTTGTTGAATCTTATCAGGCCTCAGAGGAGTACGAGGGGGTCAGTACCACGATGTATAGGGGTCTGATGAATACCTTTTTATTGAAACATCCATTAACGCTAAATGAAAAAGAGGTGGGGGACATGGGTCCTTTGTCAGAGTCCCAGTGGGAGTCTATACTTCAATACATCCCCAGGGCGTCCTTGAGTGTGGCTAAGAGGGTGTCGAACTTATACCTGGTGTATAGCGTGGGCAGGACCATGGCATGAATGAGGAAGGCAGGACTGAGAGGTGACTCAAAATGGCTAAGGTGCGTTGAGGATAATCAAGATTTGATACATATGATGTGGTCCTGCGCTCGGCTCCAACCCTTTTGGGTGAAGTTGCTTAACTTTATTCAAAAGGTGACAGGGGTAAATGTGTTGCTTAACCGGCTGACTTGTCTTCTGGGTTGTATGGATGATATTGCTACTGATGAATGTGTAAGGTTGATTTTTGCATGATCGTTGTATGCTGCGAGAAAGCTTATTGCAATTTGCTGGCTGGATGAAAAACCGCCAGGGAAAAAAGAATTTATTAATAACATTAATTTTATTTTCTTTATGGAAAGGAATATCTACATCAAGAGAGGTCAGAATTAGTGTTGAGCATTCCGATACCGCAAGTATCGGGTATCGGCCGATATTTGCGGTATCGGAATTCCGATACCGAGTTCCGATATTTTAGTGATATCGGGAATCGGTATCGGGATTAAGATTCATGTGTAAAATAAAGAATAAAAATAAAAAATATTGATACACTTACCCTCGGACGCGCCCTGGTTGTCACCGCTGCAACCGCCATGCTTGCGTTCCGAAGAATGAGCGCGTTAAGGACTTTTGATGATGTCGCGGCTTGTGATTGGTCGCTGAGCGGTCATGTGACCGCTCACGCGACCAATCACAAGCCACGACATCATCGAAGGTCCTTAATGCGCTCATTCTTAGAAAGGGAAGCATGGCGGTTGCAGCGGTGACAACCAGGGCGCGTCCGAGGGTAAGTATATTAATATTTTTTATTTTTATTCTTTATTTTACACATGAATATGGATCCCAGGGCCTGAAGGAGAGTTTACTCTCCTTCAGGCCCTGGGAACCAAAGAAAATACCTTCCAATATTTGTGTCCCATTGACTTGTATTGGTATCGGATATCGGTATCGGCGATATCCGATATTTTTCGGACATCGGCCGATACCATCCGATAAAGATACTTTCAAATATCGGATGGTATCGCTCAACACTAGTCAGAATACAAAATTTTAAATTGTGTGGGGCGGATGGATGGATTACCCAGGCGTGGTGTTTGCTGAGTTATTGCAGAGTAGAATGGGGGTCGTTTAGTTGCTTCTGGAGGGACTTTTACATGTACTGTTGGACAATTTTCAAGAGGTAATGTTGTCAGTTGGTTGTATTGGATAATGGGTAAGAGACATTGGTGAGGGAGGGTTGGTTATGGGGTAAGGATCCAGTTTTTGTAAAATGAAAATGTATTAATCGGTTTTGTATTAGTGGGACCTGTCTGGAAAATGTGTCAGACTGTGTTACTGCGTGTCATATGCTTTAATACAAAATTACTTGATTTAAAAAAGAGGAGTGCACCGTCTGTAACTATAAACACACACGTGGCACAAGCTTCTTCATCTTCAGCCATACATATTACCAATAATATCCAAATGTCGCAGTCGAAAATTATTTGTTCTAGTGTAACGAACACTGTTAAACCATTATCTACAAATGTCCTTTTTTTGGGACGCCTAATCTTTAGCTTTTAGCAACTAAGATTTTATAATTTTTATAATTAGGTCCAATATTTTGTGTTGTGTTTGTAAAATGAATGTTTTCAAAATAGGAAATCATGTCATTGTCATTTTTAATTGAATATTGGGACGCCCTTTTCTGAAAAATCCGTACTTGTAAAAATATTAATTTGGCAAGTAATGGGTTAAAGGAATGGCACTAAGCTTAGATCAGGGGTGTCAAACTGCACTCCTCGAGGGCTGCAAACAGGTCATGTTTTCAGGATTTCCTTGCATTGCACAAGTGATAATTTAATCACCTGCAGAGAATGATTCCAGCACCTTGTGCAATGCTACGGAAATCTTGAAAACACGCATGGTTTGAGGCCCTCGAGGAATGCAGTTTGACACCCCTGGCGTAGATAACAACAACCCTGGGAAACACCAGATTTCCTCTTTACAAGATGTCAGGTACAGATAGGTAGTTCTGCATGTCATCGGCGTATTGATGATATTGCAAACCGTGCCATTACATCAGCTGTCCTAGGCCGAAGATGTTGATGGAGAAGAGTAGGGGTCCTAGAACTGAGCTTTAGGGAACACCGAAAGACCGTGGTCGAGTTGAAGAAGTGGTGTGGGAGAGGGAGACACTGAATGTCCCGGTAACACCCAGGTTGTTTTTTAAAGACTCTGTCGATAACGCCCAGAAGGCCATTCACACCAACAGCCAGGCTTGCATCAGCAGGGGTAGCAAAACTCCCATCCTAACCACCACAAGCATGATCAGGCACAAGGTAGAAAAGCACCCAACTTTGTTGGGTGAACACAAGGCTCCATGAACAGTGTCTGCAGGTGATACCACTGCTGCTTCCAATGTTGTGTGTGCAAGCAAATACCCTGTCCATGGTGCATGCAAAGATGCCTCACGCCCTGCATCTGTAGATGCACACAAACTCAACTAGCACCTTCAACAAGCACATCCACGTCTTTGTCCCAGCACAGCGTTCAGTTGCCCATACCCCATTCTTTGGAACGCAAGCGGAAATAAGCAGCCAATGCCACAGTACTAAATTCACACATTTCTTGTCTGTTTGCGCTCGATATGTTGCATTTTATGCCCGTGTGAGAGCTAAGCTTTCAGCAACCTGATGGTGGTTACCATCACAAGGTACTCACTACCCAGCTGTCACAATTTTTCCTTGTCTGCCGTCATGACATTCGACAAGCAAGCACATATCCCACAACATTACCCAGGCCCTCTACAATGCTGTTACAGGGAACGT
Source organism: Ranitomeya imitator (assembly GCF_032444005.1). Classification (NCBI taxonomy): domain Eukaryota; kingdom Metazoa; phylum Chordata; class Amphibia; order Anura; family Dendrobatidae; genus Ranitomeya; species Ranitomeya imitator. Next base: position 72,607,193 of record NC_091290.1, on the reverse strand, counting down.
GCACCTAAACACGGACACTTGGACAAGTGCATGTGGGCAGGGATGGTACATCTCACTGACGGCACACAGGGTTAGCGTAAAAGAAGCTATGAACCTGTCGGACATTGGGAGACCATGTTGCAGATGTATGAAGACAGGTTGTGGAAGGCTTTGTCTGTCATAGTTAGGGTTTTGAACTGTAGCCTCTGGGCAATTGGAAGGCAGTAAAGGGCCTGGCAGAGAGGAGAGCCTGGGGAATAACAGAGGGACAGGTGGTTTACTCAGGCATCAGACTTTAGGATAGATTGGAGTGGTGGAAGAGTGCTAGAGGGGAGGCCAGAGAGTAGAAGGTTGCAATAGTGGATGCGGGAGATGATGAGGGCGTGCGCTAACATTTTTGCATTTTCCTGGAAGGTACGGATCCTGGAAATGTTTTTGAGTTGTAGAGGCCAATGGCTTGGATATGTATCTTCAAAGAGAGGGCAGAGTCCAGGATCACCCCGAAGCCCCAAACATGCGGGACTATTTGTACCGGTGTGCTGTCCCGGCATTACACAGGCACATGTCCCACAACATTACCCGTGCCCTCCACAAGGCTGTTATTGGGAAAGTCCACCTAACTACAGACATGTGGACAAGTGCTTGTGGTCAGGGACGGTACATCTCACTAACACCACACAGGGTTAAGATAGTGGAAGCCGGAACACAGTGCGACCTTGGGATGGTGCACGGCCTCCCAACCCCGAGTATTGCTGGCCCTACTTCAATCTGCATTGCCACCACAGTCGACATCTCCTGCACCTCCTCCTACTTCGCATCCTCTTCGGCCTCCATCTCTGAAAGTAATGCATCAGTCACAAGCTGGAAGCACTGCAGCACTGCCTAAGGCAGAAGCACTGCAGCACTGCCTCAGGCAATCGGCAACAGGCTGTGCTGAAACTAATATGATTTGGTGACAAACCGCACAATAATGACGAGTTGTGGACAGCTCTGAAAGAGAAGGCAGATCTGTGGCTGACACCACTGAACCTACTGCCAGGCATGGTCGTTTGTGACAATGACTGGATCCTGGTGGCTGCTTTGTGTCGAGGCAAGCTTACACATGTGCCATGCCGGGCCCATGTGATTAACATCATTGTTTAACGTTTCCTGAAAAGCAACATAGAGGTGCCAGATCAGCTAGGAAAAGTACGAGGCTCTGCGTACCCATTTTAGAAAGTCAGCTACAGCCTAATTCGCCCTTGCCGTGATTCTGCAGCGCTTGCAGCTTTTGGCTCCCTGACTGAAGTGTGATGTCCTCCCCATGCATTGGAACTGTACACTGCATATTTTGGAAAGGATTTGTGAGCAGAAGAGGGCAGTTTTTGACTACCAACATCAACAAGGCCGTTGGTGTTCAGTTCTGACTTCAGACATAAGAGCTCAGGAGTGGACGTGGATGTCAGACATATGTACCATCCTCCAAAACTTTGAGGAATTCACCAAGATGGTAAGCGGCAATGACGCCATAATTAACATCTCCATCCTGCTTGTATGTGTTCTAATATAAATATTTATACTTATTTATATAGCATCAACATGTTTACAGTTTGAAACACAACAGTCAAAGTAAAAACGATAACAAGAATACAATAATTAAACAGAAATAAAACAACTCTGCTCGTGACAGCTTACTATCTACACTAAGTAACAAGGAGAACAATAATTAAACCCCCCCAAAAAAATCCTGCTCATGACAACTTACTATCTACAAAGAGGTGGGGGAGATAAAAACTACAGGGGAATGTATTTACAAGGATGTATTTACAATTATATTACTAAGGTTTGTCGAAAGTTGTGGAGGCCGGAGGACAAGGAGGAGGAGGAGGAGATCATGGTCAGTTGTCCTCTTGGTGATGACACAGAAGTATCGACTGTTAGCAGTCTTGCACGCATGCCTGAGTTTATGTTCCGCTGCCTTTCCCATCACCCTCAAAGTCTCTAAATTTTGGGTGGCAGGGAATACTGATTGGTGACACTTCTAGACCCACGCTACAAGGAGAACTTTATTTCTCTTATTCCAGAGGCAGACAGGTGTATTGAGAAAAAACCAAACACATGGATAATTTGGAACCCTAGAGTAATAGAAGACCAAACCAGAAAAACCAAGGATCCCTACAAAATAACTTTTAATTACAGGTGTATTACAATGCTGGAGGACCATAGGGCCCTTCTTGCTGAATTATTAAAACAACTCCCATCTGAATATGCTGGCAGAAGAGGTCACAGTTCAATGGCAAAGCAAGTAGTACAGGTGAGAGAGACATAACTCCAATCCAGCAGAGGCAGTGGGACACTGACAAAGTTCGGGGACAGTTTTCTCACACCCTCCTATCGCCCTGGCCCTGAGGCGTGGAGTGCTCTCACAAGGAGTGCTTTGCTTTGGAAAATGCTGAGGAAGTACCTTGCTGACTGTACCAACATCCTCTGTCATTCCTCTGTGCCCTTTAATTATTGTTTTGCAAAGCTGAACACGGAACATGAACTGTCTCTCTACTGCGAAAGTGCGCTGTACTCACGGTCATGGAGCGCATGGTGCCTTGCTTTCTGGCAGGCAATATGAACATGGCTCCTCGCTTTCTGGCAGTAACGCTTTTATTGGTGGGAGCACACACCTTCGCAATACAGAGACTGAGTGCAACACTGCAAAAGCTTTCACACTCTGCTTCTCAGACTTTCTATCTGCGCAGTGACTGCCTCTTGGCAGAAGATGATGATGGCGGGAGTTGGAGCATTTAACACAGTCATGAAGCAGCCATAACAACTTCAAAGAGACGTAATTTTTACGAGAAACCACAATGGTCAATATGTGACCTGTATTTGTTAATTTTGTAATCTAAAAAAGTGTACCGAACTAGGGTAACAGACATCATAGACAGCTGAATGTAGGCCTGAATTTCCACATTTTGTAGGCCACAAACGTCTAACAGCGATTACACACTGGCAAATATGTGTCTTTTTTTATTTTGGAAGCTAAATAGCGCTGTATAGAATTTGAGTATCAGACAGCAACAAAATTAGTACACCGGCCTTCAATGCCCAAACCGGGAGCACAGAGATATATGACGGTTGATGGCTGTAACGGAAATATCACACTGGCAACTCAGTTGGCCTTTCAATTTTTTTGGATGCTAAATAGCGCTGTATAGGATTTGAGTATCACACAGCCACAAAGTAAGTACATCGGCCTCCAATGCCCAAACTTAGAGCACAGAGATATATGAGGGTTGATTGCTGTAACGGAAATACCACACTGACGGCTGTAACGGAAATACCACACTGGCAAATCTGTGGTCTTTCAATTTTTTTTAATGCTAAATAGCGCTGTATAGAATTTGAGTATCACACAGCCACAAAATAAGTACACCGGCCTCCAATGCCCAAACTTGGAGCACAGAGATACACAGTATGAGGCTTTTTTCGGTGAATTTAAAACACCAAAAAAAAAAAGGGGCACAAGGGTAGCACACACAACTATGCTACCTATGCCTGACAAACTATCACTTTTCAACAGGCCTCAGTCTGACAGAACAGACTGTTTTTATTTTGGGGGGGGGATTTTTTTGAAAAATAAAAATTGCTATATAGATGGTAAATAAGCTGCAGAAGCAGCAGGCAGTTATGGATCTTTGGGAATGATGCAGTGGGAGCAATGGACGCACATACAGTGCCTGCAGGCCTTGTACTGATGTGGATATGCTGTGCCCTGCCTACCTAGCGCTGCAATATCGGGACAAATGAATTAGCCCTAAAAAGGACTTCTGGTTTCTGAGGAGTTGTGGATGTAAGAGTTGCAGACCTACACTACCTCTAAAACCACGATTCTGACCCTATCTCGGCAGCAGCTCTCCCTACTCTCATTGAAACAGGAACAGAATGTGGTGAGCATGGCATCGCCTGGTCTTTTATTCTCAAGATGATGCTGTACGGCCAGCCAATTACTGTACGACCACAACAAAGATGGCTGCGGCGTATCATGGCCTGGTAGACAATCCCTGCACCATGATTGGGTCTCTAAAGTCCGCCAAAACTGATGAGTGGAGACTGCAGTTCCCGCCGAATAATCCCAGAAATTCTCACTGCTTGCCGAGCATAGCGATACTGGGGCTAGTAACGAGTAGTGGCGAGCACGTTCGCTCATCACTAGTGTTTATTTCTTTTGCAGAACAGGAGTTAATCGGCCATGTTGGATGCTCTGGGATTATGAGCTTTTAACTGAGCCTGGTTAGCCACTCCTATCCCATATATAACCTGGGTCCTGATTCAAACACATGTCAAAGCTAGCTTATGCTGCATGGCTTGGAGGAGAGATGTTTTTGGTGCTATTTTGGAGTAGTTATCTGTGTTTGTTGTGCGAGTTTGTAAGTGTGATAATTGCCTTCCTCTTATTTTGCTTTTTTCCCCATCCTCCTCTCCCTGGTGCATTGCTCTGTTATATCTAAGTGAATATTTGTATGCCTGGTATTTTCAGTTACCCCTTCTTTCAGTTGCCTTGTTTGTTGGGTTGATGCACTGTGGTGCACGACAACTCCCTACTTTCCTGGATGGGGAAAGGAAACAGAGGGAGGGCTGATTCAGGAGATGAGGGAAGGGTGGCAGCCCGGTATCTTCACCTTCAGAAGTATAGTGAAGAATAGGGCAAGTAAGGGTGCCTCCTAGTGTTAGGGACAGGGAAGGAGCCTTTTGTCCTGGGTCACCTGACGCTGAATTGTGACATTAGCTCTGACCTTAACCATTTTCTGATCCATTATCCCTCTTATTACTGCTGAGACAGGGCAACTGCAGCAGCTCAGTCTGGAGATGACAGAGCTACATATTGCTGTTCTGCAGCACCCTAATACATCTAGTGTAGGAATCATGTCTCCCTGGCAAACCGTAGTGGAACCCAAGGTCGCTTTGCCCAACAGGTTCTCTGGGGGGTTCATGACTATTTGTGGTTTTCAGATAGACCTGATAACTGTATTTTAGGCTATGTCCTGACTCCTCAGGTACAGAGGAGCAATGTGTGGGGATAATAATCTTTCTCCTTCAGGATGGCCCCCAAGCATGGGCACTTTCTCTCCCATCTGACTCCCAGTCGCTTCAGATGGTGGAGGATTTTTTTCTGGCTCTGGGTCTTTTATATTATGACCCAGACCTTTTCTCCTTAGCTGAGTCCACATTGCGTTAATTTCAGCACGTAGGATGACCAGCGGAGAAGTATTGCACTGAGTTTCGGAGGTGGGTCATGGACACTAAGTGGAATGACCCAGCACTAATTATCCAGTTCTGTGAAGGGCTTTCAGTAAGGCCAGCATCACACTGGCGTTTTAAACGTCCGAGTGCAATGCAATATAAAATCACATTGCACTCGGACCAATGTTAAGCTATGGGGCCGCTCCCAGCAGCCGACTTTTTGTCGGCCGTTTTCCTCGGTCCGAGACAATCGCAGCATGCTGCGATTGTCTCGGACCGAGGAAAACTCTCGGCTCACTCGCACCCATATAAGCCTATGGGTGCGAGTGAGACAGCGCACACCACTCGGATATCATCTGAGTGATGTGCGTTATAAACGGACCCCAGCAATGGAGGAGATGGAGAAATTCTCCGCCTCATCCGCAGCTGTGCTCCGATCCTCCCTGTGCGAGAGAATCAGAGTACAGACGCATGACACTCGGCTCCTGCTCTGCTGCGAGCTGGAGCCGAGTGTCATTAGCATATCGCATCCGATGCTCTCGCATCGGATGCAATACGCTAGTGTGACGCCGGCCTAAGGGTTAAGGATGCCTTAGTCCTATATGAGACTCCACTCTCCATGAGGCGGCCATGTCTCTGGAAACCCGGGTTGATCACCATCTTTGTAGAGACATAGGGAGACACCCCTGTATGCATGTAAGGACTGAGTCTGCATACCTGTTTTTGTCTGTTCTTGCCCAGAGTTCTGTTGAATTCTGCCCTTACCCAAAATGGAGTGGCTGGCTTCATGGGGGCCATCTTGTTTCCTGTTTGATACTCCTTGTTTCCTGTCTGCTGCATATATAAAGGAACTCTGCACACTATACCTTGCTTGTGTATCTTGTATCTCACTTGCTGCCAAGCTCAAGGACTTGCAACCTGCTTGTTTCTTCTACTCTTTGGGATACCCTGCTTGCTTCTGGATCTACGTACCAACGGAAAGACTCTGTTACTCTACACCGCTCTGTACATACCTCCGCTATGGTCTGCCCCTCTACTAGGAGCCAGCCCGGGCCTGGACCTCTGGATTCTACATTGCTGGACTTGTACTTGCACCCTCGGTCTGTACTTCAAATATCTGCATATTCTTGAGACTGTTTACTTGCTTATCTGTAAAGCTGCAGTTCAGCTTCCTACAATATATATATATATATATATATATATATATATCTTGAACTGTGATATACCGTGTTTGACGTCATTCTGACCCACGTCATCGGTCTCCATAGAACATTAGCATAATCTCATTACAATGCAGGAGGTCTGGGTCCAACGGAGATCGGGACTGACTCATCTGAGTAATCCATGCAAGTTTGTGTGGCAACTCACTCTGGGAACTCTGGAAAACTGTCTGTTGTTCGGCGCAAAGGGGTGCGTGTTTTTACTGTGGTAAAAAGGGTCCTTTCATGGTCACGTGTCCATCACGATCTCACAAGAAAACAGCTGCGGTAAAACTAAGATGCCCAAGTTGTGAGGAGGGTAGCAACTCGAGTGTACTCACCACCTCTGTGTGTAGGAGACAATTTTTTCTCCTAGCTGAAATTCACCTCGGTGAAATGAAGGTAGATTTGTATGCATTTCTGGACAGTGGGGCGGAGCTTAACTTGATCGACGCTAGGTTTGTACAGGTCCGAGACCTCAATCCACATACTTTGTCCAGACCCATACAAGTAATCGCTATCAACTACGCCCGTTTGAGACAGGGGTATTTTACGCAAGTTGTCTGAGGTTTACATCTTCATCTGGGGGCCATGCACTCTGAGGTAATAAACTGTAATATGCTAGAGGGTCTGCGCTCGCCATTGGTCCTTGGACTTCCTTAGCTCAATCTGCACAATCCTGTGGTAGATTGGCAGACTGAGGAAGTAGTAAAGTGGAGTGGGTATTGTCAAAGACACTGTTTCGGTACCCGGTTTGCTAGGTTGGAGACCCAGTCTGTGCAGAAATACCTGTCTGACTTTGGGGGATGTGTTCTGAGAGCAGGGGTGCCATGAGCTTCCTCCCTTCATCCTTATGACTGTGCCATTAATCTTATTCCTGGGGCCAAGCTGCCTAAGAGCAGATTGTATAATATCTCTGGTCCAGAGAGGCCAGTCATGATGGATTATATTGCGGAAAGCCTGGCATAGGGTCATATCAGACCATTCTCATCTCCCATTGCCACGGGGTTCTTTTTTGTAAAGAAAAAAGATGGGGTTATGGATATGCCCAGATTTACACTAACTCAATATTATCACGGTCCGGTATCCATATCCGCTCCCTATCATCCCAGACCTATTTAATCAGATTGTAGAAGCAAAATGTTTTTCAAAAGTGAACCTCTGGGCAGCATATAATTTCATTCTCATTAAACAGGGGGATAAGTGGAAAACAGTATTCAATATGCCTGAGGGACACCATGAGAACCTGGTGATGCCATTTGGGTTGACGTACGTACCCGCTGTCTTTCAGCACTTTGTAAATGACATCTTTAATCACCAGGTAGACAGATTTGTGGTTAACTATCTACTGTAGATGGCATATTAATTTATTCACCTGACCTTGAGTCACCCCAGGTACATGTCAGGTAGGTCTTACATACACTCACAGACAATAAAATATTTGTCAAGCCAGAGAAATGTATGTTCTCAGCTGAGGAGATCCCTTTCCTAGGATATGTGTTGTCATCCACCAGTTTTCGCATGGATCCGGCAAAAGTCCGGGCTGTATTGGATTGGGATCGTCCTCAGGATTTCAAGGCATTACAAAGGTTTTTAGGTTTCACCAACTACTACCGTAAGTTCATCAAAAACTTTTCCGTAGTAGCCAAACCTGAGATGTATATGACTAGGAAGGGGACGGACTTATCCAAGTGATCCAATCTTGCCAGGGAGGCATTCGAAGAGGTTGGTTCATCTGCACCGATCCTCATACAGAATAATGTCTCTCATCCTTTCATTGTCGTTGTTGATGCTTCTGAGGTGGGAGTGGGGGCTAGGTTTTCACAGAGTGTGTCTCCTGGTAAATGGTGTCCATGTGCTTATATTTTGAAAAAAACTTGTCTGCAAGAAAAAAAATTTCATCAGGGAAATTGTAAAATTACATGGGATCCCTACCGATATTGTTTCTGACTGGGGGTACATTTTGTTTCCCAGTTTTGGAGAGCATTTTGCACCATCTGGGGATCCATCTGTCATTTTCTTCTGCATTTCACCAATAGTCTAATGGGCTGACTTAACGGGTTAACCAGAATCTGGAGATTTATCTTAGGTGTTTTGTGTCTGAGAATCAGGAGGATTGGTTACCTACTTACCATTAGCCGAATTCGCAGTAAATAATTGTTGCCATAAATCTACTGGTAAGTCCCAATTTTTCCGGGCGTATGAGTTTCATCCTCAGTTCAGCTCATTTAATAATAATTGTTCTTGTGGATTACCTGAAGAGGAACGGTTTTAATCATCTATTACAGCCGTGTGGCAGGGGTTTACTAATAATCTGTGGAAGATGCTATCCAAATGTAAGAGTGCAGCTGATCAGAGATGTTTGGTGGGCTCACCCTGCATGTTGGTGACTTGGTGTAGTTGTACTCTATGAACATATGAACATTAGATTGAAGATTCTATCTTGGAGACTGAGTCCCAAGTTTATCGGGCCTCATAAGATTATAGTCAGTGTCAATTACGTAGAACTGCCTACTTTTAGGATCTATAATTAATGATGAGGGAATTTGTTCAGAAAACGATCACCAAACATAACTTCGACACGAATATGGCACATTCGGATTCGTGATCGGAAACAGGAGCAATTGCCACAAAAGTATTTTCAGCACTTTAGAAACGATAATGGTGGTGTATCATGAGCGTTTGGCACTTATTTGATGAGAGGAGGGGGTTTGCAGAGCTCAGAGGTGTGGCGTTCATGTAAATAGTAATTTTTTTTTTGTTCCTAACTTTATGTGTGCACATTGCGGATAGCCAATCAGGGCGCAAGAAACATCTACAAAGTCCTAACACCATGGCTTGTGCCATTGGCTGCTGAAATCACATGCCCCTCTCCATGGAAGGAATGGACATCTTGTTTTGCACCATTTTGACACTGTAAGTGTGCAGAGAGGCTTCTCCTGATGCTGGCAGCAAGATTTTAGCTAGTTAGCTAGGTGGCTGGGTAAGGAGGAAGACCGGGCTGCGGGTACCTGTGTGATGCCGTATCCTGAACTGTCAGGTCTGTGTCCAGTATTGCTGGGGGGAAAGAACCGAACCGGACTGATGACCTGGTTAAAGGGGGCATGGCGAGCAGAGGGAGGAGAGAGAAGGAAGCGTGAGATGGGTCAGAAGTTTCCAGCCGGCAGAGAGTAGAGACAAGTGTGCACCGCGCTCTGCAGACACAGAGGGAGCGCAGAGCTGAAACCCGTCCATGGTTACATGAGGGCCCCACGGTAACAGGGAGTGCGCAGAGTGTCAGGCATACTGCCAGATAGTGTGAGGCTCTCGCAGTAAGGAACGGGTGCCAGCTGCCAGATCGTGAGCTGTATTCCCCTTTGTGGACCGGCGTGCGGCGGACCATGAAATGGGTAGAGACTTTCTTGTTGTTACCCTCTTTGGTTCTACGGATCATTGGCTAGGGGCTCAATGGGTAAAACCAGAGACTGCCCATTGCCGCCAGAAGCTTATTTGTGTGTTGATGGGAACCACCAGAAAATGTTGTGCTGGCCGCTGCTGGGACTACAACACTCATCGGACTGCAAGCGGCTGAGGAACAGCTGTCTGTGGATGGATACCATGCTTGGCATAGGTGGCTTTCCTTCACAGGAGGCTGCCCTTCCCGTGGTTGTTCCTTCCCGGGGAAAGGCCTGGTTATTCACTGCTTGCGTCGACAAACACGTGATGGTGTCTCCGCAGCTTCTTTACATGCATCTGCATATTTCCCATAAGGGATGGGGGCAGTGTTCTGGAATCACTGCGTTGAGAAACATGTGATGGTGTCTCTGCGGTGTTGGGTGTTTTGGTCTCCCCGAGGCCAATCATCTGTGCCTTTATAGCCTTTTTACTAGGCACTGCTCCTAATAGCCAGATTCCTACTCCACACTGATGAGGGGCAAAAACCCCGAAACAGCTGTCTATGGATGGATACCATGCTTGGCATAGGTGGCTTTCCTTCATGGGAGGCTGCCCTTCCCGTGGTTGTTCCTTCCCGGGGAAAGGCCTGGCTATTCACTGCTTGCGTCGAGAAACACGTGATGGTGTCTCCGCAGCTTCTTTACATGCATCTGCATATTTCCCATAAGGGATGGGGGCAGTGTTCTGGAATCACTGCATTGAGAAACACGTGATGGTGTCTCCGCGGTGTTGGATGTTTTGGTCTCCCCGAGGCCAATCATCTGTGCCTTTATAGCCTTTTTACTAGGCACTGCTCCTAATAGCCAGATTCCTACTCCACACTGATGAGGGGCAAAAACCCCGAAACAGCTGTCTGTGGATGGATACCATGCTTGGCATAGGTGGCTTTCCTTCATAGGAGGCTGCCCTTCCCGTGGTTGTTCCTTCCCGGGGAAAGGCCTGGCTATTCACTGCTTGCGTCGAGAAACACGTGATGGTGTCTCCGCAGCTTCTTTACATGCATCTGCATATTTCCCATAAGGGATGGGGGCAGTGTTCTGGAATCACTGCGTTGAGAAACACGTGATGGTGTCTCTGCGGTGTTGGGTGTTTTGGTCTCCCCGAGGCCAATCATCTGTGCCTTTATAGCCTTTTTACTAGGCACTGCTCCTAATAGCCAGATTCCTACTCCATACTGATGAGGGGCAAAAACCCCGAAACAGCTGTCTATGGATGGATACCATGCTTGGCATAGGTGGCTTTCCTTCATAGGAGGCTGCCCTTCCCGTGGTTGTTCCTTCCCGGGGAAAGGCCTGGCTATTCACTGCTTGCGTCGAGAAACACGTGATGGTGTCTCCGCAGCTTCTTTACATGCATCTGCATATTTCCCATAAGGGATGGGGGCAGTGTTCTGGAATCACTGCATTGAGAAACACGTGATGGTGTCTCTGCGGTGTTGGATGTTTTGGTCTCCCCGAGGCCAATCATCTGTGCCTTTATAGCCTTTTTACTAGGCACTGCTCCTAATAGCCAAATTCCTACTCCACACTGATGAGGGGCAAAAACCCCGAAACAGCTGTCTGTGGATGGATACCATGCTTGGCATAGGTGGCTTTCCTTCAAAGGAGGCTGCCCTTCCCGTGGCTGTTCCTTCCCGGGGAAAGGCCTGGCTATTCACTGCTTGCGTCGAGAAACACGTGATGGTGTCTCCGCAGCTTCTTTACATGCATCTGCATATTTCCCATAAGGGATGGGGGCAGTGTTCTGGAATCACTGCGTTGAGAAACACGTGATGGTGTCTCCGCGGTGTTGGATGTTTTGGTCTCCCCGAGGCCAATCATCTGTGCCTTTATGAGGAACATTGGAGTCACGATAAGTTTAATATTAAGATTGTTGTGCTATATTACAATTCCATTTGTTAATAACCTGTTGTCTTCCTGCAAGGAGTTTTCTCAATTTCTATCAGTAAATTGCATTCTTGTTAACCCTTGATCTGCAATCCTTGCATTCCTTGCCTTCCTACATTCAGGTACTTGCTTACAATTGTATATCAGTCAGATAGTGTAGCTAGCCAGTGTCCAGTGTGGCTGTTAAATTTACCTTCCAACTTTTTTTTGGGGGGGCCACAGACAAAGCCAGTAGGGCACATGTCCTACAGGTGTGTTGTGCACTGTTACTGTTGTGCTCCATGTGTAAGCAGGTTGCAGGATGCAGTGACGGACAGGAGACAGAACAAGGGTTAACAATTTTAATTTACACTGAAGTACTCCACGCTGGGAGATTAAAGGTTAACTAGGAGGTTAGGTAGGCAGTTCAAGATGTACTGTAGTTAATGTGCAGGGGTTAAGGAACAGTGGAAAAAAGGTATTAACACTTCTTGGGTGATTAATATATCCTTTCAGACATTTATCAAGATGTGGTATTCCCAGAGCAGGCAGTAGCGCCAACAACAGCTGACACGGCGCTTGTCCAATATGGTCCTGGAAGTAATGATGACCCATCTTCTCACGGCAGAGGTTGGTCTCCTGTTCCTTCCACTGAGCCCCTAGTCCATACACTGATGTGGCTGGAGGAGCATGGGCCATTGCACTGTCTGAGCCCGACGGGACCCGACAGACATAAACTGATGAAACAGGGCACAGATGATAGTCCTGCACCCAGTCTCTCTCTGGCAGCATGTGCGCGGTACTCAATAGCATATAATGTTTTACATCGCGCTTTAAGGTTGCCAACAGGCACACTGCACATTCCTCCTCACAGTCTCTTTCAGCAGTAGCAGGGAAGCTCGAGCGCGGGCCTGTGCTATATAGATATATAAAGCACTCCCGTCCCCCTGCTGCGCGCTGTCTCTTCCCACCAAGTCTGCCTGTTTCCGCATGTGCTGAGTCACCGCTTAGCCACACCCCTGTTTTCACTTGCAATTTAACCCCTTCCCGACCTGTGATGACACGTAGGCGTCATGAAAGTCGGTGCCAATCCGACCTGTGATGCCTATGTGGCGTCATGACAGGATCGCTTTCTTGCAGATCGGGTGGAAGGGTTAACTAAAATTTCACCCGACCTGCAGGGACAGGGGAAGTGGTACTTCAGCCCAGGGGGGGGTGGCTTTGCCCCCATGTGGCTACGATCGCTCTGATTGGCTGTTTCACTTTCAACAGCCAATCAGAGCAATTTGTAATATTTCACCTATAAAACTTGGTGAAATATTACAATCTAGCCATGGCCGATGCTGCAATATCATCGGCCATGGCTGGAGACCGTAATCTGCCCCTCCGAATGGCAGCAGCAATCTGCCACCGCTGTCAGTCTTTCCTCTCCTCCATCCTGTCCTCCGCTTCCCTCCTTTCCCCTCCACCTGCCCCCGGCCTGCCCTCCACCCCCTGTTGTGCGATCCCAACCCCCCATACTTACTGAGTCCCGGTTTCCCTCCCAGTGTCCGTCCATCTTCAGCGATGGGTGCCGCCATCTTCCAAAATGGCAGGCGCATGTGCAGTGCGCCCTCCTAATCTGCCGGCTGGAACTTTCATTCCAGGCACATTTTGATCATTGTGATAGAACCTATCACAGTGATCAAAATAAAAAAAATAGTAAATAAAGCCCCCCTTATCTCCCCCATAGGTAGGGAAAATAACAAAATAAAGAAAATATATTTATTTTTATTTTTCCACTAGGGTTAGGGTTGCAAATAGGATTAGGGTTGCAATAAGGATTAGAGTTAAGGTACCGTCACACATAACGATATCGTTAATGATATTGTTGCTTTTTGTGACGTAGCAATGATATCATTAAGGAAATCGTTATGTGTGACAGCGACCAACGATCAGGCCCCTGCTGGGAGATCGTTGGTCGCTGAGGAAAGTCCAGCACTTTATTTTGTCGCTGGATCTCCCGCTGACATCGCTGAATCGGCGTGTGTGACGCTGATCCAGCGATGTCTTCACTGGTAACCAGGGTAAACATCGGGTTACTAAGCGCAGGGCCGCGCTTAGTAATCCGATGTTTACCCTGGTTACCCTCGTAAACGTTAAAAAAACAAACACTACATACTTACCTTCAGCTGTCTGTCCTCGGCGCTCTGCTTCTCTGCACTTCTCCTGCATCCTGTGCCAGCGCCGGCCAGCCGGAAAGCACAGTGGTGAAGTCACCGCTCTGCTTTCCGGCTGACTGGCGCTGACATTGCAGAGGAAAGCAGAGCGCCGGAGGACAGACAGCTGAAGGTAAGTATGTAGTGTTCGTTTTTTTAACGTTTACGCTGGTAACCATGGTAAACATCGGGTTACTAAGCGCGGCCCTGCGCTTAGTAACCCGATGTTTACCCTGGTTACCGGGGACCTCGGGATCGTTGGTCGCTGGAGAGCTGTCTGTGTGACAGCTCTCCAGCGACCAAACAGCGACGCTGCAGCGATCGACATCGTTGTCGGTATCGCTGCAGCGTCGCTTAGTGTGACGGTACCCTTAGAATTAGGGTTAGGGTTGCAATTAGAGTTAGGGTTACGGTTGCAATTAGGGTTAGGATTAGGGTTAGAATTAGGGTTAGGGTTAGGGTTAGATTTAGGCTATGCGCACATGGTGCGGGTTGGCCACTGCAGATTCGTGGCAGTTTTCCATCACGTTAACAGTACCAGGTAAACATAGGGAAAACCAAATCCGCTGTGCCCATGGTGTGGAAAATACCATGCGGAAATGCTGCGTTGTATTTTCTGCAGCATGTCAATTATTTCCGTGGATTCCGCAGCGTTTTACACCTGTTCCCCAATAGGAATCCGCAGATGAAATCCGCACAAAAACCACTGGAAATCCGCAGTAAATCCACAAGTAAAATGCAGTGCGTTTTACCTGCGGATTTTTCAAAAACGGTGCAGCAAAATCCGCACACGAATCCGCAACGTTAGCACATAGCCTTAGGGTAAGGGTTGGAACTAGAGTTAGGGTTGAAATTAGGGTTAGAGTTGGAATTAAGGTTAAGATTAGGGTTAGGGTTAGGCTTGTGGTTAGGGTCATGGTTAGGGTTGGGATTAGGGTTGGTGGTGTGTTGGGGTCAGGATTGTGGTTAGGGTTAGGGTTGGGATTAGGGTTAGGGGTATGTTGGGGTTATGGTTGTGGTTAGGGGTGTGTTGGGGTTAGGGTTAGAGACAGTTTCTTTGTAGCCCTTGATGGTTTTTCCACTGCACTTGGGGATACTTTCAAAGTTTTCCCAATTTTTCGGACTGACTGATCTTAATTTCTTAAAGTAATGATGGCCACTTGTTTTTCTTTACTTAGCTACTTTTCTCTTGCCATAATACAAATTCTAACAGTCTATTCAGTAGGACTGTCAGCTGTGTATCCACCAGACTTCTGCTCAACACAACTGATGGTCCCAACCCCATTTATAAGGCAAGAAATCCCACTTATTAAACCTGACAGGGCACACCTATGAAGTGAAAACCATTTCCGGTGTCTACCTCTTGAAGCTCATCAAGAGAATGTCAAGAGTGTCCAAAGCAGTCATCAAAGCAAAAGGTGGCTACTTTGAAGAACCTAGAATATAAGACATATTTTCAGTTGTTTCACACTTTTTTGTTAAGTATATAATTCCACATGTGTTAATTCATAGTTTTGATGCCTTCCGTGTGAATGTACAATTTTCATAGTCATGAAAATACAGAAAAATCTTTAAATGAGAAGGTGTGTCCAAACTTTAGGTCTGTACTGTACATGAACTATGTTACCTCACAGAGTCGCTGATATAGAAAAGGACTGTGTCCTGTTAAGCTCACAGGAGCACACGATAACTGTTGAGCAGATAGCAGTCAGTGATCATGCAGTCAGGAAAGCACAAAACCAATTCCTTACCGGAGGAGCCGATATTCTAGTGGCTTATTTCAGCCCGGCCCTGAATACATGCAACCAAACTCCTGACCGAAGGTGCCGGTATTATAATAGCTTTTACAGCTGACCCTGACCACAGGCATACATGACCACACTGGCGCAAATCACATAACAAGGATTAATACTAGCGCATGGCTGTGCAGTCATGCAAACCTTTTATAGCTGAAGCACCTACAGGACCTTCCCAGAAGCACCAATGGGAGGCTGTCACAGAACATGAGCAATTTCAGGACCTTCCTAGAGGACCAATGGGAATTGCTGCAGTACCTTAGCATGTGACCCTTGATATCCAATGAGAGATCTTACCCTGGGCATGCTCAGAAGGGGAAAAGTAGGACTTAGTCCCAAAAACGTCTGCTCGCCGCTGACCAGTACTGGCTACAATGCCAGAAGCTGGAAAGGCAGCAGTAACCCTTTGTACAGTGTCAGACTGAGCGAGATGCTGGGACCGGCGCCTCCGCCGAGCAGGCTCCACTTGTTATGCTGTGCTATCAGGCAACACAGTGTGCAGTAATCAGCGCACATACAGTGATATGGCAATAACCCAAAAATAATAGAACAAGCTCTGAGACATGGAATCTCTGCAGACTGCAATACCTGAACCTATCCTCACACAACTAAAAGCAGCAGTGGATTGCGCCTAACACTACCTATGCAACTCGGCACTGCCTGAGGAGCTGACTAGCCTGAAGATAGAAATACAAGCCTGACTTGCCTCAGAGAAATACCCCAAAGGAATAGGCAGCCCCCCACATATAATGACTGTTAGCAAGATGAAAAGACAAAACGTAGGAATGAAATAGATTCAGCAAAGTGAGGCCCGATATTCTAGACAGAGCGAGGATAGCAAAGAGAACTATGCAGTCTACAAAAAACCCTAAAGCAGAACCACGCAAAGGGAGGCAAAAAGACCCACCGTGCCGAACTAACGGCACGGCGGTGCACCCTTTGCGTCTCAGAGCTTCCAGCAAAAGAGAATAGCACAGCTGGACAGAAAAAACGGAAACAAAAACAAAGTAACACTTATCTAGCAGAGCAGCAGGCCACAGGAAAGATGCAGTAGCTCAGAACCAACACTGGAACATTGACAAGGAGCAAGGAAGACAGAATCAGGTGGAGCTAAATAACAAGGCAGCCAACGAGCTCACCAAAACACCTGAGGGAGGAAGCCCAGAGGCTGCAATACCACTTGTGACCACAGGAGTGAATTCAGCCACAGAATTCACAACAGTACCCCCCCTTTGAGGAGGGGTCACTGAACCCTCACCAGAACCCCCAGGCCGACCAGGATGAGCCACATGAAAGGCACGAACAAGATCTGGGGCATGGACATCAGAGGCAAAAACCCAGGAATTATCCTCCTGAGCATAACCCTTCCATTTGACCAGATACTGGAGTTTCCGTCTAGAGACACGAGAATCCAAAATTTTCTCCACAATATACTCCAATTCCCCCTCCACCAAAACAGGGGCAGGAGGCTCCACAGATGGAACCATAGGTGCCACGTATCTTCTCAACAACGACCTATGGAATACATTATGTATGGAAAAGGAGTCTGGGAGGGTCAGACGAAAAGACACCGGATTGAGAATCTCAGAAATCCTATACGGACCAATAAAACGAGGTTTAAATTTAGGAGAGGAAACCTTCATAGGAATATGACGAGAAGATAACCAAACCAGATCCCCAACACGAAGTCGGGGACCCACACGGCGTCTACGATTAGCGAAAAGCTGAGCCTTCTCCTGGGACAAGGTCAAATTGTCCACTACCTGAGTCCAGATCTGCTGCAACCTGTCCACCACAGAATCCACACCAGGACAGTCCGAAGACTCAACCTGTCCTGAAGAGAAACGAGGATGGAACCCAGAATTGCAGAAAAATGGAGAGACCAAGGTAGCCGAGCTGGCCCGATTATTAAGGGCGAACTCAGCCAACGGCAAAAATGACACCCAATCATCCTGGTCAGCAGAAACAAAACATCTCAGATATGTTTCCAAGGTCTGATTGGTTCGTTCGGTCTGGCCATTAGTCTGAGGATGGAAGGCCGAGGAAAAAGATAGGTCAATGCCCATCCTACCACAAAAGGCTCGCCAGAACCTCGAGACAAACTGGGAACCTCTGTCAGAAACAATATTCTCAGGAATGCCATGCAAACGAACCACATGCTGGAAGAACAAAGGCACCAAATCAGAGGAGGAAGGCAATTTAACCAAGGGCACCAGATGGACCATTTTAGAAAAGCGATCACAGACCACCCAAATGACCGACATCTTTTGAGAAACGGGAAGGTCAGAAATGAAATCCATCGAAATATGTGTCCAAGGCCTCTTCGGGACCGGCAAGGGCAAAAGCAACCCACTGGCACGTGAACAGCAGGGCTTAGCCCTAGCACAAATCCCACAGGACTGCACAAAAGCACGCACATCCCGTGACAGAGATGGCCACCAGAAGGATCTAGCCACTAACTCTCTGGTACCAAAGATTCCTGGATGACCAGCCAGCACCGAACAATGAAGTTCAGAGATAACTTTACTAGTCCACCTATCAGGGACGAACAGTTTCTCGGCCGGACAACGATCAGGTTTATTAGCCTGAAATTTCTGCAACACTCTCCGCAAATCAGGAGAGATGGCAGACACAATGACTCCTTCCTTGAGGATACTCGCCGGCTCAGATAACCCCGGAGAGTCGGGCACAAAACTCCTAGACAGAGCATCCGCCTTCACATTTTTAGAGCCCGGAAGGTACGAAATCACAAAATCAAAACGAGCAAAAAATACGGGCCTGTCTAGGATTCAAGCGCTTGGCAGACTCGAGATAAGTAAGATTCTTATGATCAGTCAATACCACCACGCGATGCTTAGCTCCCTCAAGCCAATGACGCCACTCCTCGAATGCCCACTTCATGGCCAGCAACTCTCGGTTGCCCACATCATAATTACGCTCAGCAGCAGAAAATTTCCTGGAAAAGAAAGCACATGGTTTCAACACTGAGCAACCAGAACCTCTCTGTGACAAAACCGCCCCTGCTCCAATCTCAGAAGCATCAACCTCGACCTGGAACGGAAGAGAAACATCTGGTTGACACAACACAGGGGCAGAACAAAAACGACGCTTCAACTCCTGAAAAGCTTCCACGGCAGCAGAAGACCAATTAACCAAATCAGCACCCTTCTTGGTCAAATCGGTCAATGGTCTGGCAATGCTAGAAAAATTACAGATGAAGCGACGATAAAAATTAGCAAAGCCCAGGAATTTCTGCAGACTTTTCAGAGATGTCGGCTGAGTCCAATCCTGGATGGCCTGGACCTTAACCGGATCCATCTCGATAGTAGAAGGGGAAAAGATGAACCCCAAAAATGAAACTTTCTGCACACCGAAGAGACACTTTGATCCCTTCACGAACAAGGAATTAGCACGCAGTACCTGGAAAACCATTCTGACTTGCTTCACATGAGACTCCCAATCATCAGAGAAGATCAAAATGTCATCCAAGTAAACAATCAGGAATTTATCCAGATACTCACGGAAAATGTCATGCATAAAAGACTGAAACACAGATGGAGCATTGGCAAGTCCGAACGGCATCACCAGATACTCAAAATGACCCTCGGGCGTATTAAATGCCGTTTTCCATTCATCTCCCTGCCTGATTCTCACCAGATTATACGCACCACGAAGATCAATCTTAGTAAACCAACTAGCCCCCTTAATCCGAGCAAACAAGTCAGATATCAATGGCAAGGGATACTGAAACTTAACAGTGATCTTATTAAGAAGGCGGTAATCAATACACGGTCTTAGCGAACCATCCTTCTTGGCTACAAAGAAGAACCCTGCTCCCAGTGGTGATGACGATGGGCGAATATGTCCCTTCTCCAGGGATTCTTTCACATAACTGCGCATAGCGGTGTGTTCAGGCACGGACAAATTAAATAAACGACCCTTAGGGAATTTACTACCAGGAATCAAATTGATAGCACAATCACAATTCCTATGCGGAGGTAGGGCATCAGACTTGGGCTCTTCAAATACATCCTGAAAGTCAGACAAGAACTCTGGGATGTCAGAAGGAATGGATGACGAAATAGACAAAAATGGAACATCACCATGTACTCCCTGACAACCCCAGCTGGTTACCGACGTAGAGTTCCAATCTAATACTGGATTATGGGTTTGTAGCCATGGCAACCCCAACACGACCACATCATGCAGATTATGCAGTACCAGAAAGCGAATAACTTCCTGATGTGCAGGAGCCATGCACATGGTCAGCTGGGCCCAGTATTGAGGTTTATTCTTGGCCAAAGGTGTAGCATCAATTCCTCTCAACGGAATAGGACACCACAAAGGCTCCAAGAAAAATCCACAACGTTTAGCATAATCCAAATCCATCAGATTCAGGGCAGCGCCTGAATCCACAAACGCCATGACAGAATACGATGACAAAGAGCATATCAAGGTAATGGACAGAAGGAATTTGGACTGTACAGTACCAATGACGGCAGAGCTATCGAACCGCCTAGTGCGCTTAGGACAATTAGAAATAGCATGAGTGGAATCACCACAGTAGAAACACAGCCTGTTCAGACGTCTGTGTTCTTGCCGTTCAACTTTAGTCATAGTCCTGTCGCACTGCATAGGCTCAGGTTTACTCTCAGACAATACCGCCAGATGGTGCACAGATTTACGCTCGCGCAAGCGACGACCGATGTGAATGGCCAAGGACATAGACTCATTCAAACCAGCAGGCATAGGAAATCCCACCATGACATCCTTAAGAGCTTCAGAGAGACCCTTTCTGAACAAAGCTGCCAGCGCAGATTCATTCCACTGAGTGAGTGCTGACCATTTCCTAAATTTCTGACAATATACTTCTATATCATCCTGACCCTGGCATAAAGTAAGCAAATTTTTCTCAGCCTGATCCACTGAATTAGGCTCATCGTAAAGCAATCCAAGCGCCTGGAAAAACGCATCAACATTACTCAATGCAGGGTCTCCTGGCGCAAGAGAAAACGCCCAGTCCTGTGGGTCGCCGCGCAAAAAAGAAATAATAATCAAAACCTGTTGAATAGGATTACCAGAAGAATGAGGTTTCAAGGCCAGAAATAGCTTACAATTATTTTTGAAGCTCAGGAACTTAGTTCTGTCACCAAAAAACAAATCAGGAATAGGAATTCTTGGTTCTAGCATAGATTTCTGATCAATAGTATCTTGAATCTTTTGTACATTTATAACGAGATTATCCATTGAGGAGCACAGAGCCTGAATATCCATGTCCACAGCTGTGTCCTGAAGCACTCTAATGTCTAGGGGAAAAAAAAAAAAAACTGAAGACAGAGCTGAGGAAAAAAAAAAATGATGTCAGGACTTCTTTTTTCCCTCTATTGAGAATCATTGGTTTAGGCTCCTTGTACTGTTATGCTGTGCTATCAGGCAACACAGTGTGCAGTAATCAGCGCACATACAGTGATAGGGCAATAACCCAAAAATAATAGAACAAGCTCTGAGACGTGGAATCTCTGCAGACTGCAATACCTGAACCTATCCTCACACAACTAAAAGCAGCAGTGGATTGCGCCTAACACTACCTATGCAACTCGGCACTGCCTGAGGAGCTGACTAGCCTGAAGATAGAAATACAAGCCTGACTTGCCTCAGAGAAATACCCCAAAGGAATAGGCAGCCCCCCACATATAATGACTGTTAGCAAGATGAAAAGACAAAACGTAGGAATGAAATAGATTCAGCAAAGTGAGGCCCGATATTCTAGACAGAGCGAGGATAGCAAAGAGAACTATGCAGTCTACAAAAAACCCTAAAGCAGAACCACGCAAAGGGAGGCAAAAAGACCCACCGTGCCGAACTAACGGCACGGCGGTGCACCCTTTGCGTCTCAGAGCTTCCAGCAAAAGAGAATAGCACAGCTGGACAGAAAAAACGGAAACAAAAACAAAGTAACACTTATCTAGCAGAGCAGCAGGCCACAGGAAAGATGCAGTAGCTCAGAACCAACATTGACAAGGAGCAAGGAAGACAGAATCAGGTGGAGCTAAAAAACAAGGCAGCCAACGAGCTCACCAAAACACCTGAGGGAGGAAGCCCAGAGGCTGCAATACCACTTGTGACCACAGGAGTGAATTCAGCCACAGAATTCACAACATCCACTGCGGCAGGAGAAGAATGGGAGACCGAAGTGGAGATGGCTTGAGATTCCCCCTGTGCAGAAGTGGGAACTTGACCCCTAACACTATGCATCTAGATAAGTTCCTTGGAGGGTCTAGTTTCCAAAATGGGGTTACCTGTGGGGGAGCTCCAATCTTTAGGCACACAGGGGCTTTCCAACCACAACATGGTGTCTGCTAAAGATTGGAGCCAATTTTTCATTCAAAAAATCAAATGGCACTCCATCCCTTCCGAGCCTTGTCGTGTGCCTAAATAGTGATTCCCCCCCACATAAGGGGTATCGACGTACTCAGGACAAATTGTACAACAACTTTCGAGGTCCAGTTTCTCCTTTTACCCTTGGAAAAATAAAGAAATTGTCGCTAAAATTCATTTTTGTGACTAAAAAGTTAAATGTTAATTTTTCCTTTCATGTTGCTTCTGCTACTGTGAAGCACCTGAAGGGTTAATAAACTTCTTGAATGTGGTTTTGAGCACCTTGAGGGGTGCAGTTTTTATAATGGTGTCACTTTTGGGTATTTTCAGCCATATAGACCCCTCAAATTGACTTCAAATGTGAGGTGTTCCCTAAAAAAATGGTTTTGTAAATTTTGTTGTAAAATTGAGAAATCGCTGGTCACATTTTAACCCTTATAACTCTCTAGCAAAAAAGAATTTTGTTTCCAAAATTGTACTGATGTAAAGTATACATGTGGGTAATGTTATTTATTTACTATTTTGTGTCACATAACTCTCTGGTTTAACAGAATAAAAATTCAAAATTTGAAAATTGCTAAATTTTCCATTTTTTTTTTCACAAATAAACGCAAAAATTATTGACCTAAATGTACTACTACCATTAAGCCCAATATGTCACGACAGCACAGTCTCAGAATCGCTAGGATCCGTTGAAGCGTTCTTGAATTATTACCTCATAAATGGACACTGGTCAGAATTTCAAAAAATGGCCAGGTCATTAAGGTCAAAATATGCTGGGTCATGAAGGGGATAACCCCTTAACCCCCAGAGCTGTTTTCGTTTTTCGCTCTCCTTCTTTCCACAGCCATAGGTTTTTTATTTTTCCGTCAATATGGCCATGTGAGGGCGTTTTTTTTTTTGCAGGACGAGTTGTACTTTTGAACAATACCATCGGTTTTACCATGTCATGTAACAGAAAATGGGAAATAAATTCCAAGTGCAATGAAATTGCAAAAAAAGTGCAATACCACACTTGTTTACTTGTTTATTGTTTGGCTTTTTTGCTAGGTTCACTAAATGATAAAACTGACATGCCATCATGATTCTCCTTGTCATTACGAGTTCATAGGCACCAAACATGTCTAGGTTCTTTTTATCTAAGTAGTTTTATCTAAGTGGTGAAAAAAAATTCCCAAATTTGCTAAAAAAAAAAAATTCACCATTTTCTGCTACCTTTAGCGTCTCCATTTTTCGTGATCTAGGATTGGGTGAGGGCTTATTTTTTGCGTGCCAAGCTGACGTTTTTAATTATACCACTTTTGTGCAGATACATTTTTTTTGATCGCCCGTTATTGCATTTTAATGCAATATCGCGGCGACAAAAAAAACTTAATTTTGGCATTTTTTTTTCTCGCTATGCCATTTAGCAATCCTTTTTTTTTATAGATTGGGCGATTCTGAACGCGGTGATACCAAATATGTGTAGGTCTGATTTTTTTTTTTTTTAAATTGTTTTATTTTGGTTGGGGCAAAAGGGGGATGATTTGAACTTTTATATATTTTTTATATTTTTAAACACATTTATTTTTGGCATGCTTCAATAGCCTCCATAGGAGGCTAGAAGCATGCACTACACAATCGCCTCTGCTACATAGAGGTGAAGCACAGACCCTCTCTATGAAGCAGAAATGCAGCATTGCTTTGAGCTCCGACCACAGGGTAACGCTCACAGCAATCTGCCATCAACAACTATAGAGGTCTCAAGGAGACCTCAGGTTGTTATGGCTATGCACTGCTGACCCCCAATCATGTGACGGGGTCAGCGGTGCATGCACTTTCGGCCGTGCGGCCGGCGGCACTTGTTAAATGCTGCTGTCAGAGTTTGATAGCGGCATTTAATTAGTTAATGGGAGCGGGTGGATTGCGAATCTGCTCGCGCCCATTGCGGCCACATGTCAGTTGCTGATAACAGCTGACATGTCATGGCTTTGAGGTTGGCTCACCGCCGGAGCTCACCTCAAAGCGGGGCAGTCTGCCAGCTGACGTACTATCCCATCAGCTGGCAGAAAGGGGTTAAGCTTTCCCCCGGACAACAGAGGAGACAGCCGTGACAGTTCTGGACCTGGCACAAGTAAGGTACCCACAGCACTATCCCTCTACTTACACTCCCCCTCTCCTTTTGCTTGCCATTCCGCAGAAGAGAGTTCTTGTAGTAAACGATGACATTCTTCCATCTTCTGGATTATTCGCTGCCAAATAAATTGGTTTTGTTCATATCAGTTGGGTGATATTCCTGATGACGTCCGTTCTGTGCTGCGTAAGTCAGGTTGAGGATTGGAGACAGTTTGAGTAGTGGAATCAGGTTGAGCAGTGGAGTCAGGTTGACAGGCGATGACGGGGTTCAAGTGAGCAGCCAATTCTGTAGCTTCAAGTTCCTGTTCATCTTCTTGGTCGATGAGCAGGGGGTCAGAGAAATCTACTTCATCATATTCGAGAGCTGTGGAGGGGTGCGATTCAGGGACAACTTATGTTCTCTCTGTTTGGTCAGGGTCTCATGAAAAGCAAGGACGTAACATGTTCCGATGAATTACTTGAGTGGGAGCATCTCCTTTACCCTCAGGTTGGACCTCATAGATGGGACCTTCAGATCCGATTCTGAGTTTCACCTGATCCGGGTGTTATTGGGTGTGTGTGCTGCAGCCATTCCCAAATTAGAGTATTTTCAGCGCTCAAGAATGACACTGTACACCTAAGTGACAGAATAACTTTCCACTAATACAGATGGTTTTGAAACAAACACCGAACCAAAGGATATAACCATGAATAAAATGTTCCCTTCTATAGGATGTGCCCATTGCACTCCAACAGGAGATCACAGGAAGGGCCAACTCCCCTATAATATACACCTATAAATCGAAAAGAGCATAAGGCCCCATATTAGATCAAATCTAATTGAGTCAGATGGAAATATTAAATAAATAACCTTTATTGACACAAAAATATAAACAACAAGTACAACAGTACGTAGTAAGGATAAAGTATGTGACGACACTTAAGGACAGACACACTGGAGTACGTCCATATATCAAAATCTGGGTGCAGCAAGACCTCATGGGGAAAATAGTACAATAGCAACAACTAGTAATAAAATGCCATAAGTTCTAATATATGTACACTGGGTGATGGCACAGAAGACAAGGGGAAAATTAAACAACAGTACTAACAACCCCAGTGGGTGTATCCCATGTCCCTGAAAGCATTCACCCACATTGCAACCTGCCCATGAACTATAGCATATAAAGCATACCCATAGGCCCGCTGATTGCTTACCCATGAACGTGAGCTCCACTGCGCACTGTCCCACCGGAAGCCCCGACGCGCGTTTCGCGTTTAAATGTGCTTCCTCGGGGGGCTGTGTGGTAAATAACAGATGCCCGGTTTTTATATCCTGTCCGCAGCTGAAGCGATTAAGCCGCAAAGGCACAACGGCGCATGCGCACGGGTCCAGCGGCCGACAGCGCGTCACTTCCGGCTTTCCCAGGGACGCCCAGAGAGGAGGGAAATCCCTCTTGACGTCACCAAGTCTGGGCGTCCCTGTTACGGAAGCCTTACAGAGACGCGGTTCGGCCGAGGCCCACGGCGCACGCGCACCACCCCGGCGGCCATCTTGAAAGAGGGAAAATGTACTGGCATCCTAACCGCAGAAACATGGTAACATGTAAAATAATAGAGGCACAATGAATGTAAGTGGCCCAAGTCCAACACAGTGGTATAGTCCGAAGAGGTATGGATATGTTAGCCACAGGCCTCTCATTGTAGTATTCTGGATAACTTTTTTCGATGTCCACATCTCATCACATAAGCATGCTGTCACAATAGGGTGATGCCGTAAATCTTTCAGATGATACATTTCTAAAGGACAAGCGTCAGTTGCAGGACTGTTTGTTCCGCACCAGATTAGAGTCATAGTACCAATGAAACCTGTAAAACTAAAAATAACAAACTGCAAAAAGAAAATGGAAAACAAAACACAAGTTAAAAACCAAGACTATTAAAATAGATATAGGAGGGAAGCAGTTGATAGCGACCAGATACAAGAACATAAATATAACCAAATAAAAAAACCAGTATTACTGGTCGCGCGTATTATAGAAAGGGGGTGAAGGATACCTGTTCGTTCAAGCCGTTAGGGACCATAGTACCCAGGGAGACAATCCAACGGCATTCCATTTGTGCCAAAATCCGTTTCGGATCGCCCCCCCTATTGCCAATATGTACCCTATCTATCCCACGCACCTCAAAGGAAGCCGGATTACAGGCATGGTGTAGCTTAAAATGTCTCGGAATGGTGTTAAGCTCCGAGACATCAAGCGCGCTCTTAGCTGCCAAAATGCCTCTCACATGCTCCCGAACCCTGACACGGAGCTCGCGTGAAGTTAGACCGACATAGATTAAGTTACACGCGCAAGTGGCGTAATATACCACGAACGTAGTGCTACAGGATATATAGCTTGTGATTCGGTAGTCCCTACCTTGCCCCGCTGCCGAAAAGTTTGTGGCTCTGATGATATTACTACAGGCTTTGCAAGAGCCACACGGAAAACACCCCCATCTCTGTGGTCCCAAGCCAAAGATCCTAGAGGGGGCAGGGATATAGTGACTCCTCACCAGTTGGTCTTTCAAACTCCTGCCTCTTCTCGCAGTAAGGAGAGGACGATCAGGTAGGATCTTATTAAGGGTAGGTTCGGTTTTTAATACAGACCAGTGCCTTTGTAGAATCTCCCGTATCATATCCCACCTATTATTATAGGTGGATATGAATCTTAGTGGCTGTGATTTTTTGGTAGAACCTGATCTATGAGGCACACATAGCAATTGATTTCTGGGCGAGTTCCTGGCTCGTAGATAACCTTTCTTGATGGTCCTGTTGCTGTAACCCCGATCTCGGAACCGTCCGGCAAGGTCCCGAGCCCGCCTCTCAAAGATCTCATCCGCAGAGCAAATTCTCTTCATTCTGAGAAACTGACCCACTGGTATGGCTCGTATTGTAGACCGCACATGTGCCGAGGTGGAGTGTAGGAGGGCATTGACCGACGTCTCTTTTCGAAAGACGTCGGTCTGTATTTCACCGTCATTGCACCTCATAATTTTGATGTCAAGGAAATCAATATCACCACTCGCTATTCTGTGGGTCAGCCTAATATTACGATTATTTTGATTAAGCTCGCGGATGAAATCCAAGAGGGCCGGCTCAGGACCCTGCCAGATCATCAGCACATCATCGATATATCGATACCAGCACTGCACATGGGAAGCGGCGTGGGCGCCCCCCCCAAAAAACCTCTCTCTCCCAGAGACCGAGAAAGAGGTTAGCGTACGAGGGCGCACACGCCGCGCCCATGGCAGTGCCACGTTTTTGTAAAAAATAACGGTCCTTAAATAGGAAAAAATTGTGCGTTAGGATGAACTGTAATAGTTCCAAGATCAGGGTCTGCATCAGGGGGTCCAGGTTACTCATGCCCAGAAAAAACTCTGCTGCCTCCAAACCATCAATATGTTGGATACTAGTATAAAGAGATTCTACATCAATCGTCGCAAAGATCATGTCAGGCTCGAGAGTAAGACCATCTAGTTTTAACAGGACGTCCGTAGTGTCCCGGACATAGGAGGGGAGCGACTCCACCAACGGATGCAAATAATACTCAATAAATTTACAGACAGGGTCGCACAGCCCTCCCATGCCCGAGACAATCGGACGTCCCGGGGGCGTCACCGGATCCTTGTGTACCTTCGGCAGCAGGTACAAGGTAGGGACCACCGGAAACTCAACAAGTAAACCTTCGAAAACTTTTTTTGTTATTATGCCCCGTGTCAGGGCCCGATCCAAAATCTCAAGTAGTTCTCCCGAGAAGTTGGATACTGGATTAGATGGCAGAGGGGTATACGCTTCACGGTCTCTCAGCTGGCGAAATGCCTCTCTTTCATACTTAGCTGTCGGCCAGATTACCACGTTCCCCCCCTTATCCGCTGACTTTATTACCACATCGTGCATAGACTTAAGTTCTTTTAAAGCCTTGCATTGTGCAGATGTTAAATTGTTGCCCCTCTTATCACTCGAGATTTTCTTCAAGTCCTCCACTACCAGTTTATTGAATATATCAATCTGGGGGCAGAGTGAAAAGGGGGGGAACGTGGTACATTTACGCACAACAGAAGTAGGGAAGGTACCTGTAGCCGATGGTTCCGCCTCCTCCTCCAGTTCCTCGAGTACAGCCAACGCCTCTTGTTCCAATGTTGTTTCTGGATTGAAGTCATCCTGAGGTTTAGAATGTAATTTACGTAGAATGACTTTCCTGAGGAACAGTTGTGTGTCTTTCACGGCTGTAAAATAATTGAAGTTATTAGTAGGGACAAAAGTTAGTCCTAGGCCTAAGACACTCAGTTGGTCCTCTGATAGTGTATGGTCTGACAGGTTAATTACCTCTAGACGATTAGTAGGTTTTGGCTTTTTCTCGAGGGACTGGGGAGGGGTGAAACGACGTTTATTTTTTCCTCTACGACTTCCTGCTTTACCCAGGTTTAATCTATCATTGAAGGTGTTACTCAGGTGACTACTCCCGGCTTGATCCTCATCCACCGATGATATTGATGAAAAGGAGCCACGGTGAGGGGGGAGGTTAGGCTGTCTAGATTGTTTTTTCCTCCACCTATATACATGATTATTTTTGTAATCGAGGACATCTCTTTGGTACTTTTTAGTCTTAATTGCAACAATGTCTTTCTCCCACCTTTGAAAATCTCCCTCTAATTCATCGTTCAATTTCTTCTCGGCATTTGGTGAAAGGGTACTGCCAAGAGATTCCTGTAAGGAGCTAATCTCCTTCTCAATCTCTTGTAAAGAGGTGGTATTAGATCTCACCAGTAGCTCCATATAGCCCCTGGAGCAGTTGGATGATAGCTCTTCCCACTCCTTTTTGAGGGATTCATCGTCCATTGTAAATGAAGGGAACACTTGTATCCTCAACCCCCTAGGGATAAGTCCCTTGGCCATATAACGCTCTAAAAAAGCTCTATTCCACCATAGGCGCGTTTTTTTATTTAATAGAGACTTGAGTCTGGTCACTGAATCCTCCGCCTCCCTCGTATTAAAAACCACAACTGTATCATCACCAAATACTTCATCCAATTTAGTGAGCCACTGCTTCTCACGGGCTCTATGATCCATATGGTCGGTTGGAGAGGCTGTGAAAATACACAGTAACAGAATTACTTTGAAACAAACACTGAACCAAAGGATATAACCATGAATAAAATGTTCCCTTCTATAGGATGTGCCCATTGCACTCCAACAGGGGATCACAGGAAGGGCCAACTCCCCTATAATATACACCTATAAATCGAAAAGAGCATAAGGCCCCATATTAGATCAAATCTAATTGAGTCAGATGGAAATATTAAATAAATAACCTTTATTGACACAAAAATATAAACAACAAGTACAACAGTACGTAGTAAGGATAAAGTATGTGACGACACTTAAGGACAGACACACTGGAGTACGTCCATATATCAAAATCTGGGTGCAGCAAGACCTCATGGGGAAAATAGTACAATAGCAACAACTAGTAATAAAATGCCATAAGTTCTAATATATGTACACTGGGTGATGGCACAGAAGACAAGGGGAAAATTAAACAACAGTACTAACAACCCCAGTGGGTGTATCCCATGTCCCTGAAAGCATTCACCCACATTGCAACCTGCCCATGAACTATAGCATATAAAGCATACCCATAGGCCCGCTGATTGCTTACCCATGAACGTGAGCTCCACTGCGCACTGTCCCACCGGAAGCCCCGACGTGCGTTTCGCGTTTAAATGTGCTTCCTCGGGGGGCTGTGTGGTAAATAACAGATGCCCGGTTTTTATATCCTGTCCGCAGCTGAAGCGATTAAGCCGCAAAGGCACAACGGCGCATGCGCACGGGTCCAGCGGCCGACAGCGCGTCACTTCCGGCTTTCCCAGGGACGCCCAGAGAGGAGGGAAATCCCTCTTGACGTCACCAAGTCTGGGCGTCCCTGTTACGGAAGCCTTACAGAGACGCGGTTCGGCCGAGGCCCACGGCGCACGCGCACCACCCCGGCGGCCATCTTGAAAGAGGGAAAATGTACTGGCATCCTAACCGCAGAAACATGGTAACATGTAAAATAATAGAGGCACAATGAATGTAAGTGGCCCAAGTCCAACACAGTGGTATAGTCCGAAGAGGTATGGATATGTTAGCCACAGGCCTCTCATTGTAGTATTCTGGATAACTTTTTTCGATGTCCACATCTCATCACATAAGGATGCTGTCACAATAGGGTGATGCCGTAAATCTTTCAGATGATACATTTCTAAAGGACAAGCGTCAGTTGCAGGACTGTTTGTTCCGCACCAGATTAGAGTCATAGTACCAATGAAACCTGTAAAACTAAAAATAACAAACTGCAAAAAGAAAATGGAAAACAAAACACAAGTTAAAAACCAAGACTATTAAAATAGATATAGGAGGGAAGCAGTTGATAGCGACCAGATACAAGAACATAAATATAACCAAATAAAAAAACCAGTATTACTGGTCGCGCGTATTATAGAAAGGGGGTGAAGGATACCTGTTCGTTCAAGCCGTTAGGGACCATAGTACCCAGGGAGACAATCCAACGGCATTCCATTTGTGCCAAAATCCGTTTCGGATCGCCCCCCCTATTGCCAATATGTACCCTATCTATCCCACGCACCTCAAAGGAAGCCGGATTACAGGCATGGTGTAGCTTAAAATGTCTCGGAATGGTGTTAAGCTCCGAGACATCAAGCGCGCTCTTAGCTGCCAAAATGCCTCTCACATGCTCCCGAACCCTGACACGGAGCTCGCGTGAAGTTAGACCGACATAGATTAAGTTACACGCGCAAGTGGCGTAATATACCACGAACGTAGTGCTACAGGATATATAGCTTGTGATTCGGTAGTCCCTACCTTGCCCCGCTGCCGAAAAGTTTGTGGCTCTGATGATATTACTACAGGCTTTGCAAGAGCCACACGGAAAACACCCCCATCTCTGTGGTCCCAAGCCAAAGATCCTAGAGGGGGCAGGGATATAGTGACTCCTCACCAGTTGGTCTTTCAAACTCCTGCCTCTTCTCGCAGTAAGGAGAGGACGATCAGGTAGGATCTTATTAAGGGTAGGTTCGGTTTTTAATACAGACCAGTGCCTTTGTAGAATCTCCCGTATCATATCCCACCTATTATTATAGGTGGATATGAATCTTAGTGGCTGTGATTTTTTGGTAGAACCTGATCTATGAGGCACACATAGCAATTGATTTCTGGGCGAGTTCCTGGCTCGTAGATAACCTTTCTTGATGGTCCTGTTGCTGTAACCCCGATCTCGGAACCGTCCGGCAAGGTCCCGAGCCCGCCTCTCAAAGATCTCATCCGCAGAGCAAATTCTCTTCATTCTGAGAAACTGACCCACTGGTATGGCTCGTATTGTAGACCGCACATGTGCCAAGGTGGAGTGTAGGAGGGCATTGACCGACGTCTCTTTTCGAAAGACGTCGGTCTGTATTTCACCGTCATTGCACCTCATAATTTTCATGTCAAGGAAATCAATATCACCACTCGCTATTCTGTGGGTCAGCCTAATATTACGATTATTTTGATTAAGCTCGCGGATGAAATCCAAGAGGGCCGGCTCAGGACCCTCGTACGCTAACCTCTTTCTCGGTCTCTGGGAGAGAGAGGTTTTTTGGGGGGGCGCCCACGCCGCTTCCCATGTGCAGTGCTGGTATCGATATATCGATGATGTGCTGATGATCTGGCAGGGTCCTGAGCCGGCCCTCTTGGATTTCATCCGCGAGCTTAATCAAAATAATCGTAATATTAGGCTGACCCACAGAATAGCGAGTGGTGATATTGATTTCCTTGACATGAAAATTATGAGGTGCAATGACGGTGAAATACAGACCGACGTCTTTCGAAAAGAGACGTCGGTCAATGCCCTCCTACACTCCACCTCGGCACATGTGCGGTCTACAATACGAGCCATACCAGTGGGTCAGTTTCTCAGAATGAAGAGAATTTGCTCTGCGGATGAGATCTTTGAGAGGCGGGCTCGGGACCTTGCCGGACGGTTCCGAGATCGGGGTTACAGCAACAGGACCATCAAGAAAGGTTATCTACGAGCCAGGAACTCGCCCAGAAATCAATTGCTATGTGTGCCTCATAGATCAGGTTCTACCAAAAAATCACAGCCACTAAGATTCATATCCACCTATAATAATAGGTGGGATATGATACGGGAGATTCTACAAATGCACTGGTCTGTATTAAAAACCGAACCTACCCTTAATAAGATCCTACCTGATTGTCCTCTCCTTACTGCGAGAAGAGGCAGGAGTTTGAAAGACCAACTGGTGAGGAGTCACTATATCCCTGCCCCCTCTAGGATCTTTGGCTTGGGACCACAGAGATGGGGGTGTTTTCCGTGTGGCTCTTGCAAAGCCTGTAGTAATATCATCAGAGCCACAAACTTTTCGGCAGCGGGGCAAGGTAGGGACTACCGAATCACAAGCTATATATCCTGTAGCACTACGTTCGTGGTATATTACGCCACTTGCGCGTGTAACTTAATCTATGTCGGTCTAACTTCACGCGAGCTCCGTGTCAGGGTTCGGGAGCATGTGAGAGGCATTTTGGCAGCTAAGAGCGCGCTTGATGTCTCGGAGCTTAACACCATTCCGAGACATTTTAAGCTACACCATGCCTGTAATCCGGCTTCCTTTGAGGTGCGTGGGATAGATAGGGTACATATTGGCAATAGGGGGGGCGATCCGAAATGGATTTTGGCACAAATGGAATGCCGTTGGATTGTCTCCCTGGGTACTATGGTCCCTAACGGCTTGAACGAACAGGTATCCTTCACCCCCTTTCTATAATACGCGCGACCAGTAATACTGGTTTTTTTATTTGGTTATATTTATGTTCTTGTATCTGGTCGCTATCAACTGCTTCCCTCCTATATCTATTTTAATAGTCTTGGTTTTTAACTTGTGTTTTGTTTTCCATTTTCTTTTTGCAGTTTGTTATTTTTAGTTTTACAGGTTTCATTGGTACTATGACTCTAATCTGGTGCGGAACAAACAGTCCTGCAACTGACGCTTGTCCTTTAGAAATGTATCATCTGAAAGATTTACGGCATCACCCTATTGTGACAGCATCCTTATGTGATGAGATGTGGACATCGAAAAAAGTTATCCAGAATACTACAATGAGAGGCCTGTGGCTAACATATCCATACCTCTTCGGACTATACCACTGTGTTGGACTTGGGCCACTTACATTCATTGTGCCTCTATTATTTTACATGTTACCATGTTTCTGCGGTTAGGATGCCAGTACATTTTCCCTCTTTCAAGATGGCCGCCGGGGTGGTGCGCGTGCGCCGTGGGCCTCGGCCGAACCGCGTCTCTGTAAGGCTTCCGTAACAGGGACGCCCAGACTTGGTGACGTCAAGAGGGATTTCCCTCCTCTCTGGGCGTCCCTGGGAAAGCCGGAAGTGACGCGCTGTCGGCCGCTGGACCCGTGCGCATGCGCCGTTGTGCCTTTGCGGCTTAATCGCTTCAGCTGCGGACAGGATATAAAAACCGGGCATCTGTTATTTACCACACAGCCCCCCGAGGAAGCACATTTAAACGCGAAACGCGCGTCGGGGCTTCCGGTGGGACAGTGCGCAGTGGAGCTCACGTTCATGGGTAAGCAATCAGCGGGCCTATGGGTATGCTTTATATGCTATAGTTCATGGGCAGGTTGCAATGTGGGTGAATGCTTTCAGGGACATGGGATACACCCACTGGGGTTGTTAGTACTGTTGTTTAATTTTCCCCTTGTCTTCTGTGCCATCACCCAGTGTACATATATTAGAACTTATGGCATTTTATTACTAGTTGTTGCTATTGTACTATTTTCCCCATGAGGTCTTGCTGCACCCAGATTTTGATATATGGACGTACTCCAGTGTGTCTGTCCTTAAGTGTCGTCACATACTTTATCCTTACTACGTACTGTTGTACTTGTTGTTTATATTTTTGTGTCAATAAAGGTTATTTATTTAATATTTCCATCTGACTCAATTAGATTTGATCTAATATGGGGCCTTATGCTCTTTTCGATTTATAGGTGTATATTATAGGGGAGTTGGCCCTTCCTGTGATCCCCTGTTGGAGTGCAATGGGCACATCCTATAGAAGGGAACATTTTATTCATGGTTATATCCTTTGGTTCGGTGTTTGTTTCAAAGTAATTCTGTTACTGTGTATTTTCACAGCCTCTCCAACCGACCGTATGGATCATAGAGCCCGTGAGAAGCAGTGGCTCACTAAATTGGATGAAGTATTTGGTGATGATACAGTTGTGGTTTTTAATACGAGGGAGGCGGAGGATTCAGTGACCAGACTCAAGTCTCTATTAAATAAAAAACACGCCTATGGTGGAATAGAGCTTTTTTAGAGCGTTATATGGCCAAGGGACTTATCCCTAGGGGGTTGAGGATACAAGTGTTCCCTTCATTTACAATGGACGATGAATCCCTCAAAAAGGAGTGGGAAGAGCTATCATCCAACTGCTCCAGGGGCTATATGGAGCTACTGGTGAGATCTAATACCACCTCTTTACAAGAGATTGAGAAGGAGATTAGCTCCTTACAGGAATCTCTTGGCAGTACCCTTTCACCAAATGCCGAGAAGAAATTGAACGATGAATTAGAGGGAGATTTTCAAAGGTGGGAGAAAGACATTGTTGCAATTAAGACTAAAAAGTACCAAAGAGATGTCCTCGATTACAAAAATAATCATGTATATAGGTGGAGGAAAAAACAATCTAGACAGCCTAACCTCCCCCCTCAACGTGGCTCCTTTTCATCAATATCATCGGTGGATGAGGATCAAGCCGGGAGTAGTCACCTGAGTAACACCTTCAATGATAGATTAAACCTGGGTAAAGCAGGAAGTCGTAGAGGAAAAAATAAACGTCGTTTCACCCCTCCCCAGTCCCTCGAGAAAAAGCCAAAACCTACTAATCGTCTAGAGGTAATTAACCTGTCAGACCATACACTATCAGAGGACCAACTGAGTGTCTTAGGCCTAGGACTAACTTTTGTCCCTACTAATAACTTCAATTATTTTACAGCCGTGAAAGACACACAACTGTTCCTCAGGAAAGTCATTCTACGTAAATTACATTCTAAACCTCAGGATGACTTCAATCCAGAAACAACATTGGAACAAGAGGCGTTGGCTGTACTCGAGGAACTGGAGGAGGAGGCGGAACCATCGGCTACAGGTACCTTCCCTACTTCTGTTGTGCGTAAATGTACCACGTTCCCCCCCTTTTCACTCTGCCCCCAGATTGATATATTCAATAAACTGGTAGTGGAGGACTTGAAGAAAATCTCGAGTGATAAGAGGGGCAACAATTTAACATCTGCACAATGCAAGGCTTTAAAAGAACTTAAGTCTATGCACGATGTGGTAATAAAGTCAGCGGATAAGGGGGGGAACGTGGTAATCTGGCCGACAGCTAAGTATGAAAGAGAGGCATTTCACCAGCTGAGAGACCGTGAAGCGTATACCCCTCTGCCATCTAATCCAGTATCCAACTTCTCGGGAGAACTACTTGAGATTTTGGATCGGGCCCTGACACGGGGCATAATAACAAAAAAAGTTTTCGAAGGTTTACTTGTTGAGTTTCCGGTGGTCCCTACCTTGTACCTGCTGCCGAAGGTACACAAGGATCCGGTGACCCCCCCGGGACGTCCGATTGTCTCGGGCATGGGAGGGCTGTGCGACCCTGTCTGTAAATTTATTGAGTATTATTTGCATCCGTTGGTGGAGTCGCTCCCCTCCTATGTCCGGGACACTACGGACGTCCTGTTAAAACTAGATGGTCTTACTCTCGAGCCTGACATGATCTTTGCGACGATTGATGTAGAATCTCTTTATACTAGTATCCAACATATTGATGGTTTGGAGGCAGCAGAGTTTTTTCTGGGCATGAGTAACCTGGACCCCCTGATGCAGACCCTGATCTTGGAACTATTACAGTTCATCCTAATGCACAATTTTTTCCTATTTAGGACCGTTATTTTTTACAAAAACGTGGCACTGCCATGGGCGCGGCGTGTGCGCCCTCGTACGCTAACCTCTTTCTCGGTCTCTGGGAGAGAGAGGTTTTTTGGGGGGGCGCCCACGCCGCTTCCCATGTGCAGTGCTGGTATCGATATATCGATGATGTGCTGATGATCTGGCAGGGTCCTGAGCCGGCCCTCTTGGATTTCATCCGCGAGCTTAATCAAAATAATCGTAATATTAGGCTGACCCACAGAATAGTGAGTGGTGATATTGATTTCCTTGACATCAAAATTATGAGGTGCAATGACGGTGAAATACAGACCGACGTCTTTCGAAAAGAGACGTCGGTCAATGCCCTCCTACACTCCACCTCGGCACATGTGCGGTCTACAATACGAGCCATACCAGTGGGTCAGTTTCTCAGAATGAAGAGAATTTGCTCTGCGGATGAGATATTTGAGAGGCGGGCTCGGGACCTTGCCGGACGGTTCCGAGATCGGGGTTACAGCAACAGGACCATCAAGAAAGGTTATCTACGAGCCAGGAACTCGCCCAGAAATCAATTGCTATGTGTGCCTCATAGATCAGGTTCTACCAAAAAATCACAGCCACTAAGATTCATATCCACCTATAATAATAGGTGGGATATGATACGGGAGATTCTACAAAGGCACTGGTCTGTATTAAAAACCGAACCTACCCTTAATAAGATCCTACCTGATTGTCCTCTCCTTACTGCGAGAAGAGGCAGGAGTTTGAAAGACCAACTGGTGAGGAGTCACTATATCCCTGCCCCCTCTAGGATCTTTGGCTTGGGACCACAGAGATGGGGGTGTTTTCCGTGTGGCTCTTGCAAAGCCTGTAGTAATATCATCAGAGCCACAAACTTTTCGGCAGCGGGGCAAGGTAGGGACTACCGAATCACAAGCTATATATCCTGTAGCACTACGTTCGTGGTATATTACGCCACTTGCGCGTGTAACTTAATCTATGTCGGTCTAACTTCACGCGAGCTCCGTGTCAGGGTTCAGGAGCATGTGAGAGGCATTTTGGCAGCTAAGAGCGCGCTTGATGTCTCGGAGCTTAACACCATTCCGAGACATTTTAAGCTACACCATGCCTGTAATCCGGCTTCCTTTGAGGTGCGTGGGATAGATAGGGTACATATTGGCAATAGGGGGGGCGATCCGAAACGGATTTTGGCACAAATGGAATGCCGTTGGATTGTCTCCCTGGGCACTATGGTCCCTAACGGCTTGAACGAACAGGTATCCTTCACCCCCTTTCTATAATACGCGCGACCAGTAATACTGGTTTTTTTATTTGGTTATATTTATGTTCTTGTATCTGGTCGCTATCAACTGCTTCCCTCCTATATCTATTTTAATAGTCTTGGTTTTTAACTTGTGTTTTGTTTTCCATTTTCTTTTTGCAGTTTGTTATTTTTAGTTTTACAGGTTTCATTGGTACTATGACTCTAATCTGGTGCGGAACAAACAGTCCTGCAACTGACGCTTGTCCTTTAGAAATGTATCATCTGAAAGATTTACGGCATCACCCTATTGTGACAGCATCCTTATGTGATGAGATGTGGACATCGAAAAAAGTTATCCAGAATACTACAATGAGAGGCCTGTGGCTAACATATCCATACCTCTTCGGACTATACCACTGTGTTGGACTTGGGCCACTTACATTCATTGTGCCTCTATTATTTTACATGTTACCATGTTTCTGCGGTTAGGATGCCAGTACATTTTCCCTCTTTCAAGATGGCCGCCGGGGTGGTGCGCGTGCGCCGTGGGCCTCGGCCGAACCGCGTCTCTGTAAGGCTTCCGTAACAGGGACGCCCAGACTTGGTGACGTCAAGAGGGATTTCCCTCCTCTCTGGGCGTCCCTGGGAAAGCCGGAAGTGACGCGCTGTCGGCCGCTGGACCCGTGCGCATGCGCCGTTGTGCCTTTGCGGCTTAATCGCTTCAGCTGCGGACAGGATATAAAAACCGGGCATCTGTTATTTACCACACAGCCCCCCGAGGAAGCACATTTAAACGCGAAACGCGCGTCGGGGCTTCCGGTGGGACAGTGCGCAGTGGAGCTCACGTTCATGGGTAAGCAATCAGCGGGCCTATGGGTATGCTTTATATGCTATAGTTCATGGGCAGGTTGCAATGTGGGTGAATGCTTTCAGGGACATGGGATACACCCACTGGGGTTGTTAGTACTGTTGTTTAATTTTCCCCTTGTCTTCTGTGCCATCACCCAGTGTACATATATTAGAACTTATGGCATTTTATTACTAGTTGTTGCTATTGTACTATTTTCCCCATGAGGTCTTGCTGCACCCAGATTTTGATATATGGACGTACTCCAGTGTGTCTGTCCTTAAGTGTCGTCACATACTTTATCCTTACTACGTACTGTTGTACTTGTTGTTTATATTTTTGTGTCAATAAAGGTTATTTATTTAATATTTCCATCTGACTCAATTAGATTTGATCTAATATGGGGCCTTATGCTCTTTTCGATTTATGGGTGTATAATACAGATGGTTTGTTGTACATATATGGTTTTACAATTGCATACAGAAAGGGGTGGTTAGTTAATTACCATATGGTCAAGCTCTTCTGTTATTGATTATCTAAATATATATGGAATATTGTGATTAATGCACATATGAATGCTGATTAAGCAACTAAAGTGTAAGTGTCGCCTTTTCAGCAATTAGGACAAAGTTGAGATGTCTACTCATCACTTAGCACACCGGGTGTTGTTCCTCTTTTTGCCTGGAATGCCACAAACAGTCTGTCTGGCTTATTTCAGTTTATGTCAGCCACTTTAAGCAATGGATTATAGTGTATATATTTGCTGTGAGTACATATGAGTATATATGCAAGTGAGAACTATATGAAATATATACCATATTAATCGTACTATAAAACACACTTTTTTCCTCCCAAAATGTGATGAAAATAGGGGGTGCCTCTTATAGTCCTGATATTGGCTCTGGCTTTGGTGGGGAGGTGGGATAGCGGTAAAGGAGTACCAGCGGATCACAGAGGCAGGAACCAGCGTCTCCGGCTAACTCCTGTGCCCGCTGCTAAAGAGAAATGAGTATGAACTGCATTCCACACCCATGGGCATGAAGGGTAAGAATATTCATTTCTTTCTAGCATCCTGGTATGATTGATTGGCCCCATCCCCTTGCTGGTATGATTGGCCCCATCCCTTGCTGGTATGTTTGGCCCCATCACCTTGCTGGTATGATTGGCCCCATCACCTTGCTGGTATGATTGGCCCCATCACCTTGCTGGTATGATTGGCCCCATCACCTTGCTGGTATGATTGGCCCCATCACCTTGCTGGTATGATTGGCCCCATCCTCTTGCTGGTATGATTGGCCCCATCACCTTGCTGGTATGATTGGCCCCATCCTATCACTAGTATCTATGGTCCCATCTGAAAAGTTTAAAAAAAAAAAACCTTTACTCTCATTTTCCTCCGCTCCCTCGCAGTCGCAGCATCCTGTTCTGGCGCCAGCAGCTGCTTAATGCTTGTACGCAGCGAATGGCAGAGACATCCTGCGCTGCTCACACGCAGAGCACAGCTGCTGGAATACTCACCGGGTGTTCATCAGAGATCGCAGTGAGCATCCATTCCTATTCAGAAGTATGCACTGTCAACCGCCTGCTTCCTGCTGCTGCCGGCGGTCACGTGTGCCAATACTTAAGAGAAATTAATATTTCTGAATAAATAATTAATTTTTTTAGTTTATGCTATGGTTCTCTTCATTCGGCTATTCATCATGTCAACCCGAATTTGTGTTGCTAAGTCTATGAGAGGCATAATGAGGCCAGAATAAGGTTCTCATAGACTTGCAATGAGATCTTCTAATCATTACCTCTGACTTTCGGTCAGTTAGCAGTTGCCGTCACAAGATGGTGGAGCGGGAACAGAGCGGCGCAGGGAAGATAATGCTAGGGTCAGGGAAACAAGATTAGTGGAACCACTGCAGTGCTGACATAAAAAAAGAACTGTTGAGTGCTGCTTTAAGAAATAAATCAGTGTAGAACTTTAGATTTTCCTTGCGTTTGTATTTGTACATGGAGGTTATGACATTTTCTTCCTCTTTTTATTCATGTGGTAAATGGAGATGCCCTCTAATGCTACATACAGTATTATAATTGACATTTAATAAGCAGTAAGGATAAGATATGCCCATTATAAAATTGTCTATTTTAAAAACCCATTAACCAATCAAGATTTTGTTTAAAGAAATTCATATCACATCTACAGCCAAATCAGATTTTCCTAGTGGCGATTGAAAATGAATGGATGCCTGCTTAGACTGAAGTGCTATGAAATAAATTACCATCTATTAAATCTAAAATGTCATATTTAGCCCATGACACAAACATTAACTTTGAGATCAAAGTTGGAATTTGATATCACTTGCAAAAAAACGATGTATTAAACAATCATTTCAAATATGAAAAAATGTTTCCTATTATCACAGTCAGTAGATCACAGTTGGATTTTTTTTTCTCCGCATACTCCAGCTACAGCAATTCAGTACACCACCCTTTAAACATTCAGTTTGGCTATACAAATTTAGACAATGGTAAGAAAAATGGACATTCAATTATCCCAATGCGTTTTTTAACTTCAAGATAATTGGCTAAATTGCATGAAAATGGCATTTCATAAATGTCACAGCCCTTGTTAAATATAACGAGCTGCAGTGGCAGCATTGTGTTTCTCAGCAATGATACAGTACTTGCACCATTTCAAGTTTATTTTAATGTGCCAACTAGTAAATAATTCTATTATTTCTGATTTAGCTTTCATCTTTGGATGTATTTAATCCAAGCACATCATTGATCTGAAGCGCAGTTTGAGGCTCTATTTTCAGAATGTTTTTAGATAAGGAATGTTAATGAAGCTGTTTTTTTTAGTAAATATAAATTAATTATCAGCAGATAATCCTACAGTGCTTTCTCCAGTTAACATCACGACGAGGAAGCAACTGGGATTTGTTCATTCTATTACCAAAAACCAGCTTGACTTAGAGACCCTGTCAGCAGCATTTTACTAACTAAAGTACAGATTTGGCCATATTAGAACTGACATACTAATTAAAATGATACCTCAGGTGATGAAATAAATTTTGTAGATTTTCTTTTAATCATTGTTTAAAGTTTCCTTGTATGCATATCTTCATCCATTGGGACGGGCCTGAGGGCAGGACTGTGGGTAGGGTCATCAGTAGTGATGAGCGAATATACTCGTTACTCGAGATTTCCCGAGCACGCTCGGGTGTCCTCCGAGAATTTTTTAGTGCTTGGAGATTTAGTTTTTAGCACCGCAGCTCAATGATTTACATCTATAATACAGAATAAATATATGTGGGGATTCCCTAGCAACTAGGCAACCCCCACATGTACTTATGCTGGCTAACAGATGTAAATCATTCAGCTGCAGCGCTAAAAACTAAAACTCCGAGCACTAAAAAATACTCGGAGGACACCCGAGCGTGCTCGGAAAATCTCGAGTAACGAGTATATTCGTTCATCACTACAGATGAAACTACCCACAGTCCTGCCCTCAGGCCTATCCCAGGATGAAGCAGCACACGCAAAACGTGCTTCGGAGCTATCCAGGTCAGTGTGCCACTGGGCAGAGCACTTTCCAGGAAGCGGTGGTGACACAGGTAATATGTACAAGGCACAGGGCACTTGCAAGTTTACTTTGTTGCATCCACGATTGATGCACTCTCAGTAAGTTGTAGCTCGTGGACTCAGCAATGTGGGAGGCATGTTGGACTCATTAGAGTTTGTAGGGACTACATGGAATTTTATGTGTCTATTTACAGCATGCCTTGTCTGAATTTTTAATTCCTGTTATTGCCTGTCCACATAGCAGTAATGGCTAAACTTGTTGTTATGAAGGCAGGGCCGTATTTAGAGTTTCTGCTGCCCTAGGCACTTTTAGTGCTGCCTCCCCCTTTGGTGAGTATGACACTATCGGCAGTGACTTTGGCAAAAATCGCTGATGTGAAAGTCGCCTTTTGCAGCAGATCCGACAGTTTTTCCGCATCTGCCGCGTAATGGATCACTTAGGGCAACACTGCGTTCGGCCTCATTCATTCCCTATGGGACTTACAGACATGTGCGGCTCTTGCGGTTTTGCCGCCATCCGGCAAATGCGGTACTTGCAGCAATGAGAAAAAACACTACTAGCAGTGTTTTATGT
Organism: Ranitomeya imitator; assembly: GCF_032444005.1. NCBI lineage: Eukaryota > Metazoa > Chordata > Amphibia > Anura > Dendrobatidae > Ranitomeya > Ranitomeya imitator. The sequence continues at coordinate 72,564,732 of NC_091290.1, read as the reverse complement.
ATCATCGTAAGTGCAAAACCGCAATTGCCGCACATGTTCGCAAGTAGCCATCATTACCTGTCCCTGCACCTTGCTAGCTCATCCCTATCCAACCCTCCCTGACCTAAAACTACACTATAAAGCTTCAGAAAAGCAATTTATTAACTGCCATATTCCTATGATAATGAGGGCTCTAGGCTATGGCGTAGACTGGGACGGGCAGTCTCCGGGTCTCCATCCTCTCTGTGCACACCCTCAGTCCCTGCCTCACTGCCTGTGCACAGACCACCCTCCACCGCACCCGGTAATCACCGCTCACAGTAGCATACCAGCAGAGGTGTATCTAGGGTTTCTGGCACCCGGGGAAAGAATTCATTTTGGTGCCCCCCCTCCGCCAAGGACATATGTGATTTGCACACTCAGTCATGTGCCCACGAGCTCCTCTCCCTAATGCTCTCAATGTTCAGTGAAAAACTAAGAGAAGCAGAAGAGAAGCTCGATGTCGCAGGACCATAAGAGTATGTGTCCACGTTCAGGATTGCATCAGGATTTGGTCATGATTTTTCATCAGTATTTGTAGCCAAAACCAGGAGTGGAACAATTAGAGGAAAACTATAATAGAACCATATGCTCCACTTCTGTATTTATCACCCACTCCTGGTTTTGGCTACAAATACTGATGTAAAATACTGACCAAATCCTGATGCAATCCTGAACGTGGACACACACCCTAAGTCTGAAAAATCGCATATGAGTGACGTGTCCATGTGACGACTACTGGAACTTGCAGAGCTGAATCCTGACATCGCAGCTTCTGAATTCTCACAACGCATGCACTGCACTTTTAGGATTCTCCCTTGCCGGTGGACAGTCATGTCAGCACAAGTATGTGATTTGTAGACTTCTGACCACATTCTGACTAGATGTGCCCGGCCTCGCTCAGTTCATTTTCATTGACGGAGGTCACGCATGTCTAGTCAGCACGTGATCGCATTAATGTAAATCCCCAGCATGAGAGAATCCTGACAGCGTGCAGTGTGCACTGTGAGAATTCAGAAGTCTGCAGTCACAAAGAATGACTGCAGACTCATCACAAGCCTGGACATCCCCTTTAAAAGGGACTCTGTCACCTGAATTTGGAGGGAACAATTTTCAGCCATAGGGGTGGGGTTTTCGGGTGTTTGATTCACCCTTTCCTTACCCGCTGGCTGCATGCTGGCTGCAATATTGGATTGAAGCTCATTCTCTGTCCTCCATAGTACACGCCTGCGCAAGGCAAGATTGCAGATTGTGCAGGTACAGTATGTACTACGGAGGACAGAGAATGAGCTTCAATCCAATATTGCAGCCAGCATGCAGCCAGCGGGTAAGGAAAGGGTGAATCAAACACCCGAAAACCCCACCCCTATGGCTGAAAATTGTTCCCTCCAAATTCAGGTGACAGTGTCCCTTTAAATCTCCTAACATATATTAAAACATGAGAGTTAGCATCACAAATAACATTTACATCCAGGTACCTGATAGATGACGTCGCCTCTGGAGCCGTTCTCCTTTTCTTCATCTTGTCCAGATCCCATGATGAGTTTTCTCATCCACAGCCGTCTCTGCAGACTTCCATCTTCGCCGCTCTTTTGCAGAAAGTCTCCACATGACGCCCTTAAAGATACAAGTGTCATTATAATGCTCCCAAATAAAAAATTGCCCCTCACTATATTGTCTGCACAAAGTATGACCCCCACACTGTCCCTCTTATGGTACATGCTCTTCACACTGTCCTCTCCTTTCTATACCAGTCCCCTCTTCACACTGTCCTCTCACACTGTGTCCCCCTTATAGGGCCCAGTATTTATACTCCATATTTATACGCCATCCTCCCACACTGCGTTCATGCCTCCCCCATCCTCCCACCCTGCGTTCATAGCTCCCCCATCCTTCTCCCCTGCAAGCATGGCTCCCCCATCCTCCCACTCTGCGTTCATGGCTCCCCATCCTTCTCCCCTGCGTTCATGGCTCCCCCATCCTTCTCCCCTGCGTTCATGGCTCCCCCATCCTCCCACTCTGCGTTCATGGCTCCCCCATCCTCCCACTCTGCGTTCATGGCTCCCCCATCCTCCCACTCTGCGTTCATGGCTCCCCATCCTTCTCCCCTGCGTTCATGGCTCCCCATCCTTCTCCCCTGTATGCACGGCTCCCCATCCTTCTCCCCTGTGTGCACGGCTCCCCATCCTTCTCCCCTGTGTGCACGGCTCCCCATCCTTCTCCCCTGTGTACATGGCTCCCCATCCTTCTCCCCTGTGTGCACGGCTCCCCATCCTTCTCCCCTGTGTGCACGGCTCCCCATCCTTCTCCCCTGTGTGCACGGCTCCCCATCCTTCTCCCCTGTATGCACGGCTCCCCATCCTTCTCCCCTGTGTACATGGCTCCCCATCCTTCTCCCCTGTGTGCACGGCTCCCCATCCTTCTCCCCTGTGTGCACGGCTCCCCATCCTTCTCCCCTGTGTGCACGGCTCCCCATCCTTCTCCCCTGTGTGCACGGCTCCCCATCCTTCTCCCCTGTGTACATGGCTCCCCATCCTTCTCCCCTGTGTGCACGGCTCCCCATCCTTCTCCCCTGTGTGCACGGCTCCCCATCCTTCTCCCCTGTATGCACGACTCCCCATCCTTCTCCCCTGTATGCACGGCTCCCCATCCTTCTCCCCTGTGTGCACGGCTCCCCATCCTTCTCCCCTGTATGCACGACTCCCCATCCTTCTCCCCTGTATGCACGGCTCCCCATCCTTCTCCCCTGTATGCATGGCTCCCCATCCTCCTCCCCTGTGTGCACGGCACCCCACTTTTTTCCCTGTCATACTTACCTCTCACCGGCGCGTAGCACAGAACTTCCTGGCATCTCAGCGTCTTCCTTCCTGTCTTCAGCGGTCACATGGTAGCGCTAATTAAGGGTGATGAATATGCGCATATTCATCACCCTTAATGATCGGTACCATGTGAACGGTGAAGACAGGACGGCGCTGAGACGCAGTTGCAGCCACCGCTGGAGGAAGGTGAGTATTACGTCTTCAGGGAGGGAGGGAAGGGGGCGGGAAGGAGGGAGGAGGGGGGGGCGGAAAGGGGGGAGGGAGGAGGGGGGACGGAAACTTGACCCCGGAGTTTTATAAAATAAAAAAAAAAAAAAAAAGGAAAAAACCTAGCTCAAGGGCGCCCCCCCGCATCCCGCCGCCCTAGGCACGTGCCCTCAAGTGCCTAGTGGCAAATACGGCCCTGTATGAAGGGCCTCTTTGGCAAAGACTCCTTACTCCATGTGCAATAATTATTACCTGGATACTTAAACTCCAGTTGACCCTACTTATATGTAGTTTGTTGTAGGCACCTTATTCTATGTCTGTTTGTGGTTGAATGTATTGTGTATTTTTATACCTTTAATAAAGATTTATATTGATTTTACAGTTGTAGCACTTCTATTGACCATAGCTCTAATTGCTATGGGTCAGTTATCCTCTCCCTAAGGAACTTATCTAGATGCGTGGTGAGCACTTTGACCCACCAAGTGCTTCACAGAAGTTTATAATGTGGGCAGCACGGTGGCTCAGTGGTTAGCACTGCAGCCTTGCAGCGCTGGAGTCCTGGGTTCAAACCCCGCCAAGGACAACATCTGCAAAGAGTTTGTATTTGCGTGTTTGTATTTGCGAGTCCGTGTTTGCGTGGGTTTCCTCTGGGCACTCCGGTTTCCTCCCACATTCCAAAGACATACTGATAAGGAATTTAGATTGTGAGCCCCATCGGGGACAGTGATGATAATGTGTGCAAAATGTAAAGCGCTGCGGAATATGTTAGCGCTATATAAAATTAAAGATTATTATTATTAGACCGGTAAAAAAAAATAATAATTTATTTTCACAAAAATGATTTTTTTGCCCCCCATTTTTTTATTTTCCCAGGAGTAACAGAAGAAATTGGACACAAAAGTTGTTGTGGAATTTGTTCTGAGTACACTGATACCCCATATGTGGGGGTAAATTACTGTTTGGATGCATGGCACAGCTCGGAAGGGAAGGAGTGCCGTTCGACTTTTCATTGTAAAATTGACTGGAATTGAGATAGGATGCCATGTAGCATTTGGAGAGTCCCTGATGTGCCTAAACAGTGGAAACTCCCCACAAGTGACAGCATTTTTGAAAGTAGACCCCCTAAGGAACTTATCTATATGTGTTGTGAGAACTTTGAACACCCAAGTGTTTCACTACAGTTTAAGACGCAGAGCCATGGAAAAAAAATCTTTTTTTTTTCAACAAAAATGCCTCCAGTTTTGTATTTTCCCAAGGGTAACAGGAGAAATTGGACCCCAAAAGTTTTGTCCAATTTGTCCGAAGTATGCTGATACCCAATATGTGGGAGTGCATGGCAGAGCTCGGAAGAGAAGGAGCTTCATTTGGAATGCAAGATAAGTGAAAGCAGTCAGAGGGGAGCGCAGAGGAATCGACCCAGGGAAGGGAAGATAAAAGGGAGTTGTCGAGCACCCTCGCAGCTCCAGCTGAATACCTCCAAAGGAGGATAAGAGCGTGTGTCAAACAGAAATCAGTCCCAGGAGCGCTGAAGGAAACTCAGACAACATATGTCGTTTACCAGAACGCGTTTTGACGGTAAACACCGTCTTCTTCAGGTGGGAGATAATTAATGGGAACAGGAAAGCAGTATATAAACAATAAACAGCCAATCACAATGCTGTTCACAGATTTACAAATTTAAAGGAACATTCACTGAAAAATATAATCAAACAATAATCACATAAATTCAAAATATAACATTAAAATCATGAAAACAAGGGTTTTTTTTAATTTATATGTAATATTTAAAAACATATCACAGATAAAAAATAATAAATAAAAGTCATTATGAATCTACAACTATATAGACAAAAAGTTACGTGTTCAATAATTACGACTAGGGTTCAGCGAAACGGGTCGGCCATTTTCAGAAGTCGCCGACTTTTGGCAAAGTCGGGTTTCATGAAACCCGACCTGACCCCTGTGTGGGGTCGGCCATGAGGTCGGCATTCTTCTGAATCTGGTATCGGAATTCCGATACCGAGTTCCGATATGTTTGCAATATCGGAAATCGGTATCGGAATCCATATTTAAGTGTAAAATAAAGAATTAAAATGAAAAATATTGCTATACTCACCCTCTGACGTGCCCTGGTACTAACCGGCAGCCTTGCTTCCTTAGAATCAGCACGTGAATGACCTTAGATGACGTCGCGGCTTGTGATTGGTCGCGCGACCGCCCATGTGACCGCTCGCGCGACCAATCACAAGCCGCGACGTCACCGAAGGTCCTTCAAGCGCTGATTCTTAGGAAGGAAGGCTGCCGGAAAGAAGCAGGGCGCGTCCGAGGGTGAGTATATACCTAATAGGAATATACTCACCCTCGGACGCGCCCTGCTTCTTTCCAGCAGCCTTCCTTCCTAAGAATCAGCGCTTGAAGGACCTTCGGTGACGTCGCGGCTTGTGATTGGTCGCGCGAGCGGTCACATGGGCGGTCGCGCGACCAATCACAAGCCGCGACGTCATCTAAGGCCCTTCACGCGCTGATTCTAAGGAAGGAAGGCTGCCGGTTAGTACCAGGGCGCGTCCGAGGGTGAGTATAGTAATATTTTTTATTTTAATTCTTTATTTTACACTTATATATGGATCCCAGGGCCTGAAGGAGAGTTTCCTCTCCTTCAGACCCTGGGAACCATTGGAAACCCAATGCACTGCATTGGGTTTCGAGTTTCGGCCGACCCCGACCCCGACATTTTTTTTAGGATCGGCCAATTTCACTCGACCCGACTTTTGAAAAAGTCGGGTTTCGTGAAACCCGATCCTAAAAAAAATAAAAGTCGCTCAACCCTAGTGAGCACATCACTGGCACATGACGTCACTGCACTGGTGATGTTCACTTCTCAAATAATTAATCTTTTATTTTTATGTATAATAATCTTTTATTTTTATGTAGTGCTAACATATTCAGCAGCGCTTTCACAGTTTGAACGCATTATCATCGCTATCCCCGATGGGGCTCACAATTTAAATTCCCTATCAGTATGTCTTTGGAATGTGGGAGGAAACTGGAGTGCCCAGAGGAAACCCACGCAAACACGGGGAGAACATACAAACTCCTTGCAGATGTTGTCCTTGATGGGATTTGAACCTAGGACTCCAGCGCTGGAAGGCTGCAGTGCTATCCACTGAGCCACCGTGCTGCCCTATGGATGAGGAAAAGGACACCGCTGGACCGCAGCCAGGTAAGGAGAAACCTTTTTAATTTTTTTGCATGGGGACAAAATGGGTGATTATATGTGGGCTGGAAGCAGAATGGAGACACATGGGGCCAGGGTGGGACATCATAGGGGGGCAGGATGGGAGGATATATGGAACTCGGGGGCAGCATGGTGACACATTGGGACTAGACACACAACTGGTGAGTCAATACCTGAACACTTACACTTTACACAGGGCTCTTGCGTATAATGTGACTCCATTACCTGTACACTGACACTATATACAGAGCTCCTGTGTATAATGTCACTGGTGAGTCACTGTCTTACCTGTACACTGACACTGTATACAGAGCTCGTATATATAATACGAGCTGTATTACCTGTAAAATTACACTATACAATGTATACTATGTACAGAGCTCCTGTGTATAATGGCACTTATGTTAATATTAGTATTGTGGTTTGTTATTAATGATCAGTATTGTAGTATTCGGTCACTATGTGGTGGTAATATTTGGTCTGGACATTGTGTGCTAGTATTTGTCCCTGTATGTGATATTATTCAGTTACTATGTGGTTGTAATATATAGACTGATCATAGTGTTGGGGCATTTGTTCCTTGTATGTGGTATTATTGGGTCACTATGTGTTGGTAATATGTGGTCTCGCCTTGGTATAACGGTCTTTTTCCTTTGAATGTGGTATTATTTATGTGGTCATTTAAAAAAAATGTATGTGAGTTATTCCCTTAAATAAAAATAAATACAAATATACCTAAAAAGAGTATTGGACATTTCAAGATATTTTTCAAAGGTTGGTGACCTGCCCACAAAGTCTTCCTTGTCGTGGTGGCAGTTTAAAAAATCTTTTGGTCAAAACAAAAGCTGATGGCTATGTGTTGTGAATTCTGTTGTCGGGCTCCCTCCTGTGGTCATGAATGGTACTTCGGCTGGTTCTGTCCATGGAATTCCTCTGGTGGGTGTTTCTGAGTTTCACAGGTGACGAAGTTAATTCGTTAGCTGCTGCTCTATTTAACTCCACTTAGATCTTTGCTCCATGCCACCTGTCAATGTTCCAGTATTGGTCTGTTCACTCCTGGATCGTTCTTACGACCTGTCTTCCCATCAGAAGCTAAGTTCCAGCTTGTATTTCTTTGGTTTGCTATTTTTCTGTCCAGCTTGCTATTTTATTTGTTGTCTTGCTTGCTGGAAGCTCTGGGACGCAGAGGGAGCGCCTCCGCACCGTGAGTCGGTGCGGAGGGTCTTTTTGCGCCCTCTGCGTGGTCTTTTTGTAGGTTTTTGTGCTGACCGCAAAGTAACCTTTCCTATCCTCGGTCTGTTCAGTAAGTCGGGCCTCACTTTGCTAAATCTGTTGTGAATTCTGTGGCAGAGCTCCCTCCTGTGGTCACAAGTGGTACTTCGGCTGATTCTCTCTGTGAGCTTCCGTTGGTGGAGGAAAGTGGTACTGCGGCTTCTGAGTTTCCTTCCTCAGGTGATGTGGTGAAGTCGTTAGGTGCTGCTCTATTTAACTCCACCTAGTGCTTTGATCCTGGCCTCCAGTCAATGTTCTAGTATTGGACCTGTTTCCTCCTGGATCGTTCCTGTGGCCTGCTGCTCTGCATAGCTAAGTTCCGCTTTGCTATTTTGTTTGCTGTTTTTTTCTGTCCAGCTTGTCTATTTGTTTTTTCCTGCTTGCTGGAAGCTCTGGGACGCAGAGGGTGTACCTCCCTGCCGTTAGTTCGGTACGGAGGGTCTTTTTGCCCCCTTTGCGTGGTTTTTGTAGGGTTTTGTGTTGACCGCAAAGTTACCTTTCCTATCCTCGCTCTGTTCAGAAAGTCGGGCCTCACTTTGCTAAATCTATTTCATCTCTACGTTTGTCTTTTCATCTTAACTCACAGTCATTATATGTGGGGGCTGCCTTTTCCTTTGGGGTATTTCTCTGAGGCAAGGTAGGCTTATTTTCTATCTTCAGGCTAGCTAGTTTCTCAGGCTGTGCTGAGTTGCATAAGGAGCGTTAGGCGCAATCCACGGCTGCCTCTAGTGTGGTTGGAGAGGATTAGGGATTGCGGTCAGCAGAGTTCCCCCGTCTCAGAGCTCGTTCTATGTTTTTGGGTTATTGTCAGGTCACTGTATGTGCTCTGACCTCTATGTCCATTGTGGTACTGAATTACCTTATCATAACAGTACTGGAGGCCCAAAGTACTAATGATTCTCAAAAGAGGGAAAAAAGAAGTTTTTTTCCCTGCACTTCCCTGCAATTTTTTTTTCTCTGCACTGTGTTTTGCCTTTTTTTTCCCCTAGACATTTGGGTGGTTCAGGACACAGGTGTAGCGATGGACATTAAAGGTCTGTCTTCATATGTGGATCATCTCAAGGCAAGAGTACAAAATATTCAAGACTTTGTGGTTCAGAATTCTATGTTAGAACCGAGAATTCCTATTCCTGATTTGTTTTTTGGAGATAGAACTAAATTTCTGAGTTTCAAAAATAATTGTAAACTATTTCTGGCTTTGAAACCTCGCTCCTCTGGTGACCCACTTCAACAAGTTAGGATCATTATTTCTTTTTTACGTGGCGACCCTCCGGACTGGGCATTTTCTCTTCCGTCAGGAGATCCTGCATTAAGTAATATCGATGTGTTTTTCCTGGCGCTCGGATTGCTGTACGATGAGCCTAATTCAGTGGATCAGGCAGAGAAGAATTTGCTGGCTCTGTGTCAGGGTCAGGATGAGATAGAGGTATATTGTCAGAAATTTAGAAAGTGGTCCGTACTCACTCAGTGGAATGAAGGTGCGCTCGCAGCTATTTTCAGAAAAGGTCTCTCTGAAGCCCTTAAGGATGTCATGGTGGGATTTCCTATGCCTGCTGCTCTGAATGAGTCTATGTCTTTGGCCATTCAGATCGGTCGACGCTTGCGTGAGCGTAAATCTGTGCACCATTTGGCGGTATTACCTGAGCTTAAACCTGAGCCTATGCAGTGCGATAGGACTTTGACCAGAGTTGAACGGCAAGAACACAGACGTCTGAATGGGCTGTGTTTCTACTGTGGTGATTCCACTCATGCTATCTCTGATTGTCCTAAGCGCACTAAGCGGTTCGCTAGGTCTGCCACCATTGGTACGGTACAGTCAAAATTTCTTCTGTCCGTTACCTTGATCTGCTCTTTGTCATCGTATTCTGTCATGGCATTTGTGGATTCAGGCGCTGCCCTGAATTTGATGGACTTGGAGTATGCTAGGCGTTGTGGGTTTTTCTTGGAGCCCTTGCAGTGTCCTATTCCATTGAGAGGAATTGATGCTACGCCTTTGGCCAAGAATAAGCCTCAGTACTGGACCCAGCTGACCATGTGCATGGCTCCTGCACATCAGGAGGTTATTCGCTTTCTGGTGTTGCATAATCTGCATGATGTGGTCGTGTTGGGGTTGCCATGGCTACAAGTCCATAATCCAGTATTAGATTGGAAATCCATGTCTGTGTCCAGCTGGGGTTGTCAGGGGGTACATGGTGATGTCCCATTTCTGACTATTTCGTCATGAACCCCTTCTGAGGTTCCAGAGTTCTTGTCTGATTACCGGGATGTATTTGATGAGCCCAAGTCCGATACCCTACCTCCGCATAGGGATTGTGATTGTGCTATCGATTTGATTCCTGGTAGTAAATTCCCAAAAGGTCGACTGTTTAATTTATCTGTGCCTGAGCACGCCGCTATGCGGAGTTATGTGAAGGAGTCCTTGGAGAAGGGGCATATTCGCCCATCATCGTCGCCATTAGGAGCAGGGTTCTTTTTTGTAGCCAAGAAGAATGGTTCACTGAGACCTTGTATAGATTACCGCCTTCTAAATAAGATCACGGTTAAATTTCAGTACACCTTGCCGTTGTTATCTGATTTGTTTGCTCGGATTAAGGGGGCTAGTTGGTTCACCAAGATAGATCTTCGTGGTGCGTATAATCTTGTGCGTATTAAGCGAGGCGACGAATGGAAAACTGCATTTAATACGCCCGAGGGCCATTTTGAGTATCTAGTAATGCCATTCGGACTTGCCAATGCTCCATCAGTGTTTCAGTCCTTTATGCATGACATCTTCCGAGAGTACCTGGATAAATTCCTGATTGTGTACTTGGATGACATTTTGATCTTCTCGGATGATTGGGAGTCTCATGTGAAGCAGGTCAGAACGGTGTTTCAGGTCCTGCGTGCTAATTCTTTGTTTGTGAAGGGATCAAAGTGTCTCTTAGGTGTTCAGAAGGTTTCATTTTTGGGGTTCATCTTTTCCCCTTCTACTATCGAGATGGACCCTGTTAAGGTCCAAGCCATCCATGATTGGACTCAGCCGACATCTCTGAAAAGTCTGCAAAAGTTCCTGGGCTTTGCTAATTTTTATCGTCGCTTCATCTGCAATTTTTCTAGTATTGCTAAACCATTGACCGATTTGACCAAGAAGGGTGCTGATGTGGTCAATTGGTCTTCTGCTGCTGTGGAAGGTTTTCAAGAGTTGAAGCGTCGTTTTTCTTCTGCCCCTGTGTTGTGTCAACCAGATGTTTCGCTTCCGTTCCAGGTCGAGGTTGATGCTTCTGAGATTGGAGCAGGGGCTGTTTTGTCGCAGAGAAGTTCTGATTGCTCGGTGATGAAACCATGCTCCTTCTTTTCCAGGAAGTTTTCGCCTGCTGAGCGAAATTATGATGTGGGCAATCGAGAGTTGCTGGCCATGAAGTGGGCATTCGAGGAGTGGCGTCATTGGCTTGAAGGAGCTAAGCATCACGTGGTGGTCTTGACTGATCATAAGAACTTGACTTATCTCGAGTCCGCCAAGCGGTTGAATCCTAGACAGGCTCGTTGGTCGTTGTTTTTTGCACGTTTTGACTTTGTGATTTCGTACCTTCCAGGCTCTAAAAATGTGAAGGCGGATGCTCTGTCTAGGAGTTTTGTGCCTGACTCTCCGGGTTTATCTGAGCCGGCGGGTATCCTCAAAGAGGGAGTAATTGTGTCTGCCATCTCCCCTGATTTGCGACGGGTGCTGCAAAAATT